>NC_136061.1:1765772986-1766457986 GCF_964261635.1 Lissotriton helveticus
ATTATTAAAACATGGCAATAAGCATTGCTGTACAATACACTGCCAGGGCCTGGCTGGCACTCTCAGACACTCGCTTACTTGAGGGCCAGGCAGCCAGGCACTTTTTACAGGCACATTTATTAGTGCGCATGTGCCAGACAGTCTGGATTTGTTTTTTGGCATATGGTCTGACCTTCAACCAGCCTTGTCCTTCCATTCTTGGATGCTCTTCATTTTCCACCCTTATGTGCCGTGCAACAGCTTTTTCAAATAGCGCAGGGCCCTTTGGGCTGGAGCTGCATGGCAAACTGGCATAACAACAGCCCCTGCGCTACGGGGGGCCTCAGGCCCTGTGCACAGGTGGCAGCTGAGAGCTCTTTACCGGGTCTGGAGCGTGGGGGCCTACCTCCATGCACTTTGCAGCCCCCCTCGAATTTCGTTAGGCCACTGATGCCAAAAAAATGCTCTCTCATACCTGACCGCCCCACCCTTTCCCAAGTCATCACAGGGTGGGGTCCCATCGTGTGTCGAGTTGGGAAAGGGTGGGGTTACAGATACGCAGGAGTCTGTGACCCAACTGTGAGCATGGGAACCAACGTCACAGAATCATGACTTTGGTTTGCGTGCAGCCACAGCCTGTGCAACTAAGAACGGTAGGGCGGTGGGGATTTCGACGGACGATGACGAGGGAAAATTAAATAAATAATCCACCCTCCCTTCCGCCCATCTGGCCCCAGTAGTCTTACTTGCACGGGCCACAGCTGGTTACGAGCATGCAGCACCTGCCACTTACAGCTGCCACTGACAGACATCCTGCTTTTGCAGTGCTGACGAGAGGAATGCCAGGCCTTATTAGTAGGACGTGTGCTGTGCTACGTCCTACGTCTCCATGAACTTACTTTTGCTTTGTGCTCCCCAGCTTGAAGTCTCCCCTCGCCTCATCTCTTAAACGTAAGCCCTCTAAGAGCCCATGCAGGAGCTGAGCCATGAAAAAGTGTTACACGTCAATGGCGGAACAAGCGTCATGTAAAAAAATATGTCAAGTCCCTTCAAACTTTAAATAACTGGCCTTTAACATACATACGTGTTTCACCCTATTACAGCTGATTAGATCACTGCATTGAGTGGTTTTTATTGGAAATTATAGTATTTAAACATGAATTAGAAACATTCATGCCTCTCTCCCATCGCCCTGACGAAGATGCTATTATTGTACCAAGAAGCAAGTCAGCTGTCATGTGCACTCTATAATTGGGCCTGGGTTGCTATTATACTTGGGGAAACATAGTAGTCTATTTATTCAAACACAAGAGGATTTTGTACAGCACACATCCTGAAACCATGAACTTCAAGGCGCACTCAAATACACCTCTGAAGTTAGAGCACTCTGGGTGAAAAGGCAGTGTATAAACCTCGTCTGAAATCCCATAACGGTGGGGTCAGGGCCACGTTACCAAACTGTTTGTCATGGAACGCAAAGCCGTTGAAATACCTCGGAGGCATATTAGCAAGAACGGCGTTAAAAATTATTGCCGGTTTAGCGGCAGAAAACTGCTGCTAAAACGGCGATAAACTTGATAATATGCCCTTGAGAATTCCAATAGAAGTCCATGTTCTGGTGTGAACATGGGCTTCTTTCGGAATTCTCCAGGGCATATTATTAAGCCCATTATCGCCGCTTTAGCAGCAGTTTTCTGCCACTAAACTAGCGATAATTGTAAGGCCGTTCTTGATAATATGCCCTTTAGTTTGCCTGTCACTCCTTGTCACCTATAAATGTTTGAGGAACACCCTCCAAATTCAAGGGCCACTCACGACTTCACTGACTCAAACTTTTTTTTTTGTTGCAGTTTTATATAGCGTAACCTCGGCCCGAAGGTATCAGAGCACTTTACACAGGCGCGGTGCGTCCATAGGGGCGTGGGGGCATAGCCCCCCCGCCCGCAGCTGCCCGCAGGAGACACCGAGGGAGAACTGACAATGCATGCCAGTCAGCATGACGTCGGGAGGCGTCATGTTGATTGACATCATTGTCACCAGACAGGCAGCAACACGAGTGCGCATGCGTGGGGACGGAGGGTGAATTTTTTACCCGTGCCCAGGCATGCGCACTTGTGTTCGTGCTTTTTTGCGCATGCCATTAGGAGCCCTTCGGTCTCCTAATGGGCGTGCTCTGGGCGTAGAGTAACCTGTGCCCCTGCAGCGCCAGGATTGTCTGAAATATGGAAACAATTAGTGCGGACATGGCAGCCTGTTGACACGAGCTGTGCAAAAGAGTGACCACACGCAAGTAAGGAGGAAAAAAGTGTTTTGACGTGTTTTATTTGTTTAAGATGCCCGACAGCACTGCAGTGCTGAAAGAAGAAAAGCGTGCAGTCTTAAGTAAAGAGTGCACCCTGTACGGATGTGTGCAATGTGGCTATTAATCAACCGTAGACAGTGTGAAAAAAGTTCAGTGGGGATGTAAATCACAAACTTATAGCCAGTTTCTCGCAGACTCCTGTCAGGTCAGTTTTCCTCCAAAGAGACCACGGATGTTTACAGTAAGGGTAAAATGAATGTGAATATATTAGATGGTGGAGTTGGGGGGCCAGCTTAAACGTGATTGGCCAGTTTCTAAGAGCCGCAGCAAAGGAAATTGAACAGGGAGAGTGGGTAATGGATGCAGGTTGGATGGGTGGGTGGATGGATGGATGGGTGGATGCATGAATGAATGATGTATGGATGCAGGATGGGTGGGTGGATGCATGAATGATGTATGGATGGATGCATGGATGCATGCATGATGGTTGGATGCATGATGGATGGATGGGTGGATGCATGAATGAATGATGTATGGATGCAGGATGGGTGGGTGGGTGGATGCATGAATGATGTATGGATGGATTCAAGGTGGTTCGGGCTCGCTCGTTGCGCTCGCTCGCTGTGGTGCAATATGCAAATTAGTTTACCCTCACCACTTTTAAATGTCACCAGCCGCCCCTGGCTTTACATGAGCACCAGCTGCGTTACAGACGACACATTCAAACCCTCAGAGACGTGCGAGTGGTCCTTGTCCCTTCCACCCGACCTGATCCCCTCATACTTATTACATACACTGAAACCACTTATTGTGCAAATCAGCCGCAGTTTATTATCTCTCGCATTACACATGGTTCGTCATAAAAAATGTACTTGCCATTGTAAACCATAAAGCATAATTGGACAATTGTCCCCGCTGTTACTGCTACTTTACCGGCATGACTTCTCCCAGCTCTGTGCTCAGGCCCCTTAGCAGGTGTCTAGGGTTTGCGGCTTCTAGGCGTCCCTTGCTACCATGGCTATATGTGTGGGTGCCCGTCAGGTCTGCCCAGGGCATATGTTTATGTAGTAGACCTTTGTACTTACTACCATTCCTATGAGTTTGGAGTTTATCCGTTTGTGTCTCTTCCTTAAGTGACTTTACAACTTGTACATTTGCAAAAAAAATTCTGTGTGTATCTCTTCGTTGTGTGACTTTACAACGTGTACATTTGCAAATGTTTCCTGTTAGTATCTCTTATGTAACTCGTGTAATCCAAAGTCTCTTTGTAATGCAACTGGTTCTTTTGTAAAGCGGGTAATGTTTGCACTATATAAAATTGCATTAAATAAAAAAAATTAAAAATACACTGTCCGCCTGAATCTGACCTTTGCCGAGAAGTCGCTTGCTCCCAGTGCTCCTGCCACTCTTTCTGCTGGGCTACTGATCTTTTTGTGTTTGTCTTTGCCTGCTGTCAGTGTCTCCACTGTCCCATCTACCACTTCTTTTGTGGCTGCGACGCCTTCATTCCGGTGTGGGTGGATGGGCTTTCCTGTGAAGAAGTCAATTGTGCTGGAGGGTCCCCCTGCCCTTGCTTATGACCTCCTCTGCCTTCTCCATGCCCCTGCTACCACACTGGGCAATTCAAAGCAAGCCACCCAATCGCTGGCGTTGATTTTCGCGGGCTTTTCCTCCCTTTCCTACTGAGCCCTACCCATGGTAAGCATTCATCGCAGGCCCTTATGTGGTCCGTCTCCGCCTTCTCGGCCCGAAGCCATTTTATCAGGCAGAGGGACATTAAGTGATCTGCCCAGAATCACAGGCTGTTGAGCGGCCCTGCCGAGACTTGAACCCTGTTTTCCAGCTTTGAGGTCGACTTCTCTAGCCATTAGGCCACATCCTCTCCCCGTAAACCTTTGTGTAAAATTGTCACATGCATCCAAGGAGTTTCAAATCAGCTGAAAATTATCTGAGTTCAGTGGAATATACATAATTTAATTCTGTCTGCATCTGGATATCTTGTTGAGGATTGTTCTGCAACCTCTTGAGCATGTGCCTTCACCCAGGGGGCTACCAGGGGGACCTCAAGATTTCCTAAGGCTTACTCCAGGACATAAGAAAGCACACAAATTACTTTACACTCTGCTCATGTGCGTACGTTCACTGTTCAGCATATGCTTTCTGAGCAAAGTCCATGTGTGAGGGATAGAAGTGGAAACATTCCACTCAGCCGGCGTTCATTCATAATGCCTACAACTGGACCCTTGGTGGCCACCTTATACCGGACCACAAGGAAAGTGCTGGCAGCCAACCCAAAACCAAGGACCAAGAAAGTACAAATAAGCAACACTGCTGGTAACACTGACACACAGACCACATGCCAGGGACAAAGCACTGGCCCAACATGCATCTCTGCTTATTCGTATGGATTGGCTGCAAGTCACAAGATGAGCCGCTTCAGGACCTTTCTGAGATGAAATTACAAATTCCCTTTACGGGGGTTTTCAACATCAACAGCATCTCAAGATTGATTAAGAAGCGAATGCATCCAGGTGGCCACAGATGGAAGATTAGACCCAGTGGAATAAGTTAGCTTGGCACATATGTTGTCATTTGGATCCCGGTGGGCAGTCTGCCATCCCGTCAAGGTAGTGGTGACATTGAAGAAAAATGAGACATGATAAAAAAATAATTCCCTGGTACCACACAATTGATCATGTTGGGAAGCCAGGATTGCTTCCAGGTTTTCTGGTTTCACATTGTGCAATTCAGCCAGTACATGGGAATCTCTCCATGTCCCCTATTTGCATAGAAGGTGAATGTTTTTGTCTTTAATTCATGGCGCATGAGGTTAGAGCGTGAGCAGCAGGCAAAAGCCACATGAAGGATTGACTCATTTTGGGCTACAGACTTGAGACCAAAAGACCTCGCGACCATAAAGATCTCGAACTGAGACAAAGCCATGCATCTCGCTTGAGCTTCAAGTGGCTCATCCACCTCTACCTCTCTCATAAATAGCTTGGAAAACCAGAAATTCTGTGAAACATTTTATGAGGTTTCCTTTAAAAATTCCGATAATAACTGTGCTTTTGGTCAATTTAAAACAGAAATGGTGCCAGAAAACGCACTAATTTATACCAAATTTTCAAAAAGTTCTCAAAAGGAGAACCCCCTCACGCTCCCCGTGTCCGCCCTGAAAATGTCCATCTCACACGCTATTCTTACATGTGCTCATTGTGGGGCATTTGCTTGCACATTACCCACTATTTTCAAATTCCACAAGCGGCCCATGCCTCTCAAGCTATCTTGCTCTTCGCATATGACGCTCTGCTTGTCTCTAAGGCACCAAGGGACCACCAGAACCTGCCGGATGAGTTTGGAGAGTTCTGCATAAGACCAGGGTAGCCATTAGTTCATCAAAATCTAAGTTAATGATGTTTCAAGTTTTAACCCCACAAAGGGGTTAAAGCATCTTTAGATGGGATAACTTGGGCATAGAGCAGGTGCAAAAAAGCAGCTACCTAGAAACAAATATAACATAAAATGCCAAATGGAAGAAGCACACACACAGTAGTAAGTAGTCTCCTAATACAGCATGCTGGAGCGATCTTGCACTTTGCAAGAGGGAAGGGAAGGTAGCAGCTTTCCCCCGCTATTGATGTGTAATATTTACAGGCCCAGAATGTTGCTCTGAGGGGAGCAGCAATTTAGGGATACTCTGTTTTCAGAGCTATCATGCAGCAAAAAGCCTTTCTAAGACATCTACTTCCAGTACTACAACTGTGCTGTTAGTTCTTGGCCTTGGGATGCTGGACATCTCTAGGCTAGCCAAGTTGCAACTTGTATTATACTGGGTCCAGGTATGAGGCACACCAAACTTAGAGCAACACAAGAAGGCACTTCAGGGTGCACAGGCGGCTCCCCCGCTAAGGTGCTAATCAAGACTCAAACAAAGGCACAACCCTTACAATCAAACAAAGCAACAAGCGACACCCCACACTGTGAAGCCTTCTCTGCTTTCTTTAAGCAAAAGACCGACAACATAAGAAATGACCTCGTCATGGATTTAAGCCGATTCCCCAATCACACCAGAATGTCCAACATTCAACCTAAAAACAATGCATCATGGTTGCACTTCGACAGCTACACGGAAGAAGATATATGCAAACTACTCTGCACTCTGAAGCCCTCTAATCACCTCACAGACCCCCTACCTGCTAATGCAGTAAAAGACTTCACCCCCTTGCTCCTCCCTCTTTGGACCAAAATCATCAACAGCTCTCTTCAACAAGGTCTCATCCCAGACTCCCTCAAGGTGGGGCAAGTCACACCTATACTCAAGAAACCCACAGCTGATCCGTCTGACCTGAACAACTACCGGCCTATCACCAATATCCCCACCCTGGCCAAACTGCTGGAGAAATGTGTCCAACTCCAACTAACAAAACACATTGACCAATTTGACCTTCTCAACACTCACCAATCAGGCTTCCGAGCGAAACATAGCACGGAAACAGCTATGACACACATAATTGATGACGCCCTCCAAATCCTTGACCGCAATGATTCCTGTCTCCTCATCCTTCTTGACCTATCGTCAGCTTTTGACACGGTCAAACATGAGAACTTATTGGAGCTGCTAAGCACTAGAATGGGTCTCTCGGGAACTGTTCTCAAATGGTTTGCTTCTTTCCTTCATAACCGGTCGTAGAAGTTCAAGATCGACAATGTGCTATCTAAACCAGTGCCTGCAGACCTAGGTGTCCCACAAGGATCCTGCCTCTCCCCCACACTGTTCAACCTCGTCATGGAACCACTCGCCACCTTGCTCCAAGCATCCAATGTTCAATTCCATATGTACGCCGATGACACACAACTTTACCTAAAGCTACAATCCCCGGAAGATATCAAACTACTGAATTCCACACTTAGCAACACTCAATCCTGGCTGGCCGTCAATCACCTCAAACTAAATGCGCTGAAAACTGAGTTCCTACTCATCTCACCCCCGGCGAAAACTTCCACCACCCAAACGTGGCTCAATAACCTAACAGCACTCAATGTCCAACCTACTATCGTGGACTCAGCGAAATCCCTAGGCATCACAGTTGACGCCAAGCTCAACATGCAACAGCACGTTAGCATAGCCACAAAAGGGGCTAATTTCCAAATCAACACACTGAGGAAACTCAAACCCTTCCTCCCTGCCAAAGACTTCCAAACTGCTGTACAAGCTTTAGTCATCCCTCGCATAGACTACGGAATTGTGGCCCTCAGCGGACTCCCGCTATCCACAACAGCACCCCTAAGAGCCTCCCTGAACGCTGCCGCGAGACTCATTACTGGCTCAAGAAAACATTCGCATATTTCCCCAGACCTAAAATCTCTAAAATGGCTGCCTTTTGAAGCCAGAATTCAACTAAAAATTGCAATAATGACACACTCGGCGGTGCACCACAAAGCACCCAACTACCTCGCGCAAAAGTTGTCTATATCAGGAGGGTCGAGATCCAATCGTAGTACAAAAAATCTACTTCTGAAACCTAGTAGATTCCGGAAAGAAAAAACATACAAGCGCTCCTTCTCAGGAATGGCACCCAGGATTATTGGAATGCGCTCCCTCCGGAAACGAGGCTTATCTCCTCCACTGCACTCTTCAAGAAAGAGGTGAAGAGAATCCTTCTGGCCAAGATCTCCTGAACATTACAGAGACTGGAACTGAGTCTCTGCATCGCGCTGTATCTCTGATCACCCTGCCCTTTGGCACTATCCTACTACCTAGAGGGGCACTACTACCCTACTCTCGTCCTATCGACCAATATATGCTACTCTTTGTTGGATCTATATTACTTGTTTACCTGACTGTATTTTGGTTTTGATATGTTTCTGTACATTATTGCTATCCTCTATGTTTAGTGACTACTATATTACTCCCATTATCCTGTTTACCTGACTGTATTTTGATAGGTTTTGATATGTTTCTGTACATTACTGTTATCCTCTATGTTTAGTGACTACTATATTGCTCCCATTATCTTGTTCATTCCTGTTGCCCTTGCCCCTGTCTCTGTGAAGCGCTCTGATATCTGTAAGGATCTTGTTCGCGCTATATAAAACTTTGAATAAATAAATAAATAAATAAATAAATAAGGTGGTGGAGCGTTGTCCCAATGCTTTTTTTCAGCAGTATAAGAATAAATAAAATGATAATAACTCAATTATTATCAATTTCTTTTTTCCTTTTTTGTGTGTGGCAGCTTTAGGAGGCAAGGTGAGGCTGACAGAGCAGCGGAGGAGTGGTTTGCCCCCACTCCTAAGTGCACATGACTATTTGGCTGGCCCTCTCGGACTGACCATAAAAGTCATGCACACTTTCACTCCTCTCCACCCAGGCTGCTTTACAGCCTGGATGGAGAACATGTCCAGGCCCCCATTCCCTGTCTAAGGGCCAAGCCACGGTGCTCAGACCAATCACAAAACCCCATTGCAGCTTTGTAATAGGCTCAGGGGAGCCTGGGTGCTTCCAGGCTGCTTCCTGTTCCTACCAGTCGGAGGAGGAGAGATGCAACCAGGAGGAGCAGCAAGGAGGACACAGCAAGCAGGTAAGTTTCATTAAAAAAAATATTTAACCTGATCCCCTCCATCCCACACCACCCTCCACTCCTGACTGGTGTTGGCTGCCACTGTACCTTAATGGCAGAGACTCGCTAGTCTGTGTTATAACAGATGGGCAATCCAGATTCCTAGACTAACCCCAAGTCAGTTAATCGGGTAATAGCGAGGGAGGTCAACTTAACTTCAAAAAGTGGTACGTGAAACTGTTAGAGTTCAACATGCAAAGTATGCATTAACTAAGTCCTTGCTTGGTGGGAAGCACTTCCCTGTATTTGTGCCTAATGTGAACTAAATGAACCTTGCCCCTCAATCATTTTGGCTAGAACTGGGAAGAAGATCATGTGAAAAAAGCTATTGTTATAACTGGATAGAGTGTATTGAAAATGAAACTTTCCTTTTATTTTTCATTCCAATGTACAGCTTTACCACTCAATAAGCCTTTTAGATAACATTCAAGAAATGGTTTCATGCATTGTACATCCAAGACTAGAAAACTGGGCTGAGAAGCCAGGGAAGCTTCAGAAAGAAGACAAGCATGCTTGATCAGGTATTCAGGTTTTACCTACTTGTTCAGCAATATGTAGTATTAAGGAAAGAAGGTTTATATGTGATAGCCATAGAACTGCGCTCTCCGTTTGACTATGTACCAAGAAATCTCATATGTTCTTCATTGCTTTCCTAGGGAATTCAATCGGGGTTGCTTAAAGTTGCAATCAGACTACATATTAGAAACACGGCCACAGAATGCTGAAATGCTGGGGTCCAGCCGGCGAAACCATAACCCCTTTTTCTGTCAAGACGGGCGTGTGACAGGGCTCCACGTTAGCTCCTCTACTATTGTCATTGGAGAAGCTGAAGCAGTCAAAGCATGCTCAAATGATGCACCACAAATTGAGGGATCCAAAATTGCCAAAAAAACAGTAGAAGCCCACAATAGCCTATATAATGTTTCTAGGTCAGGCTTTCCTCTTCTTTCAATGCTGCTCCGTTCATAAGACAAGTTGTCTTCCCAGCGGTCTCCATATCTGTTACTCAGGATTAAACCCAGATCTTTTGACTGGGTGCAGCTTTCCATGTGGATAAAATCCAATTGCAGAACCTCGAACGGATACGTCGGAGGCACAAAGTGACCAGCTGGAGTTGGAGTTCCCTTACCAGGATTATACATCAAACACACCATACAATTCTTGACCACATTCTCAGCACATTTTGGAATTCCGGCATTCTGCCATACTGGGGCTAACAACTTACAAATTCCTTTCGCACTAATGTGAGACAACCCATGTGCCATCGTAACCACCGCAAGCACATATGCATCCGGCAACATCCATCTTTGGTGTTCTGATAACTCAAGCCAACAACCAGTCGAATCCAATCTACCCGTAGTTTCTCTCCACACACTCTTTTCATTTTCAGTGGCTTCAGCCTGGATTGATTTCACACTCTCAATCGTATCTTTGTGGAAAAGTAAATTTTGCCATGTTGTATGTGCCTACGTGTTCCCCATGTTATGTCATATGTGCATGATCGATATGCATGTATCCCCTTCTGATCGATTAAAGACGCAATTATAGTTGTGTCCATCTCTAGTATGCCAGTTTCCAGTCTTCGTGAATATAACGAATATCAGGCCTATGTAAAGCTACGTTGCCACATTTTACAGTGTGCACGTTAATTCATTGAATTGTCCCCGTTTCTAGGCCTCAAAAGGGCCCGGACTCAGATTCAGCTCCTGTCTCCTGAACACTCTCCGAGGAGCGATACAGCCCCCACCTGTATCCCTGACCCTTAGCTTACTTCTTGCCACGCAGTGCCCGGCTCGGCCTGGCTCTGCCTCCCAGTCTGCCAAGAATATGTTATGTTTCTAGTTATCAGTCCAGCCCTCCTTCTCTGCATTCCTAAGCTACTGAATCGCATCAATAGTCTCCGTCATGGTCTCGCCTTTATGTCTCCATGAAAGAGAAATACTGTATTAATGTTTATAGAATATTCCTCGCACATGCAATACATTTAGAATAATGCATGCACCAGTCTTAGTGTCTGTTAGCCTTTACCCTGATAACTTTTGGATTCTATCAACATGTACTATAAACACCAGATACTAGATATGCCTAGGTACATGTCGCTCTGACCCTCCAGACTTTCGTCTCCTCTTCTAGTGCAGAAGTCATAGCCCCCAGTTCTCCCTGGTAACACGTCATTGCCAGTTTGCGCGCACCACTAGGTTAGAGGTCCCAGCTGCTCAGGTAGCCCCCTCCATGTTTCCGCCCCGTTTATGACATATTCTGTTACGTTTGCATCACATGTCTATGTATACGCACTGTACACACCTCTTGTTACACCCACTTTATGCCTTATCTTTCGCGACTGCTACAAACTCCGCCTACTGCTACGCCTACTGTATTGAATGCAATGCATTTGTTTTGATATATATACTGTGCACTGTTATTAAAAAGTTAGCCTGTCCCTTGCCAATTCCCAGATCCTGCCCCCGGCAGCTGCCATCCTATTCCCATGCAGGCTGTCCTGTTCCTGTCCTTTTATGCCTGATTAAAGCCTGTATACTTCAGCTACCTCGAATCTTGACTCTTATTTATTGAGCTATCTGTTATTAGAGTATCCTGAAAAATAGAACCGGTAATTAATTATTTATTTACCACATAATGGCGCCCGAACAGGAACTTGCCCTTTCCCCACGCGCCGGAGAAGCCACGCAGGCCCCCTGATCCTCTGCAGCCGTGACGGAACCATACCGGCCACGTGCAGATATTTCTGCTTCAAGTATCCCTCAGGCCCACGGAGGAGACGGAGGTTGCGGTCCAGCGTCCAGACGAGGCGGTGGAGGAACGCGGCGAGTCCCGACCAGAGCCCAAGCCGAGAGTCCAAGGTCCGAGGTATCCGGAGGCCCACCTGTAACTGAAGTCCGAAGTTCGTCCGTCCGTCGCCGTAGCAGTCCAGTCCAGTCCGAGGCCTTCCGTTCTTGCTGCCCGGTGAGTACCATTGCTGGGGTAGTATCTAGACAGGGTCAATTAATTTGTCTCTGGTCCGTGGGTTTGGGTACACAGATCCAACACGAAGTGTCCACCTAGGTGGATGCGGGTCCTGACGTGTCTCTTTATGAGACCGGTAAGTTTCGTACTGTTTTAGCAGTGCATCTAGTCATTCCAGTAAGTTCTGTTCTGTTCTCGAGAAATTCATGTGTTTCTGTTTTCAGTATTCCAGGTAGTATTCTGTCCGAACTGTTATTTTAAATGTTATTTCATGTGTTTTCAATGTTGTGGTATGAGTGATTTGTTTTCAAGTTATTATTGTGTTTATCGTGTATTGTATTTGTGTCCAGATTCCAGTCTAAGTCATGCCTCTGTTCTCGAAGTTACGTCAGTTAAAAACCAGAAAAGGTCTGCTCGAAGAAGCAGTTCCTGTCCCGCCTAGGGACAGTCCAGGTCATTTTATGTATCATAAGCATGGCATAAGTGCCATATTATATCTAGACTTATGGGTCGAGTATACTAAAGATCTAGAAGAGAAATATAGATGGCCTGTATCAGGTACATGGGATGCCGAGTGCATCATGCGAGTAGAAGAAGCATTATGGAAAAAGAAATCCAGACAGTCCCAGAAAGATGCCATCGAGTTATGGCGCAAAGAATCTCATAAAAGAACCGAAAAAGAAATCAGAAAGTCAGAATTAAGTAGAGAATCCTCAGAAAGAGCCCAAGAAAGGGAATTAATCGAAGTAGGTGAACGAGTTAAAGCCGAACAGTCAGACAGACAGAGAAATGCCCTTATTAAGGGTATGTATCCTCTTCTTGCCGAGGGCTTGCCAAAAGCAACCCCGGAAGCACCATATAATTTTCCGCCGACATTGGTTCCGATTAAGCTACGTCACAAACCGACCGCAGCTGATATTTTTCTCTCGTCCTATTTGGACGACACAGTCCCAGAATATGCAAATCCTGTTCCGCCAGCTCCTGTAAATAATGTAATTCCTGTTCCTCCAGCCACCGGGGCACCTGTTACAGCACCTGTTACGGTACCCCCGGTCCAGCCCGTAGTACAAGTTCCCGCTACATCGGTCACTCTGCCAGCACGTACAATACCCGTCGACGATTCTAGTTTAGGGGCCGCGGGGGGAGGTCCTCCTGGTACCCCGCCGCCACACAAACGTGTAACATTAGTCGAGTTACATGAACGTGCGTTACAGCGTACGCCCAAATATCAGTCCGTTGCAGATATCAGACGAGCTCTCACCGAATGCCGTTATGATCCAGTCCCAGGCGATGATAATATGGTTATATATTCATTGCGTGTAAGACGGGTGACCGAGTATTTGGACACCCTACCGAATATGAAAGAAGATCTAGACAGAATATATCGTTTCATCCGTACAGGAGACGATCCAGAAAGTATTGGCGAAATCATGTCTCTAAGGAAAGCTGAGACCCAGCTCATGCTATTAAAATTTCTAATCAATTGTTTAGTAAGGGAACAAGATTGTCCGACTAAAGATCCGATCGAAATGAGAGTTCTGACAAAGTGGAGTGATCATATAGCCGAGGGAAGACACAAGACACTCAGTAGTATAGAGAGTATGTACAAGAAAATTCGTAAGGAAATAATAAGGTTACACGAGAAACGCAAAGCAGCACAAGTGTCCGAGAAAGAAGACGACTCTCCTACCGAAGAGGTAGACGACGAGAATCCCACCAGAATAGCGTATGTAGGTAAATCTAGATTTCCAGACCGACATTCACGTCTAGAACACAAGAAAGTTTTTCATCCTCCAGCACTAGAACAAGAGAATCTTGAACAAGTATTTCAAGCTACCGATCACATTCTGAAATCACGTATCGGTTATAGTGAACTTAGTACCATGCATGAACTAGAACTAGCCCGATCAGCAGTCCGATGGACTACTGATTCTACCACTTTTCCAGATGAAATAGTGGCACAAATGTTTCTGAAACTGCCCCCAGCCGAGCAGCGACTGGTGGGTATGTATATGATCCAGCACCTCATTACACTGTATGAGGGACAACATTCTGATCCAGGTCCGTTACATGATGTTCTGAACGAGTTGCTCCAGTATAGATGGAAAGGTTTAGGTACCGATTTAATTAGTGTCATTCTAGAACAGCGCCACAAATATAGAACGTTTCTGAATCCGCATTTTGTTCACGTCTCACCTCCAGAAAGTAAACCATTTTACATAGATAGACAGCATCCGTTACGAGAAGTGCACCCAGTTAGGACAGCGGGTGGTGAAATGCAACGAGTATTTGTTTACACCCCTATCACAAAGATGGAACTCTTAGAGATGAAGAAATTAATTCCTTGTCACGACAAAGATCCAGCAGGGTTCCACCGAGAATTAAAAGACATGCTCCGTATGGGAGAATACACGTATCCAGATATCATTAAAATGCTAAAGGTCCTGTTGCCCGCAGGGGTATATGAAAAACTCAAGGAAAAAGAATGGGAGGTGGGAGAGAAAAAGATTGATTGGACAGCTCTAGAAGCTGAAGATAAAATACAAGTACCAGGTACCGGTCTTGGGGACAAATGTAAAGAATTGCCCGAGTTATTGATACAAGTTTTGCCAAGGTTATTATCCACGAAAAAGGAAGATTGGGATGCAATCTCAGCATGTAAACAGAAACAGGATGAAGACACTAGTGATTTTTATTCCAGATTTGAAAAATGCTTTATTATTAACAGTGGTTTGAAGACAAGTAGCGAGTCATACCCTCATCTTTTTGTTACTAAACTAGTCGAGAATTCAAGCCCACAAGTTAAAAATCGAGTTTTGAAAGTCGAAAGTACCTGGCAAGCTAGTACCCCGTCACAAATGCTTCAAATGCTCCAGTATCACCAGAATAGAATCAGGGAAGAGCAAGAACACGAAAGGAGACGTATGAAAGACACGAAAATGAAAGTACTAGTTGCACAATCTGTTCCACAAGACAGTCAGAAGAGGGGTCCGAATCAAGCCAGTCATCCTGCAGCTCCCGTTAAAGGGACATGCAATTATTGTAAACAGCCAGGTCATTTTATAAACGAGTGTGCAGTTCTGAAACACAACATAGCTACTGGTAAGACTAAAGAAAGACCACGTCCGCCTAGACCAGAACAAGTCTCACAGACTTCTCAGTCACCGCAGAATGCACAACAGACAGTTCCAGCATCGCAGCCTATCGCTGCAACACAGCATGTTACACAGCAAATGTACCAGTATGCTCAGACAGAGTATCCAGAGTATCAACAGTATTCATGAAACAGCCTAGAGAGGGAGGTAGGCTTGCCTCTCATCGAGATACCTGTAGATCAAGAGGGTCCCTATGTGCACAGTCAAGTATTAGGGAAAGACAGAAAGTTTTTGATTGATACAGGGGCAAGTAGGACTACTATCAGTCATGACGAGGTTCCAGGGGCTCCGCTCTCAGGCTCTAGAAATGTTTCCCTTGGATTTTCAGGAAAGCCTATTGTTAACGAGATTTCAAAGCCAGTTTCCCTAGAAGTTGGTCCATTGTCCCGAACTACTGATTTGTTACTTACGAAGTCATGTCCAGAAAATTTGTTAGGCATTAAAACATTGAAAGAATTAGGTGCAGTAATTTGCTGCTCCCCAGAAGGAATACGATTGTTTTTGCGTGACTTTAAGGGTCACTATGTATTACGTGATTTCGATCCAAGATTATCCAATGTACCGCAGCATTTATGGGCGCAAGGTCCAACTGATGTAGGTTTTATGCAAATCACACCCCATCGTGTGACTCTCAAGCAAGGTATAGTCTTGCCACGAATCAGACAATATAGATTGCCACCTGAGGCTGTAGCAGCCTTATCCAAAATTATTGATGAGCTCATTGCTCAAGGAGTGGTTGTAGAAACTGACTCCAATGTATGTAATTCTCCTATCATTCCAGTCATGAAACGTACTGATCCAAATGCACCTCCAGTATATCGATTAGTGATTGACCTTCGAGAACTTAATAAATGTATCATACCCCAGTATCCAGTAGTCCCAGATATTTCATCCCTATTGACAGCCATTGATTCTGAAGCTACATTTTTTACTGTTATCGACCTCAAGAATGCATTTTTCAGTGTCCCCATTCATCCAGACAGCCAGTACCTTTTCGGTTTTTGTTTAAATGGAAGGAGCTATAAATTCACACGAGCTCCTCAAGGTTTCACAGAAAGTCCTAGTATTTACAGTCAAGCACTTAAAAGACAACTAGACAATATCCACATGCCAACTGACACTGCCCTGCTCCAGTATGTCGATGATCTACTGATCACAGCCCGTTCTGAACGTGACTGCGAGCGAGCGTCACTTACAGTCCTGTATTTTCTGGCCGAGCAGGGGCACAAGGTGTCCCCTTCAAAGCTCCAGTTCTGTGTCCAGCAAGTGATCTACTTAGGCCACTTACTGTCCAAGTGGGGTAGGCAGTTGACACCAGACCGTATCCAGTTAATAGCGAGTCTTCCACAGCCCAAGACACAGAAGGAGGTACGTGCTTTTATTGGCCTCACTTCTTACTGCAGACAATGGATTCCTCAGTATGCATTTCTAGCCAAGCCACTGATACAGTTAACGACACAGGAGGCAGCCGTATCGACTGTCCTCTCTTGGACATCTGAACATACACTTAGTTTTAATGAATTAAAGAAAGCCTTATGCCAAGCACCTGTTCTAGCTACACCGAACTACAGTAAGCCTTTTACACTTTTTGTCACAGAACGTGATGGTACTGCATTATCTGTTCTCACACAAGATCAAGCAGGACAGTACAAGCCTTGTGCTTATTTTTCGAGCACATTAGATCCAGTAGCCCAGGCTCTGCCTGCGTGCCTCAAGTCAGTTGCAGCCACAGCTCTAGCAATCAGACAAAGTGATTCCATAGTATTAGGACACTCCCTGACAGTACAAGTTCCACATTCCGTGGAAGTTCTTTTAAACCGAACACAGACTCAGCACTTGACAATTGCACGTTTAACAGGTTATGAACTGACACTGTTCCAGCCACACATAGAAATCAGACGCTGCAACGTTCTAAATCCTGCTACCCTGTTACCGTCAGTTACTTCAAATCCTGCCACACATGACTGTGTGGAAGTTATTAACACCATGACCAAGCCAAGACAAGATCTGACAGACATTGCATTACCTAACCCCGACCTGACACTTTATGTGGACGGTTCATGTATGAGAACTAGTACAGGAGAACTAGCAGCCGCGTACGCAGTGACTACTGAAACCGAAGTTATAGAAACACGTCGTATTGACACCCTGTCTGCTCAAGCAGCAGAGCTAGTTGCTCTGACCCAAGCCTGCATACGTGCTAAGAACCTGAAAGTAAACATATATACAGATTCACGTTACGCATTCGGAGTTGTACACGACTTCGGAGTACTCTGGCAGGAGAGAGGTTTCATGACTTCTCATGGAACCAAGATTCAGCATGGTCTCCTCATTCAAGCTCTGTTAGATGCAATACATTTACCGACAGCTATCGCTATCATGAAGTGCAAAGCACATACGAAAGTTACTGACATCATTTCCCAAGGTAACGATCTAGCAGATCGAACAGCCAAGCTTACAGCTCAGACCCCAGACATTCCGACACAGACACCCACTCCAGATCCGACTACATGTATGACAGTTAAGGACCCTACACAAGATGTCATAGACATACAGTTACATGCTACTCCTGAAGAAATCAAGAAATGGTCCGAACAAGGAGGGGTCCAGACAGATCAGGGATGGTTGACGAAGGGAAAAGCCACATGGTTTCTCCCTGACTCCATGGTTCAAGTCATTATCAATACCGCACATAGTCCAGCACATCTAGGAGAAAAAGCCATGTTAGACAGTATACAGAACCTCTGGTTCAACAAGCATTTACGAGCTGCAGCCAAGCAGAAAGTCCGTACTTGTATGATATGTTGCCAGTTCAATCCAGGTAAAAGTGTCCCGGTGGAACAAGGTGGATTCCAACCTCCTGACCACCCTTTTGAAGTCCTCCAGATGGATTATATTCAGATGGAGCGATGTCGAGGTTTCAAGTATGTCCTTGTAGTTGTATGCGCTTTGTCCAGGTGGACAGAAGCATATCCAGTTCCAGATTACACAGCCGCGACCACTGCCAAGCAGTTGGTTCGTGAATTTTTTCCCCGTTATGGACTCCCTAGGGTCGTGTATTCTGATAACGGCCAGCCATTCTCATCCGAGCTAATGAAACATGTTTCCCTTTTGTTAGGGTACCAGTGGAAGTTCCATTGTGTGCGCCATCCTGAAGCAGCCGGTCTCGTAGAGAGACATAATCAAACCCTGAAAATCCGTATTGCTAAGATATGCAAAGAGAAAGGTGTAGACTGGCTAGTTGCCCTGCCAGTTGCTCTATTCTTCATGAGGATGGTTGCACATTCCAGATCAGGTCTGTCCCCTTATGAGGTCGTATTCGGCCGCCCCCCAAACATGTGGGGTACACCTAGACCCCGCAGTATTACAGATGTTTCCAGCAATATGTTGACAGATTACCTAGCTTCCTTGATGTCTGCCCTACACTCTTGTCGTTCACAGGTTGCCGCTGCATTTCCAGACAATACCGAAGTGAAACCGCATGAGGTCATTCCAGGCGACCTCGTATTGGTCAGGAACTTTGATCGTTCAAGTCCGCTGGAGCCTCGTTGGAAGGAGCCGAGACTTGTCCTTCTGACCACCCGTACGGCCGTGAAGTTGGAAGGCCGCAAGGGGTGGGTCCATCTGTCCCATGTAAAGAAATTCCATGGAGTCCGGAAAAAGACATTTTTAAAGGACACTTCTAAAGACTGTTCCATTCCTAAAGACTGCCTAAAAACAAACTCTGAACTCAAGCCTCCCCTGTTAGAGGAAACTCCGCAACAGGAGTATAAAAAGAAACTCAGGTCTAGTAAAATAAGTCAGCCAGTTTAATTGTCTAAGTCCCTCTCGGGTGAAACGGTTAGACAGGTTCCTGACATGTATGAGATAGACCCCCATAGTGAGAGAGTTAGTCAAAACTCTATACGATGTATCGTCATTCTAAGTTTCCTATTGTTTCTAAGTTTGATGGTTACCTGCACAAGTTATGCATTACATTTATGTTTTCCAATTTCGCATATAAATAAGTTTGCTAATGCTACAGTAGAGCACACATTTAGTGATCTACCTCCTCACGAGCTATCCTATCGTCTTGCTATGCGTAATAATACATTCATCCGAATGTTACACTATTCACACCAGACCAGCAATGCTACTAATTGTTGGGTGTGTGGTTGACTCCCCCCTTTCCAGACACCGAAGGGAGTTCTGCCACTCTTTCCTTATCCGTTTTCACATAATGGTTCGTGTGGAGCATGGTCCATGTTAACGTCATCTTCAAATGATATGTCCCTTCTGAATAGAACATGTTTTCCAGACAAGCAAGGTCTCCCCCATAGAACAGGGTTAGATCTAGAAAATGAAGTATATAATTTAGGTAATTATTCTTCGAATTTTATGGTATTGAATGTTCAGTCTGATACTACTCCAGACTTACCTGCTATTTCAGTACTACCAGTCAAAGGCGAATTATGTGTCAGAAAGAATGGTTCCGCACATGTAGGACATAGTGATTGTACTACTACTGTCAAGTATAGTGACAGTGGGAAATCTATTTTCAAAGCCTCACGTCATTCTTATTTTGTTTGTGGTCAGACCGCATATGTTCGTCTGCCCCTCGATTGGGATGGAACATGTTACATTGCCTTCCTACTGCCACCAGTTTTTCTAGCCCCATCTGATTATCATAGAAACACACATCTAGTACACGTCAGACATAAAAGGGAAATTGAGTCCCCGATTGTCGATCAAACTGAAACTACTCTAGAACAATATCAAGATTTCAATAAAGGTTTCTTCTTCTTTATAGGACCTATCCAGAATAGTAAGTTAATACGTAGACTAACCAGAACCCTTGAAGTAGTAGTGAATGAGACTACTTCTGCTCTAGGTAACTTAACCGAAGAGCAATCTGCTATGAGATTTGTCGTGCTCCAAAATCGTCTCGTTCTTGACGTCATACTGGCCGATAGAGGAGGAGCATGTAGAGTCATCGGATCTAGTTGCTGCATTTTCATTCCTAATAACGCGCCGTCTGTTTATTCAGCTATAACCAGACTTCATAAAATTGCCCATCAGTTACACCAGAATCCAGGCACCTGGACATGGTCCGGTTGGCTCTGGAGTATCATATCTGCCTGGGGATGGAAAGTATTGTCATTTCTAGGTATTGCAGTAATGATCCTATTCAGTTGCTGCCTCTGTATACAATGTGGCCCTGCGATTTGCGGCATTTGTGCTACCTCTTGTATTCCTAGTCCTAAGTCCCGTTCCAAGACAATTCGAGACGAGCAAATGATGCTATATGAAATGATAGATGGTATCATGAATATTGATGTTTCCTGATGGAAACGTAGGGCACAAGGAGGGAATGTGGAAAAGTAAATTTTGCCATGTTGTATGTGCCTACGTGTTCCCCATGTTATGTCATATGTGCATGATCGATATGCATGTATCCCCTTCTGATCGATTAAAGACGCAATTATAGTTGTGTCCATCTCTAGTATGCCAGTTTCCAGTCTTCGTGAATATAACGAATATCAGGCCTATGTAAAGCTACGTTGCCACATTTTACAGTGTGCACGTTAATTCATTGAATTGTCCCCGTTTCTAGGCCTCAAAAGGGCCCGGACTCAGATTCAGCTCCTGTCTCCTGAACACTCTCCGAGGAGCGATACAGCCCCCACCTGTATCCCTGACCCTTAGCTTACTTCTTGCCACGCAGTGCCCGGCTCGGCCTGGCTCTGCCTCCCAGTCTGCCAAGAATATGTTATGTTTCTAGTTATCAGTCCAGCCCTCCTTCTCTGCATTCCTAAGCTACTGAATCGCATCAATAGTCTCCGTCATGGTCTAGCCTTTATGTCTCCATGAAAGAGAAATACTGTATTAATGTTCATAGAATATTCCTCGCACATGCAATACATTTAGAATAATGCATGCACCAGTCTTAGTGTCTGTTAGCCTTTACCCTGATAACTTTTGGATTCTATCAACATGTACTATAAACACCAGATACTAGATATGCCTAGGTACATGTCGCTCTGACCCTCCAGACTTTCGTCTCCTCTTCTAGTGCAGAAGTCATAGCCCCCAGTTCTCCCTGGTAACACGTCATTGCCAGTTTGCGCGCACCACTAGGTTAGAGGTCCCAGCTGCTCAGGTAGCCCCCTCCATGTTTCCGCCCCGTTTATGACATATTCTGTTACGTTTGCATCACATGTCTATGTATACGCCCTGTACACACCTCTTGTTACACCCACTTTATGCCTTATCTTTCGCGACTGCTACAAACTCCGCCTACTGCTACGCCTACTGTATTGAATGCAATGCATTTGTTTTGATATATATACTGTGCACTGTTATTAAAAAGTTAGCCTGTCCCTTGCCAATTCCCAGATCCTGCCCCCGGCAGCTGCCATCCTATTCCCATGCAGGCTGTCCTGTTCCTGTCCTTTTATGCCTGATTAAAGCCTGTATACTTCAGCTACCTCGAATCTTGACTCTTATTTATTGAGCTATCTGTTATTAGAGTATCCTGAAAAATAGAACCGGTAATTCATTATTTATTTACCACATCTTCACACATTCCAACTGCACCAATCCATCTCGCAGGGCCTGCAACATACATTCGACTCATCACATTTTTCGCTGTTTCTTTTGCAACTTCATCCGCAAATGCATTACCTCGACCAAATCATCCGTAATCTTCCGGTGAGCACTACACTTCACAATCGCAACTTGCTTCGGCAAAGTAAGTGACTCAAGAAGCTCATTCACCAACTGCCCATGTTGAATCTTAGTCCCATGGGATGTGAGAAATCCCCTTTCTTTCCACAAGCGTCCAAAACTGTGTGCAACCCCAAACCCGTACTGGCTATCGGTATACACATTCACTCTCTTTCCCTCAGACAGAATACACGCTCTCGTTAATGCAATCAATTCCGCTGCTTGTGCTGAATTATAGCTCACTCGTGCAGTTTCAACAATTGTGCATAATGTCGTCACGGCATATGCTGCAGTCGTATCACCATTCGGGAGCTTGTAACGTGACCCATCAACCCATAGCGTACCATCAGGATCCAAAAGAGGAGTGTCTTTCAGATCGACTCTACCCTTCGTTTCCTCTTCCGTCCTCAAAAAACAATCATGCTGTTCCTGACCATCTGTATCCACAGAAATCGGCAACAATGTTGCTGGATTCAATACATTACACAGCTTGATGTGCACATGACTAGCCAAAAGCGTCAACTCATAACCCGACAACCTCGCACTAGTAAGGTGCTGAGTCTTGGTTCGATTTAATAAAGTATCCACTGCATGTGGAACCATCACAACCAACGTATTATCCATCACCAATCCAGCAGACTGTCGGATGGAAACAGCCGCTGCCGCTGTAGCTCTCAAACAGCTTGGCAACGCTCTAGCTACCGGATCTAAAGTTGACGAGAAATACGCACATGGACGCTGCTTATCACCAAACTGTTGAGTCAAAACTGACAATGCACAACCCTCTCTCTCGTGAACATAGAGTGTAAAAGGCTTACTGTAGTCAGGAGTACCCAACACTGGAGCAGAACACAATGCATCACGCAATTCAGAAAAACTTTTTTGACAATCGTCAGACCACGGAAGAGGATTCGGTGTATCTTTACAAGTCAAAGCCAACAGAGGTTTCGCCAATAGAGAGAAATTTGGAATCCACTGTCTACAATATGACGTGATACCCAAGTAAGCACGCACTTCTCTCTGTGTGCTTGGTACAGTCATTTGCGCAATCGCTTGAATTCGTTCTGGGGTCAACCTTCTTCCCTCCTTTGACAAGAGATGACCTAAGTAGGTCACTTCTTGGCGACAATACTGCAACTTAGAAGGTGACACTTTATGATGCAAGTCCGACAAATGTCGCAACAAAGAAAGAGTAGCTTCTTTACAAGTTTTCTCATCATCAGCGGCCACTAACAGATCATCCACATACTGTATAAGAGCAGCACCAGCAGGTAACACAAGAGTATCGAGCTGAGTTTTCAAAGCCTGACTATAAATGGAGGGACTTTCACAATAGCCTTGGGGAGCTCTCTTAAACCGGAAGCTTCGGCCTCCTAAAGAGAAGCCAAAAATATCTCTACTCTCCTCAGCAATTGGAATACTGAACAAAGCATTTTTCAAGTCTATGACTGAAAACCAGGCAGCTGAAGCAGGAATCAAAGTCAACAAAGCAGTAATATCCGGAACAACTGGAAACTGTGGCACAACAATCTTGTTAACCTCTGTAAGATCGATCACAAACCTGTAAACAGGTGGCTGAGAAGAGTCAGTGCGTTTCAGGACAGGCAAAACAGGACTGTTACACACATTACCTCTCGTTTCTTCAATCACACCTTTCTCAATCAAATCATAGATAATCGCTAAAAGCGCTCTTTCACCATCACTCAAAATCCGATATTGGGGAATACGTGGAAATTTAACATTCGATTTGAGCGTAACAACATAGGGTGGAATCTCCAAAAGACCCACATCATTAGGACCAGTAGCCCAAAGAGTATCAGGGATAGAACGCAATTCCAGTGGAAGTCGATCTTTAGATAAATACATTGGAGAGATCACTTTCTTACCCAATGAAAGATGTACTCCCGAAGGAGAACAATACAATGTCGCATGAAATCTTTTTAACAAATCCAAACCCAACAAATTCTCACCACAACCTGTCGTTAGAAGAAGGGGTGCTTCCAATTCACAAGGCCCAATGGAAAGAGACAAAGGACTTGAAACTGGATTACGTACCGGGGCGCCGGAAAATCCTACCGAAACATTCATTAAGCCAGACAAAGGTGCGCCAGGGAGTTTAGAGTGCATGATAGAACTCTTTGCTGCACCAGTATCCAAAAGAAAAGGCTCTACTACACCTGATGTAACTACTGCAACATAAGGTCCACTCTGGTCTACTGGAACTGACACTACTAGCTCTCTTTGTCCCTGGCTGTCCTAGCAATCATTATAACTAGTACCCTCATTTTCAACATAATAATCGTCAGTGTGGTATTGCGTAGATCTGCCAGTCTGAACATTCTGCTGATCAAAATATTTCATTGAACTCTGAGGAGGAAAAGAACGTTTGTTCTGAGGAAAAGCACCACGTCCTCTACCTCTAGATACTTGCTGGAAACCACCACGACCTCTCAGACCCGACATACCACTTGTACGTTGTCGTAAAACAGGACACTCATTCATGTAATGACCTTCCTCCCTACAATACGCACACTGATTCAGACCCAAAGGTGGTCTTGGAGCAAAATACTCAGGCTTCTGTGATATTCTCTGAAACTGTGGAGGTTGCTGAAACTGTGAACGTTGCTGTGACTCTTGCTGATTCGAGCGAGGCGGATACGCCTGCTGCAAAAGAACTTTTGTCTTCAAGTCTTTAGTCTTCTTCTCTACTCTATCTTTCTCATCCTTATCCCTATTCTCGTAGTACTGTGCAGTCGCCAATATCTGAGCCGATAAAAAAACAACCCATGAACTCTCAGAGTCCTTCAACTTGTTACAAAGCTCTGGAAGTAAATTAAAGACAAACTTATCTATGAACAATCTTTGTCCACCTTCGGTACTCATGTCCTGACCACTATGATCTATGAATGTTTCTTCAAACCTAGTGAAGAAATCTGACACACTTTCATCTTTCTTCTGTTTGCATGCTGCTAACTTGTCCCAATTCACTCGTAAAGCCGGCATCATTGTTTTCATAAGATTTATAATTCTGCCAGGTAGATCTGCCACTAGAGGCTCAGGCTTAGAACCACCAACTTGTCTAGGGTGCGCAGCAGCAATATTGAGCCATGAGTCACCTAATTCAACCGCGTGATCCTCATGACGAATCTTTGCCCATAGAGGTTGAGGTACTACATTAACCAACAGCATATCTATGTCGGCTAAATTCATGATGCATGCGTCAACTGTCTGGGACAATTCTTTGTAATAGCCAGCTGGATTCTTACGGGGATCAGGTAAAGACTGTTTAAGGGCCAAAACTTCTACTCTCTTCCATGCCACATGTACCCATACTCTCTGAAAATGAGGCAGAACAGGCAGATTAGCGTTTGCGTCCCCTTCTCTCCAAACTGGGGGAACCTCTCTCATTCGATATTGGCGTACCTTTCTCCTGACTGCGTAATCAGGTTCAAACAGTCGCTGAGAAGGGAAATCACTTCTACACGCAAGTACCATTGCAACTGCTTTCTCAATTCCGGGACCTACTATCGTCCCTTTCGCAAACTCGGACTGTATATTTAGCAACTCCACTGGGACTGAACCCAAATCATTATCTTCCCATTCCTCACGAAGGAAAGTACACATAACTTCAAAAACATACCTTTGCTTGGGTGCTTCCCACTGCTGGAAAACATCCATAACTGACTCTAAGTTATACCTCGAAACATTCGAAACCCATCTGCGAGCCAAGAGATCTAACACTGCCCGCTCTTCGGGACCAGGTAGCTGACTACGCATTTGTTTACGTGCAGAAACAGGGGTCATACTAAATGACCCCAAGAAAGGAGACAAAAGACCAGTAACACTATCAGTCATTCGTTGTCGAGCAGAAGGAGACGCTGTCATAAGGACAGGAGACAAAGTATTTTGAGGTGATGTAAGTGTAGGGTTAGTAGCAAGAGAAGTTGAAGGTACAGGAGAATAAGGCAAAGTAGTTCCAGACAAAACCGATAGCAAAGTCTGCGGCCCCAGAGTAGCCTGCGCCGTAGGAGGAAGAACCAGCTGAGGAGGAGCCGGTGGCTGAACAGCAACAAGAGGTTGTGAAACTGGAGGTTGCGGAGGTGCCGTAGCACTCTGTGCATAAGGGGGTGGTAATCTCAACAAATGTGACATCAAAGGATCCTTTTCAGGGTCCTTCGTTGCATTCTCAAGAAGAGATGGCAAAGCTGGATAACATTTATCAATAGCCATATTATGTTGCCTATCTGAATCCTCAATTGCTTTATCTTCTTCGTTTTCTTTAAACTGCCTAGCAGCTTGCATTATTGATACATCCTTTTCTCTTTTATCTCTTCTAGCTTGTTTAATTTCTCGTTGTCTGGCTTCTTTACGCCAAAGGCGAAAGGAGTCAAACATTGCCGGCCGGGCTTTCTTCCTAAATAATTTAGTTTCCAAATTGTCTAAAATCTCTGTATCAAAGCTACCATGTTGGGGCCTTTGTAAGACACCATATTTTCTAGTATAGCGGACCCATACTTCATTAAACGTACTGGGCCCCACACCGTGTTTAGAATAGAGCTCATAAGTCGGAGTTCCAACTGGAGGTATCGGACATGAATCCTCCAATCTGGAATCCCTGTTACAACCACAACAGAATATCCTCCTAATTTTGCTAAGACTAGGCATCTTCGCTCACTAATCTAGCTTCAAACTTCAAGGGATTATCTACAACGATAGTCTCGCAAATATACGAGTCCCTCGGCTTTGGAAATTGCAATTTTCAAATCAAAACTAAGGACCAAACAAACTAAGAACCAAAGAACCAAAAACTAAGGACTGGGAGTGACCCACTTATACTTAACTGAGGTATCAGTCACGCCACCAGAAGACCCGTCTATCGTCTCGCCGTACAAAGCATCACAAATGGGTCCAAGACAGGGCGACAGTCAGGGCAGCAGTCTTTCGTAGCCGTCAGGAAATCGGGAAGCCTCGCAACAAAGACCTTCAGTCCACGTTCGACATGCCGGGGTCGATGAAGTGGTGGCCGTCCTCCAGAATTTCCTCACGAAGCTCCTCACGATCTTCAGGCTTGGACCGGTACCGCTGAAGTCGCCCCACGTTGGGCGCCAACTGAAGAACCGGGTTTTAGAACCCAGCGGCGCCAGGGGCACGCCCAAAGTCCTCGGGTTCACCTGTCTTAGAATACAGAGACACGGGATACTTCTGAGTGGCGTCAAAGATCAAATTTATTGGCTGCAGCCAGTAACAGAAGTCCTAGAAATCATCACGGTATGAGTTCTCAGGAGACTGCTCAATTTTACAAAGCAAGTCATCCCTTTTTATGCCAAACATTATGCTTCAGGCAAACATTCCTTGTTTACAGTTTAACCAATCACATGTTTCCACAATGAAAGTATTGCATGACGACAAACCCATTTTACAGTTGTCCGGCCCATAATCAATCATTGAACAAACCCAACATTCTTCTTTAGACAAGCCGGACAAACCCATAATAAAAAGGACCACAACCCATATCGTAAATAGACCATAAAAGAAGAAACAGAAACAGATAGAAGTTTGATAAGGCATGTTTGTGTGCAGTAAAACTTTATGATGTTTCGTGCTCTGATCCTTAATCTTGATCAGCTAAAGGGCAGGAACTGGTTTAACAAGGTCAGCTTCAGGCAACAGGGTCAGTTCACTCAGGTCAAACAGGAGTCAGCACGAACTCGAGCTAAGGTGTACATGTCCTTAAAAGACTAGTTCAGCCACAGTCATCGGCCTATGTGAGGTCAACCACAAAATGGCTGCCATACACAAAATGGAACCCACGAGTTCAGAATTCACAGAGCCTCAGGTCCCAGGATGCTTGTTTCCGGTTCAGGGAAGACCTAGCTTGACACTTCGGGCTGGACTATTCCCATGAGGCACAGGGTCAAGACTGATTTGCATATAGCTGGGTTTGAACTGATGTGGTGAAGTGAGCTAAAGAACGATGATGGATTCAAACCAGATCTGTGACTGGGGTGAGTGTCTGATAAGTTTCAGTGCTCCGTCCATCATCTCCTTGTGTTTGCATTGTACGCTGCCTGCAAAATGACTAAATACCACAAGGAATACTATCTTACAGTCCAGGACTTTTCTTTACCAAGGTCTTGCTTCGTTTCGGTGGGACCAATAGAACTAACGCACCCGGAGGCAAAGATTTATAAAATGAAAGATAAGGAATGGAACATGATGCCCCCGTGACATGAAGTCATCTGGTGACCTGAACTTTAGCCAAACAAATATGCTGCAAGAACACACAAAATACAATTAAAAAAAAAAATCTTCGAGACCTCCATATAACTGTTCTCTTTAAGGAAGCTTAATTCTCTTTAATTCTATTTGTCTGCTATTCTGGGCTCTCACTTCTGAGCTAAATGTAGAGTTCCCAGAAGCACAGTATAGTGCTGTGACACTATAGACAAGTTGTGGGTACCTCCCATCCTAACATTAGATGTGAGACTGTTGCCCAGACCATCTGGTCTGCCTCATTAATTGTTTTTAGGTTTAATGTTGACTGGAGGTTGAGGTTAGCCACATGTTTTGGTTCAGCTTGCCTAAGCTAGCATAAGATATCTTACCTTAATGTTTCCCAAACTGTTTTCCATAGGTTTTAAAATGTTTAGAAACATAATCAAATATTTGCTGTTGCTTTCTCTCCAAGAAAGGTTGGGTTAATCGGTATAGGGGTGATGCACTTGACCCGTGCTAAAGGACTCTGTCCCACACTGTGCGGCAGCACGTACTGACATAGGCGCAGCCAATAAGAAATCACAATTTCTTGCTATCTGCCGGGAGACCTTTTTTTGTGGACAAAATGTAAAATATTGCATTCATTGTGCTTTTCAGCAGATTTTGCAATTTTTCATGAATTGCAAAATCGCGAAATACTGGAGGGCTGTCTGGTATTTGTTCTACACTAGTGCTGCCGCGATGCGTACTGTTTCTGTGAGGGAAACATGAACTGCTTCTGATCTATATTATGTCATGGAAGATTACACTAGTGCTGCCGTGATGCATACTGTTTCTGTGAGGGAAACATGCACTGCTTCTGCTCTATATTGTGTCATGGAAGCTTGCACTAGTGCTGCTGCAATTCGTACTGTTTCTGTGAGGGAAACATGCACTGCTTCTGCTCTATATTATGTCATGGAAGATTGCACTACTACTGTGATACATACAGTTTGTGTGAGAGAAGCTTGACTGTTTCTGCTCTATGTTATGTCATGGAAGATTGTACTAGCACCGGGAGCTGGAAACGCGAGCCCGGTGAACCACGGGGCTGGAGGCCTTAATATCCGCACCCCCCTAGAACCGGGACTACTAAACATATCCCTAGCAGCTGCTGAAAGGTGAGTCCTACTGGGAAGACCACAGCTGTATGGGGGTTGGATCCTGAAACTGTCGTGTGGAACTCTAAAAAGGAGATCCGTGAAGTAGTAGCGGAGGTACTAGCGGCGACTGAAGTGGTGGCTGGGGGCCTGAACAACAGAGGAAGATGTCACATCTGCATTGCTGGCTGTACTAGTAGCTGCTAAGGGGCATTCGGCGAGGGCCCTCGGCGGTGGAAACATCTTTTGGAGCGTGGAAACTCTGTGAGGTAGGAGAGGGCGCTTTGTGAATCCAGATAGAGCCCCCCACTGTCACGGTGGACCGTGCTGTCGCGGGTGGCAGGTTGCCGGGCTGAGTGGTCACCGGGTAGCGGCGTGTTGGTACACTTGCTCTTTCAAAATGAAACCCAAGGGTAAAAACGAGGGGGCAGCGGGACAAGATGGCGCCAAGGGAGGCAGTGAGGACGCTGAGGAAACGCTGTCGGAGAAGAGGCTCACTGAGCGCCTGGATAAAATCCTGGAAGCGATTGCGGCGACGAAGGAGTCCCTACACCAGGATATAGCGCAGGTGGCTACGGGGCTGTGGCTCCTAAGGGCGGACCACTCGAAATTGGTGGATAGGGTCAAGGATGCCGAATCGGTCATACAAGAATTGAAGCCGGCGGTGGTCACAGTGGAGCATAAACTGGATGACGCACTGCAGCGACTGGCAACTCTGGAAAGAAGGGCGGAGGATTCCGAAAGTCGCAATCGACATAATAATGTACGAGTAGTAGGCCTGCCCGAGAAAATTGAGGGAACGGACATGGTGACATACCTGGAGGACTGGTTCAAAACGCGGGTGGCCCCGGAGGGTTTGTCCTCTTTCTTCACCCTGGAAAGGGCGCACAGGGTTCAGGCCAAACCACCCCTACAGGGACACCCTCCTCGGCCTGTGGTGGCTAGAGTCCTTCATTATAGGGATAGGGATCTGCTGATCCAGAATGCACGCTCCAATAGGCCTTTTAAAATGGAGAACAGCAATGTCACAATCTTTCCAGACTATACCCAAGACATACAGTGACGAAGGGCATCGTACTTGGCGGTTAAAAAGGAGCTCAGGGATGAAGGGATCCAGTACTCGCTTCTATTTCCTGCAAAGTTGAGGGTGATCGTAGATGGCAAAACTCAGTTCTTTCTAACACCGGACGAGGTTTGGTCATGACTCGAATCCTATAGAGCAGGCACAGATCGCAGGGGCAAAGGGACTAGCGAACTGTGCAAGCCGCCGCGAATGCGCCAATCACAACGTATCTGCAAGAGGGACCGAGCCAAGAAAGCTTTACAGATTGCACAATTAGCGGCAGACAAACAAGGTGCGCTGATGGCCACGGCTGCAATCACTGGGTCACAAACTGAGAACTCGGCCAGGGGCACAGACTCTGAAGAAGATAAACGGCACTCGGGCCCGGAGTTCTCGGACACAGATAGCACCAGAGGCCCAGATGTAACGCCCAGGTCAGCTGATGATCTATGAGTCTCGCCGACTCCGGCGAGGGTAACTACTTGGGATCCGCACGGATGTCGATAGGGCGGGTGGTGATTGATGAGAACACTTTGGCTGCACCTCTTTGATGAGGGGATTGGTAGGCCGGGGGCTGGGGTGTAGGCCGTCACCTGTCGGGCCTACACCACCTCTCCATAGCCCTAAGGCAGCCTGTGGTGGTGACTACAGGGTAGGTGTGTGGTTTGTTGTGGAAGTTTGGATGGGGACTGATACTGTGTTATTGGGTCCTGTTCTGGGGGGTGGGTACTGGGAATTGTTCGAAAAGTTGTGGGTTTAAAGTTCAAGGGTCCTGGTGTGGGCTGGCGATGTTGGGGGTGGGAGAGACCAGAGTGCTTTGGCGATGGGGACATTACCTGAACTGAAATGTATTACATGGAACGTACGTGGATTGCATACTATGTCCAGGCGCCACAAGGTACATGCATATCTGGTGAGGAGGGGAATCCAGATAGCGTTGCTCCAGGAAACTCATTTGACTAAGCAAGAGTGTACAGCATTGCAGAGGCGTTGGCGGGGCCAGGTGTTTGGCAACTGTAATATTGGGAGGAGATTTTAATTCAATCCCTGATGTGCTCTTGGACAGGTCGCACCCTCCACTGGTGGACTCCCTGGTGCGTAGAACAGCGAGGCAAAGAGCGAATTGGCAGGATAAGTGGGGGCTTGTAGATATATGGAGGGGTCACCATCCAGCAGATAGGGATTATTCTTTCTTTTCCGCACTCCACGAGCTGCATGTTAGAATTGATACGAACCTCTGTAGCCGGGCGCTGGTTCCCCTGGCGACTCGCTCCGAGTACTTGACCAGGACAATATCGGATCACAATCCTCAGGTGGTGGTCTTCCACTGGCAACGGGCGAGAACCGCCATACCCACTTGGCGATTACGACCGGATACCCTGGAGGACTTGGTATTTCGCACCAAAATTCAGGAAGGTATTGATGATTACTTTACAGTGAATGCAGGAACAGCATCGTCCAGGGGAATGGAATGGGACGCTTTTAAAGTAGTGGTGAGAGGGTTATGCATTAGCAGTCACGCAGGCGAGAGAAAGGTAGTGTTGGAGGATGTGGAGAAAGCAGAAGCAGCGCTGAGGGAGGTAGAGAAACATAGACCGGAACAGAAGGGGTTGCAGAAACAGTTGTTAGAAGCTAAAGAGCTGGTGACAACTGAGATGGAAAGATTACGAAGCTTTGACTACAGACAGTACATGGTGAGGGTTCACGCAGAGGGATACAAGGTGGGAACGCTTCTGGCAAAACTAGCTACACCGATGTCGGGAGGGTGCCCGATCCTGAGCATGCGTGCGGAGTCGGGAGACGTGGTGTACTCCCGGTCTGAAATCCTCTCGTGTTTCTTGAACTACTATACGGTTCTGTATAGCAGACACCAAGAGGCTGCAATGCCTGACATAGAGGAGTACCTAGCGGGTATCCAGCTTCCGCAGTTGAATGAAGAAGATGCTGGGAGACTGGGGCGGAATATTCAGTTGGAAGAGGTGAGGGGGGCGATCAAACAGATGGCTAAGAATAAGACTCCAGGAGTAGAAGGACTCCCTATAGAATTCTATGTCAAATAAACAGATGTCTTAGCTCCCCGATTAGTGGAGGTGTATAATGAGGCAGCAGTTCAGGGCAACCTACCGCAATCTATGCGTGAGGCGCTGATAATCCCCCTGCTGAAACCTGGAAGGGAAGGTAGCGATGTGACTTCTTATAGACCATTGTCAATGTTGACTGTGGACTATAAAATCCTGAGCAAAATCTTAGCCACGAGGCTGCTTCCCCACATGACTACCCTGATTCATTCTGACCAAGCGGGGTTTCTTCCAACTAGGAATACCTCGGTTAATATTCGCCGCCTTGTACGCGTGCTGGAAAGTGACCTGGATATGGATGTGCTATGGATGTGCTGCCAGCTGTACTGTCGGTGGACATAGAGAAGGCGTTTGACAGCCTGGAATGGGACTATCTGGATAGAGTGCTGGAGAGGTTTGGACTGGGGGAACGGTTTCGGATGTGGACGAGGATTTTATACTCCCTGGCAACGGCCAGGGTGAGGCTGGGACCTGTCATATCCTCACAATATCCGGTACAGAGAGGCACGAGGCAGGGTTGTTCGCTCTCGCCCTTGCTGTTCGCATTAGCAATTGAGCCTCTGGCGACCCAGGCTAGGATGGGGAAGGCATATAACATCCTTCTCTGTGGAGGGACTCCGTACCATATTTCCCTGTACGCGGATGACCTGCTCCTGTTCTTAGAAGACGCGACCGTGGCATTGCAGGGAGCGGTAACTCTACTCACGGATTTTGGGGCACTTTCAGGCCTCAGAGTTAACTGGAATAAGACATGTGTTTTCCCTCTGAAGGCGGACATGCACCAGCCACTGTTGCCGGATGGTCTGCTATGGGAGCGGTCATGCTTCACTTATCTGGGAGTTCGGATATACCATGAGGCGGAAGCCATATTGGAGGGGAATGTGGGGCGATGTATACGGGCCCTGAGAGGTTGTAAGTCATTCTGGGCTACACTTCCCCTGTCAGTGATGGGGAGAGTGGCACTACTGAAAATGGTGGCCCTGCCCCGCTTACTCTACTATTTCCGCACGCTTCCGTTGTGGATACCCCTAGGTTTTTTCGCGAGTTGCGTACGCTCACAATTGATTTCGTATGGGGGCACGGAAGGAGACGTGTAGCAATGGACACGTTGCTGCGACCGAAATTGGACGGAGGGTTGGCTGTCCCTAACTTTGAACTTTACTACTTAGCAGCGCAGCTACAGGTCCTCACGCAGAATGTTGCAAAGGAATTCAGGGGCCCGGAGCAGTCCCAGGGGACGGGAATCCAGAGGCATGTTCTTTCCTACATTGTTATGCAACAAAAGCTAGAGTTGAAGGAGTTAACACTGGAGGAAAGAACCCTGAGGTTGTGCTGGAATAAAAGCCAGCGTGGGGCAGGTGTACCTCATCCATATGCGCCTGAGATCCCTCTGGGCATGCTGACGGCCTTGCCACACGGGGGTGATTGGTCACGGCTGTTAGACTGGGAAGAACTGGGACTCCAAATGGTAGGGGACCTATATGCTGAGGGGGCACTGTTGCCCTTCCGAGTAGTGCAAGAACAGTTTGGTCTTCCTGATGGGAGTTTCCTATTGCACTTGGCTGTTACGACGGCAATAAAGAAACATTGGAAATCAGGGCAAATGGAACTAAAGGTTACGATGGCCTGCCAGTACGTGGTGATGGCGGCGGGAAGCTTTAAGGTGGTCACTTGTTTACATTCTCGAATGTTGCATGAAGGGTTGGAACCACTTACAGCGCTCAGGCAGAAATGGGAGGTGAGTGTGGGGAAGCCCATCCCAGACGAGACATGGGACCAGATAATGAAGAGAACGTGGAAAGGGAGCAGAAATGCTCGCTTCCAGCAGGTGCACTTTTTTGTGCTACACAGGGCCTACCTCACACCAGGGAAAATCAAGAAATATTTCCAGGTTCCAGATGCAGCTTGTCCTCGATGTCTGATGCCTGATGTAGAGCTGGACCACATCTTGTGGAACTGTCCCAAGCTGGGACCCTATTGGTCTGAGGTGGGAGAACTATTGAACAAGGCCACAGACAGGCAGGTGGAGTACGACATGGCGACCTGTCTTCTGCTTTGGTTTCCTCATACGAAAAGGACCAAGATTACCAGTAAATTTATTGACTTAGGCCTTATGCTGGCCCAGAGGGAGGTAACCTGGCATTGGAAGTCGAAGGAGGGCCCCTCGAGTAGGAGATGGGCGACTGAAATGTGTAAATGGGCTGCTAGCGAAGGCACTATTAGACTTAGGCAGGCAACCCGCACGGCTAATGAAAGGAGTTTAGAAATGGCGAGGGCGTGGGAAGACCTGACGCGGACATTCAAGAGCAGCTTAGTGGCTGAGGAGGACTAAATGAGAAGGGCTGTGTACGGAAGTTCCTTGGGATACACAGAATATTACGTAGGGTCACGATGGTCTCTTTCTTTTGCTACTTATTGACTATGTGTTAGGCCCACACCAGGCAAGGTTTGATGGGGGGGTGGGATGGGGGGGGTGGAATTCCATTTTGTCGTAAGCGGACATTGACATAGGAGGATGACACGAATTGATGGTTTGGGTAGCGTGCCTGATGCTTCCACAATAGGATGAGTGTAAGTGAGGGGTGTTCCGGAAGGGTGGTTACCACAAGGGTCAGAAGGCCTAGTGTAGGGAACTTAGGATAATAGTGGTAGCACACATTTGAATCTCCTGTAGGAGCTTAGGGACGGACCGTCTGACAAATAGGGAACAGGGTACTAGAGTTAAAAGCAGATGGTAGTTCATTAACCGAGTGACGATTGTTGCTCCCTTATGCTACTAACTTGTTTGAGTACCATCTAATTGACACTGCCCAGCCTCCGGGATGTGGGCGTACAGGCTGTGTAGAGGGCTGCTTGACGATTTGGGGATGGTATTTGGGAGTGGCGGGCACGTCGGAATGTACAACTGTATGTTTTCAAAATCTGCAATAAAAACACAGTTAAAAAAAAATGGAAGATTGTACTAGTGCTGCCGCGATGCATACTGTTTCTGTGAGGGAAACATGCACTGCTTCTGCTCTATATTATGTCATGGAAGCTTGCACTAGTGCTGCTGCAATGCGTACTGTTTCTGTGAGGGAAACATGCACTGCTTCTGTTCTACATTATGTCATGGAAGATCGCACTAGTGCTGCCGCGATGCGTACTGTTTCTGTGAGGGAAACATGCACTGCTTCTGCTCTATATTGTGTCATGGAAGCTTGCACTAGTGCTGCCATGATACGTACTGTTTCTGTGAGGGAAAAAAGCACTGCTTCTGCTCTATATTATGTCATGGAAGATTGGACTACTACTGTGATACATACAGTTTGTGTGATGGAAGCTTGACTGTTTCTGCCCTATATTATGTAATGGAAGCTTGCACTAGTGCTGCCGCGATGCCTACTGTTTCTTTGAGGGAAACTTGCACTGCTTCTGCTCTATATTATGTCATGGAAGCTTGCACTAGTGCTGCTGCGATGTGTACTGTTTCTGTGAGGGAAACTTGCACTGCTTCTGCTCTATATTATGTCATGGAAGCTTGCACTAGTGCTGCAGCGATGTGTACTGTTTCTTTGAGGGAAACATGCACTATTTCTGCTCTATATCATGTCATGGAAGCTTGCATTAGTGCTGCTGTGATGCAAACGGTTTCTGTGAGGGAAACTTGCACTGCTTCTGCTCTATATTATGTCATGGAAGCTTGCACTAGTGCTGCTGCAATGTGTACTGTTTCTGTGAGTGGGATACATGCACTGCTTCTGCTCTATTTTAAGTCAAGGAAGCTTGCACTAGTGCTGCTGTGATGCGTACTGTTTCTGTGAGTGGGAAACATGCACTGTTTCTGCTCTATATTATGTCATGGAAGCTTGCACTAGTGCTGCTGTGAAGTGTACTGTTTCTATGAGGAAAACATGCACTGCTTCTGCTCTTTATTATGTCATAGAAGCTTGCACTACTACTGTGATACATACAGTTTGTGTGAGGGAAGCTTGACTGTGTCTGCTCTATATTATGTCATAGAAGATCGCACTAGTGCTGCGGCTATGTGTACTGTTTCTGTGAGGCAAACATTCACTGCTTCTGCTCTATAATATGTCATGGAAGCTTGCACTAGTGCTGCCGCGATGCCTACTGTTTCTGTGAGGGAAACATGAACTGCTTCTGCTCTATATTATGTCATGGAAGCTTGCACTAGTGGTGCTGCTATGCGTACTGTTTCTGTGAGGGAAACATGTCCTGCTTCTGCTCTATATTATGTCATGGAAGCTTGCACTAGTGCTGCCACAATACGTACTGTTTCTGTGAGGGAAACATGCACTGCTTCTGCTCTATATTATGTCATGGAAGATTGGACTACTACTGTGATACATGCAGTTTGTGTGATGGAAGCTTGACTGTTTCTGCTCAATATTATGTAATGGAAGCATGCACTAGTGCTGCAGGAATGCGTACTATTTCTGTGAGGGAAACTTGCACTGCTTCAGCTCTATATTATGTAATGAAAGCTTGCACTAGTGCTGCTGCGATGTGTACTGTTTCTGTGAGGGAAACTTGCACTGCTTCTGCTCTATATTATGCCATGGAAGCTTGCACTAGTGCTGCTGCAATGCGTACTGTTTCTGTGAGTGGGGTACATGCACTGCTTCTGCTCTATTTTAAGTCAAGGAAGCTTGCACTAGTGCTGCTGTGATGCGTACTGTTTCTGTGAGTGGGAAACATGCACTGCTTCTGCTCTATATTATATCATGGAAGCTTGCACTAGTGCTGTTGCGAAGTGTACTGTTTCTATGAGGGAAACATGCACTGCTTCTGCTCTTTATTATGTCATAGAAGCTTGCACTACTACTGTGATACATACAGTTTGTGTGATGGAAGCTTGACTGTGTCTCCTCTATATTATGTCATGGAAGATCGCACTAGTGCTGCGGCGATGTGTACTGTTTCTGTGAGGCAAACATGCACTGCTTCTGCTCTATAATATGTCATGGAAGCTTGCACTAGTGCTGCCGCGATGCCTACTGTTTCTGTGAGGAAAACATGAACTGCTTCTGATCTATATTATGTCATGGAAGATTGCACTAGTACTGCCGCGATGCATACTGTTTCTGTGAGGGAAACATGCACTGCTTCTGCTCTATATTGTGTCATGGAAGCTTGCACTAGTGCTGCTGCAATTCGTACTATTTCTGTGAGGGAAACATGCACTGCTTCTGCTCTATATCATACAAAAGGGGATGATGGACGGAGGGTTTGAACAAATCAAACACTCACCCCCAGTCAACTGATCTGGGTTTAATCCATCACCATTCTTTAGTTCACTCAGCCACCCCAGTTCAGACATGGCTATATGCAAATCAGTCTGACCCTGTGCCTTATGGGAACAGTCCAGCCCGAACTGCCAAGCCATGTCTTCCTTGGACCGGAAACAAGCATCCTGGGACCGGTTTCGGATTCATAATCCTCATCAGCCAGGCTATCTTGAATCCAGTGGCCAAGTGAACAAGGGACTCACGTCTGAGCATACCCTGCCACACTTAGGGCGAACAAAGCGATACAAAAGGGGATGATGGACGTAGCGTTTGAACAAATCAAACACTCACCCCCAGTCAACTGATCTGGGTTTAATCTATCACCATTCTTTAGTTCACTCAGCCACCCCAGTTCAGACATGGCTATATGCAAATCAGTCTGACCCTGTGCCTTATGGGAACAGTCCAACCCGTACTGCCAAGCCATGTCTTCCCTGGACAGGAAACAAGCTTCCGAGGACCGGTTTCTGGCATTCCAGCCGTCTTCAGCCCGGCTTGCTTGAATCCAGTGGCAAAGTGAGCAAGGGACTCACGTCTGAGCATACCCTGCCACACTTATGGCGGCCAAAAGCGGTACAAAAGGGGGTGGTGATGGACGGAGCATCTGAATCAATCAAACACTCACACCCAGTCAAAAGATCTGGGTTTAATCCATCACCGTTCTTTAGCCCACTCTGCCACCCCAGTTCAGACATGGCTATATGCAAATCAGTCTGACCCTGTGCCTCATGGTAACAGCCCAGCCCGAACTGCCAAGCCATGTCTTCCCTGGACAGGAAACAAGCTTCCGAGGACCGGTTTCTGGCATTCCAGCCGTCTTCGGCACGGCTTGCTTGAATCCAGTGGCAAAGTGAGCAAGGGACTCACGTCTGAGCATACCCTGCCACACTTATGGCGGCCAAAAGCGGTACAAAAGGGGGTGGTGATGGACGGAGCATCTGAATCAATCAAACACTCACACCCAGTCAATAAATGTTGTTGTGTGCACTGCATCACCAAATGTGAACGTACTTCTGCCCCATGTAGTAGGCAGCTCTTCTAAAGCTTTGGATGCAGCATGTGCTGCCTAGTGTACCTAGTGACACTACAGACCAGTAACTGTTAAGTGTCTGTACAGAACCAGGTGCTGACAGTACAGCACGGAATGTGAAGGGAAGATTACAGACAAAAGGCATAGGCACCACAGACTGCCCAAGGCCTATGTGCAAGCGTTTTTCCTGCAGAATCCCTTTTATGAGGGCATAACTTTTAAAAGTCACTAAAATAAGGTGCTGCAAAAAATGCAATAGTGTGCCGCAAAATTTCCGTGCTGCAAAATGTCCTAATCCATGCCGCAGTATTCTGGGGGGTCTGGACAGAAGTCAAAACTTCCTCCACACACAGAACTGATACTACACCAGTGCAAGCTTTCCCTCACACGGTTCTCTTCCTGTTCATCAGCTCTGCAAACTCAGTGTTGTTGAGTATCCTCTGTGCTCGTTTATTACCTGTCCTCAAGGCGGGAGGATGGGAAGGACCGAAGGGAAGCAAGCAGGGGTGGCCAGCACAGATCGGGGGTGGTGGTGCGGTGTGGGGGGTAACGGGGATAAGGGAGCGTAGTTAAAGAAAAAAACATTACTTAATCGACGTGTCTCTCCTCTGCCTCTCCTGCGCGTCGGCCAGAACAGGAAGCACCTAGGCTCCCCTAAACCAATCACAACTCTGCAATTCTGCATCACCAAATGTGATGCAGTGCGCGCAACGAAATTCGTTTTATTTATTTAAATGTTTACTTACCTGTAAAACTCCGTAATCCATACATTACTACCCCCCACCCTGCCCCTCCCCCTGCCCACGTCACCGCCCTGCAGAAACTCCTACTGCCGACCGCTACTGGTAACACCCCTCATCATCCAGGCTAGCTTGAATCCAGTGGCAAAGTGAGCAAGGGATCCACGTCTGGGCATACCCTTCCAACTTCGGGTGAAGGATGTAGGATTTTGATTGGGAGTGCTGATGCAGTGAATGTGTAACATTTAATTTAATTTAGGTCTCAAAGCAGACTACCGACAGTGAACTGTTGAAGGCCAGCAAATAACTTTTTGCAGCCTTCAATGCTAACTACTTTGCTTTAGTATTCAACTACAAATTCCAAACACTGTCTTTTGAACGTACTTCTGCCCCATGTAGTAGGCAGCTCTTCTAAAGCTTTGGATGCAGCATGTGCTGCCTAGTGTACCTAGTGACACTACAGACCAGTAACTGTTAAGTGTCTGTACAGAACCAGGTGCTGACAGTACAGCACGGAATGTGAAGGGAAGATTACAGACAACAGGCATAGGCACCACAGACTGCCCAAGGCCTATGTGCAAGCGTTTTTCCTGCAGAATCCCTTTTATGAGGGCATAACTTTTAAAAGTCACTAAAATAAGGTGCTGCAAAAAATGCAATAGTGTGCCGCAAAATTTCCGTGCTGCAAAATGTCCTAATCCATGCCGCAGTATTCTGGGGGGTCTGGACAGAAGTCAAAACTTCCTCCACACACAGAACTGATACTACACCAGTGCAAGCTTTCCCTCACACGGTTCTCTTCCTGTTCATCAGCTCTGCAAACTCAGTGTTGTTGAGTATCCTCTGTGCTCGTTTATTACCTGTCCTCAAGGCGGGAGGATGGGAAGGACCGAAGGGAAGCAAGCAGGGGTGGCCAGCACAGATCGGGGGTGGTGGTGCGGTGTGGGGGGTAACGGGGATAAGGGAGCGTAGTTAAAGAAAAAAACATTACTTAATCGACGTGTCTCTCCTCTGCCTCTCCTGCGCGTCGGCCAGAACAGGAAGCACCTAGGCTCCCCTAAACCAATCACAACTCTGCAATTCTGCATTTTGATTGGTCTGAATTCCATGGTTCAGCGCTCAGACGGGGACAGGAAGCCTGGGGATGTTCCCCACCCAGGCTGTAATGTAGCCTGGGTGGAGAACATTCAAAGTGCACATGACTGTTTGGCCGGCCCAAGACGGTCGGCCAAATATTAATGCACACTTACAGAGTGCCAACTACTACCTCCACCTGGTCTGAGAGCAGAGCAGCTCAGCCACGCCACGCAAAGTTGCCGCAGCAGGAAAAAGTAAAATGATAATAACATCGAGTTATCCTTTTATTTTTCCTTTATTTACAAGTCTGCAAAGCAGTTGGGCGATGCTCCTCCTCCTTAGTGGAGGAGCTGCCACTGACCCAGGCAAGGTAGGAAAGATATAGGATTGTCTGAGTGGGTGATTTGACGTCTGGTGGTAAAACTGGAGGTGAATCTGTCAACCTCGTGGCATTGTGAACAGCTACGGCCAAAAAAAGGAACCAGCAGAAAGCTGAAGCTCTGCAGTACGAAAGAAGGGCTGTCAAGGGGGGTAAGTGTGAACCTTGAAAGGTCCACCTGACTGTGCTAATGTGGAAGTGTGAACCCCAAGTTCGAGCTGTTAAACCCATGCCTAAGTGTTTTGACATTTCACACGTTTTGAAATCCCTCCGTCGTTGATCGGTTCGCGCGTGCTGTTTGTGCACACTCTCTTCTCTTCACATTAACCCGTTGCCTTCAAGGTCTGCACATTTCATAGCGCCATGACTATCCGGAAGCACAGTCTAGTACTGTGACACTACAGACAAGTTGTGGGTACCTCCCATCCTCACATTAGATGTGAGACTGTTGCCCAGACCATCTAGTCTGCCTCATTAATTGTTTCTAGGTTTAATGTTGACTGGAGGGTTGAGGTTAGCCACATGTTTTGGTTCAGCTCGCCTAAATTATCATAAGATATCTTACCTTAATGTTTCCCAAACTGTTTGCTATAGATTTTAAAATGTTTAGAAACATAATCAAATATTTGCTGTTGTTTTCTCTCCAAGAAAGTTTGGGTAAATCGGTATAGGGGTGTTGCACTTGACCGGTGCTAAAGGACTCTGTCCCACAATGTGCGGCAGCACGTACTGAAATAGGCGCAGCCAATAAGAAATCACAATTCACATTCTTGTCTGTGCAACTGTGTGGGCACCAAAAAGTCTATGGTGCCACCTCAACCCAGGTCATCAGTGAGTCGTGTTTTCGGAACTGGGCTTTCTGTTAGAAATCATTCTTCCCAAGCCTACCAGTCCAATGTAGTCCATTAAGGCTAAGACTACACGCGCCAGAATTCAACAGGTTGTCAATCAGAAGTTATCAAAGCTAAACATGGGGGCTTATTTACAAGCTCCTTGAGCCGCCGGTACTTTGACTTTTACCCGAATTAAAAGTGACACATTGGCGGCACAAGGGGCTTGTTAATAAGCCCCATGGTGTCACCCCCTCATGAAGAGAGGCTGCAATCAACCCCGAGGCAACTGCGCTTGCAAGAACATAGCTCACTTTATTTTTACAGCTCTCAAGTGGCCCAAGTCATGTGTGAACATCTCTGTGGCGCACATGAAATGAAAAGACAGTCAAGTAAAAACATTTAGCTCTATATTTTTTGGTGAGATTATATTTTATTATATTCACTTTTATAAAGTGAAATGGTACCCCACAATATGCCGCCATTTCTTCTTTTATGCTCCGATTTTTTTTGTTTTTTGTGACTAATTTGCCATCTGCCTTTCTCGCCATTTTATGTAGATTCAGCAATTTACTAGTGGTTCTCTGCTCCTCCAGTCAGGGCCTATATATAATTCATGCAGCTAGAATATTTGTAGAGCATTTGCCTACATCAAGTGCTTTCTTGGAGCTTTTGACAGGTAACGAATATTCATGGTAACCTAACCCAAGCTGCTCTTTTTATTGACCCAGGAAGGATGAGCAGACGTGTTTCCTTTTGAGGCTCTGCTCTAGAGTCAACCCCAGATCCCTACAGTAGAATCATTAATCAGTGCCACTGAAATTATTCGTTTTTGTGGAAAACGCTGTGACACATGCTGTCACACAGAAGGCCATTTGCAAAGGTTGACTGTCACATTCCTGTTGCTTATTTCTGTATTTGGGTATTTAAGCAATCCTGCCACCTACCATGCATCAGGCGTTAGACTAACGTATTCCGGAGTGTTACTCCACATCACTGTACTGAAATGTATTGTCACGCATATGCATGCGTCTCAGTTGTCCCTGAAAGCGCTGCCTAACACTGCTAAGTGTAGCAGCCAGCAGCGGGCTGCCTGTGGCGTGCGTACGCTGCTCCCTCAGGCTTGGGGCCCTAGCTGAGCTAAGACTGCTGGCAGGCTCACACTCGCTCAACTGCTACAATGTACCACAATTTATTATTGTGATTCCCCACGGCGTAGCTCTTACTAACTGTCAGGCTCACTTCATCAAGGTAGTGTGTGTTCAATAACTACTACCGAGCGAGCTGGACTCAGTCAGGTTGTGTGCTACTTGCAAGCGCAGCAGGGGGACATCACATCCTGCTGCTGGAGGGGGGAGTTTGTTGCGTGGCTACTGCTTTGCAGGTGGCGCCGCAAATTCAATCATGATTGCACCAATCGCAGTGTTGATTGCTGCAGCTCGCACTGGCCCGGGGCAGGCCAACAAGTGCTGTCAGATGTCATTACCCTTACTCAGGGCCGGCCCTAGGCATGTGCAAAGTGTGCACCTGCACAGGGCCGCCAAACCCCAGGGGCCGCCACAACAACATTTTCCAGGGCTGCTTTTGACTCCAAGTCCCACACTGGCCGACCTTCATACAAACACACACACTGAACAATATCTGAGACAACTACACCAGAGTGGGGGGGGGGGGGTGCGTGGGGGGGCTCCAAGTGAAGCGCTTATTCATCATTATGCATGTGTTATTCCACAAAGGCTGCATCTTCCTGCCTTTATGACAGGCATGCGATTCACTCTGAAGCCTCAAGATCCCATCAGCAAGGTGTGAACGGAACTACCTATGAGGACAAGCCGCCCTCGGTTAGGGTTTAACAGCAGTCAGCCCTGACTTCCGGAAGTTCTAGGTGGGCGTTGGCTGAATTTTGTATTCCTTCAGGAATGAGGCTTATGATTGTAAAGAGGGAGAAATTCTATAACCAGGGTCACTGGAAATATGCAATTGTGCAGCCACGGCAATTTTAGCATTATAATAGATTTGCCACATTTGCCAAACAATTCATCACCATGACCTGCATATTTTAACAAAAATGTTGTTTGTAGCTCAAGCAGTTCAACATTTACAAAAAGTTCAGCAACATGTGTTGCCGTGCAGTGAAAGGTCGTTTGAAAAGGTTGACTCTCTTACCTACGCTCCCTGCACAGGGCCACCATGAGCCTAGAGCCGGCCCTGCCCTTATTCAATATATTGCTGCAGTCGACTCGAGGGAGACAGGGATGAATATATGCCGGTATAACATTTACCATTACAAAGCATACCTTCACATCGCAATTTTTGCAACGTGACTCACATTACAACACATGTTTCTACTACTCAAACCAATACAACGCATGATAATAGGATTATATACAAACTACCGTTACAACGCATATATTCACAATGCTTACTATTACAATGCATACTATTACATTGGATAATACATATACTCATTTGAATACGAGAAAACATCCTTTTTTTTGTAACCCATCCTCTGCAACGGGATGCAAGGGAAGCCGGGGTTTTGGGTAGGGGAGTCTACTAATACCCAGGTACTAATTTTAATACTCGTGTATTTGTTTTAATACAAGTGTAATAATTTGTCGAAATTTATATAAAAAAAGTATCAAAAAAAATATTCTACATTAATGTGTACAAATCAAACATTTCTAACAAGAAAAACACTACGGTCAGTGGCAGAAGCAGACTATACATACTAGTCATAGAAACAAACAAAACAGTTGTCCTTCCACTATTTCCATTGCAGCAGCCGATCCATCATCTCTTCAAATGACTACCATTCTAAAACGGAACATATTCATCAGCATTTCACACAGCACATAATAAATATGCGTTCTGTCAGCTTCTAATTCATGCAGAAAATCGTTTCCAAAACATATTTTCTTTTAAATTTTTGTTTACCCCCCAAAAAACTATAAATGCAGCCGACCACCATTTTGTGCTGAGTGGTGCACTGACTTCTTGGTGACCGCTGGAGTAAGAGGAGAGAACTGGGAGATGAAAATTCAAACACTGCCATCTATTGACCAAAGTAAATGTATGGTTCAAACGAAATAGCTTATTAATGCAATCAATTGAATTACATACCTTTAAAAACGTTTGTCGAGTGTCGGTACCCTTCTCCCTTGGTAGGGGGACCAGGCAGGGATGTCCCTTGTCTCCGCTGCTTTTCGCTCTCGCATTGGAGCCGCTAGCTGCGTGGCTCCGATGGGAGCCATCTATCAAAGGTATACGGTGGTCCCCCGACTTTGAGGATCGTGTTTCGCTTTACGCCGATGACATTCTTCTCTATCTCACCTCCCCGCGTAAATCTCTAAATGTCCTCTTTGACGTCCTTACCTCGTTCGGCAAGAACTCTGGCTTGATTATAAACTGGGCTAAATCCTGTGTGTATGTTATTTCTGGCGGCTTGCCTCCGCTACCACGTAGATTTCCCATCCAGGTTACTCGATCGGGCTTTAAATATTTGGGGATTTTTATTACACTGGACTCGTCGCTCCGCTTCGAACGCAATCTCCTTCCCCCACTTCGTAGATTGAGGCTGGACGTGGCCCGTTGGCGTAAATTACCTTTGTCGCCGCTGGGCAGGGCCGCCCTCTTCAAGATGATGTCCCTACCGCGATTTCTTTATGCACTCCAGAATTCTTTTGATGACATCCCTACTAGTTATTTCCGGGAGGTGGAGGGTTTACAGCGACAGCTGATTTGGGATGGGCGTCCACGCATTGCCCTTGCGAAGCTCACCATCCCTTGGTATGATGGGGGTATGGCACTTCCTGACATCAGAAGATATTATTGGGCCTCCCAGTTGTCCGCCATCAATCATTCGGTATACTCACCCAGCCCGAATCCGGCTTTTGAAATGGACAAATTTCAATTGCCGGGTGGAGACTTCAATAGAGTGCTTTATTCCAGGGCGGCTGGGCTTCACCTTACGGGACCGACTAGGATTGCAGTTAGTGTGTGGCGAGCTGCGAATGTGAGCATGGGCTGGGTTGATCGAGTCACGCTGGCGACTCCACTTTATGCGTCTGAACGTTTGGGATGTCTCTGGACTACGAAGGGGTTTGAACGCTGGGACATGATTGGTATCTGTAGAGTGGGTGACCTTTGGGTGAACGGAGCAGTGAAGTCCTTCGAGGCCCTTCGGAATGAATATGAATTGAGTGACAGAGAGTTTTTTAGATACTTGCAGGTCCGTCATGCTCTGACTTCGGTTCTAGTTTCCGGTGCCGCCATCCCTGAATCCTCCCCCCTTGAAGATCGTATACTTGACGGTCATCTCCCTGATAGCACTATCTCTTTGATCTACAAGAAGTTGATCAACAATCGAGCGGATCTGCTCGGCCGGCTTAGAGAAGTGTGGACTGGAGACGGGCTGGAATTGGACGACGAAGATTGGCAATCGGCTCTGTCTTCCCCGAAAGAGGTCGCCATTCCCGCCCGTCTCCGTCTCGTCCAGCTTAAGATATTACACCGGGTGTACGTTACTGGTCCTCGTTTGGTTGCAATGGGTTTCTCCCCGGATGGGCTGTGCAAGCGTGGGTGCGGGATGAGTGCTACGTTTCTCCATATCCTTTGGGAGTGTTCGGAGGTGGCTGATTATTGGACTAAAGTGCTTGCGGTGATGGCTGATGTTACTGGGATTACCCTGTTGCCTGAGGCCCGGAGGTGTTTGCTGAACGTGTGGGAACCCAACGATTACACAGTGGCCCAGACGAGATGGGCCACCCTGGGGTACATGGTTGCAAAACGAGATATAGCGCAGCTTTGGGGCTCGCACAGATCCCCTACCGTGTCTGTGTGGGAAGAAAATATGGGCTGGTCTATGTTCAGGGAAAAGACGGTATACACAGCTAGGGGCAGACCAAGGGCATGGACGAAGATCTGGTGTCAGTGGAACGCCTATCGTGGGAACATTTGTACTCCTCCCCTGGTGGATACCCCTGATGTCCCCTTGTCCCCCTGAACTGGCATTCCCATAAGTTCGTTCATTATTCATATGGCTTGCTTGACCTCCCCTCTGTCCCCCACCCTGACTCGTTCCATTGATTGCAATTTTGTATCTCCCATTAGTGAGCTTCCCCCCTCATGGGCTCACTCTGTCCGTTACGCTATTCGCCTTTGTTTTTGTGTTTGTTCCTTTTAGTTTTTTTCTAAAATAAGAAAAGTTTTCTATCCTGCTTTACACTCTGTGCTGCATTTTGTATCCTGTTCTCGCCTGACCGCTGGGGTTTCGACCACTGATTTTCTTATACTGCACCATGCCTTGCTGTTAGCGGCCGGCCCGTGTGGTTGTAGGCCCGTGTTTGTAAATATGATTTCTGCTGCTCAATAAAAGTTTTTAATAAAAAAAAAAAAAAAAACGTTTGTATTTAAATCACAGATCTTGAAAAACTGCTCCAGCAGGAAAATCGAATTTTTACTTTTGAAAGTAAGTGATTATGAAAGTACAGATCATTTCACATTTTAAACTCAAATTCAGAAATTAATTTTTAATTTCAATTTCATTAACAGATTATTGTCAAACACATAGAACAATCAATTTACGCGAAAAAAATCATTTGGAAATATACTGTGAGTATAATGTAAAATATAATTTACATAAAGCAAATTATATTTTTAGCTTTACATTTTTCAAAATCATTAATGAAGGTTTGAGTGCTTGCCTCAAGGAAGGTGTTCTAAAGTGGTGTGACTCAAAAATAATATTTTAACACCACAAAGTTTTGCCACAGGAAAGGTGCTGGTTAGTGGTGGGATGGAAAATTACTATGCTAACTACACAGGCTGTTTGTCTCAGGATAAGTGCTGATCAGTGGAGGGGCAAAAGTACTATTCTAACTCTAACAGGTGTTTGCCTCAAGGAAAGTGCTGGTCAGTGGAGGGGGCAAATTACTATTCTAATCCTAACAGGTGTTTGCCTAAAGGAAAGTTCTGCTCAGTGGTGGGGGTCAAAATTACTATTCTAACTCCGACAAAAGTCAGCGTCAAGGGTAGTGCTGATCAGTGGAGGGGGCAAAGTTAATATCCTAACTCCAACAGGTGTTTGCCTGACAGAAAGTGCTGGTCAGTGGTGGGGGGCAAAATTAATAGTCTAACTCCAACAGGTGCTTGCCTCAAGGAAAGTGCTATTCAGTGGAGGGGGCAAAATTACTATTCTAACTCCAACAGGTGTTTGCCTCAATGAAAGTGCTGGTCAGTGGTGGGGGCAAAATTACTATTCCAACTTCAACATGTGTTTGCCTCAAGGAAAGTGTTGGTCAGTGTTGAGGAGGCAAAATTACTATTCCAATTCGCAGGGTGCTTACCTCAGGGAAAATGCAGGTTAGTGGTAGGGGGCAAATTAACTATTCTAACTCCACAGGATGCTTCAAACCGGGAACAAGGGATCAGTTTTGGGGGCCAAAATTACCAATCTATTTTCTACAAATACAATTCTCTGGATACGGGCCAGTGGTAGGGAGAGTTGATCAGTTCTTGCTTTAATAAATGCAAACAAAAAAATAAAACATACAATTGTTTTTTTGGACAGCTTCAATAATTTAAAAACCATCTTCTGGACTGGATGAATTATCATCTCCAGCAGTACTTCGTCAACTAAAAGGCTTTTAACAGGTAAACTAGTATAAAAACCTAATGTTGTAACCAAAACTAACAAAAACAATTCTTTTTACACAGCCAAAAGCTAAGCAACCTTCAATCATTTAAAATCCACTATTCCTTTTTGGCATTCACAACATCAACCAGAAGGGAGAAAAGGGAAACTAAGAAAAACACCAGAAGAAACATCTGTAGAAACAATTTTATACCAGCCAAAAGACAAACAAACAACCAAAGGCGAGTCAAACAACTGTACCTATATAAAATGCCTCGTTTTCTTATAACAGGCATCGCCTACAAACCATATCTGAAAATCACAGCTCGCCAAACCCAAATCAAAAAAGATAACAAAGTACATGTTCTTCAAAATCTCAAATGAGAACAAAAAAATCCCTGATTCATTTCTTTGAAGGTTCAGAAAAATAAACAAAATCAAATTCAAAACTGAAATTATTAACAGCAATACTTTGTTAAAAATAATTTACTGAAATCTCACTAGTCAAACATGTGTAACTAACAAATTTTTCTTTGCAGATTACACGTTCGTTTACAAACATATTACAAAAAAGATTTTTTAACCTTCTTTTACAGACATTTCTAAAATGTTACCAGGAAGACAAGCCACTTACAATAAATCCCAAAGAGGAAACAGACTCCTACTACATGCTAGTTAACTTTATTGTAAGGGCAGACTAACTGAGCCCAGGAGTCATTGGAGGTGTGTGCAATATTACTCATCCCATTGAACAGGCAGAGCGGTTACTCTAGGGGACACTGTTAAAAGGACCACAGAGCATAACCACTCTGCCTCTGCAATGGGGATTGAGGTTAGGGAAAACATAAATCAAATGAAAGACCTTGCATCCACCTCCAATGAAACCTGTGGCAGAGTTTTGAGGGCAGTATCACAACACATTCCTATGCATGTAGCAAGTTCTATACCTACAATCCCAAATTTTTGATGAATTATACAGAGAAAAAAACAGGCACGTAACCCCCAACGTGTAACACCCTGAACCTACTCTAATATTAACATTCCTCCTGAACTGTCACTGTTACTAATAAAACCTTTCATCTGCATGACAACATCAACCTTCAGAAAAGAATACAAATCTTTAGTACACCCCGTAACCTTGTAAAATTGGAGACTAGTGATATTTGGATGATGGATGGGATGTTTAAATCCACACCCCATCCATTTTCCCAAATATACACTATTCATGCATACATTATTAACCTTGTAGTTCACTTAGGGGCCTATTAGCATAGCGGGCGGATCGCCTTATGACCCATCTTCATTCCCCACCATATTAGCATGGCGAGGGGCACCACGGTGGTAGGAAAGACCGCCCATCACTTTTCCGCTGGTCGGATTCTCGGCCGGGTGGAAAAGGCCTTCAATATGGTGGCGGTGCCTTGCAGGCACTGCCATCCATATTAGGATGTGCCATTTTCAGGGCCTTCCCATGGCGGAGACCCCACCATGGAAAGGCATGCAGAGTGTACTTTGGGGGCCCGTTGCGAGCCCCCAAGAGGGTGGGGGGGTTGGGGGGTACCCATGGTACCCTCCCAACATTGGCATACACAAAGTGGCAGGCACCGCGTGGTGCCTGTCACTTTGTGCATGCCATTGCACAACATGTATATATTGCATTGTGGCGTGTACAGCTTACAGCACCTCCCACCACAATGCAATATATGCGGGATGCCACTGCCACCGTGGCATCCTATTTGCCATGGCGGGACCGCCGCACCTCTGGCGGTCAGGCACCGTGTACCGTTACGGTGGCGAGCGGACAAAGTCCGCCCGCCATAGTAATGGACACCTTAGTATACAGTTTACTCCCTGATAAACAATCCTCATATACACTGAATTATTAACAAGGCTTAAACCTAAAACACAAAACACAAGTCCTAGAAAAGTGATAATTGACTTTGAATTATCAATCATTAACACCATCACTAAAACCTACCCGGAAATCCGAATTCAATATGTGTTTTTTACACTTTTCACAGGCCTATTGGCGAAAAATTTAAATACAATCCTTCGTTGAGGATTACATATCAGTCAGTAAAGTGCAATTTGAATTAAAAAAACTAACAGCATTGTGCTTTCTTTGTCCTGACTGTGTGGAAGAATACTACACTTCAATTACCGAATCAGACTCTTTTTCTACAAATGAAGACAAATTACTAAATTACTTCAAAGACACTTGGATTGGGCATCCAAGCAGGTCGGGTCTCAGAAGGAATCTGTAGTTCGCTGTCAAGTATTGGAACTTTTACACAACCTACTTGGAGGAGCAAAGACCAATAATGCCACAGAGGGATGGCACAACTCCTCCAATAAATCTATTTGAATACCACACCCAAACTTTTATCATGTTTGGGAATTTTGAAGAAGAGACAAAGTTTCCAAGAAATGAGAATAGCGCAATTATTGACTGGTAGTCTGAACCCACGAATTTCCAAAAGAAATGTCCGAGAGACAGTTGGGACAAATTCAACTGTTTTCGTTTATGGCGGCTTCAGACTACCTAGAGAATATTGCACACATACTACACTTCTAACTAATACTAACAACTATTCTATTTTACTTGCATGATTTGTGTTTTTTTTTATTAAAATGAAATTGGAATTTTTTCAAAAACAATTTTTAACAAACATTTGATAAAACTGGTTTCTACCTTCAGTTATCTTCCTTTTTCTACTCTTGTTCCTCTGTAAAAATCCAGAGTCAAGCAAGAGGCTGCCGCTCCCCAAATATGCAAACTGTGTAACCATAATCCACAATCCAATCCAAAGCACGCGCATAGCTAACAAAAAAGTCACAGATTGGCATAGCCCCTTTTATCTGAAATGCAAATAAATCTGTGTTAACTAAAAAAACGCATCCCCAAAAAACCCCAAAACAGCTTAAGAAAGTTGGCAAAAAACACAACAACAAATTCATCATAGTAATCCTCTTTCCATCGATTTTCTTTCCACAGGGTTTGAAAAAACAAAACCCAGACGTTTAAATATTTCAAAAACAATCAGATAGCGATAGAAGAAATTACAAAAAGTACTCCAAAGTGTCCAAGAATTTCTTTCAAGTGATCCATGCTATCCGTGTACTCTCAAATTGCACGTGGTCGAAGATCCTTGAAAAGGCTTGCATTCCCAAAAAAATTCTCAACGCAACTAAAAATGTTTAAAAAAAATGTTTTTTTACACTTTGTTTTAAAAGAAATATTAATATTTCTGTTCACATAGTTCACTTTTTTAAAACCAACAGTGTAAAAAAAACAATAACCGACATGAGCGTAAAACTTCTACTTGCATAGGAGTAAAATCATTTTAAAAGCAGTTCTAAATACTTTCATCTAACTATCTACCTCCCTCGACTCTACTTACAATAAAGTTTGTCACCCTCAAAGTCTATTAAATAAAAAAGTTTGTCTTACCTGACCGCAGCTCTTCCTTGCTTTCTATCTTGACCACGATGCTCCATTGACTGTAGAAAGAAACGCCCAACCGTGTACGTCATCTGAAAAAGCAAAAAGGGCAATTTCACCCATTGAATACAATTGTAAACCATGGGACAAATGTTTAAAAAATGCTTAAACAAATTAAATGTACATCTTTGTTGAACTTTATAATTTTGAAAAATTATAAATAAATATAAGTATGTATGAATGTATGTAAAACAATTCTATGTTCTTTTTATTTTTGGAAATAAAAAAATAATAAATAGAAATTATTCTAAGTCTCCTAATTGTATTCTTTTAACTTACAATTTTTTTTATTGAATCTTAATTATTATATGGTATACTACTTTTTGCTGTGTAGATGTAACCCCTGTTGGCTAATTTCTTTTTTCTAATGTATGAATTATCAAATAATTTATATTATTATAAACTTTAAAACAACTATCCTTCTTTAAAAAAAAAATATATGGTAAAATACTACAGTAGCAATAGTATATGTTAATGAATGTCTTACCAAAATTAAAATGCATTTTTAAAAAAATGTAATTATTTTTTTTAAATCAGATTTAAATTAGTAATAAAGAATTAAATAAATTAATATCAAGCTATTAAAATGAATACCCAAGTATGAATACACTTCCCCACCCAAAATCCCTATTTCCCTTGCATCCCGTGCCAGAAACTTTTTGACAAATCCTTTTACATTTTTTTTAAATATATTTAAAAATTACTTTAAAAGGAGTTCCAAAGCTTTAAAAGTAAATAAATGGCAATTAAAATGAGTACCCAAGTACTAAAACACTTCCCTACTCAAATCCCTAGTTCCCTGGCAGTATATTGCCAATTTCTTAAAAATAAATAGTTAATACATTTAAAATTATTATAAATGATAAAAATAAGTTAATACATGGGTATTATAATTAATACTCAAGTAATAATACACTTCCCCACCCAAAATAAAAATTTCTATGGCATCCCATGCCTGAAAAGGGGCTCAAATTCTCTTTAAAATTAGTAGCAAAGGTTAATTGAAAAAAAAGTAAACATTAAAAAGTAAGAACTTACCTAAACACTTCCCTCAAAATACGATGTAATAGCATGCGGAGTATTGGTAGTTTTGTTGTAATAGCACCAGTTGTAAAGGTAGTTTCATTGAATTGGCATGCATTTTAATAGCATGCGTTGTGATGGATGTTTCCCACAGGGGGTAGTCAGTGACCCGGGTTGCAGTGCCCGCCAGGACAGTCTGTCATTGGACGGCCCCGCCCAGGTCTGCCTGGACGACTATCACTAGAGGCGGGATGGGGCCGGGCAGCAAATCTGAATCGCCGCTGCCCGCAGTGGCTCGCGGCCTGAGCCTGCCTGCTGCAGCCAGCCTTGCAGACCAGAGTCGCTGCCTGCAAATATGGAACGCCACAGCCCTCCAAACTGACTCTCAGCTGTGGCCGTCGTCCAAGTACGTACCAGCCTTTGTGTGTTAATATAATAACACAAATGCCGGTGACACAATCTGGAAGCAGTGAATTGTGACTTTCTCCAGAAAACTGACATTGCAAATTTTTCAACATCAACCTGCAATGATGGGGAGAGAAGAAGATATTGAGGTTGACCCACTTCTTGCTGCTCAGGACATTGCTATTATTATTATTATTATTATTATTATTATTATTATTATTAATAGTAGGTGTATGCTAAAGTAGCCCATGATTATGATAAGGACCCAATATCTGCTATAAAGCATTGGCTTTGATAGGTACTCTGCCGGCCGTGGAGGTCCCTGCCTCTGCTACAAACTGAAGACGGGGGGTTTGCTGACAATAATTTATGCGTTTGCCGCCCGTAAGAGTGGGGGTGTGGAGCCACCCTCCCCCACCCCCCCCCCCCCTTGCTACGCCACTGCTATAAAGTGCCTGGGGTTGATGGTAACATTACCTTAAGGTTAGAAACTGGAGAATTTACTCTACGGCAGTGAAGATTGTCAAAAAGGGAAGGATGAATCATACAGCTAGCAAGAGATTAATTTCCAATAAGCTGCCCTAAACAATTCCAGCACTTAATCTAAGGTAGACATACAATTCTGAAATGGTTTTATGCCCTGCTAAAACAAAATGGAGCCAACAGCACACACAAATGACAAATCGGTGCACTGAAAAGGTTACTGGTGCTAATGGCTGAAATAACTGCTAGCTGATGATACAAAATGTACAATAACAATCATGTATAGAATAGCAAACTCTCATGAGAGTGTCCCCTTAAATAATACATCACAACGATGAACATGCCGAATTGAAATAGACGGGGAATTGATATTTTTTCAGCACCCAAAGAGCAAATTGCATTTTCCCCTTCGATTTAGACCTCTGTTTCACTGCAGTGCTAAAGAACAACAACAAAATCAGCTGTATTTTTCCCATACTGAAAAACCTAGCGAAAAAGACACAAAAGAAATCACTTCAATTTAGCAACAAATCAGACAAAATAGTTTAAACAGTACACACCTGGCAAACTACCTGCAATTTGCAGATGCCATGCGAAATTAAGTTTAAACACCTGCAAACTGCCATCTCACTTGCAGATGCGCTGTCAGGGCTGCCTATCATTGTAATTCGATGAGAAACACTTCCCTTGTGGCTGTGAGAAAAGAATTCTTCCTTGCACAGTACTATAAGTTAGCGAACTGGCTGACACAGTGCCCCAGTACAGTGAATAGGTTTGTGTAGCAGTGTTGAACTTTCAGGCTTCAGTACAAGCCCAGATACATAGCTCAGTTGGCTCACTTCCAAGCGCTACATGCTACTTTGAAGACCAGAGTTTGAAACTGTGGTTGGCGTCCTAGGGGCACATGTCCTAGGGGCACATACCGATCGCAAATGGGCAGATTTGCAGAATCTGTCCCATTGCGACCGGTATTTTTGCATTTGGAATGCATCAACCCAAATGCAAATTGGCAATTTAAGTAATCGCAAAGTTTGCGATTACTTAAATTGCAAATACATTAGGGGAATCGCAAATTGCGATTTCCTAAATGCAATGCATGATGCAATTCCAAATTGCGAATTCGCAATTAGGGATCGCAAATTACCATCAATTTGAACTTGATGGTAATTTGCAAAAACTTTGAAAAATACACTGAAGTGCATTTTTCAAAGTTTCATTTTACGCACACACAGTTTCATGCTACGCACATAGGAATGAATGGGAAGCCATTCCTTAATTGCGAGTCGCAATTTGCGAGTCGCATTTAAGGAATTTGTAGAAATCGCATTTTTTGGGCGATTACTACATGCAAAGGGATTTGGGAATCCTAAATAGCGATTTCTTAAAATTCGCTATTTAGGATTTGCAAATCCTGACTTTGATGCATGTGGGCCCTAGTGCCTTTGCCGAGGTATCTCAAAGGAAGTATGCAAGGAGGAAAACATGTTTTCAGGAGCACCAAAGACACTGTAGTTTCTTCACGAATCTCATGCAAGTGGAGCATGATTTTCTACGCATTCCATGAAGGAAGACTGCCTAACTTGAAGTATACAAACATGTTTTCCCTAGAGTGCACTGCTACCTCTTATAGAGCTGACGTAATCTGATTTTGTTTTTTTATGTTTTCATTGTATATCCCAAGAGTAGCGTCAGTTGTTGCTTTTTAAGCCAGTCAGACACTTTGGGGTCCATTAGGATGGCGGACGGACTTTGCCCGCCCGCCATCCCCGTGCAAGACGGGACCGCCCGCCATAGGAGCGGCGGTCCCGCCTTGGCTATTAGGATGCACCCGCCACACTGGCGGGCGCATCCTGTATTTTTACCATTGCGGCGGGCGGTGATGAAAGCGCCGCCCGCCGCAATGGTAAAAATGCACGTTGTGCATTTCAAAGCACAACATGACAGGCACCTCGTGGTGCCTGCCATGTTGCACTTTGAAATGAGGGGGGTACTGTGCACCCCCCAGAGTCCCAGGGAGCCCGCAATGGGCCCCCACAGGGAGTCTCCGCAAGCCTTTCCGTGGCGGCATTGCCACCACGCAAAGGCATGTCTGCAAGCCCATCTAATAGACACCGCCACCATATTAAACATTTTCCGCCCCGGCCGCAAGGCGACCGGGGCAGAAAAGCGGCGGACGGTGTTTACGTCCGCAGCGGTCCCCCCGCCATAGTGATATGGCGGGTGGAAAATGTGTGGTGGCCGGAAAGGAATGTCGGGTGGCAATGGCGATCCGCCCGACATCGTAATGGGCCCCTAGTGTCCAATGGCTACCTGTGTTCTTGTTTAAGGAAGTACATATTGTCTGTAAAATCCTGCATTTGTTTAAGTAGTTCCTACACTGTCTCGTGAAGTTCATGCTGCCATGGAGACCGGCAGCCGGGCTGCTGAGAGTGACGGAGCCTGCCTGTTGCTACGGCTCCGGCTCGCTGGGCTTGCAAAGTGCCTGAGACTGAGTGACAGTATAATCTCCTAGTTGCACTTGTTATGCTATTAAATTTTGTTTTTTAGGCTAGCACACGGTCATGAATGATCAGGTCAATGAGATCATCTTCTGAGCAGCTGCAGTGCCTGCCTGCCCTCTCTTATTGAGAACTGCAGTCACGCAGTCTTTCTCTGGCTAGTGCACTTCCATTTCTGGTGCTTTGCAGCAGTTTTAAGCTCTTCTTAGAGTTTCTCGTTTCTCAAATTGATGTAAATTTCAGATATTTTTGTTTCCCTCATCTTCATTCCTTGATTTTGCTTGCAAGAAAGTGTCACTCATAGTCATTGAAATGTGACTTGTAATTACATTGAAATTATGGAAATGTCACACATAGTAATCTGAAACCTTGGCAGCTATGTTTAACTCCTACTAACGAGGTGAACCCCTTTCTCAGACAGTGTTAACTTGTGTAAACATAAACAATAACGGAGTAATACAAGTACAGAATGTGTCGATTTAAGCTGCATAATTGTACTTTTGTTACTACATTATTTATTCATCCCAGCCACATAATTTGGTCCTCCCCTGTCGCATAATTCCAGTGGCCCTGGCATTAGTCCATTAAGCTACCAGAGTCAACTATCACAGCTTTAGCCAGCATCAAACTCCACTTTTTTCAACTTTGAAAGAGCAAAATTCTGAGCTAGTCACTTGTGCTGGGGTTTAAACCTGCGAGCAGCAGGCTTCATAACAGATTCTGCAGATAATGATTTCATTGATAAAGCTATTTATGTAACACGCTACAGGCTTTCCTGGGGTGAGGATCATAACACCTTATATTTTGCTCCTTACACCTCATCCCATTATTTTTCCTCTACCTGGTCCCTGTGTCCCTCACACCTCTCACTCCTCCTCTTCCTCGTTGTCAACCCCTTGATCTCTTTTCTCCCTTCTTCCCTGAACTCCCAGGCCTCCCCTGTCTTGTCCCATCAGCCCCTTTCCTCCCAACTGTGTTAAACACATCACAGCGGATCTGAAGGTTAGGCGACACCTGCCACTTCCTGCTCCAGTGCCACAATCTATTCCACGTACGTTTGGGAAATCAGAGCAGTAAATGTGTTCTGTGTGCGTGGAACATCCTGGTGATTAGCCCGGGTTCACCTCTGCCAAGGGCGCCAGACCTTCTGAGAGCGAGCAGCTGGTTCTCAGTGGCGGCCAGGCGTGAGCTCATGATCCGCTTTAATAAAGTCCCATTGTTATTGTCGTTTAGCATTGGTACAGCACATCATTAGCTCTTAATTTGTTTAAATAAATATTAAGTGCATGGGTCCTAATTTATTCTTGGGAGCTTCCTGCTATCTCTGTACCTCGCCAGGGTTGCCAAATGTCAATATTCTTTCCTTCCACCACCCTACACTCCTTTTTTCTTCATTGCACGCTTTTTCATCCTTATGTTCTCCCACTATTATTGTTTTCCTATCTTTCTTTGACTCCTTCAATCTCCCTTTTCTGCCTTTCTCTCTCTTCTTCTTGGTCAAAGTCTGAATAAAAAGAAAAAGGTGCTGGTGCCCACCTTCTACCACTGGCACAAAATATGCCCTGCGCCGAATCGCCCATTGGTATGACATCATTGTTGTTTTCCAAAGTTCCGTTTTCCCAAAAATCGACAATGGTGAGTGAGGTTGATACTCTTGGGCATATGTGCAAGCTCCTATCGCCACCGGAGCGCAACTTTTTTTGATGCTCTGGTGGTTTAGCGCCATTTCCCATATTTCGCAGATTTACAAGGTGGCACTAAGCCACTTAATGTGGCTTAACGCCACCTTGTAAGTATGCCAATTTGCACTGCAGTCCTCCCCTCGTTTCTTGCTCCTTCTATGAGTGCTGTAGAATGAGCAAATAACCATCAATGATTCTTTATGTGCAGAAAGGTGGCCCTTCCTGCACATCGACAATCGTACCTGAGACTTGTTATACTCCTGAGGCGGAAAGCCGGGAGAAGAATTGTGCTGCTGCTTTGTTTTCTCTGTTCATTTTAAAACTCACCACCTCCCCCGAGCACTTACATCTTGGGACAGGACGCTTCCTGGAGCAGACGCGCAGCGGACTCTAGCGCTGACACGCTGCTCAGGGTAATTTTGCCGCCATACCCCCAGCAACGCACAAGCCACGCCCCTCTTTCCTTCTCCACTCGCCTCCATATAACTATGTGCCTCTTTAGGACGCGCAGCGGACGAGCGCAGCGGGCACGCCGTTTGCGCGCCGAAGGCAAGCCCGTCTGCACCCGTCCGCGCCTGGACGGGCCCAGGGACCAGGCAGAATGGAGAAATTACCAGGTACACCTCCTGTGAACTTCGTGCTTTACAGAATTCTGGTCCATCCTTCCTTGATTCTATAACATACGCTCGTCTAAAGGCTAATAACATCTACCCCCATCATTTGATGCAGGAGCCGTCTCCTACCATACCTCAAAGTTCTAACTCTACCAATCTTTCTTTTAGTCCTAATACTCGGACCCTCCGCTGTTTATATCTTAACACCAGATCTCTGGTAAAACATCAATTAGATATTTTTCTATTACTTAAATCGGATAGGCCAGACATATTGCTTGTTTCAGAAACCTTGCTCACCGCAGACTCCTTACCGGATATTCTTACAGCCTTACCGGCAGATTATTACATCCTGTCAGTAAATAGAAAATCAGGAAAATCTGGTGGTGGCGTCGCAGCCATCATTCACAAAGACCATACGTTCACTACCTTATCTTCTTTAGACTTACCAGATACTGAAAATCTGGTAATTAAATCTGATGCTGACATAGGAACTATGGTACTGGTATTGATTTATCGCCCACCCATACCCATGCCTACTTTCCCAGTCTCCCTATCTGAGCAACTGGCCGGTCTGGTCGTTGATTATGATAAGGTCATGTTAATAGGGGATTTAAACTATTGGTATAACAACTTGGAAGCAGGACCTCATGCCTCAGAACTTTTTGAGCTTCTCTCCAATCTGAATTTTCATCAACATGTCCTGATCCCCACCCATGAAAAAGGTCATATCCTGGACCAGATTTGGTCTTATAATACTCCTACCTCCAGTCCTATGGCTTCACCCTGTATATGGTCTGACCACCATTTGTTGCAATTTTCCATCACTTCTCAGGGTAACTTAAAAAACCCTGTGCCCATGGGAGGGTTAGCCAGGAAATGGAGATCTTTAAACACCCAAGATTTCCTATCTTCCTTGACTAATTCTCTTCCGGTTCATGCTCCGGACATTAATCTGATGGATAAAGCATTCACTGATTGGCTTCTATCTGCCTGTGACGTACATGTCCCCCTTACCAAGTTCTCCCGTGCTCGCCGTATGGACGCCCATAGGTGGTTTTCCACAGACCTAAAAAATCTAAAGTTAGAACTCCGCCAACTAGAAAGAAAATGGAGGCAGGGTTATCATGACAAAGATAGACGGTTATTCACGACAGCTCGTAGGAATTACAAAAGCTCCATCTTATCTGCTAAAGCAGCCTTCTTCTCAGAAAAAATCTCCAAGGCTCAAAATAAATCGAGAGAAATCTTTAGAGTCGTAAACGCTCTATGCAATGATACCAAAACCTCTCCTTCTCAATCCCCAACTCAACTGATGTGCAATCAGCTGAACGATTTCTTTAAGGAGAAGATTGATATCATAAAGGCTAGTATTCAAACTACTCATGTCACGGCAGCCAGCAAGGAAATCTGTAGAAAGCCACACAAACTTCAGTCTATCCCCCCTATCGACCTACCGAAATTGATGGAGTTAATGAACCGTGTAAAGTCTGGGTCTCCCAACGACCCCTGTCCCCCGCATATACTGAAGGAAGTCTACTCAACACTCCCTCATGGAATACTCCCCCTCCTGAATAGATCCTTATCAGAGGGAATAGTTCCCAACTCATTTAAAAACGCTATTTTAGTCCCATTAATCAAGAAACCGGGCGCTGATCTATCTATTTTATCAAACTATCGCCCCATATCTCTCCTTCCGTTTGGTGCCAAGTTGCTCGAAGCCCATGTGGCTAGCTGTATTTCTAACTTCATAGAGACTTCTGACTACCTGGAGCCAAACCAAGCCGGATTCCGCCAGGCACACTCTACCGAGGCGGTGATCCTTGCTGTCCTGGATACTTTAAGGTCCAACGCCGATAACGGCTCACATCAGGCCCTTGTACTCCTGGACCTGTCGGCCGCGTTCGACACGGTGGACCATACCATCTTATTAAACCGTGTCGAACAAGCCGGCCTCAGCGGCTTGGCTCTTGGCTGGATCAAGTCCTTTCTGAAGGACCGATCCCAGGCAGTTAAGCTGGAGAACTTTATGGCACCTAAACTCCCCACTACCTGCGGCGTGCCGCAGGTTTCATCATTATCTCCCCTCTTATTTAACTTATACCTTAAACCACTGCTGCAATCTTTAAAAAACAGAAAAGTCACCATTTACAATTATGCGGATGACCTGCAGCTGGTCTTTCCTTTAAACTCAACGGATTCTGTTGAAGAATTCCAGACTACTATGCTGCACATTCAGGGTTGGATGGACGAGAACCATCTAAAGCTCAACCCTGGAAAGACCGAGTTGGTACTCCCAGGTAATAGTGCAATGAGTTGGGGTCCTCACTTTTGGCCAACCTCGATGGGGTCCTCTCCAAATCCTTCTCAGTCGGTGAAGAGCCTCGGGGTCACTATTAACTCCGACCTCTCACTGAAAAGTCAGGTCGGAACAGTGATCTCTTCCAGTTTCTTCCAATTACGAAAGATCAAGAAAATTGCCCATCTATTCACACACTCTGCTCTTATTCAGGTGATAATCACATTGGTCCTCTCCCGATTAGACTTTTCTAACTCCATATATTTGGGCCTCCCCCTTGCTCTTTCCAAACGCCTGCAGATTGTTCAAAACCAAGCTGCTAGGTTAATATTTAAAAGCAATCGCAGGAATTCGGTGAAACCTCTGCTAGCCTCTCTTCATTGGCTTCCTATTGCTCACCGGATTACCTTCAAAGTAGGCTGCTTAGTTTGTAAGGCCCTCCATGGCAAAAGCCCAAGGTTCGTTAATCATCTAATAAATAAATACGAACCGACCCGTAACCTTCGCTCTGCCCACTTGTCCCTCCTCACGCTGCCATTGTTCAAAAGGAAATGACTGGGCGGATGCCGATTCGCTTACCTTGCCCCTAAGATATGGAACTCCTTCCCCCTGTCACTCCGGACCTGCACTAATCTGGCGAAGTTCAGGGGTGCTCTGAAGACTTGGTTATTCAAGCAAGCGCACGGTTAGGCTATTGTTTTACCATCTGTCTCACTTTAGCGCCATGAAACCTCTGGGTGACCGTGCGCTTGACAAATTCCGAATAACATAACATAACCTGCAGTGCAGGCACCCTTGTAACATGGCGGCAGGGTGCCTGCACTGGCGAAAGGCAGCTTTTTTTTGCGACAGTGCTAGGGAAAACACAGGGGTGCACCGTATTCTTTTGACTACAGCGCATCCCGGCGTTTAATAGATGTTAGAGTGCGGCGTTGTCGAATTTGGCGTAGCACCGCGCTCCGACATTTATTTGTAACTATGTCCCTCTGCTGGGTGGGTGTGTCAGGACTGATGGTTGAGGCAAGAGGACAGAACCACAAATCAAGTAAAGATCTTCTTGGTTGGTGTACACACTCACTTGTGAATGTGGAGTAGTTAGCAGGTGTGATCAAGTGCTACTGGGTGCCTTTGCCCCCACCTAATTGCACATCTTAGGCTTTTGTTGGACTCTGTGTTTTACGTTAATGGGGTATGTGTGGGACAAAGGGTGACATGTCAAGCTGTTATAAACACAGTGATACCCGACAATGGCCCGGATTAGAACTGGTGCTGTACTTCAATCCCTGTGCAAATAGAAATGTGTGCATGGATCAGAATTCCAAGTTGTGTGATAATTACTGCATCCCTGTTATTTTCCCCAGACATATTTTGCGAATGAAATCTTCCAAAATGTATCACGGAGATGGACACAGAAAAAAAAGCAAAACATGCACAATTTGGTTCTTTACATCTAGTTTCTGTATTTTATGCCTGATTTCTAAATGAAAAACCTGGAATATGCAGTATTTACAGCACTGAGTGTGCACAACTCCATGGGGTAATGGTATCTACTGAATGTGGTAGATACAGCATCCTTTGTCGACCTCCTCAAAATGAAGGCCTGTGTGGTATGCTTGTGCTGTGCAGTAGTCTGTCTGACCTCTGCTGTGGGGTCTTGTTCATGTGGATGTATACCATTGTGAGTGCAATGGAATTCGAATCTGCTTTGACAGTGGGAAGTGACTTTTTCTGCCCACTAGTCTTTCAGAATCAGGCATACTTTGTAATTGACTCCACCAAAGTCCTACTGCCCTTTGAGAAGCTTGTCTATGAGGCAATCTAAAAGGTATGTGGGCTGCCACATTCTGAATGAGCGGGAGATGATGTACAGAGGTCTTGTCCGCACCCAGATATAGTACATTTCCATAATCAAGTCTGGAGATCACCAAGGCCTGCAGAACAGTGCTCTGTGCAGCCGGTGGAATTAGCCCAAAAAATTTCTTTAGCCACTTGAGGACAGCAAAGCAAGCCGAGGTGACTCCCGAGATCTGAGTAGTGAAGGAGAGCTTGCTATCGATGGAAAAACCCAGGTTCTTAACCTTAGGAACCGGGGTAGGCAAGGGTCCCAAAGAGAACGGAAAATGGTTGGCTCCCACAAGCTCAGGGTTGTTCCCCAGAATGAGAACCTCAGTCTTAGAACCATTCAGCCTTAAAGCATTTCTGGACATCCACAATGAGATGTTTCTCAGACCAAGCTTAAGTAAGGAAGGATCCTGGTGTTGAGCTGGCGATAAAGAGAAAATAAGCTGTGTATCGTCAGCATATGAAAGGATGGTCAACCCAGATTTTTCTTCAATGTCTGCAAAGGGCAAACATAGAGATTGAAAAGCAGAGGACTCAAAATAGAGCCCTGTGGAACTCCAGATGTAAGGCAATGGGACTAGATTTAGCACTGTGAGAGAAAACTTGAAAGGAGCAATCCTTTAGAAGCGAAATCAACCACTGCAATGTTACACGTTCAATGCCAGAGCTTTCAAGGCCATCCACCAGAATAGAATGGGAGACCGTGTCAAAGGCGGCACTCAAATCCAATAGGATGAGCTCTGCCCCACGGTCAAGCTGCTGCCTAAGGTTCTGCGTGACCCCCAACAGAGCCTATTCGGTACTGTGACCAAGATGAAAGCCAGACTGTGATGGATGAAATAACTTATGTTTTGTCACATGTACAGAGAGTTGGCAGTTAATGTGTTTTTCCAATATTTTGGAGAGGATAGAGAGGCGAGATATAGGCCTGTAATTTGACCAACAAAGAGGATCTAAGACTAACAACCCTGACAGCCATGATATGTAAAAAAGGAAAAAAGTAAGGATGCTTGCAATATGTAACAAAGCCCTACTTTCCTTTCTTTTCAAAGGCAGGCAAGATTGACATATGACTGACTCTGCTATAGCCATAACAGCCTCTCACAAGGAGGCTTTACAGACGTGTGACATATTGTGCCTGCAAATGTAACATGTAAACTTTTAAATATGGTCAATGCTGCTTAGCCCCCTGTTGCCCTTTCAAGGCTCCAAGCTGCCAGGGTACAATCTCAATTTTCCACCAGACCAATCTGCAGCAATCTTGGGTTTCCTAAGTCTATACATGAATAGTTCATCAGGCCCAAGTTTTTCCTTGGCATTCTGAAACATATAGTCCTCATTTTAAAATAGGATACACATGACTACAAGTATCAGAATGCTGGGCAAAATTCTGCTCTGGATGAACTTCCCACATATAGAACTGGGAAACTTGAGATCTGTGAGTCTGCTGCTGGCTCTCTCACTTGAATGTTACCGCAAATTAAAATGAGAAAGCTTGTCTTTGCTTATTCCTCCTGCAAATACACAAAGCTGTCAATTGTAAGCTGACCATCACCCTCCAGGTAACCACAAAACCTGTTTCCAGTCCTGAGCTTTTGTGTGGTAGCCTAATTCATCTGGGTCTTGTAGTGTTGTTTTTCTTCAATTGAGCTAATTAGGAAAACACACCGGAGACCAATGATGTGTAGATAAAAAGTTCAGGCCTGGAGACAGTGTGCATAATGGCGTGGAGCAAGGTGATCACAAGTACATTACATTCCAAGTTATGGTGGCCAGAAGGTCCTTAAAGGGCTCCATGGCTCTCCTAGCCTTCCGTCCGTAGGACCCTTGTACAACATTGAACGGCATTGGTTCATATCATGGCAGCGACTTGCCTGCCATCCTGTTTTTTCAAACATCATCACTTAGAATGCTAAAAAACTGCAAATTACACTTGACTACCTTCTCATCATGGCCATATATGAGCCCATTTAGCCGATGTGTTCAATATAACAGACCTTCCCTGATGATGATCACTGTAAAATAAAAATTGTTACAGAACATTAAAGATTACGCAATATTCAGGCAATCCTTATTTGTTTGTTTTTTAGATTTTACTTTATGTTAAGGTACTTTTAGCTCTGCATTTACAGACTAAGTAAAGCCACAAGTATCAGATTGCAAATCTTATGGAAATTTGCCCTTTCTGCAGGGTCACCATGGATTTGTTTGCCTTTTTGCTGAACCCTAATTTTGCTGGTATAGAACTCTATGCACTTTACTCCCTCTAGCCAGTGGTATAGCACTTATGCTGTTCCTTTCAATGTGAGAACAATGATTTACACCTGATTGGTCTATTTAATTTGCCTTTTAGACCTAGAAAATGGTACCAAGTGCACCCAGGGCCTGTAAATTAAATGCTACCCGTGGATTGCAACACTCTTTGTGCCATTCAGGTCAATGACACTGTAAAGCATGACTCCATGTCTACCATTTTAGCCTGGCTGTGCAGTTTCAAATTGCAAAATTGTCCTATCAAAATAACCTCTTTTTGAGAGGCCTAAACCTTTCTTTTACATATTTATAAGGCACCCCATGTAGGCACCTTTGCCCATAAGGCTGAGTACATGTTATTTAAAAATAGGACACAAAAAAGGTACATGTTAAAAATGTCCTAACAGTGACAAAGTCCTAAAAGCTATTTTTACTATAGCAGGTTTGGTTGTTCCATATGTAAGCACTGGGATACAATCTTAAGTTCCATAATTGTTATTTTTGCCTAGGAAATAGCTACAAATGGAAGGTTTGGACTTTTTGAAATATTTATTACAAGTCCAATTCACTGGTGAAGTTGGATTTGTAATACATATTTTGGAAAGATGCACTTTAAAAAGCTATCTTTGCCCTGTCTGAAGTCCCTGGAATATATAACTACATTTTACTCTCCCTTTCCTGCCAGCAGTAGTCAATAGTCCTGAATGAGGTATGAACCTGCTCCCAGGAGAGGGTCACAAAAGGCCGTGAGTGTGGGGAGGTGTTGTTGTGCCCTTGACAGGATGGCCCGGGGGCTGGACCAAAGGACTTGATTATCTTCAAAGAGGCCTACCCTGTCACAAGCAGATGTAGATGACACACAGACGTACATCCGCCACACCACCTCCATCACACTGGGCCTCTTGTTGACATCACAGTGTCAGATCCTGCTAGAGTGTCAAGACCTAATTGCAGGTGTGCTGGGGTTTTTCATATGAAATAACATATGTAAAGTGCCCACAGAGGAATTATTTACACAAATATTTGATTCTTTAAGTAATTCAATCTGTCAGATTATGACATCAGTATTATGATTCATAATTATTCAAAAATCAATCCAGAAAAGAAATATTAATTACAAAGAAAGAATATAATTCAAATGCAGGTGTTATAAATTGATATTTTTAAATACAAAAACTTCTTTTGAATATGTATATAAAGAGGTTCACAAAAGATCAATCTCAAAAAGACAAAGACAATGAGCAGGCAGTGTGTAGACACAAATTGTTTTGGCAATGTGTTTTCCTCCTTTGAAGTGCACCCCAAATGCCATATGAAAAGCCCCGTATGAAAAAAGGGCAACCCTGTCTTCCCTTGGGGGCTTGGGTAAACAATGAAATAATATATTAAAAAGTGCCCAGAAAGGAATTATTTACGCCATGACAAACTTTACAGATGTGTCTTAATTTATTTGGACCGCCGTTCCATTGCATATCATTCAGTGCAGGATATATTTTAGAAGAGATGTATATTTACTAAAGTCAAAATTGACTGTCTGTGTGGCATTGATTCCACACATATTTTTGACTTCATGATCTGTTGTTACAACATACCAGTGACTCTTATTGAAGTAATCCCCTACAATTCTACTACCCATTTTGGGACAATTAAGAAGAGTCTTGGTGCATCCTTTTTGAAACATCTACAGTCCTGAAGAGGGTCTCACTGACTTTCAGCTACAGAGACCAAAACATTGACATGGTGTCCAATCTCCTTTAAAGAATTTCTTGTCACATGTGTGACCTGTAACTTAGTTCTAATTTGTGAGACAGTGACAAACTCTGTATATAGGATTTGGACAAGTAACACATTGACATGTGGTCTCTCAAGATTTGTAAAATGTACTTATAACCATTGCCTTGGTGTTTTTTAGATTGATCTTTTGTGAACCCCTTTATATACATATTTAAAAGAAGTTTTTGAATATAAAAATATCAATTTACAACACCTGCCTTTGAATTATCTTCTTTCTTTGTAATTAATATTTATTTTCTGGATTGATTTTTAAATAATTATGAATCATAATTCTTTGTCATAATCTGACAGATTGAATTACTTAATGAATCAAATATTTCTATAAATAATTCCTTTTGGGGCCTTTTTAGGGCTCGCACTGCGACGCAATCGCGAAGCGATTGTCGCTGTGGAGCCCTATTGTAATCAGTTTTGCTTTCAATGAGTTCAAGGGGAGACAAGAGACTGTCACGCGCAGCCTGCCGGAATCGGATCAGGTCGCGAGCATGAACACGCGCTCCGATTCCGGCAGGCTGATCCCCGTCACAATGGAGCGCGCACGTAGACAGACACACACGCAGGCACACACACACACACACAGACACACGAGCACACACACGCCGCCACCCCCTCCCCGCGTGCGCACACACACACACACACGAGCCCCCCCCCGTTTCTCCGCGCGTGCACCCCATGCAGAGGGAGCTGCGCGAGTGCACGAGGGTCTCAACCAACGGCCTGTTCACCAGAAACAATGCGCGACGGCTCCCGGGAGGTACTCACTCTTGAAGAGTCGATAGTCGTACTCGTCGTCCTTGCTGCCCATGGCGCCGCCGGAGGAAGTCTGCCCGACCTTGCTCGTGTGTCAGTGTCAGTGTAACACAGGTGCGTGTGTGTCGTCGTGTCTGAGATTGAGTGAGACTCCAGTCTACTACTCACTCAGTCTTAGACTCCGTCTCCAAGTTCAGCAGGCCTGCCGCGCCGCCCATACTGCAGCAGCATCAACAAGCCTGATTGACCGGCGGTGTATTTGCACACTGAAGTGCAACCTAAAAAGAAAGCGGAAGGGTTTCAGGAGGGAGGAGGGAGGTGCCTGTGCGCAGCACGCAGTCATGCCCTGCCTCCTCTGGCGCATCTGCGCGCCGCCACCTAGGGTGCAACTGATGTTCCCGCATGCGCATGCGCATTGCATAGTGGGCAATGAAAACTGCGCAGTCAGTGTGCCCTACAGGTTGCAGCCATCATCAGCATGACGAGTGACAAGAGCCAGCCAGGAGAGGACCGGAGCGGCCACCATAATTTAATTATTGTACTGTGGTGGCTAGGACGCTGCCCGCCTGCCCCTGGAAGTAGCCCTCCTGTCAATCAATCAAATCAATCATGAAATTTGTATAGCGCGCTACTCACCCGAAGGGTCTCAAGGCGCTTGGGGGGGGGGTCCGTTACTGCTCGAACAGCCAGGTCTTGAGTTACTTCCTGAAGGAGAGGTGGTCTTGGGTAAGACGGAGGTGGATGGGGAGGGAGTTCCACGTTTTGGCTGCTAGGAAGGAGAAGGATCTTCCCCCCATGGTGGCTCTTCGAATGCGTGGGACGGCGGCGAGGGCGTCGCTGGTCGATCGTAGCTGGCGGGTGGGAGTGTAGAAGGTCAGGCGGTTGTTGAGGTACCTGGGGCCCAGGTCGTGGAGGGCTTTGTGTGCGTGGGTGAGGAGGCGGAACGTGATTCTCTTGCTGACGGGGAGCCAGTGCAGGTCTCTCAGGTGTCCGGAGATGTGGCTGTGTCGGGGGATGTCCAGGATGAGTCGTGCGGAGGCGTTCTGGATGCGTTGGAGTCTTTTCTGCAGTTTGGCTGTGGTACCGGTGTAGAGGGTGTTTCCGTAGTCCAGTCGGCTGGTGACGAGTGCCTGGGTGACTATCTTTCTGGTTTCGGTGGGGATCCATCGGAAGATCTTTCGGAGCATGCGGAGGATGTTGAAACACGATGATGAGACGGCGTTGACTTGTCTGGTCATCGAGAGGGAGGAGTCCAGGATGAAGCCCAGGTTGCGTGCATGGTCCGTTGGTTTGGGTGCGCTGCCCAGGGCGGGGGCCACCAGGAGTCGTCCCAGGCAGATGGTGATGATCCAAGGATGAGGACTTCCGTCTTCTCTGAGTTCAGCTTCAGGCGGCTGTTCTTCATCCACTCGGCTACGTCTTTCATCCCTTCGTGTAGGTTGGTTCTGGCGGTGGCTGGGTCGTTGGTGAGGGAGAGGATCAGCTGGGTGTCGTCTGCGTAGAAGATGATGTTGAGGTTGTGTTGGCGTGCGATGGCTGCGAGGGGGCTCATGTAAACGTTGAAGAGGGTCGGGCTGAGTGATGAGCCTTGTGGTACGCGGCAGATGACTTTGGTGGCCCTGGATCTGAACGGGGGAGGCGGACTCTCTGGGTTCTTCCGGCGAGGAACGAGATGATCCAGTCCAGTGCCTTCTCCTGGATTCCGACGTTGCTGAGGCATTGTACTAGGGTGCGGTGGCAGGCAGTATCGAACGCTGCGGAGAGGTCCAGGAGGATGAGGGCCACTGTTTCCCCATTGTCGAGCAGGGTTCGGATGTCGTCAGTGGCTGCGATGAGGGCGGTCTCGGTGCTGTGGTTGGCTCGGAAGCCTGACTGTGAGTGGTCGAGGGATCCGTTCTTCTCGAGGAAGGCGGCAAGCTGTTTGTTGACGGTCTTCTCGATGACTTTGGTGGGGAACATGAGGAGCGAGATGGGGCGGTAGTTCTTGAGGTCGGTGGGGTCTGCTGATGGTTTCTTCAGGAGGGCGCTGAGTTCGGCATGCTTCCAGCTCTCCGGGAAGGTGACGGTGTCGAAGGAGCAGTTGATGGTGTCCCGGAATTGGGGTGCGATGATGGAGTCGGCCTTGTTGAAGACGTGGTGGGGGCATGGGTCGGTTGGCGATCCGGAGTGGATGGTGTTCATTGTGCGGATGGTGTCTCCGGTGCTGACCGGGGTCCAGGCGCGGAGTGTGATGGTGGGGGGCATTGTTTCTGTGGTTGGGATCGTGGTCTGTTCGCCGAAGCTGTTGTGTATGTCTGCGATCTTGCTGTGGAAGAACGAGGCGAGTGAGTCGCAGAGGTCTTGTGAGGGAGTGATGTCGTTGTTTCCGGCGCTGGGGTTGGAGAGCTCTTTGACGATGCTGAAGAGTTCCTTGCTGTTGTGTGCGTTGTTGTCTATCCGATCCTTGAATGCTGTCTTCTTGGTGGTGTGGATCAGCTGGTGGTGATTGCGGGTGGCGTGCTTGAGGGCGGTCATGTTGTCTGTAGTCGGATTTTTTCGCCAGGCTTTCTCGAGGGTGCAGCAGTTCTTCTTGGAGTTCTTGAGATCGTCGTTGAACCAGGGGGCTTTCTTGCTTCTGTTGGGGTGGTTCTTCAGGGGTGCGAGGTCGTCAGTGCAGTTGGTGATCCACTGTGTGAGGTTGTCGGCTGCTAGGTCGGGGTCCGTTGATCTGGCGGGAGGGTTCCGGCTCAGGGATGTGGTGAGCTGGTCGGTGGTGATCTTGTTCCAGCTCCTGCGGGGAGCCTGTTGCGGGTGGTGGTGAGTTGTGGTCCTTCTGTAGTTGAAGTGGAGGCAGCTGTGGTCTGTCCAGTGGAGTCCGGTGGAGTGGCTGAAGGAGACGTACTTGCTGGAGGAGAAGACTGGGTCAAGCGTGTGTCCAGCGTAGTGGGTGGGGGTGTTCACCAGTTGCTTGAGTCCGAGGTTGGCGAGGTTGTCCAGTAGGGTGGTGGTGTTGTTGTCGTTGTTGTTCTCCAGGTGGAGTTGAGGTCCCCTAGGAGGATGTAGTCAGCGGAGGCGAGGGCGTGTGGGCTGACGAAGTCTGCGATGTCTTCGCTGAATTGTGTGCGGGGTCCTGGGGGTCTGTAGATGAGGGTGCCTCTGAGAGTGGTCTTGGGGTTGGTGTGTATCTAGAAGTGAAGATGTTCGGCGGCTGTGAGGGTATCGTCGGAGTTGTTCGTGATGCGGATGGTGTTCTTGTGGACAATGGCGATGCCTCCTCCTGTCTGCTTGACGCGGTCTCTCCGGGTGATCTTGTATCCGTCCGGGATGGCTATGGCGATGTCGGGCGCTGAGGAGGCGTTCATCCAGGTTTCCGTGAGGAAGGCGACGTCTGGAGCTGTGGTGTCGAGCAGGTTCCATAGTTCCACGGCGTGTTTGTGGACGGAGCGGGTGTTGAGCAGGATACACTTCAGGTGGTTGATGTTGGTGCTCGGCTTGGCGGGTGCTGGTGCGGTGCATGTCCTGATGCAGGTGAACTTGCAGGATTGGCAGCTGAAGGGTCCGTGGGTGCATCCTGGGGTGGCTCGGTGGCAATCCGGGATCCGACCGGTGTTGAGTGCGATGAGGGTGGCGGCGTCGTATGCCTGGCGGGAGGGGTGCAATCTGCAGGGGCCAGGGGGTCTGGCGCTGGGCGCGGTCCCGGCGCAGACGGGCACAGACGGGCTTGCCTTTGGCGCGCTTTTGGCGCGCCCGCTGCGCGTACGTGCAGACTCCGCCATAAATGGCATAGAGGGAGGGGCGGAGTGGGAGGGAGGAGCAGCTGGGAGGCGAGAGCGGGGTGGCGCGGTGAAGGGATCGGGTACTCGCAGCAGGGGGGGCGGGGGCCGCAGGAGAGCAGCGGCAGGGAGCGGGGAGGGCGAGGAGACGGCGAGAAGCCCAGGGAAGAACCAAGGCAAAAAACCAAAGAACAACCAAGGAGAAACCAAAAGTCTAAAAACAAGCTCAGGGACATAAGCACTGGGAGCGAGCAGGGACAGGCTGGTGGGGGCACCGGGCACACTCACGGGGAGGCGCGTGGCGGGTGGAGCGACCGTCACCGACCACAGTCAGGTCAGGTCACAGCTCCCCGTCGCGCTTACCGCCACTTAAGTGATCCGGAGGGAGGGAGGAGCAGCTGGGAGGCGGGAGCGGGGTGGCGCGGGGAGGGGATCGGGTACTCGGCAGCAGGGGGGCGGGGGCCGCAGGGGAGTAGCGGCAGGAAGCGGGGAGGGCGAGGAGACGGCGAGAAGCCCAGGGAAGAACCAAGGCAAAAAAACAAAGAACAACCAAGGAGAAACCAAAAGTCTAGAAACAATCTCAGGGACAGAAGCACTGGGAGTGAGCAGGGACAGGCAGGTGGGGCACCGGGCACACTCACGGGGAGGCGCGCGGCGGGTGGAGCGACCGTCACCGACCACAGTCAGGTCAGGTCACAGCTCCCCGTCGCGCTTACCGCCACTTAAGTGATCCGGAGGGAGGGAGGAGCAGCTGGGAGGCGGGAGCGGGTGGCACGGGGAGGGGATCAGGTACTCGGCAGCAGGGGGTGTGGGGGCCGCAGGGGAGCAGCGGCAGGGAGGGGGGAGGGCGAGGAGACAGCGAGAAGCCCAGGGAAGAACCAAGGCAAAAAACCAAAGAACAACCAAGGAGAAACCAAAAGTCTAGAAACAAGCTCGGGGACTGAAGCACTGGGAGCGAGCAGGGACAGGCAGGTGGGGGCACCGGGCACACTCACGGGGAGGCACGCGGCGGGTGGAGCGACCGTCACCGACCACAGTCAGGTCAGGTCACAGCTCCCCGTCGCGCTTACCGCCACTTAAGTGATCCAGAGGGAGGGAGGAGCAGCTGGGAGGCGGGAGTGGGGTGGCGCGTGGAGGGGATCGGGTACTCGGCAGCAGGAGGGGCGGGGGCCGCAGGGGAGCAGCGGCAGGGAGCGGGGAGGGCGAGGAGACGGCGAGAAGCCCAGGGAAGAACCAAGGCAAAAACCAAAGAACAACCAAGGAGAAACCAAAAGTCTAGAAACAAGTTCAGGGACAGAAGCACTGGGAGCGAGCAGGGACAGGCAGGTGGGGGCACCGGGCACACTCACGGGGAGGCGCACGGCGGGTGGAGCGACCGTCACCGACCACAGTCAGGTCAGGTCACCTGATGTCCTGTGTCTGCCAGTACCACCAACAGCAGGAGCCGGCCCGACCCGTGACCCGTGAGTGAGTAAGTGTATTTTTTCCGGCCTGGCCCCCGTACCGACAATCACTTTTAATCATCATTAGATTCATTATTAATCACTCATTGACTGTCTTTAATGTATTCACAATCACAAACACTGAAGTTGGCGGGCGGGGCGTCGCGCAGTGGTGGTGGTGGTCTGGACCGAGGGACCAGGCCTGAGTGATTCCAATCCGACCGCGTTACCACAGTGTGTAACATTCAGAGCTGTGCTGTGCATATATGGTCAGTGTTAAGTTACCTACCACTGACCGTATATGCACAGCACAGCTCTGTATGTCACATGAGGCCTCTCGGAGTCCCTCGGAGTTGTCAGCTAAAGCCTGCCCATAGCTGCCAAGGTTTCAGATTGCTATGTGTGTGACATTTTCATAAGTTCAGTAATTATGAGTGACTGACGTTTTTCTCGCAAGACGACAGCAACATATAAATATCAGAAATTAGTATTGCACCCATTTGAGCAACGAGAAAGTAAACTCTTAAGATCTTACAGAAGGCTGCGTGCCACGCCGGGGATTATTGAGAATACCCCGCTTCACAAAGCGCCTCCGAGTCCAAGTATTGTTCATAATGTGCCAAGTGTCTGGAGCGGCTCCGGTAAATGACACGCTGACTCAATTCCCCCGAAAACACCAATATCCTCAGTAATAATTTGCACCTGCTGATATTTGTATATTCATGCAGAAATCTTGATTGCACATTTTTCCTCAATCACCACCTTGACCCCAGCCTCTGCCTGAGAACTTGCTGGAACCATAGTCAAATAGCACAGCAAATTACAGGCTGTCTTGTAGGGCGAGTTAATGTCTGGGTTTAGGGGTCACAGCCTGCAGAGTGCTGCGGGCTACAAATTAAGAAATCTAGATCGTAGACGAGAAGTTTCAAAGGTCATGGGTGAACTAGTTCGTCCAGCCCCGCATTTGTCATAGAATTCTGGGACTTGTAGTCTTGTTTTTAGATTAGGTTTAATAAGACTGCAATTGCCAGAGATTAATGGAAAAACTAGACTACACTAATTAGTCATGCACGGATCTGGAAAACTTGGGAGCTGTGGTACAACAATAGGGCGGCTTTGGACTTCCCTCCTTGGGCACAATCATCAGTGGCAGAGAATGACTGAGCAGAGCTGCTGAGCCAGAAAGCCACTCTGATGCAGGACATTGACATAATAAGTCCCCTGTGGAACTACAATCGATGGTAGAAAAGACTACAAGTCTCAGCATTCCTCTGGACCATGCATCACTAAAAACGTCCCTCCAGTGTCACACAACTGCTGCCTGTCTGAGTTCTAAACACCAAACTTGGAATAGTGAACATGGAAAACGGGCACTTGAATGAAGATAATTCTACTCGGAAGTAGTGATTTGCTGGTGCACTGTTACCTGGACGCCTGAGGGTTCATCCTGAGACGCTCCCATCCCTGCTCCTGGGTCTACATTCTCGGAAGTGATGGCCACGGAGGACTCCATCCGCTCTGGAACACTGGAGGTACCCGAGAGGCAGTATGGTCCCTTCAAGTGAGTTATTTTAGTGAGCCCCATCATAGAGGAGGAAGGTGACAAGTAGTTAACACTGGGGGAAAGAGCGGCCTCTGGCGGTAGACCCTAATATGACACTCTGAAGACAGCATCTTAGATCAGAAGTGGTATTTACAAGGGGAGGTGGAGTCTGATTTTGGAGTGTTGCAGGCTGCAGGTGAGTGGTTAAAGTAAAGATGGCTCCCTGCTCTCACTCACTCCCCCAGACTTCTATTCAGTAATTACTGGTGCATGGTAAAAACGCCACTCCTGTGTCTTCCGCAGGATTCATTGAGAGTGTGGCAGGCGTTGGAAAATGTGTTGATTGTAATCAGGGTGATATTGTAAAAAGAAACAACACATGATGATCTGATCATTCATCGGTTTAATTTAAAAAGGGTAAAACAGAAACCGAGTCTTCTCTGAATATCATCAAAGCACCACGCTGCCTTTACCTACTGTAATCAGAAGCACTCCAGTAAAAAAGTTTTATATTATTGACATGGAAATGTACTTACGCATGTCTGTGCCATATAGATATACAATAAACAAAAGAGTAGCAAAAAATATTACCGATTCAGTGAGAGACAGGAATCACGCAATTTTGTGCTCAGTCTTACACTGATTTTTAAAAATGGGAGGTGAAGTGTGTCGATTAAGGGAATAAACCCAGAGACAGCAGCAGAAGTTAAAATCCCTATCTGTCCTTTACAAACTGTGTGAGCTTGGGAAAGTAACTCCCCTCTCTCTTTTTCACTGTTATCTTTACCTCGAAATGGCATCTGTTAGGAGAGGGATTTCCTTGAGAAGGGCCATGTAATCAATATTGTAATCCGAGGTCTGTTTCAGACTTGACACGCCATCCTGGGCTTAGAGATAGGGTACGTTGGAATTCGTCCAATCAATGTTCAGGTGTTACAATTTAAACTTGGAGACACTCCCTACAGCAACAGGAAGATTTACCTCTGCTGCTGGCTAGGCAAGAATCTGACACCATCACCAGGCATGACACTACGGCTGCATAATTTTACCCTCTCCACATGAATAATTCCAGTGGCCCATGTGATGTCTAGCCCAGATCACCTTTGCTAACATAAGATGAGTTAATAAAATTCAAGGACGTGGAAACTGCCCAGGATTGTGACATTTTCAGCAGTTATTTCTATTTTAATTGAACAAGTCAATAGGGCTCCTGCATTACTTTAAGACGGGGCCTTTGCTCATACAGACCCCAATGGTTATATGTCTCCAGTAATTGACATTGCCAATCAGGACATTATTTCGCGTTGCTTCCTTATAGACCCCTAGATTGAAGGCGTGTTTCCGGCCCTCTCTCCCCAGCCTGCCTCCACGACATTCCTGCCCATCCCCACACATGCAGTGGAGTTACCTCATGCCACTGAGAGTTCATTAGCTGACTAGGCATCTTTTTAGACAGGTTAGCAAAGGAGAGGTCAGTTTTGCCCGTGTGTGGATCTTGTACACTCCCATGTTGATATCATTCTATTCATCTTTAGTCTTTAAATTGGAGCAAGAGACTTTTTCAGACAGCATTGGTTAAAATCTTACACAGTCGGCTGGCTGTCCCAGAAACTCTTCTCTTTCAGAAGAGAAGTTCAACCCCCCAAACTCCCCCTAGTGGTTGCTCACGGCGCTTGCTCGCTACACACCATGTGGGGGTTGGTCTCACTTTTACTTTGTTCTCTCTGATTCACTACTTGTGTCTATTTTTGGTGCTCTCTGATAGAATGCCTATGGATACATATGACTGGGTGGGTAACCTGATGTTCTTTAAGGTCATCATCTACTGTTTACTGTGCTTTGAAAGTTGATACAATTTGAATATGTAATGAAAAATGTGCTGTACAATTCACCATTTTGGTCTGTCGTTTTTGAAAAATTTCTTGGAAGGAGAAACTCTAATTCAAGGGGCCTGGTAGGGCTGTGAGAGGGTGGTTTGGTTAGTAGGTTCTGCCCTTCACGGAATGCTGGCGGTAACAGTAACAACAAGAGTGTCCTTTGGTAGACCAATGTAGAACAAACTCTTGCATACACCACTCACAAAGTTACATTGTTAGCTACGTATTTCAATATAGAAACGCCAACTTATAATGTGCTTTTCCCTTGACACACACACACACATGCAACCACACACACACAACCACAACCACACACACAACCACACATACAAGCACACCAACTACCACACACAACTACACACACAACAACACACATTTTATCATAAAAACACATACTTACAATATATGCTTATAACTGCAAAACTAGCAGTCTATCCCCCACTCCATCGCTATCATCTTGCAAATCATCTTTATACACCAATACAGACTTTGCTAAAAATGTAATGCAACACATTGTCATATACAATGCCATTAACTCAAACTTTAATGCTGCAAGACCTATTGCATTGCAAATGCTTGTTTCATATATTATTTCATTGTTTCCCAAGCTCCCAAGGGAAGACTGATTTGACATTTTTTTTATTGGGTTTTTCATATGGCATTTGGGGTGCACTTCAAAGGAGGAAGGCACACTTCCAAGCCAATTTGTGTGTACACACTATCTGGTTGCTGAAAGCTCAGCTTTGTTTTACCAAAATTCTGTCTCTGAGTTTGTTGGGGGTACAGACTCTGCCAAAAACTGAATTTGAGTGTTAGATGTGGGAGGATACTAGGATCATCATAGTATCAGGCCTTAGACTTCAAGGTTAGTGTGGCTAAAGACTTGGTCATCTATCTTGAAATGCCCAAGGTGGGTAGAGTTAGCCCCGGGAACCGTTACTCCTTTGGTTAGGATATCCCCAGGGATCATTTCCACACAGTAGCTTGTGCCATGCATCAATGTGGCATCTCCAGGCAGCCACTTCAGAACACCCCTAGACCTGAGGAAGATCAAAAGAAGATTGCCTGCAACCTGAGAAGAGTCCTGGAGTACTGTGCCATCTCTCTCGCTGCTGTTGTAATGTAATGTACTGGCACATTTTTATAGCGCGGCTATCACTCCAGGGAGCATCTTGGCGCTGGTACCGTTGCCAGTTGGAGTGAGGCCGGCTGACTGTTGGGTTATTGGGAGATCCTGCACATTTACACCAAGGTTTTACTGGCGGTATCAGTAAGTCTGAAAATCCAAGTGTTCAAGGCTTTCCTAAACTGGCTCTTTGAGGGGATTTGACGAAGCTGCAGTGGGAGCTTATTCCATGCCCTGGATCCCAATACAGCGAGGTATTTTCCTCCCTTGGTGGCAAGCCGGAAGCTTGGGATCCGCAATAGATTCTGATTTGATGACCTATGGCTCCGAACTGGTAAGTAGCGCCTAAAGCCGTTTGACAGATACTTAGGTCCTTGTAGATGGAAAGCCCTAAACGTAATGACCAGTATTTTAAACAAAATACGCTTATGTATTGGCAGCCAATGGAGGGCATTGAGTGCGGCCGAGGCGGATGACTTCCTCGGCCAACCAAGGACAAGGCGGGCGGCTGCATGTTGGACCATCTGCAACTTGTGGAGTTCAGATTTATTTGCTCCCGCATACAGGCTGTTGCAGTAATCCAATCTTGATGTTATAAGTGCAACCGCCACCGTCTGCCTTGCTGTCAGGGGGAGAAGGTCGAAGACTTTTCTGAGGTCTCTGATAATGTTAAAACAGGTACTAGCCACAGTCACCGCCTGTAGTTTAAATGACAGGGAGTCATCAAACTTAATGCCCAGGTTACGGGCGATGGAGATAGTGTTTGGGGGGGCTTCAGTATCTTCCGGCCACCACTGCTTTGGAGAGAACAGATTTTGATGACCAAAAAGCAGAATTTCGGTTTTACCCGAATTGCATTTGAGATGGTTACTCCTCATCCAATCGAATGTGGCGGCCAGACAGTTTTTAAGATTTTCTTCCGCTCCAGATGACTCTCTATCCAGTACTAGGATGAGCTGAGTATCATCAGCATATAATATTGTGCTGATCTGAAAAGGTGAGATTAGTTCGATCAGGGGTACCATGTCATATCTGTTCAAGCTACAGAGATGCAACAAGCTTCAAGAGGTGTTTCCTGCAACTGTCCAGCTGATCAGTGGTAACTGGACCTGGACAGGAATCTGCCTGCCACCCTGTGAGTCTCTAAGTGCCACCCCTGAGGTTCTTAGGGTCTTTAGAAGTGGACAGCCATGATCCATTGCGGTCATTGCCAAATTGCTTCTAGGTCCTGTTCTACTTCAACCATTGACTATCATTTGCACTTTGTGCTTCTTGCCACTATTTCTACTTAAAACTTTAAAATTTCATATATCTGGTTCCCTTACTGGATTTTTGTTTTTGGTGTCATTTTGTTAATTCAATGTGCCTCTATTTTTCTCATTCATTTTGGGATTTATCTGCCTTTTTTCTTTATTACTGTTTTACTGCTGCATAAATACGTTACACATTGCCTCTAAGTTAAACCTGTCTGCTCTATTCTATAAGTAACAGGGGACTGAGGTCAAGGTAATTCAGTGACTTTGATGTTTCACCCTGACAATTATTGTGATTATTATTTGAGGTGGATACTTACCCCCTCCCCCCCCCCAACTAATAACTCGATGACTTACAAAATACAACAGGCATAGTACCATCAGACTACCTTCAGCCAATTTTGTTGGTTTGTTTCTAACAGTCGTGTGCATGCTAGTCCAGGTACTTTCATGTCTATAAAGAGAAAAGCAAACCTACAGGTCCCAGAATAAATATTGCTGTTGGCTAAAAGGTAGTAGAGCGAGATTAAGGCCTCAGGCCTGGCTGCTGGCCTCCTCAGGCCTCCTATTTAAAAAGAAAAGGGAAGAGTGGAGCTCAGTCAATCGCAGTTGTAGACTAAGGTTACCTGATGACTTCATGTCACTGTGGATGCAACACTCCAGTCCTCGGATTCCCCATATTTTTTTTTTTTACAAATCACTGTTATCTGTTTCATCTTATCAGCTTCATGTTGTGAATCAAGACTACAACTATCATAATGCATCAGGTTATTAAATAAATGCTGATGACTGGAGCATTATAGCCTTTCTGACATTTATATTTGCATTATATTCCTACTGTTCGATTTCATTATGGAAAGAAAGCAAAATCACAAATAAAAACACGCACTGGCAAGGCCAATGCAACTGAGTATTATATAAGTGAAAGTTCGTATTCATTGCTTGGTGAGTTTGTGTGGTTGTAAAATGTGTGATTTTGGTGAATTTGAAATTGAACAATGGCTGGACGAATGAGTAACATGGATGGATGGATGGCAGAATGAAAGGGCCACTATATGAAGAGATGAATGAATGGCAGAGTGCATTGACTAAAGCAGGCAGATTACACAAGTCTTACAGGCGGAGGCCTCAGGCAGCAATTGTAATAATGTTTTAAGATGCCAAAATTATAAGCATTATGAAACTTCAAGCATAATACTAGTGCCCAGAACATCCCTAATATGCTAAGAATTAACAACATTATGAGTGTTCAAATGCCCCCCTCACACAGTAAACTTTAGTGAATTTTCAGAAAGACAACATCACTCATTGATTCATTCTGCATCTTTTGATTTGTCTGATTATTCAGTAATCCTCAGTTCATGTTTAAATTTTTTTCCCACCACAAAGTTATCCTCGCTCAATCTTGAATTCATGCTTAGATTTCCTTTCAGATATCTCGAGTGCCACCCAGATTTGCACAATCACTTGTAAGTTTTGGCTGTATTAGCCACATTGGCACCATCACTTTTTATCCCGTAGTGCATTGTGAGATTTGCATCATCCCAGGAAAATCATACCACATGTTCGGATCAACCCCATGTCTCAAACATCATTTGTGAAACCTCTACAACTAAATAATCTTCAATGTATACCCAGATTTGTACTGTCTCTTTGTAATAATCCGTACTCACTGATAGTGACACCAAAGTCAGCAGAGCACCGGTTCATCTGTTGCGCCTCTGCTTTCTGTCCGACTCACACACAGTTGGGGCATGTGCAGGTAAGCGCAGTGGGGCAGGGTGGGGGTGGACCTGGGGTGGGAGGGGTAGAAGTGACAAATGATGGAAAAGGGAAAATTAACAAAATTAATAAAACCCTTAAACTTGCGCTCACCGCTGACTTGGCGATGTGTTAAGCGCAAGGTAAATGGTTTTATTTATTTATTTATTTATTTATTTATTCCATTTTCCCTGTTCCATCATTTGTCACTTTCACCCTTCCCCCGCACTGCCCAATGTAATGTAATGTGATGTAAAAAATATTTCTAAAGGCAACTAACACCTGGCGGTTTCTTGGCGCTCGAGCAAAGGGGGAAGACAGTCCGCAGGGCAGAAAGGTGTTAGTAATAAGCATTACAAAACAAGTGAGTTTTAAGAAGGGACCTAAAACGGGTATAGGGGAAAACAGATCTTATACCTAGGGGGAGTGAGTTCCAAAAGGAAGGGGCAAGAAAAGAGAATCTCAGTCCTCCGTGTTTCTTACGTTTGAAAACCGGGACCTTAAGTAGGGCCAGGTGGGAGGACCGGAGATTACGCGAAGGAACATAAGGGTGTAGTAGCGAAGAAATAAAGGACGGACCCGTTCCAGCGAGGGACTTAAAAATAGTACAACCTAATTTAAATTTACAGTGCTCAGACACGGGAAGCCAGTGAAGGGATTTTAACAAAGGACGGATGTGTTGGTGCCTGGGTTGATGGTGAATGAGACGTGCGGCCTGATTCTGAACGAGTTGCAGCCTCTTCAGTAGGTAAGCCGGGATGCCAGCATAAAGGGAATTGGCATAGTCTATCCTAGAAATAACTAAGGCTAACACAACTAGAGTAAGGGCCTCAGTGGTCAGAAAGTGGGCAATCTTACGGACTTTCCGCAGCTGGAAAAAACTGGAAGAGACTACAGCATTGATCTGGGGCTTCATCGTAAGATCATTGCTGATGAAAACCCCCAGAATTTTTGCTGAGTCGACTGGACTGGGGGGAAGACCCAACCTCGCAGGCCAGAAGATGGATTTCCATGGGTTGGCAGCTCCCCCGACAAGGACCAGCTCTGTCTTGTCGGGGTTGAGTTTGAGGTGGTTAATCCCCATCCAGTCACTGATATGACAGAGGGTAGACTGAAAATTAAAAATAGACTGATCCGAGGCGTCGATATTAAAGATCAGCTGGATGTCATCCGCGTAATTGAAGCCGGTGACATGGCTACCTCGCAAGGAGCGGATAAGGGGGGTCAGGTATAAATTAAAAAGAAAGGGGGATAAAGAGGAGCCCTGCGGGATGCCGCATGTCAGTCCGACCCTATCAGCAGGGAACTGAGAAAGCCGGACCGCCTGGTGGCGGTTACTCAAGAAGGAGCGAACCCAGTCAAGGGCGGTACCCCGAATGCCAGCCTCCCTGACATGATCGACCAGAATATCATGGTCGACCGTGTCAAAGGCGGCCGACAAATCCAGGAGCACCAAAACCTGACTGATGTTAGAGTCCGCCCCTCTCCGCAGTTGCTCCATAACTGAAAGTATGACTGACTCCGTAGAATGGGCGGGTCTAAAACCGGCCTGTTGGGAGTCGAGATATTGAGAATGTTCAATAAATGAGCTCAAAGTGTTAGTAACATGAGACTCAAAAACTTTACTGAGGTAGGGAAGAAGGGAAATGGGGCGGAAGTTACTCATGACCGTAGGGTCCGCCATAGGTTTTTTTAAAATGGGCACAACCTCGGCAACTTTGAATGAGCTGGGAACCAGGCCAGAGGAAAGAGACTTATTCAAGAGTCCCTAAGGGGGGAGCGGGCAGGCTGTAAAGGTCTCGCGGAGGATCAGAGGGGGACAGCAATCATTGGGGGACCCAGAAGCGACCTTATTTAAAAGATCTAAAAACTCCTCCTCCAAAATTGGAGGGATCTGAGTCAATTGCTGAGGATTGGGAGAGAACAGGGAGAAATCAAGCCTAGGGGAGGGAGGTAAGCCCGCAAGTGAAATGCTATTTTTAATGTTAGCAATTTTGTCCACAAAAAACTGGTTGAGGGAATCGCAGAGCACACGAGAGGGGAGAGGTTTAATGGTGACCCTATCTGGGTGTGACAGCTCCTCCACAACGGAGAAGATATCTTTAGTTTTGGTGGCCGAGTCAACAATGTTTTTAGAAGATTGGCCCAACCCCACCGTCCTTACCTGCATGGGCCACTATTGCTCATATGTACTGATGGCCCACAAATGTAGGAATCTGAGTGGATTCAGAGGATTTGAGTGAGTCATCTGCCACTGCAATGGCCCCAACCATGATGACAATTGCCAAGACCTGCTTGCTGGGTGTGAACTTTCTAACCTCTACCAGCATGTGGTCTGGCCTACCTAAATCAGCACCAGACCACCAGAACTTCATCCATAGGCCCACTACCACAGCACCACTATTTGATTTGAACAAATCGGGACATATTCACAAAGATCAATCAATCAATCAATCAATCAATCATACCATTTGTATAGCGCACTACTCACCCGGAGGGTCTCAAGGCGCTTAGGGGAAGGGGTATGCTACTGCTCGAACAGCCAGGTCTTGAGTTGTCTCCTGAAGGCGACATGGTCCTGGGTCAGCCGAAGGTGGATGGGGAGGGAGTTCCATGTCTTGGCAGCCAGGTAAGAGAAGGATCTTCCTCCGGCGGTGGCTCTTCGGATGCATGGTACGGCGGCGAGGGCGAGGCTGGTGGACCGTAGCTGGCGGGTGGGCATGTAGAAGGTCATGCGGTCGTTGAGGTACTTGGGGCCCAGGTGGTGGAGAGACTTGTGTGCGTGGGTGAGGAGCCGGAACGTGATCCTCTTGTTGACGGGGAACCAGTGCAGGTTCCTCAGGTGGCTGGAGATGTGGCTGCGTCGGGGGACATCCAGGATGAGTCGGGCGGAGGCGTTCTGGATGCGCTGGAGTCTTTTCTGTAGCTTGGCTGTGGTTCCGGCGTAGAGGGCGTTTCCGTAGTCCAGTCGGCTGGTGACGAGTGCCTGGGTGACTGTCTTCCTAGTCTCAGTCGGGATCCAGCGGAAGATCTTGCGAAGCATACGCAGGGTGTTGAAGCACGATGAGGAGACGGCGTTGACTTGTCTGGTCATCGAGAGGGAGGAGTCCAGGATGAAGCCCAGGTTGCGTGCGTGGTCGGTTGGCTTGGGTGCGGTGCCCAGGGCTGGGGGCCACCAGGAGTCGTCCCAGGCGGAGGGCGAGGATCCCAGGATGAGGACTTCATCTACATGTGTAGATTTACTAAGTAAATGTATCCTTATAGATTTGAGTAACTTTTCTAATGTTTACTTTTTACCATTTATGAATGAAAAGTTACTCTAACATGTAGAGATATATTTTGCCACCCACTGAAATAGGGAGTACAGTTAATGAAAACATAAAACACAACTGTAAAACTACTTAATGGTAGTGACTTTACAACCATATTTGATGTTTGACACAATTGCTCGAGATCTCTGCAATGGGGGCAGAGATCATCGCATGGTAAAGTATTGGGAATAGTGTAAAAGTTTGTTAAACTTTTTTTATTGTAAAAAATATTGATATGTTGGATTTTATTGTAAAAAATATTGATATGTTGGATATTAATGTTAAGTAATTGTAGTTTTTTTTTAAATGTAGAACAATATAAAATTTTACAGAATTAATCACGCAATTTTAAATTAATAAATTAATAATTTAGATATGTTAAATTCAAATAAACGTATTTTTCGGAAGTTTAAATTAAAACAAGATCCCACCTAAAGTAAAAAAAGATATATTTTATTATGTATTAAAAGTGATATGTAGGATTAAAAGTAGTGTAACTATTTGTAATATAAATACATGTTACATTATTTGTTTTAAAGAAGGCATTAAAATATTTCAAAATAAAGTAATACATTTGTTTTATTTACAGATTTTTTTTAACATTACATTAAAGATATTTCTATTTTTTAAAAGTTTAAATAATGGAACACATTTTAACATTACTTTCTATGGGGTTTTTAGGTCTCGTCCTTTACCATTCCGAAGGAATGGGAAATGGCGAGAATTCAAGTGCTCGAACTGATTGTCAAACCACCGCATTTTTTCGTGGCGTTTTCTTCGAGTGCACGTACAGGCACGCGCTTTTGGCCCATACACTTTCATGGCCATCTGTTCCTCAATGTCCCTCCCACCCTTTGTTTGATCTTGCCGCGAGTTCAGGCTAATGGCCCTCCCCCCTCCCCCAGCACAGAGCGCGCATCCCGGCCGCACAGCACATCAAAGGGCTTCTCCCAGCGTGTGCTGTGCGGCTTCTCCTCCCCTAATTATGTGGCCGGCAGTACTTGTGTTTCCCGACCGCTTCCCGGCCGCTCTTGTATTTAATGAGCAGCAGCAGCATTTCTCCTGCGCCAGGCCACATCAAAGGCTCTGTGCCACTTTCACCCACACAGCAACACTTACAGACACGCAACGCCACTCACACCCACGCAAGCCCACTATCATCCACGCAACGCCACTCACACACGCAACGCCACTCACACACGCAACGCCACTCACACACGCAACGCAACTCATCCACGCAACCCCACTCATCCACGCAACCCCACTCACACACGCAACGCCACTCACACACGCAACGCCACTCACACACGCAACGCCACTCACACACGCAACACCACTCGCACACGCAACGCCACTCACACACGCAACGCCACTCACACACGCAACGCCACTCACACACGCAACGCCACTCACACACGCAACGCCACTCACCCACGCAACCCCACTCACCCACGCAACCCCACTCATCCACGCAACCCCACTCACACACGCAACGCCACTCACACATTGTGGGTGCAGATTGTGGGTGCAGATTGTGGGTGCAGATTCAGAGTGCAGATTCAGAGTGCAGATTGTGGGTGCAGATTGTGGGTGCAGATTGTGGGTGCAGATTGTGGGTGCAGATTGTGAGTGCAGATTCAGAGTGCAGATTCAGAGTGCAGATTGTGGGTGCAGATTGTGGGTGCAGATTGTGGGTGCAGATTGTGGGTGCAGATTCAGAGTGCAGATTGTGGGTGCAGATTGTGGGTGCAGATTGTGGGTGCAGATTGTGGGTGCAGATTGTGGGTGCAGATTCAGAGAGCAGATTCAGGGTGCAGATTCAGGGTGCAGATTGTGGGTGCAGATTGTGGGTGCAGATTGTGGGTGCAGATTGTGGGTGCAGATTCAGGGTGCAGATTCAGGGTGCAGATTCAGGGTGCAGATTCAGGGTGCAGATTGTGGGTGCAGATTGTGGGTGCAGATTGTGGGTGCAGATTGTGGGTGCAGATTCAGAGTGCAGATTCAGAGTGCAGATTCAGAGTGCAGATTGTGGGTGCAGATTGTGGGTGCAGATTGTGGGTGCAGATTGTGGGTGCAGATTCAGAGTGCATATTGTGGGTGCAGATTCAGAGTGCAGATTGTGGGTGCAGATTGTGGGTGCAGATTGTGGGTGCATATTGTGGGTGCAGATTGTGGGTGCAGATTGTGGGTGCAGATTGTGGGTGCAGATTCAGAGTGCAGATTGTGGGTGCAGATTGTGGGTGCAGATTGTGGGTGCAGATTCAGGGTGCAGATTCAGGGTGCAGATTGTGGGTGCAGATTGTGGGTGCAGATTGTGGGTGCAGATTGTGGGTGCAGACTGTGGGTGCAGATTGTGGGTGCAGATTGTGGGTGCAGATTCAGGGTGCAGATTCAGTGTGCAGATTCAGGGTGCAGATTGTGGGTGCAGATTGTGGGTGCAGATTGTGGGTGCAGATTGTGGAGATTCAGAGAAAACTCAGCAGCACCACCACCATTGCAATGCAATAGGTCTCGTTTTAACGCAAATTTAAGCTATAGGCCTTGTAAATGACAAAGCCTTTTATTTATGTTCCAAAAACCAGAACGCAAAAATAAAGGGCATTATCATTTACAATGCTAATAGTTCAGACTCGCGTTATTGCGAGACCTATTGCATTTCCAATGCTTGTTTAAGTTCCTACCACCATTATTTTCCAATGAAGGGTGCTGCAGTACCAGTGGTTGGCCACATGTGGCGATGGACATACTCAATCTCTGAGCTGAAGTACATTTATGACTGCTTTGGTTCCTTGTTTGACTGTAGTAAATATAAAGGGCCAGTTAGTGAATAACAATGGGCATACCCTTTTGTGGGTGGGTGCAAGTCCGACCCTAAATCCCTCCCTAAACCTCACTGAAACCCTCTTTACTCCTCCCGTAAATCCCCCTACTCCTTAGTAAGAAGTATTTTCCATTTCCCAGCCACTCTCCTCTGTTCCTCCCATTTTTACTACTAAAACTCATACTTATATGTGTGGAGACCCTGCAGTCGGAGGGGAGGTACAGATATCCGCACAAAAGATAGGAGAGGTGGAGGCATAGACCTCCACGCGTAGGTATGTGAATAGCATTTTGTTGTATGTTCGTAGCACTATCGTAGTACTAATAACATTACTGCAAAATACAATTTTGTGAATGGGCCCCAACCTTTTAAAGTGATGATGCACTGCACACTGCAACAACCAACACATTCTCCCTCATTTACACTGCCTCCACTGCGAGTCCGATGCAACACCACCTAGGGAGGGTGAAAGGCTAGAGACGCAAGGGTGGCTTCAAAGGCAGACCCCAAGCCTCCAGGCCCTCTGTTTCCCATGACTTTAACCAACATCCAGGATGACCAGTTAGACACATCCATTGGTCGAAGTGGGCGGGATCGGCAGGGCACGGCGTGCCCCTACTTCTCTAATGTTATAGATTCCGTTCCCCTACTTCCCCATCTTAAATATGCCTCCCGGATGGCAGAAATCACCGGGCCCGATAGTTAAGGCTCGGCTTTTAGGGACGGGCGGAACGAGCAGAGAAGGAAAATGACTCTTTCTTTTCCTTCGTGCCAAAAAAAGATAGGGACAGGGTCCAGTCCTCCTGCCGCTGGCAGCTCCCCCTCCCTCTCTTTGTTCCCCCTCTTCCCTTTCTTTGTGCGTCGCTCCTCCTCATTTAGTGAAAACTGAGACTTCAAGAAACGGGTATTACCCCCTCTTTCCTCCTTTCGTTTATTTGCTCCCCTGTGAAATGGATCCAAAAAAGAAAAACACTTTTGCTGGAAAGTTGTCTTTTTCTGACATTTTTCAATTTCTAAGTGCAGCCTCTGAGTGGAGAGAAATAAAACATTCCAAATATGAAAAATAAACAACTAACTAACTAAAGCAAGACTGAGTGGCTGCAAGGTGGTCAGATTGATTTATTCACACCTAAACACATTAGCGCCACTTTACAGTGTTTGCCAGTTAAGCGCTACTTTTGTTTTCTCATCTTTCTTTAAATATTAAATAGCATTGTTTTCCCTGGGTGGGAAAGTGCACCTTTCCTGGAGGTACTGAAATACCTGCTTGATGGGTGAACCGGAAAACAAAATGTGTACAGTGGCTGTGTGTTTACAAATGTGGTCTTTTTAAACCTTACTGCTTACGTTTTGTAAGGATATAAGCAATGGACATTGAAACAGGTCCCTGCTGGGTCCTGTAGTCATGGCCTTAACTTTTCAGCCAAAAGCACTCACTAATTTCTGAATAATGAGTTTAAAAGGAAAAAGGTAACCATGTTGTTCTTGCTTACATTTCACATGATTTACTTAATCTTGCATTCCCTATGAGTGTTTGCTTTTTCTAGGATGTTGTAAAAACATTTTTAGGCAGCATATTGCTCTTGTCTAGTGCGCAATTTGAATTGAGTCACATCCAGGTGTTTATAGCGAGTCAGTGCAGTGCAAGTTTCTTTCAGTGGGGCAGTATGGTGTTCAGTGGGGGAGAGGATGTGGCACTATAGTCAGAGCTGCTGGATTTGGAACTGGAGAACCAGGTTCAGTCTTCATGACCAGTCTACCAGCCCACTGCCCTTGAGGGAGCAAAATCCCATGCTAGAACTTAGAAGGCCCCTCAAGATCTTAAATGCCCTGGTGTCTTAGCACCAGCATGTGGACTCTAGCAGTGGCAAGTGTGGGTTAATCGTGAAGGCCTGTCCTCCACAATCTATGAAGTTCACCACCAGTCTTGCAGGCACACCTATGAAGCAGCACACCATAGAGTGACAGTGACTGTCACTAAGGTCACAGGACCCTTGAGCTAGGTGGTTCTAGGGCAGTGCGACCACACCGAGTTCTACTTCAGGTGGGGGCGTCGTGTTTGTAAGTATTATATGGTTTTAAAAGCACTTGCTGTCTCCTTCCAGGCCTCCAACAATTTTTGGCAACATTAAAAATGTCATGAGAACTCCAGTGATTAATGTTCTTAGTAGAGAGAGATTGGGTTTTGTCTAGCCAAAATTTTGATACATGGAAATAAAGCGCAGAGGGTTAATGTGCCTGCTCATAAAAATATGTACCATGCAGATCACAAAGTGCACTTAATGTAAGTAGGTTAGTGGGTTACTGCTTTTGGCACAGAGGCCCTATTGTTACTTGCAATTAATAAGTTAAAATCCTAACATAGAACAGTGAGCTATTAACTGTCATGTAAGAGCTGCATGCAAACTTCAAGGTATATATTAGAGCGTTATGGTTTTTTCCCCAGTATTTGATTATCCTAATGTTGCAAAAAAGGGTTCATTTGGGTAGAAATTAATAATGATTATTAAAGCGAACCCCCAACTATGGTATCATGTTTTAAATTCTGAGTTTGTGTTTCTCCAGACCAATCTCTATTAAACTATACTGCCTACTAGCATTGTTGTCATGTGACTCCTACACCTTGTAGTCCTTTGTCTTATGTAACATTTCCTTCACAGTGATTTATACATGTATGATTGATTGTTTCTGTGTAATATGTGTGATGTAAAGTGCTCTGACACCCTACACTGGTATTAATGGTGCTGTAAAATTTCTGATACTTTATTATTTTGAAACTTTTGCACATGCTAACAGTCTTTGCAAAGATGTTTCCTTATTAGTACCAGTGGAACATACAACTGCTGCAGTGAGAAAGGTGACCAGTCAACCTTTGCAAAGGGCCCTCCACTTCACAACAGCACAAGTCACATTTTCAAGTTACTTTTGATCCGTTTGAGCTATAAACAATGTATTAGTTAAAATCATCAGATTATGCAGCAGATGTGGCAAATATGGCAGAGCCATAATTATGTGGAAAACATTTGCAAACTAGAATATTTTTCCATTCATGTTTGAACTGCTCTTGAAGAAAAAGGGAGGAGAAGTGCTGATGACAGAAACTCCATGGCTTGAGATTCCATTTTTTTAAGGATATGTGGGACATTCTGTGATTGGAAACGTATCCCACTTTGTGAATGTATTTTAATGGCAAAAACTCATAATAAACCTTAAACATGTGTATCTATTGGTTAAATTAAATAACCTAATAAGTTGTAACTGGTTAGTGAAATGGGAAACAAATACAAATAATTGGGATATTTTGCTCTTTCAGCCACACCTCTGACTCCTCCCCCTGGCCAAATCCATGCGTTATTCCCGCCCTCTGAATCTCCGCCCACAGTTCTCCTACTTTTTTTCCCCCACTTCGACCACTGGACACATCCATCATATCAGCTGCAGACTGCTTGGGCTGTGGGATTGCTACAGTATACAAGGTACATACCCTACACCAAGACAGAAAGTTCCAACACTATTGGCTGAAATGGGTATGTCACTTGGAACAAGAGATGACTGATGCGGGCGACCCTTTGCCCTTCTCTGTGAATTATTATGATATATTTATTTGCAAAGACCTGACACACAGCCAAAGCTATCTCAGTAGACCTAAAAGCAAGGGCCGGATTTGCTCTTCTTCATTGTAATGTACCCCTGAAGAACTCTGCTCATGGTTTTCCACCTCCCACATTGAGTGGTTGCTGTCTCAGGAACATTAAGTCTCTCTGGTTGAACACAGCCCTTTGAGGGGCAATTTCAGGAAAATGCAAATATTAGGAGAGGACGTAGCGTAACAACCAGAGCTGACGACTTTGAAACTGAGGAACCGGGTCCGAGTCTCGGCATCAGCTCAACATCCTGCGATTCTGGGCAAATCACCTAATCTCCCCGCGCCTGCAAAAAAATTAATATGTCCTTGTGTAATGTAACTGGTGCTCATGTAAAGTGCTCTGATACCTTTGGGTCAAATTTGTGCTGTATAAAACTACAAAAATAAACTACAAAACACTAAGTGGTGCATTGCGTGAGACCCAAAAGAGGTTCACCAAAAGCACTTCAGAGGGGTAGGGTACTAGAGGAAAAAAAACTAAGCTTAACCCCATCCTAAAATGTATCTCCTGGTCGCTATCCTATTTCATCTTTCTGGTTTCTAAGCAACCTAGCGCTCTCCTCTTGGTAGCTTAACCAATTGTTAGGCACAATTGTCTGAGAGAGTCCCAGGGCTGCAGGATACATCACATAATATACCAACAACACCCAAGGATAAGTAAACAAATGATAAGTATAATTAGCTTGCATTCTCAAACACATGAATTAATTATAATTATACACTCTATGTGTGCTGTGATATTGACAATTGCCTCAAATGACCTTGAAAGGAATGTATTTCTGAACCAAAGTCTCAGGGGGCATAATAATGTTTTATAATGCATAGTTAACTGTAAAAACTAGAACATTAAATGAAATGTGTTTTATTTATAGGACCGACACAGTTAAATGGAAAGGACAGAAAAACTCAGCACAATAAAGGCGCGAAAGACGAACTGACCGCTAGAGGGCCTCGGACTATCAAGATTGTCACAGACTGCACGGCAGGATGACCGCAGCACGCTCTCCAGCGGTCACTGGTGTCACCTGTCAGTGCCTGCAAGGTGTGTCCAGGCACTGTCACACTGGGGCGAAGAATAGTCCCAGGCGCCAAAATAAATGTGCCCCCTAATTAGCGAATCAGATACATACAAAAGTGGCCTACATTTGCGAATATGGTAGTTTCGAACTTGAAAAGACATGTATAGGTGTTTTGTAATGTATGGGAGATTGTATACTTTTGTGTTTGCTACAGGCAATGTTTGTGGTCATATAAGGAAAATCAGCAGGAAAAAACGGCCCACCAGACCCCATCCTAGGCCTACAAATCTAAAAAAAAAAAAAACAGCAGCCCACTGACCTATCAGACCAGCCCCTCGAGCACTGCCGGATTGCCCTGAAGGCCAGTCCGAGTCTGAGTGCGTCCGGCTGGTACAGACCCCATTACGGTCATGGCGAGTCCAGATGTTCAAATCTGCATGTCAGTGCCTCGGCCCAGGGGAAGAGAGCTCCCTCCTTTTCAATACTCTTACTTCTAAGCTGTGGTGGTTCTTTGGTGATCTAAAGGATCGGAGGGGGGAGAGCATCGGCCGCCCCCCTTGTTAGCTTTTGCGGACTCTACCTTCTTGGTTCGGCTCAGCACAACCTGTATCCAGCATGCTGCTTCCCTCACCAACAATCCAGAGAAAATCTATTTGTATATATATGTATATAGCGATAACTCTAACCACTAGTATATGTAGTAGACCTTTATACTCACTACCATTCCTATGTGATTATTAGAGTTTATCCATTTGTATCTCTTCCTTGAGTGACTTTACAACTTGTACATTTGCAATGTTTTCTGTTTGTATCTCTTCCTTGTGTGACTTTACAACTTGTACATTTGCAATTTTTTTCTGCTTGTATCTTTTATGTAACTCATGTAATCCTAAGTCCTTATGTGTCGTAACTGGTTCTTATGTAAAGCGCTCTGACAACTTCGGGTAATGTTCGCGCTATAGAAAATCGCATTAAATAAAATAAAATAAATGTGATGGGATTGGATTTGTTGAAGACTTCTCTGACAGACCCAGAAGAAGTACACGAGAACAGTTAGCCCTGGCATTTCTATTCCTGTTCCTGGCAAGAGAGTGCCACCCTACTCGCTGGGTTGGCATGGCATCAATATGTTACAATGATGCTCGCTGTTAACAAACACCTGATATACAGTGTATGTCAATACCACAGTGAGGCTGATTGTGTGCTAGTTAGACGTTTCAAGTGCATGCATCGCTGACGTACATGTGCTATGTTATCCTACATTATGTTAAGTTTTGTTATGCTATGTCATCACCCATATCCGCATATAGTCACTGCACCAACAGGCATCCCCAGGGCTGCGTCAGGACAAGTGGGTACGAGGCCTAGTGAATTGGCATTGATGAAGCACAGGCAAGCAGAGCTAAGCACAAACCCCTTCCTAGATCACACATTCGGAGGAATTCTTGAATAAGTTGGTGTTGAGCATAACATAAACAGCTGGGTGACCCCTATAGCGCCAGGACCTGCTCAGGGCTCCACATTCCAGGAACATGTGAGTATTTCCCGTCACAGATTCATATAGGGTGAATATTTCGGTCTGAATTGGCTATACAGAACTTACTTACATCATCTTGGCTAAAAGGACGCCTGAAAAAAGTAAAGTGTTTCTGGGAAGTCTGAGCAGAGGCCTGTCCTCCTACAGTCCAGTATCTAGAGTCCATACTAAAGGTAATGGATAATAGCAAAGTCAATACCTAGTAAGGAAGAAAGGTACCGGGTTGTGTATAAATCCATGCAAAGGGAATGTGGCGTGGAGGTTCAAGCCCTCCTTGAGTGTACATGGTGCTTTAAAAAAAAAAAATGAAATAGTTTATGTAGTGGCAGAGACATAAGCTAAAATATTGAAATGAAATGCGGCCGGGGGAGATGTAAGTAATTTAGAAGTGTTGGCACAATTGATTCCATCCTCCACTTTTAAATTTTCAAGTCTTCCAGTCTGAGAGATTTGTAGCAGATGTGGGTGTCCAATTCACTGAGACGTGAAAGAACCAGGGGGCATATTATCAAGAAAGGCGTTAAAATTATCGCCGCTTTAGCGGCAGGAAACTGCCGCTAAAGAGGCGATAATGGGCTTGATAATATGCGCTTGAGAATTCCAATAGAAGTCCATGTTCACACCAGAACATGGGCTTCTATGAGAATTCACAAGGGCATAGATGCGATTGCATCAGAGAAGCCAGCGCTAAAGCGGCGATAACTTTAACGCCTTTTCTTGATAATATGCCCCCAGGTTTCTACCCAGGAGTTTATTTTTAAGGGCCAAAGCCATGTGGGGTGGGCAACATGAAGGGAGGTTTCATGAGTTCTACCTGTAGAATTATTTTGCAAAATTGGTATAATACAATTGCATTTTTAGAGTGCTCCAAATCTGTTCCAGAGCGGTGGTTGCCTTACTAGCAGTACGACAGTCCGAAGTGACGTCAGATAATGCAGTCGTTTGTGAAATGGCGGCAAGCAGAGATCGCACCTCCCAAACGGTCCACTAAGGAACAAAGGACAACGGACAGGTTCTTCATCGGGCACAGAACTACCCAGGGTTTACTCTTGGGGTCTCTTTCGCCAAGAGAGACTCATGTCCCAAGCCAGCTTTGTGCCTTTAACATTCTCACTATGTCTTATTTAGTGAGCCTTCCCCAAGCAGTGTCCTTCATCTTTTCCCCACCCCCAGCCCGTTGTCAGGGTGGGTGGCTCATTTGCTACCAAGCACACTGATGTGCACACGGTGAGCCCACGGGGGTCCCGCCGGGCCGGGGAAGTCTCACTGGAAGTCAACGCTGCATGGCTGAGGCCGAGGTGAAGGAAAGGTACGAGGAATATGGACGTGTGGTGGGTCCAGTCCATCAGGGCCGGACTGACCATAGGGGGCACCGGGCGTTTCCCCGGTGGGCCGCTAGGGTGGGGGCCGGTTTTGGACTCCTGGGGGGCGTTTTTTTGTTACCGGGGTCGGCAATATCGGCCCCCAGTAAGAAAATCGGCCCAAACCCCCCCTCTTACAGTGCTTTGCTGCACTCCCCCTCACGCCAGGGGGGTCTGGCAGAGCAGTGTGCCAGGGCCGGTTTCTGTTCCCAGTCCAGCCCTGCAGTCCATCTGTGTCCCGTTCCTCTCCTGCTGACACTACAGCAAACAAATGAAGGACGGAATGCTGACAATGCAAACATTCTCTCCCGGTCAAAAGATCTGGGTTAAATCCATTGTTCTTTTGCCCACTACGCCACCCCAGTTTGGCCCAGCCATATGCAAATCAGTCTTGACCCTGTGCCCCATGGGAACAGTTCAGACCGAACTGCTAGGCCAGGTCCTCCCTGGACTGGAAACAAGCTTCCTGGGACGGGTTTCAGGGCATGTCACCCTTCTTCAGCCAGGCTAGCTTGAATCCAGTGGTACAGTGAGCAAGGGACGGCCAATTATCCTGGAGGCTGGTAGCCTCTGCTCGGTGCACACGCGGGTAAAGCGAGATGTTGGAGGGAGGGCCCTGGGTCCAATTCCTGGGCGGGATACCTCAGGTACTATGAACTTTCAGTATTTCTGGGAGGCGCGAGTATCCTCCCCGCCGGACAGTCAATACAGAATTGCACTCTTCCATGAGCCAATGGTGGAGGATGCGGTGCCGTGTGGACGGAGGCCTGCGTGGCCTCGTTTAGGGGCAGTGGCGCGAATCATTAATGAACTGACCAACTGAACATTCTTGTTCAGAGGTGCGCTTGGGCAACTTTTTAGAAAAGACTTGACATGATCACGTATTGTGAAGATGTCAGTAAGAGTCTAGACTCTAGACTAGACTCTAGAGTGACGCACTAGCCAGGATAATAAACACGTAGGCCTCTCCTTGCAAAATGAGGCACAGAGGGGCAGCCAGAAGAAGGCTAAGGGCCCTCTGTTTTACAGGATAATGTTTGAATAAGCAGTTTGTTTTGCATTTAAAAAAAAGCGAGTGATAATGAAATAGGAATAATTGGAGTCCAAATGTAAAGAAATACAGGCTTATATCATTGTGCAGACGATAAGAATATTTTTTCTATAAATACATCCTATAGACTTTGGAAGGGTTCTGAAAAAAATGTTTTTGGAGGGGCGAAAAATGCCTCTATATAAGAGCGGTTGAACTGTGCCCTCTTCCTAATAGGAGAAGATGGAGAACCATATAAGGAACCAGAAGAGTGTATATCTTCCTCTCCTCAGGGAGGAAGGAGAATAAAGATGACTCCAGATGCTTTCTTATCATAAAGACAAGGATTTAACAAGGTTCATGTCCTGTTAACAGTTATTTGTTAAATCTATTTCTGAAGCCTTTAGCATGTAGCAGGAGAACTGGCGGTGCGGTGGTCTTATTTTTCCGGAGTTTTATATAGCGCGAACTTGAGAGCGCTTTACAGGAGCATCAGTTGCGTTACATAAGGACACATTCATTTTTGGGAGGCACGCGGAGATTAAGTGATTTGCCCAGAATCACAGGATGTTGACCGTCGTTGCTGAGACTCGAACGCGGTTTCCCAGATTTGAGGTCGATTGCCTTTGTGGAAGAGGTGTGGCGCCGCGGCCAGGGCGACTGACGCTGGAATCTGGGGACCACGGTTCGATCCCCGGCTCCGGCGGCAGGTCAGCCCAGCACCATGTGACTCTGGGCAATAGCTCGCTTAATCTTCCCGACGGCCCCCCAGCGCCTAGAGACCCTTACGGGTGATTGTGCGCTTTACAAATGTGGACTTTACTTTACTTTTTAGTAGTTAGGCCACATCCTCGCCCGGTTCTGGCTCCTTACATATGCCCTAGACATCCTCGTCACCAATTTCCTCTTCCTCGTGTTCTCCAAGCCATGACAACGAGGACTATGATAATTTTTCATAAACCGGAAGTGAAATACCTTCAGTAGGAAGACTTGCAGGCCAGAGTAAATTTTGCATTTATCTGCTAATCCTCAACGGCCTATGGATGAAGAACATCACTCGGGTGGGGATGGTTTAGATAGTTCAATAGACCATTAACATTGCCTATAAATTCAGAATTACAAGGGATAATAATGAGGGAATGGAGAGACCCTGAAAAGATGTTGGTACCTAGGTTTATGGGTAGATGGCATCCCTTACCCAGAGTGAGATGGAACTTCTTCATAAATTGGCAACTGATCCCTTGCCAACCAACTTGCCTGGGCAGACAGCAATTATTGCCGTGAGGGGCTAAATAATTATCTGCTAAAAGGAGGTAATGTCTATATTACTTAGAAGTATTCTTCACTACTCTGAGCCGTATTCCTCATCCCATTGTGAAGTCTTCCTTCCCACCCCAAGTCTTGTTTTCAGGATTGGGAGCATGTAAACATAAGGGAGTCCTGAGGGATGGACCTCTTTACTTAGTAATTGAGATGGGCGCATCGCACTAATTTGGATTACTTTTAGCAACTTTCCGAATCATGATTTGCGTTTGAAAGCAAATCACACCTGTACTTCGCGCTGTGATAGCCTTATTTTTGAGACGCAACCCCGGTGCAAAAAAAGTTAGTACCTCTGGGCATTTGTGTCTGACTAGAGTCTTTGGAAGTGTAGCATAGGCTAGGCATGGCCAGTCGCACCCTAGTCTCGGCTTGGACGATTTAGGGCAGTTTTCTTGTAAATCGACCCCACTGCGAGGCCAGTAGGGCTGAAACGGAGTCAGAAGCATTTCAAGCTAACAGAGAGAACCAATGCAGAGAGAGCCCCTCGCCTCACTGAAAGGCTGTTGGAGCTGGGGTAGAGTCAGAATGTATGCTGTATTTATTATAATCCTCGTCGAGGTGATTTTCATTTTAAATCTTAGTATCCTACCCGTTCTCGGTGGCTCGCGCAGTACTTTCAGCGGAGAAGAAATGCTGTCGACAGCCGGCGCGCGGCCGCCTGGGGGCAGAGTGGGTGCGGGGAGGGGCGGGGGAAGCGTCACGCCGCAGTTATGAATTTCATGCAGCTTTTGATGTGGCGGCCGCCCACGCAGCCTGTTTAAGGCTCGCGCGCACCGCTGCTGCCATTTACCCGAGGGATCTTCAAAGATTTCTGGAGCCCCGCGAGACCTCGGTCCGCCCACTCATGGCACCGGGAGACGGTTGTGTACCGCCGAGTGCCACGTGACACCGACGTCCATCATCCCAGCGATGGCGCTGCATGACCGCAGGGCATCACCCAGCAGACAGTGAGACCGCTGTACCCTATCTGGAAGGCCACGAGACCACTGTGAACCCACCGAAAACCAGCCTGCGAGGCGAGGATAGCCTCTGCCCTGCCACCGTACTGAGAGACAGCCATTCACCCTCGCCACCCTGTGGCATCTCTCGGCGACCCACCCACTACACACAGTGAAGCAGCCAGCCGCTCACCAGTACCACCCTTTGAAACCTTATTCATTCACCGACATCTGAGATGACCAGCTGCCCGCCATCTTGTGAGGCCAGCATCAACTCTCGCCACACCGAGAGTACTTCCCCTGTGACACTTTTGTCCATACACCCACCGCCCTGCCAGGCAACCATTAACCAACCCCACTGTAGGACCACCATCACTTTGACACCTCCAACCACTGAGCCACCACATTGAAAGACCCATAATGGGAGACCACTAGAAACATGACACTTCTGTCCTTTTACTCACCCCTCTCTATCTACCACCGCAACCCACCTCAGTCACCTCCATCCACTCACCCCCTCCCTATAAAAACGCCCTCCATACATCGCCATTCTGAAACTGGCATCTGTCCTTCCACCGCTCTGTGAGACCACCACTATACCTGCACAGCCCAGCCACCACTGCTCAGCATGACCACCTTCCACCCACCCCCCTCTTGTAAGATAGATGAATCACCTCACCACCCAGTGAGACCACCACTGCCCACTGCATGACTGCAACACCTCTGTTTACCCATCCATCATTCTATGATACGGTCATACACCCACTCGCCACCTTCTGAGATCACCAGCACCACTCATTATTATGAAGCCTCTGTTCACCCATCAACCATCTTGTGAGACCACATAACACACATTGAGCCACCCCATGTAAGAGCACCCTAAACCCACCCATTACCTCTAAAAGTGACACTGCCATCTACACATCTATCACCCTACGATTTCAACATCCACCTCCTCTTCTTATAATACATCCTTCCATCCCACCTTGAGACCACCACCAGAACCAAGCCAAAACTCCATCCTCTCACCCACTGCCCTGGGACACCAGAACACACCCATCACCCAGTGAGGCCACCATCCAACAGTGGGACATCTAAACACCTCCATTCATCCACCCACCATACTTTGAAAGTTACGTATACCACCTTTTAGACGACCACCTAGGTCCATCACAGTGATACTTCCATCCACCCACCCACTCCCCTCTAAGACCACCACCAGCGCCTCCACTGTGGAACAAGAGTCCATACACCCACGAACCGCTACCACCAATGACCCTATTAAACCACCATCCTCCCACCTACCTACCACTCTTTGAGACCCCCAACAGTTGTCACCCCTTTATCTACCTACTGACCACAAAGAGAGTCTGCCATCCACCAAACAGCTGTGTTGTGAGATGAGTAAGGACACACCAATATTCTGTGATACTGTTATACAGCCACCCACCACCCTGTGAGATGAGCGCAATGTACCCCTCCGTGAGACTGGCATTAACCTCTACCCATTCACAACTATATGAGACCACCATCGCCTTCAGAGTAAATCCTCTCCCTAGAACACTATCTCCCATCCACCTATCAACTGTGGCGAGCGTCTCTATTCATCACTCTCTTAGAGGTCGCCCACCACCACCTGAAACCTCTCACCACATTGGGAGACTGCAAGCCATACACCCACCATGTAGCGAGTCCACGAACACCCACCAACCATCCTGTGAGACTGCTACAACCAACGAAACCTCCTGCAGGGGAACCTGCATCGTGTGCTGTCAGACGACACTATGGACACTGCACTTGATTTCCAATTATGTAACATGCGCTCACAATCACCCTACACACAGAGAGAAGGGGAATTCCTAACTTATGAGGAACTGAACAGATTTTGCACGAGGGGGACAGTATAAACCTCACATTGCAGTGCACCTATAATCAGCCTCTCAAATCCATCAGGCACCCCTTTTCCTGGTGAATGATTGTGGCTGGGAATATCGAATCCTAAATATAGGCTGGACAAAATATCGATAGAGCAATAACAAGAGAGAACAAAATATTGAAAGGTAAGTGCACAGAGGGACATACTTTACCACTTTAATGCCACATCTATGTTCATTAAAGATATATATACATATATCACTAAGGTGTGCATAGGTGAAGTTAGGCATAGAAAATGTATAGAAACTTGCCAACTTGCCTTTCAATATTTTGTCCATCAATATTGTTTTAACAATATTCTGTCACTTCCATACTCAGGATCGATATTTCCAGCCTACCCCCTTGAGAAGGTAGCTATTGCTCTCAACTATGGTTTAGGGTAAATTTTGAGCATACATCCTGTCCAGTGGAGCTTTGTGCTCTGTTAGAGATTCAAAGAAACTCAGAGCACCTAACACTAGTTCGAGATGTTGAATCCTGTAAGGGGAAATCAGAGTGGTCAGAAAGCAAAAAAAAATGCAAAATGATAGCGGAAAGCTCTATTCTCAAGGCGCCTCTTAGAAACCATCGTTAGGTTCCAAGAAAGAAAAACTCTGCTTAGCCTTCTAAAAGTTTAAAGAACCACCAGTTTTTTTGTATCTTAGTTGACGGTGTGATTATTCGCATAGAAGTTTTGAGCAATAGGTGTAAATGCTACCAAAGTCATTCTGGTTTGGCTGCAATAAACAGATCTGTTACTGCAATGGCGTGCTATTTTCTGTTTTACGTTTAGAGGCTAGCCTTTGAGTTGTTAGAATTGTCTCTGACTTGGCAGTCCAACAGTAGGGACTGTGATGTTGCAGTATTTGACTGTTTGTGAATGTGAATGCTCTTCCATGAATAGGAGACTGAGTCTTTCATCAGACGGCAGGCAGACTATAGCACCTACTCTTTCCCACGGAATGTTATAACAGGATTCTGTAGGGACGCTGATCTGTAGGGTAGACTGATCTCTTGTCACGTGACATGAGGCAATTTCAGGTTTGCTTTACCACCATCTGGTGTATACCTAGGAACCAAGCATGTTTCCACAACAGACCCTTGGTCTTGACCATCTCTTGGTAGCTGCTGAGGTCCTACTGCACTTTTCTCCCCTTATGAATTGTGGGTGTGACCAGTCAGAAGGACAACTATAAGAAAGTATAAGATAGTTAACCTCAAAAAGAAGGCTAAACGGATGGAGTCTCATGCATTTTATATGCTAGAATACCTAAAGGTAGGTGTTATACCTTCCGGCCTGAGAGTCAGGAATGTACCAGCCTTGTTTGTTGAGGAACGAAAATTTCTGGAGCGTTGGTCGCTCATCGCTAACCAATGCTCCAGAGATTGGATGCTCCTGATCATAGAGACGGTACGCGAAATGATAGTCATTTTTAATCAAGAAATACAAGATCTAGAGGAGAAACTCAAAGCAAGTCCAGCCTTAGAGGATGCTAAAAATAAACTTGATAGCATCAACCAAGAGATCTTAGAATTCGATGACTACCTTACCAAGAAAAAGACAGACAAACTCAGAAAGGATGTGAGATGGTTCACACAGGAAAAAATCTACCCCTATCTAGGTCCCAACTATTATCAAGAGGAACAAATAGATCAAGCCCAGTACAATCCACGACCCAACGACAAGGCAAAGTCCTTACCTTCTTTGAGACCAACTCTTCGGACTCAGACCCCGATGGGGCAGGTCTGGGCGATGATCCTAGTTACAATTACCGATATAGAAACCAGCGAGGACATTTCTAAGAACAATACCCAAGAAGGCAAACACAGTCTCCTTTTTTATCACGGGACAGAGGCAGAGCCAAAACACGCTATCCGAGGATGGACAGGAATTTTATCAGCCGATGGACCCTCCACATCCGCAACCATATATGCGGACAAGAAACCAGCAATATTGGAGGTCCTGAAGGCAGCTACAGATACACAAATTCCCATTTTTAACCTGTCTAGTCACCTATTAACCACACATGAAGTTAGCCTCTTGAGTAGAGGGTTGTCGTTTGTCCCAAATACACAGATCAATAAATTCAAGTTAAATCAAGACTTATTTTCTTTTTTTCGAAAAGTCAGACTCAGGAAATACTTCCAAGATTTAGAGCAGAGTGAAGAGGAATTGAACCTCTCAGGGTGTAAACCACCGTCGACTTTCACACCTACGTTGGACATGGTAGGCCCGGAAGTATGTATTTTTGAAAAAAAATTCATCAAGGAAATTAACAGAATACTAAAATTCGTCCCCAAATCTCAACCCAATCTGAACAACATGGAAAGAGATGCCTTGAAAACACTGCAAAATAACTCTACGATCACAATCAAACCCTTTGACAAAGCAGGCGGTATAGTTGTGATGGACACAGCACAATATACTGGAAAAATTGATACAATGTTAAAAAAACCTGAACATTACAGAAAAGCAAAAATTAGAGACTTAGTGAAATTAAAAACCACAATAGAAATGACGGTACAAAAAGCATTTGAAGATGGCTTTGTCTGTCAAAAAGAAATTGACTTTCTTGTCAGATCCCATCCAGTGACACCAGCACTTTATGGTGTGCCCAAAACACATAAAAGTGCCACGGATCCCCCTCTAAGACCCATTGTGTCATCAATTAATTCCTGCACAGAGCCATTGTCAAAATATATTGACACATTCTTATGCCCCCTGACTACACAATATGGGTCCTATATCACGGATACAGGGCACATGATAGCCACCCTTGAACATACATCCTTCAATCAAGAGACACAGATCTTAGTTACCCTTGATATTGAATCGCTTTATACTAATATCCCCCAGGACCTAGCCTTTGAGGCGGTGGCAGCGCTCTTGGCTAGGACACCAGGGGATAGGCCAGACACTTTCATTTTAGAATGTCTAACGATAGTATTGCTAAACAACTTTTTTTAATTCAATCAAGAGTTATACCAGCAGATCAAGGGGACCAGCATGGGGGCCTCTTGTGCCCCCAGTATAGCAAACATCTTCATGGGGGAATTTGAGCGCAAACACGTCTTTAACGATATAGCCCCCTTCTTTGAAAATATAAAGAAGTGGCACAGGTTTTTAGACGATATATTTTTTATTTGGACTGGCTCAGAATCATATCTTCAGGAATTTATGACTTGGTTAAACTTAGCAGATACCAACCTGAAGTTCACCTATAATTTTTCTACCACCCACGTGGAATTCCTGGATATTTGGATCAAAGGTATGGATGGAGAGCTGGAGGTAAGCCTCTTTAGGAAACCTACGGCTAAGAACACCATACTGGAACACAGTAGTTTCCACCCTACATGTCAGAAGGACTCGATTCCTTTCGGAGAATTCCTACGTATCCGTAGAAATTGTACCCGTATGAAGGATTTTTTGGTCCATGCAGATCAGTTACAGAAACGTCTAATCTTCAGAGGCTATCCCAAAAGACTCATTAGGCAATCGCTTAAATGAGCAAAATACTATAATAGGGAAGCTCTCATCTACAATACCCCAAAACCATCTGAGGATAAACTAGTCTGTGTAGCAGACCACTCAAGTATAAACTACAAGATAAGACAAATTCTTGACAAAAACTGGAAGATTCTTAACAAACATGAAGCAGAACACCCCTACAGAAACCCATGGTAGCCTTCAGAAGAAATGCCAACTTACAAGATAAGTTGGTGCACAGTAGACCTAAGGTCATAGCACCATGTAGACAAACAACCATAGATGGTTTGCCACCACCAAAGGGCAAATACAAGTGTGGCAATTGCCACACTTGTGAATCTGCCATTGTGACACAAACATGGGTATGTGGAGATAAGTCAGGAGAAATTAAACACATGTCCAACTGTAAAAGTTCCAATGTCATTTATTTGATACTCTGCCCCTGTGGTCTAGGCTGCATAGGGGAAACAGCGAGAGAATTTCGAACCAGATTTTCAGAACACAAATCGGCCATAAGAACCTTGAAACTTCAAGCACCTATGGTTAGCCATTACCAGGAGTTACAACATACAGAAAAAGATATGAGATGGATCATTTTGGAACGTGTAAGGGATGTACCAGGCAAAGATCCGACAAAACTCAGAAAACAAAGAGAAACTTATTGGATCTATTCCTTAGATACTGTACGTAAGGGTCTCAATGTGGAAATCATATGGGTTGTGACCACTTAGACATCTGTCTATGTCAGTTAAGATACTGACATTTATCTTTTTAGGGTCAGACTATCACCATATTACAATATTCTGGAGCCCAGAGGTGAGAGAGAGAGCGGGTTTGTCTCAGCTTAGCCTTTAAAAATTTGTAAGACCTCATTGTGAAATATATCACCGGTAGTACGTACAGGACTTCTTATTCCTTAAAACTTACGTCTGTACTAGCCATCCCCTCATATGTGTTTAATAATCGCATGCTCTAAAGACATGAGTCTATAACCCCAGTTTGGTCCTAAACCATCATTACATACAGATATAGACAAACATCTGAGAGTGTCTCCATGATGACCTTTTGTTTTTTCTAAACAGTATATTGAGACGGACTACCTCTGCAGGTCTTGTGAAAAAATATTGTATTTTCGGAGCATACTTACTGAGCCACCAGTCCGAACGCCGTAATTTTATTTTAAAATACTGTGATCAGGCAAGTATAGCGGCCACACTCGGACAGTTTGTGTATTTTTCCTCCTGCGGTATTTTTCTGCGATACATACTCATAGAGCCCCTCGGTAGTTGTACTATATTAGATAAGCAGTATTCCTATTCCAATATGGCACTTGTTTTCCCCTGAGTAATACTCGCGGATACACTTCTACTCTCGCGATGTATTATTTAGGAACTCCCGCGTAACCTCACCACATAAAAAGCAACCAAGGTAGTGTCTCTGGTTATCGCGATACTTCAGACACAGACGGCTGCGAATCTCGGCATTTCCTTACTTCGAGACACGGTAAGATGTAGATTAGGAAGTGCTCTGTTTAGACCCTGATTAGCTTAGTCCTTCTAGTCTCTTTAGCTTCTTAGTGAAATATTTCAGTAGTAGTGCTTGACTCGGGCTAGTGACTTCCTCAATGTCTGGGATGATAGTAGACCTTTTGTCAGATACCTTGCCACAGAGTGACTGGCAAACATTAATAACATAGAGACCAGGCGAGCAGTGCGTAACTCTTTGTAAGCTCGTATTTGTGTGCTGGGTCGACCACTTTGGGAGGTCTGGTCCTACAGCACATCGCTACAAACCATGCTGCCTGGGGTTTTTGCCTTTCTAGGTACTGGCGCACATAGAGCAGTTTAAGGGTGTGTATTCTAGAGGATCTTCCTCTATACGCTACAAACTATAGAGATACCCGCATACTATATGGGACACATAGTTATGCATGTATGATCTATCTTGAAGCAGCCAAGGATATTCTCTATTTGTATATGTTGGGCAATACCAGTAGTCAGTGTACTGCCTTATATTTTTTTTAGATAATTGGCACACTATGACCTAGAAAAACGGGCTGACACAGGCTTGGAGGAAACTAACAGAAAAATTGATCTACTTGAGTCCCTAACACATATAATAATGGTATGCGTTGAGCATTGTATAACTTTATATTATCTGGTCTCAGAATCTCCTGTATTGTTAAACATATGTGATCCGAGCCTATTATTCCTCCGTAGGACATATGACAACATATTCTTCCTTCTCGCTGAGAAGTTATGGGAAACTTAGACGCTTGATTTACCCTAACAAGATTTTATAGACACAGTCTTCAGCCCTCTATTGTAAGTAAGGGTGGTTGCCAGAATGACATGCACTTTAACACTGTGCAGAATAGTTGCATGTTTTACAGACAGCTTTGTTCCTTTTCAGATATTTACCTATAAGGACGTCCCTGCCATCGTTTGAACTGGGACATCTCATGATCCCGTACTAAGATTTATTTCCTGATTCCTCTACCAGGAACCCACAATGTAGGCTTCTTTTAAATACTTTTGATGTTATGGTGATGGTTGAACTTTTCTTCACACATATCTATACTCTTTTTATTTTTTCTCTTATTTGTTTGAAAATTTAGGAAAGGTATTCTTACCTATTTTCATTTCTATTCACAGTGGCTATTCCTCTTAATTTCTTTTTAATTCAGTCCTTTCAATGAAGGAAAGGTCCTGGGTTGTCAACTGTCAATTAGCTAGCACAGAAATAATTCCTAAGTGTGATATATATTAGTGTGGATTCCAGTGTACAGCACAGTAAAAACTGAATATTTTTTATCTATGTTGTTTCAGATATTTAGACTTCCCACTTTTCTCTGTGGATATTGGTTTTCTTTCTTCGGCCCTGATGAAGGTGATATAAATATCGAGTCACCGAAACGTACGTAGGCCACCTCTGCACATCTCAGAGACACATCCCAAGAGAAACAACTAAAAGAAAGCCTCAGACAACTAAGAGGATGAAATAATGTCCCTTATATGAATATGGCTATTCAGTTCAGACCAGATCAGATGTGCCTTCCTTTTGTTTTTTCTTTTTCCTTTGAAAAAGTGTTACGTGTGAGTTAGTGTGCGTGAGTAGTGTGATTGATAAGGTAGTGTACATGAGAGTATGATTTGTGATTACAGTTTTACTATGTTCTGTTGTGTTTGTGGGGATCTCTAACTTTTGATATTTATAGAAAAATAGTGTGATATTTGAAAATAATCATGTATACTGAAAAATAAAAAATGAACTGTTCTTTCTTTTTTATGTATCAAAAAAAGAGTCAAAAAAAGTTTTTTACACTAAAAAGATGAAAAAATATTTTTGTACAAAATAAATTCAAATCATTTGAAAGATATAACGTATGTCCTTATTTGTATTTGTGCTGTACACATAATGGACTAGAACAGAGCTATTGACTGATGTAAATCTATTGGGTTTGACAAGAGGTTATATTTCTTATAGTTGTCCCTGTTTTTTCTCCCTCCTCTTGAACCCTTAAGTAACTAGGGAGTGCCTTAGCTTCACAGCAGTGTGGCCAGTCAGAAGCCTTGCAATTTCCAGAGCTGGAAAATTCCAAGTGAGATTTGATGATTGCTCACATATCGAGATTATTATTATTATTATATTATTATAAAGGCTTTTGTAGCGCGCTCAATTACTAAGAAAATAGTATCCTGGCGCGGAAGAGAGAGAAGGCAGAGCAGAGAGAATCCAGAGCAAAGAGAGGGAGGAGGACCCTATACAGTAATGTTAAAAAGGTGGGTCTTCAGTCCTTTCTTAAACACAGTGATGGAAGGGGCTGTTTTCAAGTGGAGAGGAAGGGTGTTCCAAGCTGTCGCAGCTCTGACAGAGATGGATTGGCCACCAAGTCTGCTGTATTTAAATCTTGGTACAGTCATTTGGCACAAATTAGCCGACCTAAGGGGTCGGTTAGGGACGTAAAGGGAAAATCTTTTTCTCAAATAGACTGGACCGGTTTGATGGACAGCGCGATATGAGAGAACAAGGATTTTAAACAAAATCCTGTGAGCGACCGGGAGCCAGTGGAGGGCGCGAAGAGGTTGACGGACACTGGAGCTTTTGGGTATGTTAAACAAAAGACGCACAGCGGCATTTTGAATAACCTGGAGGCGATGTATCAGATAAGCTGGTAGACCGCAGAAAAGAGCATTCGCGTAATCTAATCTAGATAGTATAAGGGCGCGAATGACGGTCTCCTTGGCCTCCCTCAGAAGAAGAGGAAAAAATCTACGTAACGTTTTGAGTGTGGAAAAGCAGACCCCTGTGAGTTTTTTTAGATGATCCTCAAATTTGAGGTCGTTGTTAAACCATACTCCTAGATTTTTAGCAGGGCCGCCGATAGATTTAGGGCATGGTAGGTCGGCAGGCCACAGAGAATCACTAAAGTTGTCTGGAAAGGAACCATACAGCAGGATCTCTGATTTGCTTTCGTTGCATTTTAGTTGGGCAAAGGCTAGCCAACGAAAGACAGATGATAGGCAGGATTGGGCTCCCGACGTATCCAAGTTGTTTTTTGGCCATGTAAACAGAAGTTGTGTGTCGTCGGCGTAAGCCATAATTTTTGCTCCTAATTGTTCTGCAAGATATATGAGAGGGGTAAGGTAAATGTTAAAAAGCAGGGGGCTGAGGGTGGAGCCCTGAGGGACACCAGTTGTAAGTTTTTTGGGGGAGGAAGCAAAAGGCGGCATCCAAACTTGTTGTGTTCTATTATCTAGAAATGAAGTCAACCAGTCGAGGGCGGGGCCTGTGATGCCTATGGCCGCTAGTCTGGTGAGCAAAAGGGAGTGAGGAACCGTATCGAAGGCGGCAGAGAGGTCCAATAAAATCAGAGCCGCTCTGCCACCTCCGTCCAGACATTCCCGGATTGCCGGATTGCCTCGGAAATTTCAACTAGAGCAGTCTCTGTACTAAAGGCTGCTCTGAAACCTGATTGTGCTGGGTGGAGTGCCTGAGAGGTTTCGACAAATTTGTCCAGTTGTAAAAAAGCAACCTTTTCACATATTTTAGCAAGAGCTGGCAGCAGTGATATAGGCCGGAAGTTGGCGGGGACAGTGGGATCTAAACCATTTTCTTTTAAGAGTGGGAGCAGTTTCGCTTGTTTCCAGCAGGCCGGGACGGTAGCAGTAAGAAAAGAACGGTTAACAATATGCGTCACCTCATATCCAACTGTATCTGCAAGTCCCGCAAATACTCTGGCAGGACAAGGGTCAGAGGGAGATCCTGATTGTAAGGCAGCAAGGATTTTAACAATGTCCGTTTTTTCTACTGGGGTAAAACTAGCAAACTGTTCAGTGTGGTCAGGCATCATGGGAGAGGGAATGGCCAGAGGAGATGAAAAGCTGTTGCAGACAGTAAGCAAATCATCCTGAATTTTGGTGATTTTGTCAACAAAGAATACAGAGAGTTCTTCGCACCATTTCTCCGAGGAGGTCAATAGAGGTTGAGCGGCACAGGGTGAAACAAAGCTTTTTACAATAGCAAAGATTTCCTTGCTGTTGTTGTTGGCCTTAGTAATACGCCCTGCGTAATAATGGTTTTTGGCAGATCTAATAGCTGCATAGTACTTCTTTTGCGCCACCCTCAATTCCTTTTTTGCCTCAGGGAGATAGGCTTGTCTCCATATCCGTTCAAGTTTTTTACAGCCTGATTTAAGGTCACGGATAGAGTGGGAAAACCAGGGCTTAGAAGGGGTAGAGCGTAGTCTGCAAACCCAACTAGTTTTTATAGATGCAGCAGTCCCACATTCAATCCATGAGTTGAATGAGCTAACGGCTGACTCAATTTCAAGAGGAAGGGCTGGGCGAGAGGTGACGAGATAGTCAGACAAGATATCTGCGTTAATTTTCTGTGTATGAGCAGCTGGAGGGCTGTTCTCGGCTGGACGGGTCAGAGTCCAGGCAAACCTGATCAACATGTGGTCTGACCAGATCACTATCTCGGGGCAGGTCATGCCAATGTTAAAATTAGTACAAACTAGATCGAGGACATGTCCACCTGAGTGGGTGGGCGCCTCAACCCATTGTTTAAGCTGGGCCATGGCAAGAGCTTCGTTTAAGCGGACCGCATCAGGCAAGTCCGGGTTATCCACATGGATATTAAAATCCCCCAGGAGAAGATATCTGGAGTATCTCAAAACCCGTGGGACTACAATATCCTCTAATGCCCCCAAAAAGTTACCTGCATGGCCTGGTGGTCGGTAAACCAGGGTACCTCCTAAGGTAAAATGAGCCCCGAATGTTAATGAGAAGTGAAACATCTCTGCATCAGCTAGGGGACCCTGAAGGTCATGAGAGAATGCCCATTGTTCTCTAAAAATGGCTGCTATGCCGCCTCCTCTGCCTAAAGGACGATCATTCCTAACAATTTTAAAACCTCGTGGGATAGCTAATTCAACAGCTGGGCCGCATGTCTCGTTTAGCCAGGTTTCCGTGACAAAAAGGAGATCTAGCTGATTGTCGCTCAATAGTTCAAAAATATCAGCAGTGTGCTTGACCAGTGACCTGGCATTGATCAAGCCAGCTCGGATGCGTGAAGAATCATCAGAATATTGAGTAGGACACTTTAAAGTAGGCAGAAAACGGAATTTGCAAACATGACACACCCGCGAGGGAATGTCGGCTACCTCCCATTTATCACTGCATGGGCAGGGGTTGGCTCTTAGTGCCAAGAGGTACTCACGGGAGTAGCGAGTTCTGGTCCTGTAGGGCATTTGTGGGGCATCAACAGGGGGGCAGGCGCTGGCCGCGTCCGGGACACGGACGGGCACAGACGGGCCCTCCTTTGGCGCTCCTTCGGCGCGCAGGCGGCGCGTGGCCGCTGCGCGTCTTGGAGTGCATGACTATTTGTAGGACAAGCCCCACCCTCCACTGGACCGCTAACTCGGGTCCCGCAGGGTCCGGCCCACACTCAATATGGCGCCCGACCTAGCCCTCCACAACAATCGGCACTTGAAGCCGCGGTGGAACGGGGCTCAGGGGGACCTGATCAATGTAATGCTTTGTGGCGGTAAGTTTTAAAAAGTACACAGTATAATAACACAGCAATTCGTAAAATCAATTAGGAGTGTTAAAAAACAAGATTCGATGCATCAGTGGGAAACAGGTAGGAGCAGAGGAGAACCCTCGCAATCTGCTCGCCTTCTCGAGCGCTGTAATGAGGTGCTGCCACCACCCCCAAACAAACGCACAGCCCCACGAGCACCAGATCTATTTGTAGGACAAGCCCCACCCTCCACTGGACCGCTAACTCGGGTCCCGCAGGATCCGGCCCACACTCAATATGGCGCCCGACCTAGCCCTCCACAACAATCGGCACTTGAAGCCGCGGTGGAACGGGGCTCAGGGGGACCTGATCAATGTAATGCTTTGTGGCGGTAAGTTTTAAAAAGTACACAGTATAATAACACAGCAATTCGTAAAATCAATTAGGAGTGTTAAAAAACAAAATTCGATGCATCAGTGGGAAACAGGTAGGAGCAGAGGAGAACCCTCGCAATCTGCTCGCCTTCTCGAGCGCTGTAATGAGGTGCTGCCACCACCCCCAAACAAACGCACAGACCCACAAGCACCAGATCTATTTGTAGGACAAGCCCCACCCTCCACTGGACCACTAACTCGGGTCCCGCAGGGTCCGGCCCACACTCAATATGGCCCCTGACCTAGCCCTCCACAACAATCGGCACTTGAAGCCGCGGTGGAACGGGGCTCAGGGGGACCTGATCAATGTAATGCTTTGTGGCGGTAAGTTTTAAAAAGTACACAGTATAATAACACAGCAATTCGTAAAATCAATTAGGAGTGTTAAAAAACAAGATTCGATGCATCAGTGGGAAACAGGTAGGAGCAGAGGAGAACCCTCGCAATCTGCTCGCCTTCTCGAGCGCTGTAATGAGGTGCTGCCACCACCCCCAAACAAACGCACAGACCCACGAGCACCAGATCTATTTGTAGGACAAGCCCCACCCTCCCCTGGACCACTAACTCGGGTCCCGCAGGGTCCGGCCCACACTCAATATGGCGCCCGACCTAGCCCTCCACAACAATTGGCACTTGAAGCCGCGGTGGAACGGGGCTCAGGGGGACCTGATCAATGTCAGGTTATGCTATTTTCCGAAGGTTGCCCTAGATTTCTGGTGACGTTCTTGTTTCTTATTGAGCTGTATTGTGCTGACATGTATCACAACTCCGTCACTCACATTAAAGAACCCTTGGATATCACAATGTATCTTGCGGCGGATGTCGAATACATTTTCACCTAAAATATTTGGTTGAATCTGAATGTTTATTTATTTATTTTTTTAACTTTTTTTTGTTTTTTGTTTTTTTTGTCCGCATTTGCCACAATGATTTGTTTCCATGATGAAGTCGAGTGGTGTACGAGCGGGGTGCTGTCTCAGCAGATATTTAAGTGGTAGGGTTCGACTTTAACTTTCAATACTTAACCCACAGCTCCTCCTTCTCAACCAACTCTATTTCACCCACCGGAAACCAACCATTAAAGAAGTGAAAGTTTCCACAATGGTATCTGGCCCTGGAGTCTGACCAAGTGGCTTAATCATTGGACCCGGGGGAAAAAAAAAAAAACCCGGACATTCAATGTGCCCAATTTAGTAGATACCAGAATGCCTTTTTGTTTGAATTACTAGATCTGCCAAGGTCTAATCTGGAGACAGTTAGAATCGAGGAGTACCAATCTTCTATTGTAGGGTGCAAAGAGTCTTTCCATCTTTTACATATCTCCCTCCTGGCAAGTAAGATAGAATAGAAAACTAGCTTCTTCTCTGAACTGTGGAGAGCCTCCAAAATACCGAAGATGATCAGTGGGAGATCGAGGGTTATGTTCGAGTTCAAGGATATTGACAAAGTTCTTTTTATGTCCTCCCAAAAAGTTGACAAAACGGGACACTCAAAAAACATGTGACAGTCCGAAGCAGCTACCTCACCACATTTAGGGCATGCTACCTGGCTCCCCTGCGTAAATTTCGAAAGTCTTAATGGAGAGTAGTAGGCCCTGTGGATAGTAAAGATGTGATTCCTACGGAGCCAAGATGGTTTCACTACATCCCACAACATACCACAGGATAAGCTCCAAAGCACTTGTAGATTACAGCCCATTATGGTTGATGACCTAAGGTCCTCTGGTAATGTGAAGGCTTTATCCCTTTCCTCCATAATCAGATTGTACCATGTTGAAATTTCCTTTTTAGCTGGAGGTTCATCGACCAAGGATGATATTAGTTGGCTGTAACCTCCTATGGGGAATTTATTTCCACGCGTTGTACGAGAAGCATATGTGTGGGACCAGTTAGCTATTTGCATATATTTAAATCTAGCAAAGTTGATTCCAATGTTGTTTCTAAGACACTCCCACGGGAGCAACTCTCCTTCTGTGAACAAATCGCCCCAAACAGCCAACCCAGCTTCCTTAGTCGGTATCGCTAGACTGTCTCCCAACCAAGCTGGGGTCTCAGGGAGGTCCCAAAGTGGGGTCCTGCTGTTGTGGTTTTAGTTATCTGTGCCCACATTTTGCCCATACCTTGTAAAATCTTCAACTTAATTTTTTTTTAAAACGTGGGGTCCCCCAACTTAAACAAAAACCCTGAATGGCTAACACCTTCTCCTGTGAGAAGTGTGGAATACAACAAACCAGCCCCATACCCTGATGGATTTTTAAGAAGCACTCTGGCATGTGATAGCTATAATGCCCATGCATATATTTGGAAGTCTGGGACCGCGATTCCACATTTTTCTCTGCACCTCCTAAGCTTTTTCCAGGAGATCCTCGAAAGGCGATTGCTCCAAATAAAGGAATTAATATCAGATTGTAATTTATTTATTAATAAGGGATCAAAATATAACGGAATTGTGTTGAAAAGAAAAGATACCTTGGGTAAAATGGACATTTTAATTAAATTAACCCTTCCTAAAAATGATAAAGGAAGGTGTGCCCATGACATTAATAGTTTACGGCATTCCTTAGCTACAGCTACAAAGTTTATCTTGGCGATCTGATTGATATCTTTGATGATGTTAATACCCAGGTATCTCATCATATTCCCTGGGCGTATCATGATATCTGCTGGAATCTGATCTATGTTCCATATCAGCATCTCTGTTTTTTCAGGGTTGCTCTCATACCCAGAGATTTCTCCAAACTCCGAGGCCAGCTTTAAAACTGCTGGGAGCGCCGTGTGTACCTCTGAAGTGTATACCAGAATATCATCGGCGTATAGAGCCACCTTTCTCTCCCACCCCTTATACATGAACGGTCTGATGTTAACATTCTCTCTTAAACACTGGGCAAATGGTTCAATGTATAGATCGAACAGGAGTGGAGAGAGAGGGCAGCCCTGCCTAGTACCTCTCGAGATGTTCAAAGGCTCAGATAGAATGCCATTTACCAAAATACAGGCACTAGGATTCTGATATAAAAGATTAATTGCCCTCCGCATCTTTTCACCCACGCGGAACTTCGTCAAGGCCTCTGACAGTTAAACCCAGTTCACCCTGTCAAAGACCTTGGTTGCGTCCAGCGCGAGGACGGCCAAGGGGAGAGACTCCAAAGAGGCCATATCTATTGCCCCTATTAGATCGAAGGTTAACTCGTATAATTGTCGTCCCTTCACAAACCCCTTCTGATCTGGGTGAAGGATTTCAGGAGCCTCCATTGCAAGTCTCTTAGCTAGTATTGTGGTAAAAATCTTATAATCCACATTTAGAATTGAGATGGGTCTATACGATCCACATGCAGAAGGTGACTTTCCAGGCTTTAGGATTAAAGTTATAGAAGCATTATCCCAAGATGGTGGCGGGCGAATGCCGTCTTGTAGAATTTGATTGAATAAGATTGTCAAAAAGGGGGCTAGTTCTTGCACCAATGCTCTATAAATTTCTGCTGGTAGACCATCCGGTCCTGCAGCTTTCCCTTTTTTAGCATATTGGACGGCTTTTTCAACTTCTCCCTCTGAGATTATACTATCCATATATTCACTCTGTTCCCTCGAAAGAGATGGCAAAGCTATTTGGTTCAGCCATTTCCTAATTTGATCAGGTTTAGGTGTTTTATCTTCATGATATATTTCCTGGAAAAAATCTCTGAAAGCCTGTCTTATATCCAGGTCTGATGATTTAGGAACGTTGTTAACCGTGATCAAATCTATGTTGTTACGGATTTGATCGGTTTTGGATTTCCAGGCTAATAATTTCCCTGCTCCCTCCCCGTATTCAAAATGGGCGATCTTACTAGCGTCCCATCTTTCTTGAACACGCTGGTTTAAGATTGAAGTTAATTGTCCCTTTAAGGAGAGAAGCTTATTCTGTAGGCTTGATAAGAAAGTGGCCGAGGGGGCCCCGTTGGTATCAATATCATGTTGAGTTTTAACTATATTTGCTTCAACCGAAGTAACAGCCTCCCTATATTCCCTCCTTCTATAAGACACCTTGGCGGTGATAAGGCCTCGTAAAAATGCCTTTAGGGAATCCCAGACAATGCCATTATCAACTGACCCAACATTCTCATTAAGAAAATGCCGGACCGCCATTTTAAGCGATAAGATGTCGTCGGGGTGGGAGAGCAGGGAACGATCAAATGTCCATCTCCTACATGAAGGGGAAAACTGTGGAAGGCTTGGGTCCTGTCACTGACCGGCTTGGACCACTACTACATGGAAAAACAAAGCAATGGCCGGGCAGTATTAAATTAACATCATAGTACACAAACCTAGTGTAATAAATCACCAGGTTGGACAACCATTTGTGTTGATTGACTTATTATTTTTTATAAAATATTTTGTGCAAGAATTTCTTTGGCATCAAAAAGATACAACACAACATTCATAACACAATACAAAAACCAAATTCAGTGAACTAAGAAACAATTATCAAAACAATGTGAAAACAATACAATTGTCATACATAAATAACATGGACAACTATGGAAAGGCCTCAAATTAATCACTTTACAGAGGCTCCAATCCTGGATGTAGAATAAACAAGGGGACTGTTAAGTTTGAAAAAACCTCCTCGTTACAACCATCACAAGATACACAGTAAATACCACATCAGGTGCTTAGGCTAGGAGCAACATGGGAACAGTTGGACAATTCCAAAGTGTGTTTTAGTTGAATCCTAGCGTGCCCTAGCAATTTGGTATCTTGGAGGAAAGAACGTCGACGCGTTTCGAACCCAGTGCTATTCCGCGGGTTCTCCTCAGGACAGGGACTGGGGGGTTGTTGTCACTGTGAAACAATTAAGACACGGTGTAAGTGAGGGGTCGTTTTAATAAGCTCATCGCATGGACTCACCCACTTTAAAATTAAAAAGGTATCTTATTTGTGAGATGGAGGGGTCACTGCCTACGGGAAAAGAATGAAATGCGAGATTTACATTAGATACAGTCTGCCTGTGTTGTAAATATGCCGCAGACAGGTTGCTACATAAAATCAAAGCGTACCTTGACAGAGGGCGAGGTTGCCGCTGAACAAGGACGCAGTGCCGGCCGTGATCAGTTGTTCGATGTATAAATCTAAAGTCTGGAGAGAGGGTTGGGACTCAGTATAGCTCTTGTTACCAAGATGATGCACCGGTACAGCGCAGAATAAATGAGGAAAATCCTACCTTGTTTGACACAGTTGTTTATTTAAATTGAGCGCGTGGGAGGCGGCGGCCGCCACACGGGCTGGCGTGCTGTTAAAGAAAGAGGGGCACGCATTTAGATTGACATTCATATGACCGTGATTAAATTCAAGTTCAAACAGGGGATGCATGTCCCAAACAGATGACTTACTTCTCAACAGAGAAAGCGAGCTGCAGCGGTCCGGCACCCAGTGACTTCTGAGACACAGCTTGTTGCAAAAAAGGGGCGTGTCTCCCTGTATTTAAACGCCCAGTGGTCCCAGTGTATTATGGGATTTGAAGTTTTTTAACAGTAGCAAGGAGTGCGCGGCATACGACCGATAGATCGTCTACATGTAAATTGTAGATTAGTGAATCTCTTGTGCCCGAGGTTTTGGTACGGCGCATTCACGAGAGTAGCAACGGCATAAGCAGACCAGCGAAGCGACCAGACCTTTCATTCATAGATTGCTGAGTTCGTTCAGATCGTTCAATCCTGACACTGCAGTGTTGAATTTCAGGATGAGGTATGCCTCTTTCTGTGCCAGTCTTGCATCAGGGTCTCCTCCGGCGCCCGGGACATTTTTTATGCTCGCCAAGATGGTCCACTTCAAATCGTTTGCGGCATGATCTTTTTTCAGAAAGTGCGATACCAGAGGCGCAGTGAGCACTTTGTTGTTGATTCGGGATTTATGTTGAATTATCCGCTGGCGCACTTCTTGTGTCGTCTTCCCTATATAGATTTTGCTACAGGGACAAGTTATGGCGTACACTGCGTATTTGGTTTTGCAGTTTGTGAAGTCCTCATGGCGCCAGTGAAATGAGTGCCTTCAATCGGTTTGACGATTGAAGGCACTCATTTCACTGATGGAACAAAACACTGGCGCCATGAGGACTTCACAAACTGCAAAACCAAATACGCAGTGTACGCCATAACTTGTCCCTGTAGCAAAATGTCCCGGGCGCCGGAGGAGACCCTGATGCAAGACTGGCACAGAAAGAGGCATACCTCATCCTGAAATTCAACACTGCAGTGTCAGGATTGAACGATCTGAACGAACTCAGCAATCTATGAATGAAAGGTCTGGTCGCTTCGCTGGTCTGCTTATGCCGTTGCTACTCTCGTGAATGCGCCGTACCAAAACCTCGGGCACAAGAGATTCACTAATCTACAATTTACATGTAGACGATCTATCGGTCGTATGCCGCGCACTCCTTGCTACTGTTAAAAACTTCAAATCCCATAATACACTGGGACCACTGGGCGTTTAAATACAGGGAGACACGCCCCTTTTTTGCAACAAGCTGTGTCTCAGAAGTCACTGGGTGCCGGACCGCTGCAGCTCGCTTTCTCTGTTGAGAAGTAAGTCATCTGTTTGGGACATGCATCCCCTGTTTGAACTTGAATTTAATCACGGTCATATGAATGTCAATCTAAATGCGTGCCCCTCTTTCTTTAACAGCACGCCAGCCCGTGTGGCGGCCGCCGCCTCCCACGCGCTCAATTTAAATAAACAACTGTGTCAAACAAGGTAGGATTTTCCTCATTTATTCTGCGCTGTACCGGTGCATCATCTTGGTAACAAGAGCTATACTGAGTCCCAACCCTCTCTCCAGACTTTAGATTTATACATCGAACAACTGATCACGGCCGGCACCGCGTCCTTGTTCAGCGGCAACCTCGCCCTCTGTCAAGGTACGCTTTGATTTTATGTAGCAACCTGTCTGCGGCATATTTACAACACAGGCAGACTGTATCTAATGTAAATCTCGCATTTCATTCTTTTCCCGTAGGCAGTGACCCCTCCATCTCACAAATAAGGTACCTTTTTAATTTTAAAGTGGGTGAGTCCATGCGATGAGCTTATTAAAACGACCCCTCACTTACACCGTGTCTTAATTGTTTCACAGTGACAACAACCCCCCAGTCCCTGTCCTGAGGAGAACCCGCGGAATAGCACTGGGTTCGAAACGCGTCGACGTTCTTACCTCCAAGGTACCAAATTGCTAGGGCACGCTAGGATTCAACTAAAACACACTTTGGAATTGTCCAACTGTTCCCATGTTGCTCCTAGCCTAAGCACCTGATGTGGTATTTACTGTGTATCTTGTGATGGTTGTAACGAGGAGGTTTTTTCAAACTTAACAGTCCCCTTGTTTATTCTACATCCAGGATTGGAGCCTCTGTAAAGTGATTAATTTGAGGCCTTTCCATAGTTGTCCATGTTATTTATGTATGACAATTGTATTGTTTTCACATTGTTTTGATAATTGTTTCTTAGTTCACTGAATTTGGTTTTTGTATTGTGTTATGAATGTTGTGTTGTATCTTTTTGATGCCAAAGAAATTCTTGCACAAAATATTTTATAAAAAATAATAAGTCAATCAACACAAATGGTTGTCCAACCTGGTGATTTATTACACTAGGTTTGTGTACTATGATGTTAATTTAATACTGCCCGGCCATTGCTTTGTTTTTCCATCTCCTACATGAAGCATTGGGAGATACCAATAAATCCAGTACCACGGCCGCATGATCGGATAAGTGTATGGGCAAATAATGAATATTTTTAACGCCTGCCACTAACCTCTGGCTAACCAATATGAAATCGATCCGAGATTGATGATGATATTTATAATTTCTAAAAGATACCCCCTGCTGGGTCCCAGACCTTTCCCTCCACACATCCACGTATCCAAACTGCTTCATCGAACTAAGCAAGAAGGACCTAGATTTTGAGGGGATACGGGACCGATTATTATGGGACTGGTCTAAAATTGGATCAAGTACGATGTTGAAGTCACCTGCGAATATTACTGGCTCAGGAAAAGATAAAAGGTGAAAAAAGATGGTCTTTAATACTGAGGAGTCCTCTTGATTCGGGCCGTAATACCCCACAAAGGTAAATTGAGCCCCCAAGATGTTTAATAAGGCAATGACCCATCTGCCCCCTGGGTCAGCCATGGAGGTCATCAATCTAGCCTTTAGCTGTTTTTTTAAAAATCAAGGATACTCCCCTTGTGTTTGTACTTTGAGAGGTGGAGACCACAAAGTCAATCCACCTATTTTTCTTCACCCATACATCTAACTCAGCTTGGGTCAGATGAGTTTCCTGGAGCAGAATAACCCGTACATCCATATCCCGGCGATACTGGAACAATTTTCTAGCTCTGGGTTTAGTCCGCAGGCCATTGATGTTCCACGAACATATCTTTAGGCTAGCCATACCCAATGAAAAGAAAGATCAGCCAAGTTCTTACCGAATAATAATGCTGAGACCCGGGAATGCCGCTATACCTCTCTAACCAGAGCTCTAACCAGGACAAGCTCATCTTCAGGCCATGGCCATGAAGTACCCACTGAACTTCATAGAAAAAAGTATTAAGGTGGCAAATGAGACATTTTTTTACTTTTAACCCCCCACCACCCGTCCTCCCCGCCCATTCCCACCCCCCTTCCCGTGGAGAACCCCAGATGTATCTAACCGGTTAAAATCCAGTAGATGGCACCCCCCTACGGACCTCGGCTAACCCCATCCTGTCCCAACCTAATCTGGTGCCCAACCCTTAAGTTTAAAGACCCTTATAACATAATTTGTGTGCTACAAAGTATGAAAGGATAAAAGGGTAATAGGATGAACAGAAGTTTTCCTCACGTGTTATTTTATATATTTTTTGTTTTTTTTAAATGTTTCTTATTTATGTGCATATGTGTGTGTATATATATATATAAGTGCCTTTTTTTCCCCCTTTCCCTTTACCATCCCCTTTTTCTCTCTATTTTTTTTTCTTTCAAAACACCAATCATTTAACTAGATTCTTAAACAAAGAAGGGAAAATATCACAGATTGCATTACTAGAGACCCCCTTAGAACTCAGTCTTCCCCTACAATGAAGAAGCCCTGTTGCCCAGCTCCAACAAAAGCTCATCAGCTGCCTGCACTGTCCTGATGTTATACATCTAACGCTGCAGGGAATGTTATCTTCGCTGTTGCACACACCTTCCTGAATGCGTCTAAGCGCCTACCTAGTTCCCACTGTCTCTCAGTGTGACCCTGGCTAGGTCTGATCTTATTTGAAAAGAGAATCCCTTCCCTGACAGAGATTTTTGTTTGAGGGCTTGATTGAGAATTTGTTCCTTGAGGGCATATGTGTGAAAGTTGATCAGGATCTTACGAGTTTTAGCCCTTTGTGGATTATATTTAAAGGGTTCCCTGTGTACCCGTTGGATGTCAGTGGTGAGCTCCTCCACTGAACATCCCAGGCTTAGTGAATCCTTCAATAGCTGGACCATAAACTGTTTAATTTCTGAGCCCTCAGATCCTTCAGGCACATTGAGGACCCGTATGTTACTGCGTCTGGCATTGTTCTCTAACACCTCCATCCTGTCCTGAAGGGTTTGGTCCTCTCTCTTTAACTTCACTATGTCTTCCTCAACTTTGTCTACATGTAATGACAATGCACCCATATTCTCTTCCAATACGCCTGTTCTTGACGCCAAGCCTTCTAGTTTGGTATCAAGGGATTCGTAGTAGCTCCTCATCTCTGCTTGATTAGCTGAGGACTCCTCAAAGCCCCTCTTTATATCTTGGGAGAGTGTGGAGAACATTGCCATCAATGACGCTGCTGTGATGCCAACTGTGGTATCTGTTTGTGTTAAACTAGCAGAGACAGGAATATCACTCTGCTGCTGTATAGTATCTTGGAATGAGAACTCATTTCCAACTTTGTTCTCTATGGTGCATTCGTCTCTTGCTCCGGTCACTAACTCCTCAAAAGATTCAGCAACAACCATAACAGAAGACTCAAGCGCTATCTGTTCTTGCCCAACAGGACCTGTGCCCTCCCTTGGATTTCCAGAACTATTCATGTTCCGCCTTCTTCAATTGATGTTGAGGCTGATGATGGGCTGTTTACTGCAAGTAAGACACTCTTGTTTCCTAGAGAATCTAAAATATCAACAGGAGTCTCAGTTTGCGGCATTGTAAATGCTACATCTTCATGCGTTGAGGACGGGGAGGTACTTGTGCCCACACCTAGGTCAGTAGATGGAACAAAAGGCGAATTCAATATAGGCAAAGAGTTGATGGCAGCATCATGCTCCATTGCAGGCAATGGGCCAGTACATGCGTCATCGTTAGAGGCAGCCATTTCCCGATTCTTTGAAATGCACAATACTTGCGGCAAAGCCTTAAAATACGAGCGTAACGATGGTGTAATTTTAGAACCTACTTCTATAACATTAACGCTCTTAGTATTTGCCCTTGTTTTGGCCTTTAGCTTAGCAGTATTTGAGCGAGTACCCTTACTCTTCACCTCCGATGTTAAAAAAGAAGATCCCTTTTCCTTCAGTGCGGGTTGCCCCTTGGATCTAGTTTTAATCTTAGGGGGAGAGCTCAATTCTGGGCAGCCCACCTTTTGGGTATCCCCCTTACCGCTGCTGTAACACCCTTCTACCACCTCGGAAGCCACTCTCACAGAGGAGGCTGACGCTGACACCTCGCAGCTCCTGGTGGAAATGCCACAAGAAACGCGCACTAGGTTTCTGGCTCTCCTGCCCCTCCTCAGCTCCAGGGCTGCAACAAACCACCGCCACAGGGTCACAGGGGCAACCTCGCGCCTCCGGACAGCGTGCGGCGTCTCCACACCACCGCCGACTCCCAGCTCCTCACAGGACGCGGCCGCGATATCACAGTGCCCAGACGCCGAATCCAAGGGAGCCGCCGCAGAATCATGAGCGCCTAGCCCAGACGCCGAGTCAAAGAAAACTGCAGCGATAGCGCGGCCACTGCAGCAGGGCATAAACACGGTGGAAAGACTCCCACTTCCAAGGTACGTAGTTTTCAGAGTCTGCAGAGTTTTGTGGTTTGCCCAAGATTAAAGCGGACAACGATGTTTAAAATTAAAATTATGAAATTATGTCCAGCAGTACTCTCATTAGCCGAACCGGGTCAGGTCGAGTCAGGCTGGGTTACCGGGTAGAGTAGACAGAAGCCCGCATCACGGAGCACCACGGCAGCTCAGCCGTCTGCCGCCATGTTTTTTAACTTTTTATTGGCATTTATTACTATGACATATTTCAATGTAATTTATGCGTCTCAACAGATCTTGAACAGATGGTATAATTCAGCACAAGAAATTTCCTATAACGTCCTCCCTCACCCCGGATTTATATTTTGGATTCATCTTGTTGGCCCGTGGTCTAGTATCGATGGGGAGGTGAAAATATTGCCTCGATATGTATTCCATTTCCCCCAATCCTTGTCCTACTTCTTAGGGCATCCTCTATTTGTGAAGACTGTGCGTTCAGCCAACATGCACCAATCAACATCCCGTTCCCATTCAACTGTAGTTGGCAGCTCGGAGACCCCCCATCTATGGGCAGTATAATGCTTCGCTAGTATAAAGCCAGTGGCTGCCCATATTTGGTCCATTCGATTGAAGTCTGTGGCTTCCCACGTATTAAGCAGACATATCTAGGGGATAGCTCTAAGGCAATCCCACACACCTCGCCGACCACCCTGTTAACCGCCTCCCAGAATGACTAAATCAAGAGACATTCCCAGACTATATGGTAAAACGTGCCTGTCTCCCCGCATCTCCGTCTACAGTCTGCAGAGCTTCTACGGACAAACTTAACAAATTTAGTGCATGCAATGTATGTGCAGTGCAAAATTTTCGATTGGACCAGCTGCAGTCGTGATGGTATGGCCACCTCATGCGGGGAGGTAAGCGCATCATGCCAATACTCCTCCTCCAAGTCCCCCACATCATTCTGCCAGTGTGTATATATACCTGTTTCAATGGTTCTGGTGAATTGTTAATTATTTTCCGGTAAGTAAGCGAAATAGCCTTGGTTTCCATTGGATCTGCAAGTAGTCTGTCCTCAAGAGGGGTGGCCTCCGGGATCCCAGCTATCGCTCTGGTTGCCTCCAGTAAGGAATGTCGTATTTACCAGTAGCGGAATGTTTCCCCTATTGACAATTTATATTCTTTTTGTAAGTCCGCAAATGTCACTATTTTACCCTTCTTGACCAAATCTTCAACTTGTGATATACCAATGATATCCCATTTGTCAAATCCACTATAATTACTTAAATTGCCCAGTACTGCTGCATGATTCTGAAAGTGTTTTTTGACAAATAGCAAAATCAACTGTCTCTGAATCAGAGTTAACCCCACCAGGGGTCCCCTGAAAATTATTGTAGAGGCAAGCTCTTCAAGTACTAGCCGGAATCAGATTTATAATCTACTACTCATGTGTTCTTAGCAATATGTTGTAGTATTCCCTTTAAGTAGTCACTTAACCTGTACATTCTACTCAGTGACTCGTGGGGGGGTGACTATGGCAACATTGGAGGGTGTAGAGATTGGGACTCTACTGAAGGATGGAGCAGGGAGGTGACTGATGAGCTGTGCTATGTTGGCGGAATAAAGAAGTTTAGAGACAACCAACCTCCAACCTCTTTAATCTCAACACTGGAGACGAGGAGAGCCTGTTAGGGGCAGGTTCTTAGAGAAGAGAAGAGGAGAGGAGAGGAGATGAGAAGAGAAGAGAAGAGAAGAGAAGAGAAGAGAAGAGAAGAGAAGAGAAGAGAAGAGAAGAGAAGAGAAGAGAAGAGAAGAGAAGAGAAGAGAACCCAACGTGAAGTCCTGTGTGCGGTGAAGAGGAAAACCAAAGTGAAGTCTGGCGCATGTGCAGAGAAGAGAACACCCTCATTGAGCGGTTCATATGAAAAGCTCTATATGCGCCTGCTCGCAGTGAAGTTTACGCAATTTTGGCCAGTTAGTGCTTTTTAACTTGGTGAGCGGGAGTTAACACAATAATTACATGACAAGATTCTCATAATGAATGTGAGACGGCTCCTAGACGAAATTAGGAGAACTAGGGAAATCACCTTTAAGTGTCACAAAAGTGTAAACAGTTTTTGACACAGCAAGCTTTTCCCATCTCCTCGTCTAGAGTGTCAGCATGCAGCATGCCTCAACATCAGAGACAAGGACACCTTTTCAGCAATGTTAGCATTAGCAGAGTTTATGCCATATCCGTCAAACATTTCACACTGTATTTTGAAACATCCTCATAGCCAGAGAAAACCATGAAGATGAGTTGTACATAAGTCTCGACTCTCCATTTGTAGAAAATGTTGTCTCATGTACGGTGAGTATGATGTGTGTCCCTCTCGTTGGCACAATTAGGAGGGTCTCAGATCCACATACATTCTTAATTCGCCCAGTTGTTGGGATTTGCGGTTGAACTCTATAGGCGAAACCCACATAATGAGACCATTGACCCTACTTTTTCCAGCTTTTTGAGCTCTGTGCTTCACGTGTTGGCATATGAGAATGGGTACTTGCTGGTGTCCTAGTGCCGCAGGCTGTACGGTGGAGTCGGTATGTAATTGAATGTGTTTTTTTTAGTTATCGCAGCTCTTGGTGTAGCATTTTGAATTCTCTGTGGATATCATCTGCATTTGTACTGGCTGATGCTGGGAGTGAAATGAATTCACTGCAGGCCTTCAGCTATGCTACAGCCTCACCGTGTTCCTGATCCTCCTTTGGTAATGAATAAAGGTTGCCTGGGGCTTCATCGTCTGTGAATAATGATATACTCAAAGCGACTTGTCAACGATAGGAACTCAGAGATGATCCGCATCCAATCTGACGATACCGCTGCAGTGCCTTTACGGTCATTGATGTCCCTCTGTCGATCAGGAAGGTGCTCTTCAGGCTTAGCATGTATATCTGATGTTTCAGATATAGACAGCAAGGTTTTAGTCCTTTGTCAACCTTCTCTTCTGAGCTGTAATAAGGGGAACTACCTCAGCTTCTGCTAGCTAGAGTACAGTTTGCCGACTGTCTCAGCTCTAGTAAGCTGTGCCCAGTGCTTTAGGTAGGATTAAAAAGATGGGGATGAGGGGGTGCAGTCTCTAAAAGGGTGTCATGAAAGAAGGGTAACTAAGAATCCTTTTCAAGATGCACAGCATATGTAATTAAGGATGTGTCTTAACATATGTGAATGTAAATCCTGTGCTTCTCTCAACGTGCCTCCTGACCAGTATTTGGCCGCCTCCTTGTGAATTTTCTGTTATTGCAGCATGTTAGGAGATGTAACAGGACAACCAACTCATATCCCTAAAACAAGATAGACCTATCGGCTTTGTCTGTGCTTGTTATCGATATCAGATACATTAATAAAAAAAACAATGAGTTTGTTCTGAGTAAGTAGAATTAAAAATGTTTCAATTCTGAAAATGCAAGACTGTCACTTAAACACTACCAAGGTCTGTGTGTGGAAGGGGTGGTAGCTTTGCGGAGTGCCTCAATAGCCCCTGTTTGCCTCTTCACATCGCTTTCTACTGCAGTCTCCCACTCTGTTAAGCCTTGCACCCTTTTTCTTCTCATATATTTCTGAAACCCTAAATCTGCATATCTAACATTTTCCCACTAAAACAACTGACACATAGGCGACCATCACCCTGTAGAGAGGCCAAAGTTTGCATGTGCACGTAGCCTGTAGCCTGCATATCTTTATGCCTCACTGACAGGCACTGTGAGATACTCACACAGCCTTCTGACTCATGCTCAGAGCTCTCAGTTGTGTACTGTTCTAAGTAACCAAGCCTAAACTAAATTGACTCATATACCTGGAGGCGACTCAAATCATAGTATGCACTATACAAGAGTCATACTTTGCATGAAAAAGCTACAGAAACATCATTCATAGGTTCAGGGGGATTGCTTGCGGTGTTACACCCACCTAATACATTTATTTTCTGGTAAATATTTGGGTACAGGTGCTTTCAGTTGGGTATTGTGAGATGTCTGTCGGATTTCTCCAGGAAGTTTTACAGACACACAGACAAAAACGTACACACACACACACTCTCCCTTTCTCTGTTTTGAACGTCTTCAAAAATGTTGGTAAAATAGTGTTTTCCCTCACTTAATACCCCTACCAATCTGCATTACTCTCCCTGTCCACTGCCACTTAAGCCCATCGAATGTGCCCTGCAAGGTATAACGTATATTTGCATTATATGCCAGCAGTATTGTTGGAAAATTTGAAGCTGACTGCCCCCCCATCCTACTGCCCAAGCTACGCCTCTGATGGCAAGATATACCAATTGCCCTACCACATGGCCGTTCTTGTTTGGGAGAATTCAAATGAGTTTCTTATTGTGGCTTGGAATGTAATGCCAGACTGCCAGGAGTGGGTGATTTAAACTTTTCTAGTCTTAGACAGCTGGGTTAGAGAAAGTGCAAGGCTCCGGTGCTCTTGAGAGCGCTGATGATACCTCTACAACCAATCCTGGTTCCTCTCTCATGCTGATGAGAGCAGCGTCAGGATTGGTTAGGGAAAGTGGCTGGGTCCTGTGGAAGAGAGACGACCGGTAGAGGAGGACATTGTGTTGCGCCTCAAGGTAAGTGTATTATTTTTTTTTTTCATCCCCCTACCCGCTCCTGCCCCACACCCCTCAACATGGCAGCCACCACTGCTTGCTGCCTTAAGAACTGCTGCCCCAGCTTGAAGGGCATGAATCCCACTGCTAGCTCTACTCTTACTTTTTCCTCTCGATCAGCAGCAGTGCACAAGCTTACCAATTAGCACAGTCTCATCTGGGCTGCATCAAGGATGAGAAGGGTGACACGTGGATTTGGAAAGGCGTGGACTTGCATGCCAGGCTGTGCTTGTGTTTACTTGCGAACGTTGCTACTCTGCAGTGCTACTACTTCTTGGGATCCAGGATGGACTGGCTATTCTGGCATTTGCTGGTAGGCTGAGTTTCAGAGTAGGATGCCCTGCCTGTAATGATGTGGAAATGAAATGTAGTCCCATTGGTGTTTTGATGAAATGTCAACCAATGACAGGAATGTTGAATCAGTGATTGCTAGTTCACACTCACACCCAGGTTTGCAAAATGCCAGCATAGTCCGTGTTTAAGAAACCATTCAGAGTAAATTTCAACACAATGCAGGCATTTATTAAGGCTGGGCGTATAACTCCACTCTGCCAGCAAAGTTTGCAGAGTTTTAAAACTCCGCACTCTGATTGGAGTGCGAAGGTTTCAAAAACGCGGCAATCGGAGCAGGCCGGAGTAAGATTTACCTTTCTCCAGTCCCAAATCAGTGTCCTGCCTGCTCCTGCTGCTGTGGCTCCATTCGCCTTCTGCTGCGCTGCTCCGGTTCAATTCATTAACAGGAAGAACTGCAGTGCGCATAGCGTACTGCGTGAATCCATGCCTGACCCTATCAAATCCCATGATAGGGTCAGGCATGCCTTCACGCAGTACACCATGGCGGAGGAGCCGCCACTGCAGCGAAGCATGGGTTGCACACAGCTGTTCAAGCCTCACCTTCCACTGAGCCTTACTTCTACTGGAGTATGTCTCCTGGGATATATGTCATCATACCGCATGCTTTTATTACGCATGCCTTTACAACGCAGGTTTTACAACGCAAGTCGCTACAACGACTTGCGTTGGGGGGGGTGCTGGATAGTGGAATAGTTTAATTTACTATTCCAACTCCAGTCCCCATGGATAGTAGGGAAGGTTTTGGATAGTAAATTAAATTATTCCCTATCCTGCAGCGCCCCCCAGCGCAATTCGTTGTAATGACTTTCGTTGTAAAACCAGCATTGTAAAGGTACTGCGTAGTGAAAGTTGTGTCATAAAGGATGTTTCCCCGTCTCCTGTGACCCTGTACTTGATATTTGGCAGAGTTGCCGATATCTTGTTGTCATGCCTGATCATGTGTGGAGCATGGGCGTAGGAAGTGTGGGGGACGCAGGGGACATATCCCCCCAGATTTTGTAGTGGGGGGGATGGGAGGGACAAGGGTGGGTGGGGACGAGGGGACAAAAGTATTTCCCCTTTCTCTTCTGTCTGTGGCAGGGCCATTGGTATGTCAAAGCTGCTAATGGCCCTGTACTTGACCTGTGACCTTCCCTTTTGTGCTGCAAAAGCTACAGGAATGTTTTAACACATCGCCCTCGCCACCACCACTGCCTGCAGTTTGCACTTCTACCACAAAGGAAGAGAAGTAGTTTGTGGATTGCTGACTGCAGGGCTGGCTTCAGAGTGGGTGGCGCCTAGTGCGACCATCTCGATGGGCGCCCCAACAAACTTTTTAATTTTGAGTTATGCGGGAAAACAATGCTGGTGTAATGTTTTTTAAGGGACTCAGATGTACAGCGCTCTGCGCACATGAGATGTAAAATGTGCTGTTTACTGCATTCCTGAAAACAAGAAAGGTATTTGGAATAAAGGCACAAAAAGTAAAGGAATAGAAAGGTGCCCAGAATGCAATAGGCGCACAGTGCTGCAAGGCATTGTGCGGCACACACAGTGACAGGTGAAAGGCTACGTGAAGCACAGCTAGTGCACAGTGCTTAAACCAATGAGACTTCTAGAATGAAATATAAAAAAAATGACATCTGATGCTCTATAAGACACAAAGACAAAGTATTAGCAGGTTAGGCCCTTGTGTATCAGACCTTCACGAAGAAAAGGAGCACAGATGCCAAGAGGTGATATGAATGGAGAGTGGCTTCTTGAGTGGGAGGATATGGTCGGTTGCTATAATTACTTAGCAGTAAAATTTTACCTAATAGCCTAGCAGTCTGCCTGCTTAGACAACGCATGGGTGTCAGGCCAGGTACTGGTGGCTAGAAAGCCTAGATTGTAAGACAGAGGTCCTGGCTTGCGAGGGGAAGTCTGGGCACTCAGGCATGTCCCAGGGTGTCCACCCACCATTTTGTACACTTTTGTAGTTTTCATATTGCATAAACTTGGCCGAAGGGGCTCACAGTGCTTCATGTGAACACGAGATTATAGTACATAATGTCAGATTCATGTGTTTTTTCTAGGTAAGGGGAAATTAAATGCTTTACCCAGAGTCACGTGGTACAAAAGGGGGTGGTGATGGACGGAGCATCTGAACCAATCAAACACTCACACCCAGTCAACAGATCTGGGTTTAATCCATCACCATTCTTTAGCCCACTCTGCCACCCCAGTTCAGACATGGCCATATGCAAGTCAGTCTGACCCTGTGCCTCATGGGAACAGTCCAGCCCGAACTGCCAAGCCATGCCTTCCCTGGACCGGAAACAAGCTTCCGAGGACCGGTTTCTGGCATTTCAGCCGTCTTCAGCCCATCTTGCTTGAATCAAGTGGCAAAGTGAGCAAGGGACTCACGTCTGAGCATACCCTGCCAACTTATGGCGAACAAAGTGGTACAAAAGGGGGTGGTGATGGACGGAGCATCTGACCCAATCAAACACTCACACCCAGTCAACAGATCTGTGTTTAATCCATCACCATTCTTTAGCCCACTCTGCCACCCCAGTTCAGACATGGCCATATGTAAATCAGTCTGACCCTGTGCCTCATGGGAACAGGCCAGCCCGAACTGCCAAGCCATGCCTTCCCTGGACCGGAGACAAGCTTCCGAGGACCGGTTTCTGGCATTTCAGCCGTCTTCAGCCCGGCTTGCTTGAATCCAGTGGCAAAAAGAGCAAGGGAGTCACGTCTGAGCATACCCTGCCAGCTGAATAGAAAGGTGCCTAGAATGCAATAGGCGCACAGTGCTGCAAGGCATTGTGCGGCACACACAGTGACAGGTGCAAGGCTACGTGAAGCACAGCTAGTGCACAGTGCTTAAACCAATGAGACTTCTAGAATGAAATATAAAAAAAATGACATCTGATGCTCTATAAGACACAAAGACAAAGTATTAGCAGGTTAGGCCCTTGTGTATCAGACCTTCACGAAGAAAAGGAGCCCAGATGCCCAGAGGTGATATGAATAGAGAGTGGCTTCTTGAGTGGGAGGATATGTTCGGTTGCTATGATTACTTAGCAGTAAAATTTTGCCTAATAGCCTAGCAGTCTGCCTGCTTAGACAACACATGGGTGTCAGGCCAGGTACTGGTGGCTAGAAAGCCTAGATTGTAAGACAGAGGTCCTGGCTTGCGAGGGGAAGTCGGGGCACTCAGGCATGTCCTAGGGTATCCACCCACCATTTTGTACACTTTTGTAGTTTTCATATTGCGCAAACTTGGCCGAAGGGGATCACAGTGCTTCATGTGAACACGAGATTATAGTACATATTGTCAGATTCATGTGTTTTTTCCAGGCACGGGGAAATTAAATGCTTCACCCAGAGTCACAGCATAGTGAGTCAATGCCGGGACTTTAACCTGAGTGTCCAGTTGCAAAGTCAGAAGTTCTATGTGTTAGGCCACATCTGGTATTCTGGCCACTTGAATTACTCAGATGGCAGACTGTATATGCATGGAAAGCGGCGTAAAATAAAGTCCATACCAGTTTGTACACACCATGACAGAAGCGGAAAACTGGTACGGGGCAGACTGTACACACCAGAGCAGCAGTCTAAATGAAGACAAGCCACAGCAGTGTAAAGATGGTCAAAAAATAGACTGCATATAAGGGATAGCAGTTTAGACACACAAGTAGGCTGTACACCAGAAGGGTAGCGTAAAGAGAGAGGAAGGCATACAATACACAGCACACAGGGTCGCTGGGACCCACTGGCCTGAAGGGCCCATTTTCTTTCTTGCACTGGGGTCCATGATACACCGATAAGCCTCTGGTAGCAGGAGAGCACTGTAAATAGGCACAGGCAGACTGTCCACCACTGTAAAGTAAGACAGTATGGATCATAACAGCAGTGTAAAGGGGGCAGGTTGTAAAGTAAAAACATTGACAAGCAGACTGTTCACAATAAAACGTAAAGGCATGAAAAACGGCGAGAGAAGGAAGGCTTTTACATACCAAAAGACAACAGCTGTGTTTTCAGCCACAGTGCTTTGCCTCAATTTCCTCTGATGGATGCTCGGGTGAAGGCCAGTGCTGTTCCTCTCCTGTATCTGAGGTTGCTCCTGCGAGGGCCCTTGGGCTTGTTGTCAGAAGCCCAAGGGTGCACGGCTGCTTAGACTAGCTGTTGTTGCAGAGCACAAGCACTGGTACTGTGGTGGACTCTGGGCCCAGCAGCAGCGCTTGCAGTATGTGCAGCGGCGGAGAAGGCATCCTCAGAGGGTCATACTTATTGTCCGTGTACATCCATCTGAAACCACGTGAGCGCATTTATCCATCTTCTATTTTCACGATGTTGTGGAAATGGAAGAAGATAACGCATGCATTTTGGTCAGAGGCAAATGACGCCACCTGAGCTTGGTGCCTGGTACAGTGGCACTAATCGCACCACCCTAAAGTCGGCCCTGGCTGACTGCATACTGCCCCTCTTCAGCCCAGACCCTACCTCATTTGACTGTTTCACACTGCGCATTTCAGCCACTCAAAGCCTAGGGCCTCATTTATGAAAAGGACGCATCGCTGTGTCAAAACAGCGATGCGTCACTTTTCATTGCGCCCTCCTTGCAACACAAATGATGCGTCATATTTACAATATGACGCATCATTGCGCAAGGAGTTACAGATACGTCAGTATTTCTGACGTATCTGCATGGTGCAAAAGCGACGCATTGCTGGAGTGTGTCACAAAAGTGACGCAACTCCAGCAATGTGTCCTTTCACATGGGGCAAGCCCCATGTGAAAGGGCCTGCGCCAGTCTTACGCCTGCTGTGAATTTGCGTCCTAGAAGTGGCGCAGTGAAATCTTATAGATTTCACTGCATCACTTCTATGTCCTTTTCTTGCGTCAGAACGCCCTTCTGCATACATTATACCTGGTGCAGGTATAATGTAGCGCAGGGGTTTACAAAGTGACGCATATACCTAGATGCGTCACTTTGTAAATTTGGTGCAACAAGGCACATTTTTTACGCTGCTGGTGCATCACAAAAAGTGACGCACCAGCGGCTTAAAAGTGACGCACGGCCTCATAAATGATGCCCCTAATGTTTTGTTGGAATGTTTATTTTGAGCAGTTGAACCTTGCCCTGGAACATGAGAACAATTAGCATCAAACGTAGTCTAAGCTATCTTTCATTATGTTGTGTCAGATGTGTTGGTCTTCCCTAATATTTACACAAATAACTATTTAAATACCACTATTTTGTCATATTTCTTTTATAGTGCTACCCAACCCAATCCAGGATGTTGGAGCGCTTTAAATCACACATATACATTATACATTCACTATAAACCATTTCTGTGTAAATCAATTTATAGGAGGTGTTACATAAGATAGTGAGGGTACAAGGTGTAGGAGTCACATGTCCTTTCCTTTATAATTCGTTGTGCTATATTATAAGGATTATAATTCATGAACTGCAAGTAAATATAGGATCTCTGTGTTAAAAATAATAACCCATAAAACAAATATCCGTCATCTGTATATTACATGATGTGCTTTACGTGAGACATATTAACCCTCTATGTTACATTGATTCAAAACTGGGACTAGACAAAACAACTGTCTCTCCAGCAAGAGCATTTACCTCCAGAGTTATCTTACCATTATTATTATTACTTCCTGAGATTTACTGCGTACACAAAGAGCAATGCACCAGGTGCCTTAACCCCATAAGATATTTTTAAATGCAGATTTTCTAACCAATTAAGCAGAACAGATATATAGCCATGTTTCTCCTTGTTGCCAATTTCTTTCTGGCAGAGTTTTAATAAATACACGTATAAGTGGAGGCCTAGTCCTTGCACAGGGGTTGCATCTCTTTTTGGCACAACCTAGATGCAAACTCTAATTTGTTACATATTGTAATGCGCTCGAATGTACTCATGATAGACCTGCTTAACATATGCGAGGTCTTAGAATCTGATGTGATTTTTTATGATATCATTTCCAATGAGGTCATGTGTTGTGATGTCATGTGCGATGTCATGCGCTGTGATGTCACTTATATACTGCCTAACTTAGGGGCCGATTAGGATGGCGGTGAATCCGCATCCTCCGGGCCAGCGGAAGCCACCGCCGGCCCGGAGGATGCGGAATCACCGCCGGGGTGACAGAAAACACCCACTGCCAGATTAGGATGGTGGTGGGATCAGCAGCGGACGGCAAGTCCGTCCGCCGCTGATCTGCGGTGTATGCTGGCAAATATGGTGGCGGTGTCTGCAAGACACCGCCAGCCATATTAGGATGCATGCGGAAACATGCTTTTCCACTGCGGCTTTTCCGCCGTGGAAAAGCATGTGGTCTTTTGTGTTTGGGGGCCCGTTGCGGGCCCCCAGGGTGTCGGGGGTGGGGGGGTGCACATGGGGGGAACCTATGGTACCCCCCAGCATTTACATGCACAAAGCAGCAGGCGCCGCGCGGTGCCTGCCGCTTTGTGCATGTAAATGTAAAGCATGCATTTTTAACCTTGCGGCGGGTCCTGCTTCAAGCAGCACCCGCCGCAAGGTTAAAGATACGGGATGTGACCACCAGGGTGGCGGTCACATCCTAATTGCACCGGAGTGACCGCCGCTGCCCCTGCGGACGGTCCCTCCACCTCGGGGGTGGCGAACGGACGCAGGTCCGTCCGCCATCCTAATAGGCCCCTTGGTTAGTGCCCCAAATCTTTTGTTTAGGACTTGTGCCCTGTTGGGAGAAGTACATTAGAGAAGTGGTGTTGGCAGTTGTATGAGGCTGGCTTAGGATATGGTGCACATTCTCAGGAGTGATTCACCTTGCACTAGTACAGGCAACCCGTATGGTGATTATAGTGGCCTTTGATAACCATATAAAGCTCTCAAAGTGGTAGCTGTGGAGAGCAGCCTTCAGGCTTATCCTGAAGGAGTGTAAAGCAGCTTTTTTACCACACTTAATCAACAGTGTAGATTAGATGAAAAAGAACCACACACTGCTTATAAAAATAAGGCTTTTTATTATGCAACACAATCACTAACACATTAGTATATCTCCTACCCAGAGATATCAACAATACACACAAGAATACTTCAAAATAATTAGGTAAGTAGCACAAATATACACTGGTGTCCAGGGGAACACAAAACCATATGCGAAGAAAGTGCAATGCAAACTTCAAGGAGAACGGGACTTGGACCAGAAAACTCAAAGGAGATGGGAACACAAGGAACTACCCAAGGTAAGTACCCAGGAACCCGAAGGGGCTGTGTGCAGAGTAGAAACACAGCCGTATGCCCGATTGAAGTCAATGGAGAAGTTGCTGTTGCAGTTTTACAGAAGAAGGACCCTTCCCAGGGGACCCTGAAGAAACCCTTTGGAAATTTGGGAGGTTGGAGAGTCATCCCACCCATGGATGCCCCAGGAACCAGGTTACCTGCACCAGGGAAGCCAGGGGCATAGGGGTGAATTGACATCGGAACCTGCCATAGACGACAAAAGAAGACTTCAAAGAAGATGCCTCTGAAGAAGCATGTGAGGTGTCCGGTGGAATCCAAGAATGGATTCTTGAAAAAGAGAAACTACAAGCAGAGGAGATAGAGTCTATGCCACTTTGAAGTGACCAGGAGGCACAGAAGCACATTCCCCACCAATGTTGGGAGGTTCAAGAGTGAAGACGGTGACGGTGTTGCTCCTGGACCAGAAGATGCTGAGGAAGACCAGGAGCCATGCATGAGCTGTCCCATATTGGGTGTCGGTGTTCAGGTGGTCGGTGTCTAGCGGGAGGACCAACAAGCCTTGGTAGCCGCAAATGGCATGGAAAGCAAACAGATGCAAACATTGGGACCAGTAAGATGCAAGAGACTCACCAAGTGCAGGAGAGTCAGAGCAGGACCTGAGCAAGCAGGGGAGCCCACTGAAGCAAGGGAAGACCCTGAAGAGGACCCACATGCCGAAGGCACAGGAGTCACAAGAGGACTTCAGGCAGTTCAGAAAAGATGGAGGCCTACGGGGCAGAGGATGTAGTGAGGATGCTGATCATTGAGGGATGAGGTTCTGAAGGGTCTTGTAGCCGAACTATCTCTGGAGTGCAGAGCCAACAAGCCTTGGCAACAGCAATTCATTGCAGTGCACATGAGTTTGGTCCCAGCGGCTTCAATGAGCTATACTGTCCTCAAAATTGCAGAGAAGACAGGTCAGGCCTCTAGGGGCTATAGAACCAGAACCTGTGTTGCTGGGCCATGTGAAGTTTGTTGGATGACAGGAGCAGCAGACTGGTGCCTGCAGATGCAGGGAAGTGACTCCTTCATGCCAAGGGAGATTACTTTGGATGTCCTTGATGCCCACAGGCCTTCTGGAGAACTTTAGTGATGCACAGACACAGACGACGCAGAAGACTTGAAGAACAGCGAGACCAGGAACAGCAGGAGCCTTCCTTGATGCAGTCTCGGATCCAGTCAAAGTCCGACGAAGTCCAAGTGCCTAAATGGTAGAAGAGTGTCTTGGTTTCAAAGGTGAGTCTTGTACCATGAAGAATCTGAGGACCTACCCATGGGGGAGCCCTTAAGTACCCTAGGAAAAGGGTTGGAACGACTCTGGGGTCCCTCCCAGAGGAGGGGCTGGACAGAGGGGACAATACTCCCCTTTTCTTTGTCCAGTTTTGTGCCAGAGTGGAAACCAGGGGTTCCTGAACTGTCTCAAACAGACGTATGCAAGGCAGGCACAAATGTGGCCCTTCAAAGTAGTCTGGTGCCACTGGCAATCGCCCCCAACCCAGCCCAATACAATAAGTCCTGTGTGGGAGGTGGTCACACCTCCGTGTGACAGGAAACCTATTGTCCTACCTTCCCTTGCTCAAGTTGAGATCAGCAGCAGGAGGGCAGAATCGTGTCTGTGGTCAGCAGCACAAGGTTGCTGGCAGACCCTGAAATGCTGTTACTTGGAGTACAGGGGGGTCATCTCAGGAGCACCCAGAACTTGGGATCATTCTTCTAGCACCAGAGTCAGTGTTGGGGGATGATTCCAACAAATTTGATACAAAACATGACCAGGACCAGTGCAGCTATTATTTAGTTACACATCTCATAATAACTGATGTCCACTATACACCTTAAAAATCTCTGATCGCTCTTACAAAGCCTGGAGAATCATCTCCGGGGCCTGTAGGGGTGTCCTGCTCATGGAGGGGCACCCTCACATTTGTAACCAAGCATCCTGCCTATCATAGGAGTGACATCGTTTTTAAGTGCAGTGACCTCATATATAAGGAACTTAAAGCTGTTGTGAGAGTTGCAAGCACCATCTCACACAGGCTGTAATGACAGGCCTTTAGGCAAAATACATGCTGCATACCTTTGTGGCATATACTAGTGATGTATAATGTTACACCAGTAGTCAATTGTGGATGTACCAAAGTACTTACCAGAGCCAATTTAGGGCTTGGAGCACAGTTGCTGGCATTCTGATTAGTAGGATCCCAGCAGACTACAGTCAAAACACACTGACCCCAGGAAAAAAGTGGGGGTAACAATGAAAACAGATCCTACTTTCCTACACCCATGCCCCAAACGTAAGGATGAGACTAACCTTGTCCATTTGAGGCTTCATAGTCTTAGTTGAAATATCTATAAAGTCTATCTTTGTTGGCATGGTTACTCCCAAGTCTATGTTCCACTGAAAAGTCGATCCCCTGTAGAGAAATGGACCACATAAAAAATTTGAGATTTTCACCCTTCATCTGGCTAAGCCATAAGAGGGGTTTATGGTCTGTCTGAACAATGAAGTGAGTGCCAAACAGGTATGGCCTCAACTTCTTCAAGGTCCAGACCACAGCAAAGGCCTCTCTCTCAGAAGCTGATCAATGCTTCTCCCTGGGGTTCAACCTTCTGCTTATTAAAGCTACTGGTTGACCCTGGCCCTCTGCATTAAACGGTGACAATACTGCACCTATCCCTAACTCCGAAGCATCAGTATAGACAATGAATGGTTTGAAGTAGTCTAGACTTTGCAGAATTGGAGCAGGGTACAATGCTTGCTTCAGGTTATCAAATGCCTTCTGACAGTTAAATGCTAGATATGCTGCACTATAAGCTTTGAGACCTGTTAAGACTTTATTCACCAGCCTCTGAAATGTGGTAGGTGCATTTTTGAAACCAAAAGTCATCACAATAAATTGATAATGTCCACTGGGGGTTGAAAATGCTGTTTTAGGTTTGACATCCTCATAGAGTCTGATTTGAAATTAAACAGCAGTCAGGTCAAATGTACTGAGATATTTGGCAGGGGCAAATATTTGGCAGGGGCCAAAGTATCAATCACTTCATTTGCCCTTGGAATTTGATGGGCATTAGCCCTAGTGACTGTATTGAGGCCTCTGTAGTAATCAAAAAACTCATCTCTTTCTTATCATCCTAGCTGTGAGATTTGGGTACAAGTACAAGTGGAGAAGTGTGGCTCAATGGTTAGAGCGGCAGACCCTGATGCAGAGGTCTAGCCCGGGACCAGGGTTCAATTCCCGCCTCGGCGGGTCTTGGGCTCAATTTCCTCGGACCTGATAATTCTCGCCTCGGTGCCTATTCTAATTCATGGGTCCCACTCTGCAACTCTGGGCAATAGCTTGCTTAATCTCCACAGCGGCCCCAACAACGCTAGGATGCCTGGCTTCACCTTGGGGGTGCCCAGGAGTAGGCACTTCACAGGGAAAAGCCAGGAAGGGTTCCACAGCGGTATGTGTACAAGCACCGAGATGCCTCATGGGTGATTTGTGCGCTATACAAGTACTACTACATCTACATATACTACAAGACTAGCCTAAGGGCTATCTGAAGCCTTAATTACTCCCAACTCTGGCATCTTTTGGACGTCTGTCCGGATGCAGTCTTTGACATGGTCAGGCTGTCTGTAAATGTTACTCTTCACAGGCATGCTGTCACCTGTGTCCACTTCATGGGTACACCAGGTGGTTTGACTGTGTGTCAGAGAAAAGAGGCCAGAAAACTGAGAACCTGTCTACAATTAGCTTGCTGTAGATCAGTGAGGCTGTCTACCAAGGCTACTCCTTCAACTGATCCATTGTCAGGGTCCTGAGAGAGGAGATTAGGGAGAAGATCACTCTCTTCCTCCTGTCCCTCATCAGTGGCCATGAGAAAGCTCATGTCAGCCCTGTTAACAAAAGGTTTCGGGCGAATCACATGAAGTACCCTGTGGGGACTTCTTGGAGTACCTAGGTCAACTTGGGGCCACTCCACTTGTCTTAGAGAGCTGCTGGGGCCACAGGCCCCAACACACACACTTTCTGTCCTGGCCGGTAAACAGCCTTTTAGTCATGTCAAGCTTTCTGAAGCTCCTGGTTGGCCTCAAGGTTTTTGCTGACCGCCTTCATATGCGCAGCCATGTGAAAACGCAGGCCCAGAACATAGTCTACTATGTTCTATTTAGGAGGCTTGAGAGGTTGCTCCCATCCTCTTTGACCATACATAATGGACCCCTAACTGTATGTCCAAACAGAAGTTCAAATGGGTTTTAGCCCACCCCTTCTGAGGAACCTCTCTGTAGGGAAAGAGAAGGCATGGTAGTAAGACATCCCATTTTCCCATCAGCTTTTCTAGGAGTCCCATGATCATACCTTTGAGGGTCTTGTTGAACCTTTCAACAACCCCATTTCCCAGTGGATGGTAGGGTGTGGAAAACTTATAGTTCACACCGCACTCTTTCAACACAGCAGTGATGTAGCTAGACATAAAGTTAGTACTTCTTTCTGACAAGACCTCCTTAGGGAACTCAACTCTGAAAAAGATTCCCAGGAGAGCCCTGGCCACTACAGGAGCTGCAGTGGTCCTAAGGGGAATAGCCTCTGGATATCTAGGTGCATGGTCTACCACCACTAAGATAAAACTATGTCCAGATGCTGTTGGAGGGTTTAAGGGACCTGCAACATATATCCCTACCCTTTCAAAGGGAACCCTAACCACTGGCAGAGGGATTAAGGGGGCCTTCGTTGCCACCTGACTTACCACTGGCTTGACTGGTGACACAGGACTGACACAACTCCCTGGTGTCCTCAATAAAAGTAACGGACAAGCCTGCACCAAGTCTTGCTTTTCCCAAGATGTTCTGCAAGGGGAATGTTATGTGCCACGGTCAATAAGAACCCCCTAAACTTCATAGGTATGACGAGCCTCCTGGTAGCACCAGGCTTGGGGTCTCTACTTTCAGAAAACAGGAGCCCTTCTTCCTGATAAGTTCTGTGGGACCTACTGAAATGTCCTGCTTCTTCAGCAGCAGCTTGATGTCTGAGTTGTTCAAGAGAGGGGCAGGACTTCTGCTCCAGGCTGAAGTCTTCCCTTAAAAGACCCCTGACCCCAGTTGCTCTGTCTTGTCAGGCCCAAGCTCCTCTAGTACAGCTCCTTCACAAGTACTGAGATCATCTCCCTGAGGAGGCTGATTCTCATTGTAAGTCTGAGAGGAGAATACATCTTTATCCTTCTTGCTCCCTCTTGGGAGCTGTTTGGTCCATTTCTTCAGGATCCAGAGTTCCTTCCGTGCCTAACTTCTTGGCTTCAGCCCTAGTGACAGCAAAGACACTGGCTTAAATTCCCATCATTTCTACACGAGTCCTGAACTCCACTTCAGACCAGCCTGAAGTTTCCAAATGATTGATCGGTAGACCGTCCACAGGTAGGTCGGGGGATGCCACAACTCTCTTGGGTCAGTTACCCCTCCCCAGCTGAGACTGACATCTGCCATGGAATGATCTGTCCTGGTATTGTTAGCATTGGTCACTTGGTAATTCTGTCTAAGTAGAATCAACTTAGTGCACACAAGTTTTTCTGTCACCATAGTGACACTCGCATCTGTGTCCCTGTATGCCACAGCTTCCTGACCATTGATGAGAGGCTGTTGTCTGTATTTGCCCAAGTTAGTAGGACTTACAATAAGGGTGGTGAGCTCAGTGCCACCATCACACACTAAAACAGCCTGAGTGGGTGTCCTGACTAGGCCAGAACCCACTTTAGTACACAAGGTTAACCCAGCTAAACTCTTGGGGGCCCTACTACTACCAGTGCTATTGCTGGGGGCACTAGGAGGTTTAGGAGTAGTAGTAGCAGTATTGGTGCTAGACTTAGAGCAATCGGCAACCTTTGCCCTTTTACCTTTTTCCTTCCACAAATAGCACTAAGGTTTCTTGTTAGAGTAGGAAAAGGAATGGGACCTACCCCCAGAGAAAGATTTTGGAGGACCTTCAGAAGACTCTTTTCTTTAGATTTCTCCCCACCTTCCTCTTGGGCTTAGAATAATCTATCTTCTTCTGGTCAGCACCACCATGAGACCTTTGTTGCACTCTGGTACGGACCCACTAGTCTGCCTTCTTTCCCAATACTTGGGGAGAGGTCAGATCCGAGTCCACCATGTACTGGTGCAGTTGCTGATTTTGACAGTAGTTAAAGATGGGCTTCCTCACAAGTAAATTGTACAGTCCCTCACAATAATGCACGTCGCAAAGAGCATTCCGTTTATTCTTCCTTTTTAATCCCATCTTTGTTTGCTTTGTGCATGAAAATTTAAGATTCAAAAACCTGTTTTTTCACATTTGGTCTAATTACTTTGTGAATCGAAGCATACTTGCAAACTGTGACTACATGCCTGCCTTTATCAATGTTTCACTACAAAACTATGCAATTGTATTATTTTAACGGAGTGTACGGTTCCAGACAGTGGTCGATTTGTATCGGGACACAGGAAAGTCCAAAAGGTTGTCTCAGTTTCCCCCAGAAATTTAGTGTCTCCTACGCCCCTGGTGTGGAGCGCAGGTATTGCAGTTGTGGGTGGCTTAGGGTGAGCTCTGCTGCACTGCGCTTGTATTTTCTGCGCCCTGCCTGCTGTCTCTTTTGGCACAGAGGGACCTGCACCTTATCCTCACACTCCGAATGTGCCTTCAAACTGTGGGGCGCAACCTGTGGGGCATGGCTTTGGTCCCAGGGGGGTGAAAAGGCCTTTGTAAATATTTGTAAACAAAGATGTCCTGGAGGTGCCACTTTAATATGTATCGCTTTTCCAGGCTGTCTTCATTTATATCCAGCAGGTGAATTCAGCTGCGGCCCGTGCAGGTAAGAGCGGTGGGCTGGGTTAAGGGGGATTCAACAGACAACCACAATGGAAAATTAAATAAATAATTACTTATCCCTCATGTCATCTGTCAAAATCCCTCCCCCCACCCGGCCCCACTGCCCTACCGCTCTTACCAGGAAAGGCCGCAGCTGTGTAAAGTGCATATAAAAGTATGTCACTTGTTATTATTGGCACCATGGTGGCGGGTCAAAGACATAGCTAAGTGGCTAAAAAGAAAAGAACATTATCTGTAAGTATTTTGTTAATTTTTCACATTTAGCCAGCTGCATATAAAATAATGTAGTGACTGTAAACTAAAAATAAATGCAAATTAAACTAATCCTTGTGAATGCTTTCTGTGATGTTATCAAACCTCAATTCATTAATGCGATCACTGCAATTGTCTGTGACAACAGAGGGCACACAATTGAATCCTGTTTGGCACAGTGCAGAATCCTGACTTAAGTATTTTTGTTTTATTGCTATGAAGTACCAGCCTGTAACACAAAGCACTGTGACTATGCATGTCATTATTTAAAAATTGTATTATACACTGTATTAGCAAGGCTGCTGGAATTATGCAGTGGGATGGATGAAATTATGTGGCTGGGTTGACTAAATCATGCAGCGAAAAAAAGCCACCATATGCAGCCTAATGCAGTACTTTTTGTGATAGTGTTACTTCATTATTTTATCAATTTTAAACATGCTAACACTGTGTGGGCAAATGTTTCATATCATTAGTGCCAGATTAACACAGAAATTCAACAATAAGCTAAAGAAAGGTAATCATCAACCTTTGCGATGGGTATTCCACTGTGTGGCAATATGTGTTGTTGCCTTTTTAGTAACCATGATCCATTTCAGCTAGAACCACATTTTTGCTTGTTAAAGTCTGTAGAATTTGCAGAAGATGGAGGATTATGTGGAAAATGCTGCAAATCCGTAATTTGGTGGAAAATGCTGCAGCCACAAAATTGCACAGTACCAGTGGTCTTGAGTATAAAATAGGCTGCCACAAAATGATATGGGGCCAGATGTAGGTAGGACTTATTTACCGATTTTTAATTACCTAATTTTACCGATTCGGTAATTGAAAATCGGTAAATAAGAATGGGGGACATGTAGGAACATCCAGATGTTCCTTTTACCGAATCGGTAAAAATCTGTATTTACCGATTCGGTAAATACCGACCGGTAATGGCCATTCATTCCTATGGGCTTTGCAGCCCATAGGAATGAATGGGCATTACCGATTCGGTATTTACCGAATCGGTAAATACAGATTTCCACAAGGGTGCAGGGGGTGTCACTTTGACACCCTCTGGCACCCCCACAAGAAGCTTGGGTGCCATGTGGCAGGCATACCTGCCCTTAGGGCAGGTCTGCCTGTCATATGGCACAGGTGTGCATGCACACATGTGCATGCACACCGGATTCGGTATTTTACCATCAAATATATTTGATGGTAAAATACAGATTCGGTAAGGGTTGTGGGACTCAGAAGAGTCCCACCTACATATCAGAATGATCGAATAGGTTAAAATACCGATTCGGTATTTTACAGATTCGGTAAATTTACCAATCGGTAAATTTACCGAATCTGTAAAATATGTGGCCCTACATTCCATTTCGTTAATACCGGTCGGTAACTGCCGAAAATACCGATTTTCGGCCGTTACCGACCGACCTACATCCGGCCCTTAGTGTTTAAGATAAAACAAGTGCTTTTAAAGAATACCCTTTAGTAATACATAATTGCACTGTGCCTAGGGCAAACATTTTTTAAAAGTCAATTAAAAGCAAGTGTTCCAAAACATAACACTCTTATTTTACCTCTCAATAAAACAGTGACTTCATAAATTAATGCCTGTACTCTGTTCCAAACAGCCTTTATATTTGATGATTAACCAATAGAAAACATGTACATTTCTTCCAGATTGCAGGTACCCTGGTAGAACGCCTGTCTCTTCTTTAATTCTCTCTCAATGGATAGCCTCAAGGAGCTGACCCACAGGATAGGGTGCCATGTGTGTGCTAAGTTTAGGCAGACACAGCTCTCTCAGGGAGATTTGTTGAGGAAGGTGGGGATTTGGTTAAAATGGCCACCACTACCATTAGTGCAGCAGGTGCAGTGGCACTAGTGCAGTGCACCCCAATTTTGTCTTTGTTACTATCAAAATGGTGGGTGGGAACCCTTTTCCTTGTTAGCAGGGAACAGGTCCAAAACAACAGGTGGCAAGATGTGGGATTTACTCTCTTTATTTTTATTTTTTACACAAAGGTGCAGACAACCTACTTTGGACATCATGTATAGTGATGGGCCAGTGGAGAAAGTGGGAAAAGTAGTATATATAATTTGTGCTGCAGATGCAGTGGCTCAGGTGTCTAAGGGGGTGAGATGTCAATTAAACCCCAATTAGCATTGCTTGGCTATCTTTTCTTGCTTATGTCGGGGCCCACTGCACCCCTGTTGTGCCAGTGCTGCTTTGGGCCTTGGACCAATGGCTCAAGAGAAGGGAAAATTGAAGCAGGAGAGAATCATTAGCTTAGGCCTCATAAAGATGAAAGCGATACAAAAGCGGATGATGGACGGAGCATTTAAGCAAATCAAACACTCACCCCCAGTCAACTGATCTGGGTTTAATCCATCACCATTCTTTAGCCCACTCAGCCACCCCATTTCAGACATGGCTATATGCAAATCAGTCTGACCCTGTGCCTCATGGGAACAGTCCAGCCCGAACTGCCAAGCCATGTCTTCCATGGACCGGAAACAAGCATCCTGGGACCGGTTTCGGATTTATAATCCTCATCAGCCAGGCTATCTTGAATCCAGTGGCCAAGTGAGCAAGGGACTCACGTCTGAGCATACCCTGCCACACTTAGCAATTGGCTAAATACTGGTCGGTAACGGTGAAATTTACCAAATTTCACCATTACCGACTGGTATTTCACCACCTACATCGGGCCCTATTTAATTGCCATCAATGCAGACAAATTTGTGCCTAAAAACAAAGAAGCAATATTTTTTAGTCATTTGGGTCAGGAGGGCCAACATGTTTTTGATAACTTCCCTCACGGTATTGCCCCCTCCAATCAATCTGGTCATTTGGATAGGTGTGCTGAAGCTGTAGATAAACAAAGTTACAAGTTTGTGGAGGAGCCTAGTGTTCTTTTAGAAAGGTTTAATTTTTCAAAGTGCTAATGAGAGCGTGGAGGAGTTTATTTCAGCATTGAGATTACTGGCTTAGTTGTACAATTTTTATGCATTATTTGACACATATTCGGTATCAATTTGTTTACAGCTGTTTTTACAGGAAAATCCATGAACGCTTACTTAGCTGTAAAGATCCTTCATTGATTGAGGTTATTAACATCTAAAAAAGTTTTGAAAATTCCATCATTTCACGTCAAGTGCTAACTCAGGAACATTCCAGCACTTACTTTATTTGCTTCTTTATAAATACTGTTGATGGTTGTGAAAAAGTTGATGCTATTACTGTTAAGGAAAAGAAGCATATGCCACGCAAAAAAAGTTTAGGGAACACTCCCAGTTGCTCTAATCAAGGTTAATGTTGCCACAAGTATAAACAACTGAGTCATTTTAACAGTGTACACAAATCTGCTAAAACTCCAGTCAAGGTGCACAGCATAAAACTGGTAAAGGATGATGGTACTGTAGGTCTTGCGAATATAATGCTCACCATAGAAGTTAATTCAGTCTACAATGATAAAATAAAAAATCCATGGTCTTTACATCGCATGCCATTACAATGCATGTCACTTCAACGCATGCCATTACAACGCATGTCACTACAACGCATGCCATTACAACGCATTATGAGGTAAGTAATGGGGAATAGTAATTTTTAACCCCACACTTTCCAACACTTACCCTACTGTTGCAATCACTGGAGTGGCAATAGTAATTTTTACCCCTACACTATCCAGCACTTACCCTACTGTTACACTCAATGGAGTGGGCATGGTCATTTTTACCCCTACACTATCCAAAACTTACCCTACTGTTGCACTTACTGGAGTGGCAATAGTAATTTTTACCCCTACACTATCCAACACTTACCCTACTGTTGCACTCACTGGAGTGGGAATGGTAATTTTTACCCCTACACTATCAAACACTTACCCTACTGTTGCACTCACTGGAGTGGGAATAGTAATTTGTTACCCCTACAATATCCAACACTTACCCCAGTGGCGGCTCCTCAAGGGAGTGCTGCGGGTGGTGGGGCAGGGCGGGGCCAAATCGGCAATGCAGCGCGCAATGTCATTCGTTTATTTCTTTTATTTCTTTATTTATTTATTTACTCAACTCTGTTCAGCCACATTCCGGAGTTTACTACCCCCCACTCTGCTCCTCCCTGTCCCACCGCCCTGCAGCATTCCCTCGAGGAGCCACCACTGACTTACCCTACTGTTGCCCTAAAAGTATTATGCGTTGTATTGGTATGTGTTGTAATGGAATGCTTTGTAAATGTAGTTTCTAAAAATGCGTTGTGATGGCATGCATTGTAAAATCCTGCGTTGTAATGGATGTTGCAATGTAAAAACCGTGTTGTAAAGGCATGCATTGTAAATGTTTGCATTGTAACGTGTCCTATTCGTCAAGTCACTTTGTGGTGTCAACTGTCAAATCACTTTGGGGTCCGTTGTAACTTTGAATATGATGGTTGATTATGGGGCACCTATTAAATGATTGCTGAAACACTGTTTTATGAGCATTGGGGGGTCAAAGTTTGAACCTAATACTCCTGGCACACATTCAAAGGCTAATGGCGATCAAGACATTGGTAAGCTTGATTTGCATGGGCATTTTTTAGACCGCTTACATGTCTTGGCAGGCAGACCATTACCAAGATCTATGTGGCTATTAAAGGAAAGAATGTTGTGAGCTGGAAAGTTCAAACAAAATTGGGCTTGATGTTAGTACCTGGTGCTGATCTACCTGTCAGAATTGCTGATGTTCCCATTTCACTTGTGGAGACCAGCAATTCCAACTCTGTGGCTTCTACTATAAGCACATTTCTTGAGATGTTGATTGAAAACATTGGTTTGATTCATAAATATGTTCATAGCATCAAACTCAAGAAAAATGCTGCAGCTGTTGCACATACGGTTAGACCCATTACCCTGAGTGTTAGATTTGATCTTACAAAATTATCTGCATCATATTGCTCAGTAAGTAGTCTGAATGGATCAGTCCCTTCATCATTGTATGGAAAAAACTGGAGAGATCTGTTTGTGTGCAGATCTTCACAGTTTGAATAAGAACATTATAGATGACTGCTACCCTGGACCCAAAATTCAGGAACTATTTCTCTTTGTTGGATCTCAGATTTGCTTACCATCAAATTCCCTTAAATGAGCATTTGCTAATAACTTTTATAATTCCAATTGGAGCATATAAGTATTGCAGACTTCACTTTGGCTTGCATCGGCTGCCATTCTAATTCAAAGACTCATGGACACCATCCTGGCAGGTACTAGTGGATGATGTACTGGTCTTTTCCAAGAAAGTACAGGAACATAATTATTTCCTTGAAAATGTACTTAACTATGCTAATGAAAATATGCTAATGAAATTCTGGGCCCAAGTTTTTGGACGGAATATAAAAGACTCAACTACCCTTTATGTGATGGGACATGATAACTCATTGGGGCACAGTATTGATGAACAAAGGTCTTTGTTCTTAGCAACCGCTATCCTACGTATTATTCTTGCTGCTCGCTGGAAAGACCTAGAACCACCTACATTTCAGATGTGGCTTGGTCGTTTGCTGGCTACATACAAACAAGAGATTTCAATTTATGGAACTAGGGGGAAAAAAACTAGACTTCGAGGAAACCAAATCTGGGCCCCAATTACAGATTGGTATAACAATGTGAATCACTTGCCCTAATTGTCATATTCTAAGTCGATAGGATTGCATTGCTTAAAGTACTGATGATTTAAAAAAAAAAGGGAAAAAAAAAAAATCTTCGAACTTTATAACGTAAAACATAAATGAATTCTATATATTTCTTTTACTTTTTCTTTTTTTTTCCTCATTCTCTCTTTTTTCCTGTATACACTTGATTTAGGTATTAATATGTTTTGTAATATTGTAAATATTTTTGATAATAATGTATTATTATACCTGTTGACTGAATCTTGCCTAATAAAAAAAAAAAAAAAAAAAAAAAAAAGAAAATGTACTTAGCAAGTTCAATGAGTATAACATTACCCTTCTCCAGGAAAAATTAAATTTTTTAGCTCCAGAAATAAGCTATTTAGGTCACTCCATAGCGCCAAAGGGATATCTCCGAAATTTCTCCTGATCGAAGCCATACAAGGGTGCTCCACCCCCACAGAACAAAGACACTTTTCATTCCTTCCTGGGTTTCAGTGAGTACTATTTACAGGATGTGCGCATGACTCATTCATTGTGCAACCATTGCACAATTTAATGAGGAAGGGAGTGATTAAGACTAGGATGCTTTTGAGAAGGTTAAACATCTTATTATTGATGTACCTCCATTGCCACATTTGGTTGCAGACAGGAAGTGTTCAGTCATGGTTGATGCCAGCCAAATTGGTGTAGATGCCATTTCATCACAATTCACTAATGATAAGGAGCATACTATTCATTCATAATAACTTTATTGCAACTATTACAGTCATAAAAGCAAAGAGATTAAAACAGTCAAATGTACATTTTCACACACGATATAACCTAAAATCCGGTGGTGACATTGATAAATGTAAGGATGCACAAACTTCCCAAGGTATTCAAAAAATAAAGCAATTTTAAATTTATATCAAGTTTAAAAAATATAAGTTAAGATAAAAAGTTTAAGAAAATTATTAAACATTTTAGACAATTGTTTAAAACACTCCAGAGTGATTAAGACTAGATAACACAATCACAATTCGTTAAATATCAATTTACAAGAGGTACCTTTGTTTCAACCACATTGCCCGGAGGAATTTAGAGATTACAACGACATACACTGGGTCCATATCAGATTTTAAAATTCTAAAGAAAACAGAGTAATCCCTAATACCCAGGTTCCTACACAGTTGTATGATCCATTTAGACCTGGCCTGCTTATAAGCCGGGCAGAAGAAAAATACATGAATTTTTTTTTCTCCGCCGCACAACATCCAGGGCAAAGATAGCAGGCCTCATCTAACCACTTATTGGTTATTGCAAATAGTGGGAGGGTTCCATATCTAAATTGAAGGAATAGCCTCCTAGTGAACAAAGGATGTATTGAGTCTAAAACCTGTTCAAATTGATCATGAGATTTAAAATTAAAAAACCCATGCGTCAAGCTCGTAACACTAGTCACTTGGATTAGACTAGCCAGTTTGAAATCTCTGAATTCTTTAGCTAGAGTTTTTTTTGGGGTGGCTGGGCATGACTTCTCCGGAGAAAACCATAGGTCCTCCCTGCCAATTGCACGAAGCGAATCCCTCACAAAAGACAGCCATGGTATACTACCCACGGCCCCTGGTAACAATAGTAATGCCTTGCGTTCCTCCCTATAGTGTCTTAACTCGACTGTACTCCATAGCCGACGCCAATATAACAGGGGTCGGCTCGAGATTAAGTCCACTACTGGGAGGATACCCAGGTCCATCCTGAGGGGGACCAGTGGGGTATGTATTGGCAGAGCCGTAATATTCCTGATAAACTTGTTTTCAGTGAGGGTCAGTTTAGTTGATTTGTTGTGGCCCCAAAGTTCCGCCCCATACATAGAAGCCGAGCGTGCTTGGACTTCATACATTTCCAGGGGGAGACTAATTGCCTTCAAAGCACACCCCTTCTGCACTTTCCATAGTCCCCGTATTGCCTGTGTGAGCTTCAGATTCACCTTATCAATTTGTGGGCCCCAGCCCATTTTATCATTCAAAGTTAAGCCCATGTATTCAAAAATATGGACTCGCTCTAACGGAATATCGTCCATTACTGGACGTGGATAGGTGGTAGGTTTAGCATTAAAAAACATGTATTTTGTTTTACTGATATTAACTAGAAGTTTTCTCCTTTTGTAGAACTGGGTGAATTCCCTTAGAACTCGCTGCATCCCCATAGGTGACTTTGAGAGGAGCAGGGTATCATCCGCAAACATCAGTGCGGGAAATTTGCGTGATGCTATTTTCCGGGAATCCAAATCCTTCGCAAGGAGTAAGTCATCTATTAATCCATTAAGGAAAAGTGAAGAGAGGGTCGGCGCAAGCACGAGGCCCTGCCTCACCCCCTTGTCAACAGGGAAGGGGGCTGTCAATTGGGCATCTTTACCGTATCTTACTCTGGCGTAAGTACCTTCGTGGAGACGTTGGAGTTGGAAACACAGATAGGGTGGTACCCCCATGGCCAATAGGATGCTCCATAACTGGTCCCGATCAACCATGTCAAACGCAGATTTGAAATCCACGAAAGTAAGATAAAGACTCCCCTGTTCCAAAACCACATGCTTCCAGTATATCAGGTGCAACCTAAATAACTGGTCAACGGTTGACATCTTAGCTCTAAAACCGGCTTGTAATGGAGTAAGTATGTCACAGTCTTCCATCCAGTCCTGCAATATCCCTAATAATAACTTTCCGTAAAGTTTCTGAGAAACGTCAATAAGGCTAATAGGCCTATAATTTGCTGGTTCCAATGGAGATCCTTTTTTATAAATTGGAACAATCTCTGCACCTGCCCAAGTCGGCAGTGCAGGGAGGCCATATTGGATTGCATTAAATAATGATAAGAGGTATGGGGCCCAAATTGCCTGTTCATTTTTAAACAGGTCACCCGGAATTTTATCCAGTCCTGGAGCTTTGTTGGACTGTTGTTTAGCTAAAGCAGATGTCAACTCTCCCATAGAATGTGGGGGTGCATCGGATAGGATTTGAAAGTTAAAGTTACACAATGGACTTTGATTAGGACTTGCGTCTAAATGGGAAGTAGAATATAATTCCTTGAAATGTGAAGCCCAAGCATCCTCATCAATATTGGGATCAAGTGTAGTTCTTCCTTCCACTTTCCCAAAATGGACCAGGTTCCAAAAGCTTTTATTATCTTTTTGGTCCAAGGCCTTTTTAATCTCCTTCCATCTTTCTATTTCCCACTCAGTCTTCGCATTTAAAATTATTCTCTTGTAGGCCGCCCTAGCTTCCCTAATACGGGAGCGATCGGCCCCTTTCAGTGCAATCAACAAGGTTAGTTTCGCTACCTTACAAGCTTTCGAATACCACGATCTCCTGTCACCACCAGTTATATGTTTGGAAGTACCGCTCTTTAAAAAATAATCAGCCAGAACCGAAACCAGTTCTTGATGTAATGCACCTAAATCACTATCAAAACCGGGGTATGTTAGATTTGCCGCAACAACACTGGTTCTCTCTATGACAGGTATAATGCTGGCACATAGTTTCGACATTGTTTCCTCCGATTGCTTTATCTTGGTCCATTTGATCTATCTCCCTCCTTGTACAATCACCACATTATTTTGGTACGGCTCGTCAATATCTCCTCTTGAGCCGCACCACTGAAAGTTGAATCCCATAACTAAGGGGTTGTGGTCACTCTCACATCGTTCTCCTATGGCAAAATCCACCACGTTATGCCACAGCTCTATACTGATCAAAATATAATCAATGACAGTGGCCTGCCCAAGCCTCCTAAATGTCGGGCGCCCAAAATTCTCTCCGGAGAACCGGCCATTACAAGCCCTTAGTGAGCAGTACAAAGTCAAAGAGGTTAACTGTAGGACTAAGGGGGTCCACCGATTAATAGATTACATATTAGGGGGAGGGATTGACCAGATAAGATCCTCCTCACTAGTGATTGGGTGTGTAATTCCATTCAGAGGCTCGAAGTGGCAATTAAAATCTCCACAGATTATAAAATGTAGATTTCCTGCCAGTTTGTTCAAAAGGTTTGACAAGCTATCTATCGTTGGCGATGTCCCACCGTACTGAACCTGTCGAGAGTAAATGTTGATAATGGCAAGTTTCGATAAATTCTTATGTGACAGAAGAATACAGGTTATGTCTGGAGAATATGTCTCAATTCGCTTAACCTTGTATCCTAAATGTGAAGCCACCCATATACATAAACCCCCTGACGGTCTACCCTTGGGTCCCTTCACTGCCCCCTCACAGTATGCTACAAAGCGTGCCCTGTATTGAGGGTCTACCACCCAAGTTTTCCTGAAACAAGCATATCTCGTTGGAATCAATATATTCCCCTAGTCTGCTTGATCCAGTTTAGGATAAGATTCTAGGGCCACCAATAATTGGTTGTACAATCGGCCTGGCCAATCCCTCTACTGAAGGTCTAACAGTGATCCCGAGATTACTACATTCAGGGACAGTCCCAGAGTTACTAGATTCAGGGGTAATCCCAGGGTTACTATATTCAGGGATGGTCGGCAGGGTTCCTGTAGTATAACAGAGAACTTCTCCACTATCATAATCACTTATCCTCGACCAAGTGACATCCAAAAAATCCCCCCCTTTTCCCACCGGTCTAAACACTGTAACCTTGTTACACCCCACTACACTCGACAGTCTTGGGGGTAGATCTACATCTCCACACGATGGTGCCCTGTCAATGTTCTGTTTTCCCAGGGTTGCAGCCTGGTCAGTGTCGACCGGCGTCAGTCAATCCACTGAATCCAGTAGACTAAATCTATTGTGTAGAGGTACTGCTGGTAATTGACCACCATTGTCCCATTTAGACAAGTTTTCATCCTAGCTGGATGATCCCTCCTACCCTTCTCAAGCTCATAATTCCCCTGATTGGACATAGAGTCTGGAGGGGTGTAAAAATAGCTCAGTTCTCCGACTGGTATAAGAGTTTGTGGATTTACCAATGCACCCCAACAGACATGCTCAACAACCCTCGGGTCATTGAAATTAACAACAATACAATCTCCTGGCATATTTTTCTGTTTAGATCCTACCCAGCCCACCCTTTTTACAAATAAGATTTTGGACTGTACCTCATGGGGGAGCGGTCTTTTGATGTTTAACCAGTGTATTGTCTTATTTTTTAGTTGTTCATATGTCTCAAATTGCCCTTGCTTAAGAGCTGGAACACCAGTCAGAACAGAGACATAGGGCGAGCACTCGGGGGGAAATCTAAATGTTGGTGTGCATCTTCTCCCTCCTTACCATTCTGGTTCCCCCTATGAACACACCAGTTAACTGGGAATGACCCTGGGGTTCTCCACGGAAGGCACTAGATGGATGTATGACATTACAACGCATGCTTTTATATCGCATGCCTTTACAACGCAAGTATCACAACGCAGTCCATTACAACGCATAGTGCTTTGGGGTGCTGGATAGTGAATAGTTTAATTTACTATTCCAACTCCAGTCCCCGTGGACACTAGGGAAGGTTATTGGATAGTAAATTAACCTATTCCCTATCCTAGAGCGCCCCCCAGAGCAATGCGTTGTAATAGTTTGCGTTGTAATGGTTGCGTTGTAATGGCTCTGCGATTTAAAAGTTGTGTTGTAAAGGTTGTTTACCGCACTAGACCCACCCTGTAACTCTACAGCCGCTAATTTTGCTCTAATAGTTGTTTCCGACCTCAAAATATTATTAGGCTTTGGTCGGGGTCCCAAGCCCACAGTTGTTACTAAATTGGTACCCACTGATGCCACAGACTCCCCTCCACCTCCCTCCCTCAAGGGCTCTCTGCCTTGTCCCTCACCCACAATATTGCTCTTAGTGCCACTCACAACAATGGTTAGTGAGGACTCAAGTTCCACGAGCCTATTCTCAATTGACGAGTCTCATTAATATAGGTTCCAAGGATGATTTCATTAGGGCACCTATTTTTAGCCAATATTCATCATCAGTCTTTGGCAGTCCAGTAACACTTTCATCTATTTTTCAATCATTTGCCACTTGAAGTATTAGAGGTGTGTCCTCAATTGTAGTAGGGCCCACCTTTGGGCTTTCGTCCGATTTACTCAGCTTAGGTACTTTGGGATTCTTCCCCTTCTGCTGGGTTCCTCCTCGCTTCCTCTTGGGGATTGTCCCCTGTACGCGTTCCTTGGGTTTAGTAGGCTGGTTATGGACCAAGGCAACACATGAAACTATATTACTAGGAGAGTTTTGCAGTGCTTCACCTCGGGGCGCCATAGGGTGTGGTCCATCTCCCTCCATAGTATTGACTGAAATTTCATTCTGCTGCAAACCTGGGCTCGACATCTGAGCAGCAAAGGGAGGGAGTGACTGAGGGACTCTTTGGGGTGAATAAGCATTCATTATCCCCCCAATGAAGACCGCTTTGAGAATGTAGGATCCAAAGAAAGTCTACGCTCAGTGACTGCTATCTCATGAGCCAAAACAGATGAAGCCCTAATAAACTGATCCAAAGTTCCTGTAACATAGCCCACCCCGGCAGTTCTCCTGCTTCGCCCCTCACAAGTTGCCATTACTTATCTCAATTTAGCATTGACCACAATGTGCCCATAAAACGGAACAAATATTCACTTACTAAAGAGACGAGGTGTCCATTAATGTTGAAGAACTAAGAGAAAGGGCCCTGCCCAGCCTCTCACGGTCTCAAACAGGCTCAAACGGGCCCGCCCTTGGCCGCAAAGTGGGGGGCGCAAGCCATGAAATAGCGCTGTGGGCAGGATTAGCTTGAAGCCCAGGTGAGTGGCGTTAGTGGGCTCCTGGTCGCTGTAGTCCCCCGACCTTTCTGGCAGCAGGAAAAGAACCAACAACAAAGTGCGACTGCGAGCCGTGAAATAGCGCTATGGGCGGGATTAGCTTGAAGCCCAGGTGAGTGGCGTAAGTGGGCTCCTGGTCGCTGTAGTCCCCCGACCTTCCTGGCAGCAGGAAAAGAACCAACAACAAAGTCCGGCTGCGAGCGGCACCCCATACTATTGCTTTTGCCTCTCGTTCTCTTAGCCAAGCAGAGTGTGGATACAGTGCCATTGAGTGAGAGGCACTAGCCTGTTGTTGGGCTGTGTACAAATTCAGGACTTTTATTTAAGGTTCCCATTTTGATCTGTTCACTGACCACACCCCCCCCACTGTACTTACTAATTGGTAATGGGTCAGGTAAAGCTTCCTCAAAACTGTTGCGGTTGCTGTACAGATTGCAAGAGTCCAATTTCACAATCAAATCTATTTCTGGAGGGAAATGTCACTGCTGATTGCCTTACTCTATTACCTGTTGAAGATGATTCTGAAATTTCCTGTAAGGAGAGTGAATGTGTTGTCGCTTTTGTTGAAGACATTCTTACTAACGATGCAGTAGTGTCTTACAAACATTTGTCTGAGGAAATAAAACAGGACCATCTCCTCCAATCTGTGTTTTAGTTTATTGGGGAAGGCTGGCTCAAGGCAAGAAACGTTCAACTTCCCCTCAGACCTTCCATGCAAATCTGTCTGTGTTGGAAGACGTTTTACTCCCCCAAGATGTTTGTATTCCCTCATCCAAATTAAGATAACTTCTGATCAAGGTGGCACATAGTGGACATTTAGGAGTCAAGGCCACTTGCAAGAATTTAAAACAGTCCTACAGCTGGTCTTCTATTGAATCTCTAGTCTCCAACTTTATTGACGGTTCTACCACTTGTTTAGTGTCTGATGAGCATTGTAAGTCACACTAGACTCTCCCCCACATGGTTGTATTACCTAAAGAACCTTGACAGCAAGTGGCTCCCGATTTTGCTGGTACATTTGATCCCCTGATTCTTACTGTGGACAACTTTTCAAAATAGATTTATTTTTACTTTACTTCTGTTCCCAACACAAATTCCATGGTTAAGTTCTTGAGGGGAATTTTTGATATTGAGGGTGAACCTTAAAACATTGTGATGGACAATGGCCCACATTTTACTTTAGAAACAAATGAAGCCATTCATAGGTGAATTCCACATTAAAACATCTCGATGGTGCTTTATATTCTCCAACTTCAAACGGTTTGGTGGAATGCATGAACATGAACAGACTTTTGAAATAAGGGGTTCAGACAGCTCTAACTATGGGTTTTGATATGGAGCATTTTCTAGAAAAAAAAGTATTATCTTCTCTTATGACAATGCATGTCACCTACTGGTATTTCCCCTTTCAAGCTATTATGCAAAAGACTGCCAAGGTCTTCTGTTTGTCCAGAATGGGTGAGAGAGAACAGCAAAAGCAAAGGTTCTATTCTAAACTCTAAAGGATGTTGGGGCATATTATCAAGAACGGCGTTAAAATTATCGCCGCTTTAACGGCAGGAAACTGCCGCTAAAGTGGCGATAATGGGCTTGATGATATGCCCTTGTGAATTCCCGTAGACGCCCAGGTTCACACCAGAACCTGGGCTTGTATGGGAATTCACAAGGGCATATTATCAAGCCCATTATCACCGCTTCAGAGGCAGATACCTGCTGCCAAAGCGGCGATAATTTTATCGCCGGCCTTGATAATATCGCCCGTTGTTTTTAGAGCGAAAAATAGACATCACCATGTTGAGGAAAACTTTGATAGGAAAAATAATATTAAATTTCACTTTAGAAGTTGGGTATTATTCAGGATACCCACAAGAACTAGGAAAGTTGAGTCTAGATTCACTTGTCCTGCTCGAATTGAAAAACTCTCCAGGCGCTCTGCATTTGATACTTGCAAGGGTTGGTGGAGTAGAGAGGATTTGATTATGATATCATCTAAACAATCAGAGGAAATCAAAGAAGTCAGAGGCAATCAAAGGATTTTTGTGTCTCTTGATCCATCATGGGGCAGTCTCTTTGGGTGCAGTCTTATTTACCCCCAACAACAACTGAACACACTGGCTCATTTAAATCGGTTCCTTCCTCTCCTTTGAATGATGGTTAGGGTGATGTAAATCCATGTGCTCATTTCTGCCAGATTCAGGAAGTGGAACTAATGTAACTCACGTTTTGTCTTCATCCACTGGATCTGATGTTGCAGCCAATGTTTTGTCTTCATCCAATTTATCTGGTGGGACTAACAGATTTTCTTGAAATGTTTCCATTCTTTCAAGATATAAGGATTCTTTTTGAATTAAGTGAATGTTGTTGCTCTTATATTTGTCTTTTTCCAAATGGGGAAGGTGCTGTAGTGTGCTAGGTAACCTAAGCTAAGTGTTGTTTGTTTTTGACAATTGCTTGTATTTCATTGTGCAGGGCCTGCAGGGCTGTTTCGGTCATACCACTCGTGTTTTGCTGTTGCTCTAATCTGCTTCCAACGAGTTCTTGCCACAGACCATTTTCCCTAAGAACAGCATAAGCGGTTTCCCAGGAGTTGGGTGGATAAGTGCCCCGTTGTTCCCTGTCTTTAAAATAAACGTATCTGCTGGATTTAAGATACTGCTTAGGAGTGTTCCTGCCACACATTTTTTACGGGGTGGATGTGCCCGAGGCTCATGTTTTTCTAGGAGCCTTATTTCAGAAAGACAATGAGTGGAGGAGTGATCAGCCTTCCTCTGGGGAACTGAAGTGGGATGTCAGAGGCATATAAGACTGCATTTCAAAGCCATGTCTCATTTCTCAAAGCTTTAACACCCACGCATCATAACATCCAAGGCAGATACTTTACTTGTTGAAAAACTGCCCCTTTTAAATGTACAGAAGAAGTGTAAGCCTTGTTTTAAAATGTCTTTTTGATTCATTCCTAAGGTCGTCTCCTCAATATGTTGAAAAAATGCATGTTTTGATCTAGTAAAACAACTTAAATGTACTTTTCATCTTTCAATTTGTGATAATGTCTAGCTTATTTTGATAGTGCTGAAATAGCCAGGATGCTTCCTCAGGGCACAAATGGAAATAAAACAGGGTCATAAACCTTTTAGACCCATGTAAAACAGGATCATAAACTTGTTAGACCCCTGTATGTGGTTTATATATGAAAATATGCACTGTATATGCATATGTAATTCACAATGCTAAGTTTTGCCTCATATATGACTGCAATGGTGGGCACAGTGTTTCTGACTGTCCCTCTTAGGAGAAGAGACGTTGGCTCACACTGCCTACACACATTTTTCTCCCCTCTCTTATTTTTATTAGGACTTGTTCCCTGCCTTTGTGGTTGAATTAATAAATAAGTTGCTTATTTATTGATCTGGAGTTAGGATGAGCTTTTTCATTCCATATACTTTTTCATCGAAAACAATGCTTGTGAGTAAAGGAATTCTTTGGGGTCATCTCGCCTCATAGGAAATGGGCCCCTACAATAATTTGTTGAATCTGGTTCCTATAGTTAGAGGCAGAGGGATGAGTAAGGCCTTGGGGGCCAGGGAGACTGGGATGCAGAGGAGGAGTGATGAGTGAGGGCTTCTAGGAGAAATGGGGAGTTAAGCTATAGAGAAAGATCAGGGAGTTAGACTTTGGAGGTGGAGTGAGGAGTCAGGCCTTGGAGTAGAAGCAAGGATTCAAGGTTTAGAGGTAGAATAAGGTATGAGGCCCTCCAGACAGCGGTGGTGCCTTCATGAGAGCACAGGAACATCGCCTCTCCACTGGAGAGCAGGAAAAATAAAATGGTAATAAAACAGATATATATTAGCATTTTATTTTTTCATGCTGGTAGCAGCCAAGTCTGAGGGCGGGGCAGAAGCAGGAAAAAATAGTGTTCATTTCAGTTTAATATCTTGCAACGGCCAGCCTGACATGCGCACATTAAACACTACAACCCAAGCTGTCTTAGACAGCTGGGTGGAGAGAATGCACAGGCCGCCAGTGCTTCAAGGAGAGTAGAACCAGCACGCTCCAGCAAATCCTGGTGCTTCTATCATGCGCCTGAGCAGCATGAGAGCAGCAACAGGATTGGTAGATGGGGGTTGCTGGCTAGAGCTCTTGGAGCCTGTGGTGCTGAGATGAAGAGGAGCATTGAACATGAGGCAGCAGGTAAGTTAATTATTATTATTATTATTTTTAAGTTCACTTAACTCACTGGCAGACATTGAGTGAAAATTGCAGTGCCTTCAGCCTAAACTCCAGAGCTCGCAACCATAGGCTGTTATTAACACTGTTTAAAAGTCCAACAATCCGCTGTAGAGTAGAGTAATCTCATGGTCACCAGAGTCATGCCCTAACAGTGTATGTAAGGCCAAGGACATAGGTGGCGCAGCACAGTCTGGTCCCCATACAGCCCCAATGGCTACCACCAAGGCATTGTAGGTCCGAAGTTGATCATCATGAATCTCATATCTCACCCAGAGATCCTGGAAAGGCAGAAGGAGATTGTGTTCCCCTAATGTCACCACAGTCGCCACTCCACACACACACCCACATTGTGATGTTCAGAAATCTGGTGAAATGCCGGGAGTTTACATACTACGTAGGAAGGGGCATATGGGACCAGATCATGTCACAGTTTCACATAGCAGTCTCAGCAGTACTTAGCCACCTTGATTAGGCACCCGTTCTGCCTCATACTTCGTCTAGGCACCATAAGCTAGCCCAGGACATCTTTCCCACCCAAATCTCAGACAACCCGTCCTGCATAACACCCACACCGAGCAACCTCATGAGCCACTGCAACTGAGCAAACGCATAGTATAATTCGTAGTGTGCTGCACCTAAGCCCTCTTTCTCTAGAGGGGCAAACAGCTTTTGTATGCCACTCATTTCTTCCTGGGACCCTAGATTAAGGCAAAAAGGAACATATTTAATTCCTTGAAGAAACTCAGTGGCAGGGAGACAGGTAGAGCTGAAAAGTCACAATGCATCCTTCGCAACACCAGCATCTTCCCAATAGACACCTGCCCATAGAGGAGGGAGACAGCAAATTCCAAAAAGGTGGCGGACAACGTGCACTGGCCGAAGTCCTACCCAGGCTGCCGTCCACCAGGTCACACTCTGTGCGATAGGTATTAGTGTAAAGATATTGGGAGGTGTCAAACTGCCACAACAGCCCGGAATGGGTAGGGCCCCCCTGCTCCTTGACTGGGATACGGTGGAGAAGAAAAAGACAGCACTCACACCAATATAGCCACAAGCCCAAGGCCCTACTGAAGCTGTTCAGCACCTCATCATCCCAGACAAGTCACGACGATAGTCCCAAAGGAATATTAACGTGTTATCTGTGTAGAGTGACATCACCTCCTACGAAGCACCACTCCGTATGCCCAACTGCGGGTCCTGTTGCCTGAACAGACCAGCCAGTGTCTCCAATGCCAGGGCGAAGAGGAGAGAGTGGACACCCTTGGTGGGGTGCCACTGCAAACTCGAAACAGAGCTAAGATATCTCTGCCAGTATGCACCTTAGCGACTGGATCAGTGCACAAGAGGTTATCTATTGCACTGACCGCCAGAACTACAGGTCCAGCCTCATGCGCCACAACAACCCTGCAGATAATGCCAAACACCTTCTCTATGTCCAAAGAGAGGGCCATGGCAGAGGGTGTCTCAGGTAGTTACTGAGGCAGAATAACCAGTGGAGATTAAGAAATGTGTTGCTCCCTAGGACAAACCCACTGTGTTCGGCTGAACCAAATCGCCAATGTGTGGCAGCAAGTGATTGGCTACAAACTTTCCTAAAACCTTAAAATCCATGTTGAGGGGTGAGAGCAAGCAGGAGGATTACACTTCCAATGGTTTCGTGTCCGACTTAGGGAGCACTACGATCAGTGCCTCCCACAATGACTGTGGGTAAGCACCCACTGCCTCAGCTGATTGAAACAGTCATGTGGAAATGGTACATCAATTAGAAAACCACACAGAGTCCATCAGTCCCTGGAGTCTTATTGTGAGCCATCTGATCCATGGCCAGGCGGACCTCAGCAAGAGGCAGTGGGACTTCTAGGGCTTGCGGTGGACAGGGTCAAAGCAAAGAACTGGTAGGCTGTCGAGATACTCTGACAGCGCGGGCTCACCTATCCCCACATTTTCCTGTAGTATTAAAAGAAGGCCTCATTAATGGCCATCTGCAATGTGAGTATATCGCCCGAAGGGGAACTAATGGCTGTGAACCAGGGCCACTCGCTCTCAGAGCACAGTAACCACACCAGAATATGCCCTGCCCATTCGCCTTCCCCGTGCTGTTGAGTAGCATATTCTGCATATTCTAGTCTCCCCAGTCTATCCTGTAGAGCCCTATGATCTGCCCTAAAGGAGGTGAGTGCCTCTCTCCAAGCCTCTCCCACTCCGAGTAAACTTCAGCTACACATATTGCAGCTATCATCTCCATCAGCTTGCAATGCAAGGTCACTTTGACACCGTATTTGGGCTTAATAAAAAGCCCCAGCATGACCACCTTAATTGCATCCCATTCCACCCCTCTATCCAAAGTAGTGCTGTCATTATACTCCAACCATTGGAGTACATGTGTGCTCACAGTCCCAAACAACGCTGTGTCCTGAAGCACTTGTGCAGGCAGCCTCCACATTGGTATCGAAGTCCAACAGCTACCCCAACACAATGCAACCATTAGGGGGCTATGGTCCGATAACGTACGCCCGAGGTATTCTGCTGAATGGAGAAAGGGAAACATATCAGGGTTGCCCAAAAGGAGATCAATTATTGTATGAAGTTGATGGACATGTGATAAGTGAGAGTTTTCCCGTGCAAGAGGATTCAGTGAGCGCCAAAAATCTCGAAGTCCCTCATGCCTAAGCGAGTCTACAAATAGTGCACTGCTCTGATCGCTTGCATGCCGCGGAGGGGTGGACCTATCCATATGAATGTAATGTACGCAATTGAAATCTCCCCCACAAAGGCTTGGGACATGTAAATCACACAGTACTGTCAGTGGGAAGGTCTCTAAAAAGCGAGATTGGCGCAAGTTAGGTGTATAAAGGGCCATAAGAGCAATTGGTGTATCATCCAGCTGTCCCTCTACCACCAAGTGGTCCTGGCCCTGGATCCGAAAGGGTACTGTAGGTACCAACCAGATCAGCATGTCATGGACAAATGGTGAGTAAACAGTGCCCACCACCTGACCCCTTGAACGGTGCTGCAAGCGCAGCAACTTAACCTTAGTCATGCATCTCTTGGAGATATGCGATGTGAATTTGCCTGCGCCATTAATAGGAATACACCTAGAATGTTTAGTTCCTTAGGTGAAGAGACATTTAGGACATTCCTGCCATGGTATTTGACTGTATTTGATGCTTCTTGGGGCAAGTAGGTGGTCGTGGCCGGGCTGCTTTCTGTACCTGGTTTGCCACAGCACTGGTCCTGGGTGAATGATCTGTGTGACTGACGTTTTTCAGATTGTGAAGGGTTGTGTTCATTGGTGAATGGATCTTCAGTTCCAGTTGGAAGAGCTCAAACCACAACCATAGTAGGCTGCCTTGTAATATACAATTTTGGGCTTCATTATTCTTACTGCCTACCACTTGCTCACTGTAATTAAAAACGTTGTCGTAAGAAAAGAGCCGACACGTGTTTCGCTCAGGCCCTTGTGCCCTCGAGATTTTTCTGAGCCAATCAACTTGTTTAGGTATGAGCAAGTTCTAAGACAGGGGTCTTTAAAAAATCCTTTGTTGTTCGGTCATTTTTGACAGTGAGGTCTCCAGGAATGTCCGTTAATCATCACAGCAAGTCTTAGAGGTGGTTTCACCAGGCTTTCTATATGGAGAATCATACACAGAGATGAATTTTAAAGGACATCTGCCTTAGAATTTGCTGATTCCTAGACAAGTCGATTGGCTTTAAGAAGAGCCTGAGCGAAACGTGTGTTGGCTGTTCCCTTAATGGAAGTTTAAAAGGCTATAATCATGTATGCAAAAATGGACAGTATGGTCTAAAGATTGCAATCTTTGAATCATATTTTGCAATAAAGAATTGGAAGGGTGACATAATAGAAGAGTGCTTCGTTTCAATTTTTTCAATTCATTTATAAGCACATTTCCTTGTCATAATTAAAAGAGAAATTTTTGACATGCATTAATAAAATCTAAGACAAAATGACTAAAATGGCTTCTACAGCCTTTCTTTCTCTTTAAATCCTGGGGGTTAATGAGCTGACAGAAGGAGTAGTTTCTGTCCTGTAACTCCAGTTCTGTAGTAGGGGTATCTCTGTTATAGTCATAATCTAGTGAATAGTCCCGCCCATGTGCGTGGACCCCGGAGCAATCAAAAATAATCTCTTACAGTGTCAAAAAATGCAGAAAATGCATAGACACTTAAGAGAGAATTTAAAGACAGATAATGCAGCCAAAAAGGCTACACTGTCCAGTACTTCAACTAGAAATTCCACCATAAAATCCACAAAACAGCAAAGCCTGTACAGATTTCCCTTGCTTAACAGCAAAATCCCTCAGGAATGATAGAGAGAAGAACCTGGACAGACAAGCCCCATAGGCTGCCATTATGTGGCTTAATTAGGATACTGTGCCTTTAAGGAACCTTCCAGAACCTTCTCTCAGTATCCCAGAATGCATTGCAGGTCCAACTTAGCCTCAGTTCTTTTTGAAGGCGCAGAAAACGCCAGACCTGTAGCATTATGATCATGAACAACACTCCACCGGGGAGGCGGGAGGGCGCTTATGACTATAACAGAGATACCCCTACTACAGAACTGGAGTTACAGGACAGAAACTACTCCTTCTGTAGTAGGGGATCTCTGTGTATAGTCATAATCTAGTGAATAGAATGGCAAGCCCATCCCCACACCAAGCGGCGGTGGAGAATAAAATAACGCCACTACTGTGCGAACAGATTCCGCAGCGAAGCCTGCCCAACCTGAGCGTCTGCCCTGGCATCAGTGTCCAGGCAGTAATGCTTAGCAAAGGTATGGACCGACTTCCAAGTGGCCGCCTTGCAGATCTCTGCAATGGGAACATTACGGAGCATAGCTGTCGTAGCAGCTTTGCCCCTGGTGGAATGAGCCTTAGGCTTACCTCCTAAGGTCTTATTAGCTTTGTAGTAACACAACTGTATGCAGGACACAATCCACCTCGAGATGGACTGTTTAGAGGTAGCAAGACCTGTCCTGACTGAGCCATAATTGACGAACAATTGGTCTGACCTACGAATATCTTTAGTCTTATCAAGATAAAACTTCAGCACCCTCCGCACATCCAGGGAATGTAAAGACCTTTCCGCCGGAGATGAAGGATTCTGAAAGAACGTAGGCAAAGTGATAGTCTGATTGATATGAAAATCAGAAACAACCTTGGGAAGAAACTTAGGGTGAGTACGCATAACAACTTTAGCATTATGAAATACAGTATAAGGTTCTTGGCAACACAATGCCTGAATCTCACTCACCCTGCGGGCCGATGTAATGGCCACGAGGAACGCCGCCTTCCAGGACAGGTGCTGCAACGAAGCCTTATGAATGGGTTCAAAAGGCTCCTTCATCAATCTGGACAGCACCACATTCAAGTCCCATGAAGGCGAAGGAAGCCTGACAGGAGGGAACACTTTCTTCAAGCCTTCCAAAAAATCTTTGATCACAGGGATCTGGAAAAAGGAAGTCTGTGAAGGGCCTTTCCTGTAGGCAGTCAAAGCAGCCAGATGAACCTTAATGGAATGGACATTAAGGCCCGACTGCGCTAGATGAAGCAGATATGGAAGGATGACATCTTCCTTGCATGACGTAGGGTCATAGTTCTTAGACTTGCACCAGATGCAAAACCTCTTCCACTTGTAAGCATAGGAAGTCCTAGTGGAAGGTCGCTTAGCCTCCTTCAGTATGCCCATACAATCCTCTGGGAGATTCAGATGGCCATATTGCACTATTTCAGGAGCCATGCCGCCAAACTCAAAGACGAGAGGTTGGGGTGCACCATCCGCCCCCCGAACTTCGTGAGAAGGTCCGGCCTGCACGGCAGCTTCATGTGAGGAAGGAGAGATCGGTGAAGTAGGTCCGTGAACCACCACTGTCTGGGCCATTCCGGGGCAATCAGAATCATCCTCGCCCTGGATTGAGACAGCTTGATGAGAACCGCCGGAATCAGGGGAATTGGTGGAAAAGCGTACAGAAAGCTGTTCGACCAGTTGATCCATAACGCGTTCCCCAGCGTCCCCGGCTGGTAGTACCTGGAGGCGAAGCCTCGGCATTTGCTGTTTTCGGCGGTGGCAAACAGATCTACGTCTGGAGTTCCCCACCTTGCGAAGACTTCTCCTAGTACTTCGTCGTTTATGACCCATTCGTGGTTTTCCTGCACGATTCTGCTCAGTTCGTCTGCCTGAACATTCTGCACACCTGGCAGATGGGTGGCCGTTATCGACAGTCCTCGAGCCAGAAGCCAGTGCCAGATCGCCTGCGCCTCCTGCGACAGAGTGCGCGATCTCGAGCCCCCCTGCTTGTTGAGGTAATACATCGTTGTCGTGTTGTCCGTCTGAACAAGCAGAGAGTTGGTCTGAAAGGACGGATGAAAGGCCTTCAGTGCCAAGTGAACAGCTCTCAGTTCCAGGAAATTGATGTGGTACGTGGACTCCGTCGGGGACCACGTCCCTTGAATCTGCAGGTCTCCGGAATGCGCCCCCCAACCTTGGAGAGACGCATCCGTCACGATGGTCTGTGTGGGAATGTCCTTGTGGAAGGGAACGCCTCTGAGGAGATTCTCCTTCGAGCACCACCACTTCAGAGACTGAAGAGCATGTAGAGACAGTCGTATCCTGTCGTCCCAAGAACCTCTCCTCTGGTCCCACTGATCCTCCAAGCACTCCTGCAGAGGTCTCATCTGCAGCCGTGCGTGTGGAGTGAGAAAGATGCAAGAGGCCATCGATCCCAGTAGAGAAGACACCGTCCTCACAGTCGTAGACGGAGTTTCCATGAGAGCCTGAGCCTTCCGAACGAGTGATAAACGTCGCTCTTCCGAAGGAGACACGCTTGCTGACAGCGTATCGATGGAGGCCCCCAAGTACTGGATGCACTGTACCGGAATCGGGACCGACTTGGACATGTTGATGTGCAACCCCAGCTTGTTCAAGAGAACGCACGTCTTCTGGAAGTGTGCTTGAGCTTCCGAGAAGGAGGAGGCTTTGATCAACCAATCGTCCAGGTACGGGTAGACAAACACCTTGTTCTTCCTCAGGTGCGCCGCTACCACTGCCATACATTTTGAGAATGTCCTGGGTGCAGACTTCAGTCCGAAGGGTAGCACCGTGTATTGATAATGATTGGTGCCGACTTGAAAGCGCAGAAATTTCCTGTGTTTGCATGCAATGGGCACGTGGAAGTATGCGTCCTGTAGATCTATAGCACACATCCAATCTCCTCGTTGCAGCTGAGGGTAGATCTGATGCAACGATAGCATGCGAAACTTTTCTCTGCGAATCCACTTGTTTGCCTGTCGCAAATCCAGAATGGGCCTGAACTCGTTTTTGTCCTTCTTGCGGACAAGAAAGAACCGAGAGTAAAGACCTCTTCCTCTTTGAGACAGAGGTACTTCTTCGATCGCCCTTTTCCTTAGCAGAATGTCCGCCTCCGCCTGAAGCTCGCGCAGTTGATACTGCGAGCTGACGGGAGGAATCGATGGAGGAGGGCTGGTGAAACGTAGACTGTATCCATTGCAAACAATATTCAGCACCCACTTGTCCTGAGTAATTTTTCTCCACTCTGCCAGAAAAAATTGAACGCTTCCCCCCACCGGAGCGGGTAACGGACGAGGGGGAAGTAACAGCTCAGGGACGGGACCCGGCCGGGCCCTTGGTCGCGGTAGAGGACTGTTGACGACCTCTACCACCCTGTCGCTTCTGGAAGGGCCGCCTGTACTGCTGCTGCTGCTGCTGCTGTTGTTGTCCAGCAGACTGCCCCCTTCCACGACCCTGCGACCCAAACCGACGTTGGTACTGTCGGAAGGGTTTCTTTTCCTTGGGCTTCTCCAAGCCCACTGCCGTCAGGGTCTCCGCTTCGGCCTTCATCCTGGCCATCTCATCATCCGCGTGTTTCCCGAAGAGGGTATCTCCTGAAAACGGGAGATTCGCCACGCGTTGCTGTGCTTCCGGTTTCAAGGACGTCAACCTGAGCCAAGCGTGGCGTCTCTGGTGAATCCCGTGGCAATATCCGTGCGCGGACAGCAATGAGATGTCCGCTGCGGCGCCGATGGCCTGATTAGAGACCAGCATCCCCTCCTTGACGATCTCCACAAAGTCCTCCTTGCGGTCTCGAGGGACAAGGTCTGCGAACTGCTCCATCGAGTCCCACAGGGACCGGTCGTAACGTCCCAGCAAAGCCGAGTCACTGGCAGCCTTCATGGACGAGGCGGATGTCCCACACGCCTTGCGACCAGCAGAATCGATCCAACGGCTCTCCTTGTCCGGAGGCACCGTGGACGCAGGGGAGGTGGCATGAAGCTTCCGTGCAGCAGTCACGATGACCGAATCCGGTACCGGGTCCTTCCTCAAGAAGGCTGGGTCTGAGTCCGGAGCCCTGTACTTTTTTAGGATCCTGGAAGGTACAGACTTCACCGTTGCCGGCGTCAGGAATAGCTGTTCGGCGGGCTCAAGGAGCCCCGGCACCAGAGGTAACAGGGGGCGAGACAAGTGCCTTTTGTGTAATGTCTCAAATATCACCGAGGTAGAAGCCGTAGGTGCTTCAACCTCAATGCCCAACTTCGCCGCTCCACGCAGGAGAACCTCCTGAAATGTGCATATATCGTCTATCGGAGACACCCTAGTCTCCGGCGAATCGGACAGCGTGGGCGAGTAGGAACGGGTCCCAGATGGAGAACGTGACCTGGACCGACGTCTCTTGTGATGACGCCTGGATCGTGAGGAAGATCCACGGCCACTCCTTGATCTGTCCCGTCTCCCCGAGCGAGACCTAGACCTCTTGGGCCTCGGGCGCTCCTTCGGCCTCCCAGGGTCAGGAGTCCTAGGCTTCTTAGGAGTCTTCTTCGGAGGCGTCGGAAACTTAGGCATCGACACCGCCCTCGGTTGGACCGGGGGTGGAGGAGCAACCGGACGCGGTTTCTGCGGAGCCGGCTTCGGAGGTGGGGTAGGGGCCTTCGGAGGCGGGCCCTTCGGCACAGCCGGCCGCGGAGGAGGCGTAGAAGGCTTCATCTGAGTATCCACCCCGGAATGCGCCGTTCCCGGCGAGCCACCATCTCTTCCGGAGCGTGGGGAGCCCCCCACAGTCCTGGGCCTGTCCTTAGGACCTCCAGACGTTGAAGACCGGTGTCCAGACGACGACCGATGTCCCCTCGACGTCGAACGGTCCTTCGGCGTCGACCGAATCACACTTCTCGACGTCGAACCGTGTCTCCGTCTCGACGTCGACCCCGGCCAGATCGACGAGCCACGGAACCTCGACGACGGGCGATGGTGCCTCGACGGCGACCTCGACCTCTTCGCCGGCCTCGACGTCGACTTCTTGGATCGCTTCGACGTCGACACTTTGGACCTTCTCGACGTCGACCTCTCTGACCTTCTCGACGTCGATCTCCTAGACCGTCTCGACGTCGGTCTTTTGGAATGCTTCGACGTCGACCTCTTCGGCGCCGGAGACGCCTTCCGTCTCGACGGCGACCTCGACGACGAGGATCCCCTCGACGACGATGTCCTCGACGGCGAACGGCGGTGTCGCCTCGACGGCGAGCGCCGACGCCGGGCCCTCCGATGTCGACCACTCGACGCCGACAGCGACGACGAGGATATCGACACCGGCTTCGACGGCGGCCGGAACACGTTCCTCGACGTCGACGGGCGACGTTTTCTCGACCCAGAGCCCTGGGGAGACCTGGAACTGGCCGTTGACCGTCCCCTCGACGTCGTGGTCAGCGCAACTGACCCAGACGGAGACCTTGGGCGAGGGCTGGTCTTCCTGCCCCTGGGGAGCCCCCCAGAGGCCTCAGCATGGGTAGAAGGAGCCCCTCCTGACCCACCTCGTGCCTTCAACTTTCTCTCCTCAAGTCCCTGAAGCCTGATCTTCTTCCTCTCCTTCAGGGTCCTTCCAGAGAAGCTTCTGCAGATCACACACTCCTCAGGAATGTGGGAAGAGGGAAGGCAGAGAATACAGACCTCATGGGAGTCTGACCTGGCCTTCTTTCTTGAGCACTCAGGGCATTTGTCGAATAATGCAGGCATTATGGACAAAAAAGAGTGCAGAAACACAGAAAGAAAGTCACCAAAGTACTTTAAAAGTACCAAAAATCGAAATCAGTGTAAAACACTAACAAAAACCCTTGAAAAGGGAGAGCTCAATGCTCCAGGGTCCTGCTTGCAGGAGCCGGAAAAAAGAACTGAGGCTAAGTTGGACCTGCAATGCATTCTGGGATACTGAGAGAAGGTTCTGGAAGGTTCCTTAAAGGCACAGTATCCTAATTAAGCCACATAATGGCAGCCTATGGGGCTTGTCTGTCCAGGTTCTTCTCTCTATCATTCCTGAGGGATTTTGCTGTTAAGCAAGGGAAATCTGTACAGGCTTTGCTGTTTTGTGGATTTTATGGTGGAATTTCTAGTTGAAGTACTGGACAGTGTAGCCTTTTTGGCTGCATTATCTGTCTTTAAATTCTCTCTTAAGTGTCTATGCATTTTCTGCATTTTTTGACACTGTAAGAGATTATTTTTGATTGCTCCGGGGTCCACGCACATGGGCGGGACTATTCACTAGATTATGACTATACACAGAGATCCCCTACTACAGAACCACTTTATAGAATACTTGTGTATTACATTGTCATAGGTTACGGTAAATGTATCTTTTTTCTATAAACTAGATTAATATTATAGTGCAGTTCTACTCAAAGTACCGCCCAGGGGTCGCTTGCGGCCCGCCTGACATTTACAATTTTACATGCGGCCATCTAGTAAACAGCAGCACTGGGCTGCTCTTTACTCGAGAGAGCACTAACATTCAGAAAGATGTTAAATGAACGGGCAAGCATGTATTTATATGCTAACTAAAGTAAAAGAAAAGAAGCAAATAAAGTGTCTTGCACCACTTACATTTAGGAACACTTTCATTTTTAGAGAAAAACTTCCACAAATGTGTATAAATGTGATAAAAGTCCCTGCAATACTCCAAAAACATGTACTTCATAAACATGCAGACGCTATTCACCTTAGCACACCTGATTGTATCAGTGCAATGAGAAGCATGTTTTAAAAGTGATCGTTTAAAAAAAATGGACGTAGTGACATTCATGCCTCCTCTCACCCTGACAACAATGCCAAAAGTGAACTATGAGGCAAGTCATTGGTTATGTGGACTCTTCTTGGTCACCTGGGTTGTTATTATATATGAACAACATTATAATTTATTAAATCAAGCACATCAGAAATTTTGTACAGTGCACATCCTGAACTAATGTATTTCAATGGGATTTTTAAGTGATAATGAAGAAAGGAGGGGGGCAATGTGCAATAAAACAATTGCTTAGAATCATACAATTTAGTCAAGTGCTAAAGCCGGGATTGAGCCTACATTTTCTAGTTTCACATTTCGCAATTCAATTTCATTGCAATTCAATAATAAAGTTGCTTCTTTTTTTACACTTGGCTCACCTAAGGTACCAACAACAAGCAGAGAAGGCGTGATTGAAGGATAACAATTCAGATACAGTATAATGCAATATTGTCGAATCTATTACTCTTCTAGAGACCAGGGGATTCATTTAGAGGGCTGTATGGAATGAAAGGCTCAAATAACTTTGACACGTTATAAGGATTGGGAGACAGACATGGATTGGTGCATGCAGGCTGAGAGGGTGGTTTATGACGGTTGGGGGTGCCCGCAAAAGTGGACCAAAATATGGGGCCCTTGGAATGAAAGCAGAGGTCTGTTATGAACTCCTGTTACCCTCCCTCCGTCCCTTGTGGTAGACAATGAAGATATCTAAATGCCAAATATGGAACGACGATGTGTGCCTTTTGTGAGATTACCCAACGCCTATACATGGTGCTGCACCATATACTGTGATTATTTTAAGTCTAAATCAATGTAATGTACTGCGCTTTGTTTTGTTTTTATGATATGTTTTATCTTTGAATAAAAGATTTTCAACGATAAAATAATAACTGTGACTTACTGTCCACAACATGTACATGCTTCCTTTTATCCATGCCTATCTTAGACCCTTTTCTCCCCAACAGCCCCATTCCCACACAGTTGGCATCTAAGTGGCCTTCGGACTCACCATAGACCATACATTTTGGCCCCTAGGATAATGTTTGTGAGTACCCGTGTTATAGTCGGTATAATATTGTCGTATATGTCCAGTACTTTTCCTTTAGGTTTAAAATTTGTCATAAGGAGTCATATTTTATTAGGATTTTCTTTGGCTTTAATGTTGTAGATGTTAAAGAAATCAAAAAAGATAATAAATATGTAAAGAAAACATTAATGATTATTGTGCTGTTAGAAAAAATCGATTTGTGGACGTGTCCACATGCACAGCCCTTCTTGCTTGATTCAAGGTAAGCCAGTGTGTGTCTCTGCCAACGGTTTGTTGGTGCAAAGAACAAGATTCTAGGTGTGTTTGCCATCCTGTATGGGCCTCAAATGTATGATTATATGTATCTGTCTAGCTCACTGCTTCCATTCTTTCTTTTCTTGTCTCTTCAACTACATAGTTTCACTCCGTCTCTCTTCCACCAGAGCAGGATCTATGGCACATTTTAAAGGTAAGTGTGAGCATTGATTTTCTGTCAATAAAACAGCATTATGATTTGAGCTTACACTGACATTAAATTGTGTTTAAACTGTCCCCCATATTGCCTCCACACCACAACATATCACACGATACGGCTGCTGATTCCTGTTCTGAATAAAACGTGTCTAGTTTTACTTGAATAAGCAGAAAGTGTGCTAGAGAAATTTTCTCACACTGAATCAAGGACAGTTCCTAATGTCCCAGGATTATGTTAAACAATTTATCATCTTAACTGTACAGCTAAAACTGTGAGGATTGTTGAATCTCAATGCACTACTATACTGATAGAATCCTCAAAGGTATTCTGTAGTAAAATGTTTCTTCTAGCTTGTTTCCTATTGGTCTAAGCCCTGAGAATCATGTATTCCTTATCTTAGAAGGGGAATTGATGCCAGATTTTATTTAGAACTGTACTGAGTTCATGGGGGCATTCCTACAGGCCTCACAGCTCCTCCCCTTCCTTTCAGGCCTTAGGACTTATGCCTGGTTGATATCATCTGGAATCATGGACTCGTGTCTCCCAATGGTTTGTGTCCGTATTTTAAGTATGCAAGGTCCTGTGTATCAGTATTTTTTTCAGGGACACTTGTGTACTTCTCAGTCAGTGCAATACAACAATGTGACCCCCCCTTAAGCGCAATTCCACACTGTGACCCTCCCTTCTCCGCCAAACAATCACACACCCTTCCCTCAGATACTGACCCGCTACTCAGGATGGTTGTGGCAGCTCTCCAGCACTACTCCTCACTCCAGAAGTCAGGGGTCTCGTCCAGGCCGGCAGTGGCTCCCAGCACATCAGCTTCAATGAACAACTTCTTACTGGGTTGCTCCTCGGTTTCTCCATCTTCCTCCATTCCGGTTTCCTCCTTGTAGCCTCTCCCTCCTGCTGTTGCATCCTTTTCTTCTCCTCCTCTCCTAGAACATTGGCCCTTGTTGATGGAAGCTCCGGTCCTCTGTCCGAAAACATGGTAGTCCTTTGTTAGCGTTGTTGGATGTTGTGTTTTCCTGGCTTTAATCTTTTGCCCCTCTCCATTACAGGTGTTTTGGTGTTGTCGGGAGTCCGTGGTGCCGACTCTGGGACAAGTGTGTGGTAAGTAGGGGGGTTCATGCCTATTTCTTCACAATCTGCATTGAGAGTCCCCGAGGCTCCTGGGCCCAGAGAAGTGCATTCCCTGATGAGCCTTCTGAACCCAAAGCGCCTGCTAATATGGTGGCACCGGCTCCCTCGAACCGAAGGCCGAGAGAAGCAAGCGTGAGGCATCGCCACACCCAGCCTTATAAGTCATACAGAACTTTCAGTAACATTGCTGGTCCTTGCTGGACTCACCAATTGTCCCCACCCGGTAAGTCCTCCTTTCTGCCTCTGGACTTTCATGTGCACATGCTTTTCTGCTTCCGTGACCTCTGCCACACTGCCTTGCAGTTTGTGCTGATCGACCTTGACTCACTTGTCACCCCGATCTAGAACAAGGCTGCTGCCTCCATTGCCATGCCAGCTCTGTTGCTCACCAGTACGACCAGCACAAAAAACGATGCATGCGTTACAAAGCATATCAACTGGATAAAGCAGTGCATGTACATGAGGCAAAGTTGTCCCCTGCCTAGTGATTAAGAAGTAGTACTGTTTTTTCTACTTTGCTTCTGGAAGGAGCTGTGTCACCTTTCCTTCACAATGACGTCTACAAATCCTTGCTCTCTTAGTGCTGTTGGCTGTAATGTAGGGTTAACAAAGCAAACAAAAGGAGATGATGGAAGGAGCGCTGAAACTTTTCAGACACTCACCCCCAGTCACAGATCTGGGTTGAATTAATCTTCATTCTTTAGCTCACTTCGCCACCTCAGTTCTAACCCAGCTATATGCAAAGCAGTCTTGACCCTGTGCATCATGGGAACAGTCCAGCCTGACCTGCCATGCCAGGTCTTCCCCGAAACCAGTCCTAGGATGCTTGTTTCCAGTTCAGGGAGGACCTGGCCTGGCAGTTCAGGCTGGACTGTTCCCATGAGGCACAGGGTCAAGACTGATGTGCATATAGCTGAGTTCAAACTGGAATGGCATGGTGAGCAAAGAAAATATGGATTTAGGCCCAGATCTCTGTACTGAGGTGAATGTATGACATTGTTATGCATTCTGTCCATCAATTGGTCTTTTTGCATTTGTCACCCCGAGAGGGATGGATGTGCCCAGACATGGGTCCCGTGCTCTCCATGCCACTGGAGTCAAGGTATTTTGGCTGATGAGGGGTGAAACCCCAAAACCGGTCCTAGGATGCTTGTTCCCAGTCCAGGGGATTCCAACTGGAATGGCGAGCAAACAAATGGTAAAGAAACCTTTCTGCAGGGACAAATGAAAACTGTGGCACAATATTGCACTTTCCGAACATGCAATGGGGCACCTCCATGCTGACAGACACTTACTGCCAATGCAGCAAGTTCGCCTACACTCAGCTTGGATGGTGGAGCCTCTTCTCCCTCGTCACTGCATTACCGACCCTGGTCATTCCTGGAGAAGATCTGTCAGAGTTTTACCAACATTCGCTAAAGAAAAAGACAACTCTGTTGCATCAGGCTCCAGAGAAAAGAACTGCAGATTATTTTGGCTGGGCTTAGTACAAGGACATCCCAGAAGTATTCAGACCCTTCTTAACCGTTCAGGCAAAAGAGAACGCCCACTGGTTGCAGGTGACGAGGTGGGAAATGCTCAAAATGATGAACAGCACTGAGCTTGGCCTTAATGAGATCTAGGAAAAACTGACAGCCACCATGGTGATGTAGCATAGATATGTGTTGGACTTACTGACTGCAATGGAGGGAGGGGTGTGTGCCAAGATTGGTGTGTCCTGCTGCACTTTTATCCTAGGCAATGTTATGGACAACAGGACTCTGACTCTTGAAGCCAAGCGTTACATTATGCTTGAGGAAGGAAGTGCCACTGAGCAGGAGTAGTATATGAACTGGTTCTCCTGGCTTGCTCTGTGTCTGACCGATACGCCTTCATCATTGTTGCTGGTTTTCATACTGCTATTGTTGTTGTGTGGTTTCCTGCTGTAAAAACGCAGTCCTCAAATTGGGTAGAATACAAGTAACTAGAGAAGTAGTATCAGTCAAAACTGTAGAACAGCAAATCCTCAGCAATGTGACTGTCATTAAGTATTGGTTAGATGGTGTAGTTGAAAATTCAACTAGATGGGGGAATGTAAATATTGAAAAAGTTGATATTGATGATACATGTATGTATAAGAACAAAATGGCATCATTATTATTGAATTTGCCCGTCATAAACTCTCCATCATCCCTCGCTCTGAGACCTTGGCCTGAGGTTACTGATTAATAGGTCACAGGTGGGATGACACGCAGCTGGAAGACAAATGCGTGAACAGGAAACTCAGATCAATACCACAGATAGGCATAGCGACACAACAATACTCCAGGAAGATGGGCCCCAATAATGCACGCTTGGCCAGAGGGGTGCAAGCATTCACAAAAACATAACAAAGTCGGATGGCACAGGAAGTTAGAACCACGCAGCCAATCAGAACACAACACACAGTACACGCAGCGATCATACACCCCTCATGCCGGACATCTAGACACGTTACTCACTGGCAAACATTGTGTCCGCCCTTGGTCAAGGCCCACCTGGATTTGGAATTAGGGGCCTTATTTGTTTCTCCAAAGATAAGACCCACATTCTTTACCTAAAAGGGATCAACAGAAACTCTTTATATTACCTGAAGAAATGTATAAAAGCTTGTTCAGATCGATTGTTTTTTGAGTCAGTCCTCAGACCTGCTTCTGTAACTGTACTCCCAGCAACAGCTTTTTATTAAACCAACTGTTCCTGTTTTGCAAAACGCCTTTTGTCTTTTGTGTTTTCAAGGTAAATTCATATTTGAGCAACAAATTAACACAATTTATTCAGATAAACTAAAACTCTGTATAATCCCCAGTTAATATTTGGGACTCCTTAAAGTGCTATTGTAAGGGCCAAATCACCAGCCAGATGTCTCAGAAAAACATGCTTATTAAAACATCTCTAGATCACTTGACATTGGAAATAAAAGCTAAAGAATTGAGTAACAGACAAAACAATGATCCGGCCACCTTGACAACCTTTAAGCATCTCAAATATGTATTCATTTCCATAGTCAGCAAACGTGCACATCTTTGGATCCACGTTCAAAAAGGTAAAAAGCTAGTCCCTAGCAGCCTACCTGAAGTTTAAACGCAACTCCACCCTTATCTAAATGATCAACAATCAACAAAATAAACTACAAACCTCAACTGAAGTGATACTTAAAGTCTTCCAATGCTTTTACACTAAATTATACACACCGTCTCAAAATATTTAGAGTTCCTGCTACTCAAACAAATCTCTATCTCTGATGATGGAATATCTGTATCTAACCCAGTCCCAAGAGAGGAGATGAATTGCGCTATCAAAAGTATCCCCTCTGGTAAGGCCCCAGGACTGGATGGCTTCCCAAATTAGTTTTATAAAACATTTGCCCAATCAATTATTGATACACTAGAACAGACTCTCTCTTACTTCGCTACCTCTGGTTGGGTATCAGGGTCTGCCCCCGAAGGCACCATTGTGGTTATCACCAAGGAGGATACGGATCCCAAACATTTTAGACCTATATCCCTCATCAACATGGAAGCCAAACTGGCTCCCCCTGCAGATTCCCAAATTAGGCGAGTCCACTCAATCAGGCTTCATCAAAGATCAACTGGCAAGCGACAACATATGCCTCTTCTCCCATATCATTGAGAGAGCCTCAAATCCGCTTTCTCTCCTGGCTGAGGCTATGGCCCTGGATGTGGGGAAGGCTTTCAATAAAGTCTCATTGGCCATAACTCGAAGTCGTTCTCTCGAGACATGCCTTAGGGGAAGAGATAATCCAGATGACCATAGCCTTATATTCCAATCCCTCAGCCAAATTAATGGAGTTGTATCCCAATCCTTTACACTAATACAGGGAACCCGACAAGGGGAAACAGCGTTTATAACGCAGACAGAAGTACGCAGTGCCATTACAATGCAGGTACTACAACAAATGCATTGTTATCACGCGTTCCATTACCATGCAAGTCGTTATAATGACTTGCTTTAGGGAACGCGTTGTTGGAATTTTAAATCCAACACCTTCCCTACTCCTGCACAGACTGGAGTTGGAATAATAAAATATACTATTCCATAAGTCCAGCGCTGCCATAAGGCAAATTATTGTAACAACTTGCGTTCTAATGGAACAAGTGGTAATGACATGTTTGTTGGGCTCCCCATGTTGTAAAGGCATGCATTGTAAAAGCATGCGTGATTACATCATACATCCCCCGGCAAGGTTGTCCCCTTTCACCGCTCCTGTTTCTCCTCGCAATCGACCCTTTGCTCCTAATGTTAAATCAATCAACAATCATCCCAGGCATCTCCTTCAACACCATATAAAACAGCTGCGTACGCTGACAACATCCTGATATTTCACAGAATCTCCTGACCTTGCAATTATGGCGATCCTATTCAGTATTGATCGGTTTTCCCAATTCTTGAGATACTCCCTGACAAAGTACAAAATGGAGATCCTCCCTTTAAACGTCAACTGCCACCCCTCATTAATTAGCTCCTCCAAATTCCAATGGAAGTCTATCATCAAATACCTTGGGATATGGTTTTGTAAGGAGCTCACTGAATCTGTCTCCATCAACAAAAGCAAAACCCTAGATAGAACCAAGGACTTACTCTCAGTGTGGTTACTGAAACATATATCCTGATGGGGTAGATTGAAAACTATCAAGATGATGGTCTCACCTCTGATCAACGTTTTGTCCAGCATGTTCCTGGTTTGAATCTCCCCTGACTTCTGTCTCAAGATTGATAATTGTTTCAAACTTCCTATGGGAGAATAATAAACCAAGCATTAGCTTTTAAAAAGCTGAGAACACCCATGAAAGTAGGAGTTTTCAACTTAACTGATTAACTACCAAACTGCCTTTAAGGTTGCCCAAGGTTCACAGTGTTTTGAAGCTAACCCCTTAAAAAGACTAGCATTGGCATAGCCAATAGGTCTCGCCTTTGGGACCTTACGTGTTTAGCCAGAACATTTGGCTATGTTGTAGAGCATTGTAGCTGCTGTGCATCATCTTGAAAAGTTATAACAAAAAGTGTTAAGCATTTTTGTTACCTTCCTACAAACCAAGACAACATTACATACACAACTGAACAACCCGATTAAAAAAAGATTTTAACATAAAAAATGTCTTCTGGGTTTTATTTTGTACTTGCACTGCTGGCAACTTCTTCCTGCCTGTTGTCATACTTGTTTGTTATAAATATTTTTGTTATGGGGTAGAGGGACATAAATAATGGGGGAGTGGAGGTTGTAAAACAGTAATTTAATTAGAAAATGAGCAGCGACGGACACTAGGGGAGAATCAACAGGTGATGCTTAGGTGGTGCGCTGATGCAAAATGGTGGTGGTGAGTGATGTTTGGTGCTCAGGTGATGCCACTATATGGTGTGGATTGGAGGTACATTGTGGATTGTGGAGTAGTGGAGTTGAAATATGTTGTTTGGTTTGTAATTATGTGGTGTGTATTGGAAATTTGTGGAGTTGAATGGTGTGGCCTGGAACTGTGGTGTTGAGTGAAAATATGCTTAGTGAAATTGTGTCATGGTGTGGAGTGCATTTATGTTGATTGGTGGTATGTGGCATAGAGTGCATTTATGAGGAGTGTATTTATGTTGCATTGAGTAGAGTGCAATTCTGTGGCATGTAATTATGTGGCATTGAGTGGTATTATGTGGAGTGTATTTATGTTGCCTTGAGTAGAGTGTAATTATGTTACATGTAATTATGTGGTACTGAGTGGTATGTGGAGTGTATGTATGTTGCATTGAGTAGAGTGTAATTATGTGGCATGTAACTATGTTGTACTGAGTGGTATTTTGTGGAGTGTGTTTATCTTGCATTGAGTAGAGTCAAATGATGTGGCATGTAATTATGTGGCACAGTGGTATTACGTGGATTGTATTTATGTTGTATTGAATAGAGTGTAATTATGTGACGTGTAATTATGTGGTATTGAGTGGTATTATGTTGAGTGTGTTTATGTGGCATTGAGTAGTGTGTAAATATGTAGCATGTAATTATGTGGCACTGAGTGGTATCATATGGAGTGTATTTATGTTGCATTGAGCAGAGTGTAATTCTGTGGCGTGTACGTATGTGGCACCAGTGGTGTAACAAAAGTTTAAGGGCCCCCCCTACACAGAGGGGCCCCTACTCTAGATTTTATCCAGAGTGCTTAGACCCCCGCAACACGGGGTATGCGGGGGCCTCTGTTACGCCCCTGTGTGGCTCAGTTTTATTATGTGGAGTGTATTAACGTTGCATTGAATAGAGTGTAATTATGTGGTACTAAGTGGCATTATGTTGAGTGTATTTACGTTGCATTGAGTATAGTGTAATTATGTGGTGTGTAATTATGTGGCACTGAGTGGTATTATGTGGAGTGTATTTATGTTGCATTGAATTGAGTGTAATTGTGACGTGTGATTATGTGGTACTGAGTGGTATTATGTGGAGTGTATTTATATTGCATTGAGTACAGTGTAATTATGTGGCGTGTTATTATGCGGCTCTGAGTGGTATTTTTTATAGTGTATGTTGCATTGATTGCAGTATAATTATGTAGCATATTATGTAGCATATAATTATGTGGCACTGAGTGGTATTATGTGGGGTGTATTTATGTTGCATTGAGTAGAGTGCAGTGCTTCAGGGTGAGAACTCCTCATTACAGGCACGAAGAGGCAAAGAAATGAAAAAGAGTGAGGGGGTGAGTGGGGAGAAAAGAGACAGTAGTAAAACACAGAGGAGGAAAGAAAATTATTACCATCATCATCATGTTACTACAGCCAGGGGCGTAGCTAGAGCTTGTGGCGCCTGGGGCTATCCCTCAGTTTGCCGCCCCTTGGGGGGGGGAGCTGGGGAAAAAGGACAGTGAGCACTTGAAAGATGTCTGAGACACATAGTATTGCTGCTAATAGTTACCTCGATCATGCAAGTTACATGCACATACATGACACGGTCAAAGGCTACACAGTTGAATACACCGGTGACTGGCAGTACAAAAAGAACACACAGACTGCATGATCTATTTGGGGACTCAGAAAAACCGCATGTGACATCCATTAGAGAGCTGTGTGAACAATTACCCCTCAGCACAATGCAAACATGCACATACATGACACTGTTCAGGGATCCATCATCTACAGCTGACATTAAATGACCATCATTTAAATTGTGAAAAGTCAGCACATCTTTAATGCTAAGTCACGTTTCAAAAAAAGGCCTGGTACGTTTTATTTTCCGGCCCATATTGTAACAAAAGCAAATATATTTTTATGGCTCCTCCTTGTGCATCTCTCCACCTTCTACCTCCTAGGCAGTGCACCAGGCGCTGTGACCACAGGGGGCGCTGTGTTTGGAAATAATAGCATTAACTTATGGTTTAAAAGCACCTGCTGGAGAGTTCCTTGTGTGTTCAGTAGTTTTCAGGCTACAATAAAAATGTCAAGATAAGTCTGGTGATTAATGTTTCTGCTGAGAGAGATCAGGGTTTTGTCTAGAGGCAGTTTTGACTTATCATAAAGTAACTCAGAGGGTTAGCGTGTGTGCTGCAAAGAACGTTTATCATACAGATCACAGAACTGTATTTTATGTGAATAGATCAATGGGCTACTGCTTTGGTCACATAAATCCTTTTGTCATTTGCAGTTCATAAGTTACAATCCTAATATAGCACAGTCTCCTTTGGACTGTTATCAAAAAGCTGCCTGCAAACTGCATGGTATAGGTAAGATTTTTTTTGCCTAGTCTTTCGTTATCCTAATGTTGCTACAAAGTTATTTTGGGTAGAAATAAATTCTTATTAGCAAAGTTAACCCAATCACTGTGGTACTTTTTAAATCCTGAGTTTGTGCTTCTACAGTCCGAATACTCTTAAAATGTCTACAAGTATGAGTGACATGTGGTTCCTACACCTTGTAATCCTCAGTCATTGTCTTATTTGTACTATAATGTGGCACTGGTCGAGCATAAGGCTGGCTTGAAAACCACACATATGTAACACACCTGATAACAACAAAGGAAAGTCAAGGACGCAATGCATGCAGTCTGCCTGACGCACTGCAGGCCTTGCAGCTCTTTGTAAATAAGTACTACATTTCCAGTCCCAATCATAGTTCCATTCTGACAGCTAAATAGGTTGTCCTCAAATCTCACTGAACTCGCTGGTGTCTTTGAGTCCATTCTCAACTGAAAAATGTGAGTTGTCCGAGCAGAGGCTGGCTTTGCTTGCACTGCTTGTCTTTTTGCCCTCTGAGCAGAAACTTTTCTGTGGCCTACCAGTGTCAGGGAATCTTCAGCTCAAGGGATCCCCCTTAACACTCCGTACATATCACAGTCCATCTCAGCTACTTTTTTAGCTCACATCACAGTTGGGGGAGATACGTGCTCAGATGTTTCATGGCTCCAGCACACTGTCAAAGTAAGCAAGCAAACCAAGAGTAGCTGCCTCTTGCCAAACAAAACAAAAATCACCAAAACCAAGGCCAGAACCAGGGCGAAGTGCTAACCTGCCCCCGACTCCTCGTGGCCAGTAATACTCACCTCTGTTGGTGTGGACATTGGGGCTCCCAAAGCGAGATCACCTGACTCTGCAGCAGCGTCTTGCACCCACGCCGCTCCCGCCTGCGTGCGTGAAAAGTGTGACCAAGATGTCTATGTCGCATGAATTGCTCATGGGGGAGGCCATAATCTTCAGCCAGGTGCTCAAAGGGGTGGGAGATGACCGTCAGAAAAAATGTTGCAGAATAAACTCCTCGACACGACGAGAGCGTAGCGGTGAGCGCGTAACGCGTCACTGCTACGTCACGTCAGAATGCCGGGCCCCGTGGGAAGCACAGTCGCAGACTAGTCTTCCCCCGGGGTCATTCGCGCTGATAGGCCAGGTAGGGGAAAGGGAGGAGTTAGGGGGTGGGGGTATATAGGCGCAGGGGAGGAAGGGAACTTCCTCTTCCTGCGCCTGGCACCATCGGGAGGGTTCAAGAAAGGGAGGTTAGTGTTAGCTAGGGGCCTTGTCTTGTAGTGTAGTCGGGTGATCTTTGGGTCGGTTCTATAGGCGCCGGGGGCTGTTTCCACACGGCAGCCGGTTGGTTCCCACGCCGGAAGCGTGCACTTCAGCACGATGTCGGGCGTATCGTCGCGGGAGGTCAGGGAGGCCTTGCTGCTGCTTGCGAGGGCCGGGCGGGAGGACCTGCTTCGCCCGGGGGTTTTGGGCTAGGCGTGGGTGGGGGCCACCAGGGGCACACGCGCTGCCTCGGCCGGGGTTTCGGCCGCAGTGGTAGCTTGTCAGGAGGACGAGCCTGACGCGGCGGAGCACGGTAGCGAGCGGAGAGGGGGCGGAACGCACAGAGACACGGCGAGGGGCGGGAAACGCAAGAGCCTGCCCCCGCGTGCCTTCCCACCGATAGAGTTTGTGCCTGGGGCCACAGGGGCCGCTGTGGAGCCTGCGCCCCCCGCGCTTGCACTCATGGACCCCCTGCAGGTGCCGGCCGGCACTGCGCAGGGGGTGGGGCAGGAAGACACCTTTTCTGGGCCTGCCCTGGAGCTGGAGGGAGCACTGGGTGGGGTTGGGACATCTGAGACCGTTGGGCGGGCTGCTGTCATCACCCCTGGGGCTGGCTTGTCGGGGAACATCACCAGGGAGGGCGGAGGCCTGGAGGAGGAGGCCCCCATCGACCTGTCCACTAGCTCCAGGGCTGGCACCCCAGCCCCAGCAGGTCAGGCGGCGGTGGGGGCCCTGGGGGGCGGGGGTGGGTGGCCCATCCTGTTTCCCATGCCTGGGGGGCCCGGCTGGGCCCCGGGGTTCCCACAGGGGGGTTTCTTCCCCACGGGGGCTGAATTTTATGGCTACTGCCCGCCCCCGCCCCCTCAGATCTGGGGTGCTGCTTCCTGGGAGGAGAGAGCCAGGGGGGAGAGGATTCTGGAGCAGATACGGGATGCCCGGCGGGCTAAACAGTCCGGGGCCAGGGAGAGCGCAGTTTGGCACCGTGAGTTTGATGAGTGCCCCTCCCCGACCTCTGAGGAGGAACGGGAGGCGTAGAGGGAGGAGGAGCTCAGGAGAGTCAGGGCCAAGAAGTCTGTGGAGGACCCCCCCCCCAGAGAGTCATGGCAGGCGTAGGGACGGCCAGGACGGCTTTGAGGCCCGATGGTGCCGGGGCCCACTCAGGTTGGAGCGACCTGAGGGGTGGGAGGGGATCCAAGCCGGCGGCTGTCGGCAGAGCCCGGGGGAGCCTTGCGGAGTGCAAGACGGCTCCGAAACGCAGGACTGAAGCAGCAGGGCAGTCTGCGGCGGCTGTCCCTCCACCGCGGGCTCGGGCCCCTGCGATGCGTGTCGAGATGGGCGTGCGTGTGCAGAAGGGTGTGCAGAAAGGTGTGAAGAGAGCGGTGAAGGAGGAGGAGAATGTGCGTGTGGATCTGGAACCGGTGCTTGAGTTGGATTATGGTGCGGAGAGTGATGAACTGGAAGACGGGGAGGTGCGGGATGACTTGGAAGGCTTAGGGGGCGTGGCGGACAACGGCGACCTTGGTGTTTTGCAGGCCCCAGCGTCGACGAAGACCAAGGCCAGGACGGCGGTGGTCCAGGTGGCGGTGCCCAGGGGACGGCCCAAGGAACGGACTGAGACACTCACAGGTGAGGGTGCCTGGTGGGCTGCCTGGGATGACGGTCCCCGGAGTGGGGAGGGCGCAAGAGGGCTTGCAGGTCTGTGGGAGTTGGCGATGGGTCGGTACGGGAGTGGGAGAAGCCATCGGGCGGTCCACCTGAGGATGGTAAACAGGTGGACGGTAAGTCGGTGACTTTGGGGATACAGACGGACAAAGTGGTGGGAAAAGAGGAGAAGGGAGTTAAGGTGCCGAAGAAACTGCCATATATGGGGCTGGCTATGCCATTGGGGTCACATCTTTCGGAGAAGTTGAAGGATCGGATTTGGAGGCATGAGTTTGTGGACGTTTTTAAATTACTACATAGGGAGGTGCAGGCAAAGGAAGGGTCCAAGGAGGAGGAGTGGGAGCTGACGAGGCGCCCTAGGGTGCCGGTGACGATGGAAAATTGGACGTCAGCGTTATTAATCTTTGCCAGTGTCTACTGCCAGAAGTACTTGGATAGGGCGATTGCGCTTTTCAAATACATGGACATTATTCGTAAGGCCCAGATGCAGTTCGGGGGTTTTGCCTGGCTGAGTTACGATGAGGAGTTTCGAGCTAGGGTTAGTGCGAATCCCGAAAAAAGCTGGGGGGAGGTGGATCAAGAGCTCTGGGTTCAGTGGATGGCGTCGACGCACTCCACTGCGTCCACACATACTGCCAGCGGCCTGCCGGTTGTGTATCGGTCCTTTCCGCCGCGTTCCGCCCAAGGCGGGGCGGGTGGAAGCTCGGTGCCCAGCACCATCGTCTCTGGGCAACAGTCCAAGCCGGGAGGTTATTCCACGGGGGCTTGTTGGAGCTACAACAGAGGGTATTGTTCCCGGTACCCCTGTAAATTCAAGCATGAATGCTCCAAATGTGGTGGGAAACATGCCCTTACTCAGTGCCTTACCCTCACCACCCCCTCGGAGCAGTGGAGGAACGCCAGGGGACGGGGCCACCCTGGACAGAAGGGCGCCTACACCGGTTAGGGTGGAGGTGATGGCCCCGTGGCTCTCGTGCTACCCGGATCGGGAGGCTGCGGCGCGGCTCTTCTGGGGTTTCACGGAGGGTTTTAGAGTGGGCTATCAGGGTCCCAGGGAGCGGTGCTGGGCCGACAATTTGAGATCTGCTAAGCTACAGAAGGAGGTGAGGGAAGCAAGGGTGGCGGGCCCGTTTACTGACTGACCTTTGTGTGATTTGATCGTCTCTCCGTTGGGGGTGGTGCCGAAGAAGGAGGAAGGGGAGTTCAGGTTGATACACCATCTGTCATGGCCGGAGGGCCAGTCTGTGAACGACTTTATTGCAGAGGAGGATTCTAGGGTGCTCTATGCGTCAGTGGACAATGCAATCCGTCTGGTGAGGGTTTGTGGACCGGGGGCGGAGTTGGCGAAATGCGACGTCAAGTCGGCCTTCCGTTTATTGCCTATTCACCCGGCGGATTTCTCGCTCCTGGGCATGCAGTTTGGGGGGCCCATCTACGTGGACAAGGTTTTGCCCATGGGGTGCGCCATTTCCTGTGCTCTCTTTGAGCTGTTTAGCACTTTTCTGCAGTGGGTCATGATGCGAGTCAGTGGGTGCCGTGAGGTTACTCACTACTTGGATGATTTCCTCTTCCTGGGGAGGGCGGATTCCGGGGATTGCGGCAGGGCCCTGTCGCATTTCCAAGACGTGGCCTTTCAGTTTGGGGTGCCTTTGGCGCCTGAGAAGACGGCTGGTCCCAGCTGTTGCTTCACATTCCTGGGGATCGAACTGGACTCGGTGCAGTGGATGGCGCGCCTCCCTGCGGCCAAAGTGGCGGAGATACTGGCATGCCTGGACTGGGCGGTTGGAGAGAAGCGGATTCCTTTGCGGGCAGTTCAGAAACTTCTAGGCTTCCTCAACTTTGCGTGTAGGGTGGTGGGGGCAGGGCGGACGTTCTGCAGGCGGCTCGGCATGGCCATGTCGGGGGCAGTGCTTCCACATCACAGAGTCAGGATTTCCATGGGAGTGAGGGCAGACTTGAGGACCTGGATTGTTTTCTTGCGGGATTTTAATGGTGTGTCCCTGGACTTTGATGAGGAGAGGGCGGTCTGGCAATGCCAAATTTACTCTGATGCAGCGGGGTCGGCGGGGTTTGGTTTTTTTTTGGGACGGGAGGTGGTGTGCGGAGGACTGGTCGGCCCCTTGGTTGAAGCAGGGGAGAAGCATTGCTTTCTTGGAATTCTTCCCTTTGCTGGTTGCACTGGAGGTCTGGGGGGAGGAATTTCGGAACAGGTCTGTGCTCTTCCATGTGGATAACATGACGGTTGTGGAGTTGGTGAATCATCAGAGGGCGCGGGACCTGAGAGTGCTGCGGCCGTTGCGGAGTTTCATGTTGGCGTGTCTGCGGTTGAATGTGGTGTTTCGGGCTAAGCATGTCCCTGGAGCGAATAATGACATTGCGGATGCTTTGTCTCGTTCGCAGTGGCAGCGGTTTCGACGCCTGGCACCGGGAGCGGATACTTGCAAGACCGAGCTGCCGGCCGGCATCTGGGCCTTGGGGGAGTGAGGATGATTGGACTGGTGGAGGGTTCGTTGGCTGATACCACGAGGAGAACATATCGTTTGGCATGGTCGGAATTTAGTGCTTTCATGGGCTGGAACATGGATAGTGTGGTGTGTGCTGAGTCTGATGTGAGGCAGGGGCTGAGACGTTTTGTGTTGGTTTGTGTTGACAGGGGTTTGTCTGCGGCTACGATCTCTGGTAAATTGGCGGGGATATCCTTTTACTGTGTCCTGTTTATGGGGTTTGATCCGACCAAAGATGCGATCGTGCACAGGATGTTACGGGGATGGGGCAGGGAGCGCGGGAGTGGGGGGCGGGGCAGGCTGCGAGAAGCAATTACTTTTGAGTTGTTGGTCCGGCTGGTTGGGGTGTTGCCGGATTGTTGTTACGACCTGTTTGAGGCTGGCCTTTTCCGTTTGTGTATGTTGTGGATGTTTTTCGGGGCTTTCCGGGTGTCGGAGTTGTTGGGTACTAGGAGAATGGCTGGCAGGTTGTTTGAGGAGATTCGGGTGGATGGAGGTCGCCTGGGAATTTGGTTGCGGTGCTCGAAGACTGACCAGTTGGGCAGGGGTAAGTGGGTGTGGCTGAGTGAGACGGAGGGCGGGGTGGTATGCCCTGTGGCTGAGTGGTGGGCTTTCTTGGGGACGGTGAGTGTGGCGCGTGGGGAGATTTTTGTTCATGCATCTGGCGCGGGAGTGACAGCAGGACAGTTATTGGCAGTGTTGCGCAAGGCTTTGCGACGGCTGGGCATGGATGCGTCTGGGTTCGGGACTCACTCTTTCAGGATTGGGGCTGCGACAGCTGCGGCCAGGTTGGGGTGGTCCTGGGACAGGATAAGGAGGATTGGACGTTGGAAGTCCCGCTGTTGCGAGAAGTATGTGAGGAAGTGAGGTGTTCCCGGGGGGTTGTTGTTGAGTCATGTCGTTGTGTTCCTGTTTCTAACATCTTTTTCTTCGTAGGTTGCGTGGGTGGACCGGGCAGTAAGACGGTGACATGGATTGTTGGGCACTCCTTCGTGCATTGGGCATCCAAATATGCGGAGCGACAGGTTTACGGCCGTAACCTGGGACTGAAAGGACACTTGCACGAGGTACAATGGTGGGGCAAAGGTGGCATGCGATGGGGGCACTACTGCCCTGGCTCGCGAAGATGGTCCCGCAGAGGGGATGCCCTGATTTGTTGATAATACATTTGGGGGAGAACGACCTGGTGCAGCTGTCCGGTTTGGCACTTTTGCAACTCATGCAACGGGACCTGGATGTGTTGAAAAACAGGCTTGCAGGGACCTGCATTGCCTGGACGGAATTGGTCCCCAGGAAAGTGTGGAGAGGGGCAATGAAGCATGGGGCGATCGAAAAGGCACGAAGGAAGCTCAACAGGGCTATGAGACTTTACTGTGGTGACAAGGACATTAAAGTAATTGCACATGAGGGGATTCGACTTGCGGAGCCGTTAGTTTTTAGGGACGACGGGGTGCACTTGTCACAGCTGGGCAATGCCTATTATATGATGGAGATGAGAGATGTGGTGAGCAAGTTGTGGAATGAGGCTATCTGGTGTCCCAGGGTGTGAATGCTGGCGAGTGTGGCGGACCGGGGCCCCTTGGAGCGGGGGTGGGGCAGTGAACCGCCCTACAGGGGTTTCACTGGTTGGCGGTACTTGAAGGGACAAGGGGGTCAAGAGCGGGCACACCCATCCCTTGGGGGGGAGTTCGTAGGGGGGATAGAAGCGTGAATGGCAGGACGCAATGAGTGGGCTGGATGACAAATGATTGAGGGGCAGGAAGAAAGCATGGTATGGAGCCTCCAGGGCTTTGTGATGAGGTGGAACGAGTGAAACAAGTGAGAGGGGAGTGTGAGTGGGGGTTTGATGTTATTACCTGTTTATGTTTACTGTTATGTACAGATTACGCAGTTTCTGGTCTAATAAAATGGCCTTTTACGCTGACACTGCGTGGTCTGTTTATTGCGCGATGCCGGGCCCCGGGGGAAGCACAGTCGCAGACTAGTCTTCCCCCGGGGTCATTCGCGCTGATAGGCCAGGTAGGAAGCAGGAAAGGGAGGAGTTAGGGGGTGGGGGTATACAGGCTAAGGGGAGGAAGGGAACTTCCTCTTCCTGCGCCTGGCACCATCGGGAGGGTTCAAGAAAGGCCGCCCACCCACCCGGCAGTTGGAGGTGTGGTTTTTTGGGCTGGTTTGGGGCGTTGCCAGTTTAGGCCAGAGCTGCGTTAGGCGGTACTTGAAGGGACAAGGGGGTCAAGAGCGGGCACACCCATCCCTTGGGGGGGGAGTTCGTAGGGGGGATAGAAGCGTGAATGGCAGGACGCAATGAGTGGGCTGGATGACAAATGATTGAGGGGCAGGAAGAAAGCATGGTATGGAGCCTCTAGGGCTTTGTGATGAGGTGGAACGAGTGAAACGAGTGAGAGGGGAGTGTGAGTGGGGGTTTGATGTTATTACCTGTTTATGTTTACTGTTATGTACAGATTACGCAGTTTCTGGTCTAATAAAATGGCCTTTTACGCTGACACTGCGTGGTCCGTTTATTGCGCGAGGAGTGCAGGCTGGAGCGCGGCTTTGCACTGTTACTGTCTGGGCGGTGGCCGCTGCACTGGAGGCCCGTTGCAGCCGCCTTAATAATTTATTTGGGACACTGTGTTCGTTCCCAAATAAATTATAAAGGCCGCCGCAACGTGCCTCCAGTGCCGCGCGACCGCCTCAAAAATGGTGCCACCTGGGGCGGAACACCCCCCCCCCTCCGCACCCCACTAGCTACGCCAGTGCACATCAGCGCTGTAGCTTCACATTACAATTTTTGACAACATTTCTACCGGCTGACAATGTAAATGTAGTTGAGCTTATATAGCGCACAGCTACCTGCAGTGGGTTTCCCGGCGCTTGCTTAGGGAACCCTTCCTGGTATTCCCCTGTGAGATAGCAGGGTATCCACAAGGTGAAAGTCAGGCATCCCACCACAAGGGGCCGTTGTGGAGATTAAGCAAGCTATTGCCCAGAGTCGCAGAGTGTGAACCCGTGAGTCGAGGAAGCACCGGGGCGAGAATTATCGAGTCCGTGGAATTTTTAGCCCAAGACCCCGCCGAGGCAGGGAATTGAACCCTGGTCCAGGACCAATCTCAGCTTTCGGGTCTGCTGCCTCTAACCCCTGAGCCACACTTCTCCACAATAGACTGAACATACCGATCACAATCATAAATACCATATCGATGAACATGTCTTGACATTGATAGTCATTTATGTTATTTTTCCTCTTTTCCCTCCTTGTTTTTCACTCTGTAATGTTTTTTGTATTGCTAAAATGGCAATAAAATATTTAGAACACACAAAAAAACTGTACTGAGTTGTTTGTACTTATGACATGTTTAGCTGCTAAACTTGCTCATGACACCCTTTTTTGTAATTTGCCTATTAATTCATAATATAAAACATTAAAAGCGGAATTTTGGTCAGTCATCCCTATCAAAATGGTCCAGCATTGTTGTATGGGTTCCCTTAATTAGAAAAGTGACGAATCCAGTCAGGGAGCACCAACGTTTGTATCAGGACTACACCGCTCCCGTTCCTCGACACTGGCATACCCCATGAGCTAGTTTTTTAAATAGATTTGTGCGCCTACAGATCCAACGATTCCTATGTAAAATCATATGTTCTAAAGTTATCCTAACAGCATATTTTGAAAATCCATCCCACTGTCTCACATTATCTATTACCCCTCTTTCTCTTCTGGTTGCGTGCACTCCCCCCTCCACTTCTCTCCCCTCCTGCTGAGGCAGTGCGGTTCTTTTCCTCTTAGAGCAATTCTCTTGATAGGAATGAAAGTGCAATCATTCTGATTGGCTGCCTGGGCTCAACGGGGGTTCCCAAACCTATTAGTCAGAGCTAGGGTTGTTCGTATATCGCAGATGAGCTGAGCACCGGGGCTACGACACTCCAGCAGCAGTACAGTAATGGCTGCAGCTGCAACTTCCGCTCTGTGAATCACTAGCGGAACCGTGGTGAGGACATTCCCCCAGGCGCGCACGCGGGATTTACAGAGCTCGTGTTGGCATCCTGTCCCTTTTGCTGTTTTCATCCTAGGAAAACGATTGGCTTCTTTGGCTCCAAAGGCATTCTGGTAGCTGCCCTTAGCCACACTCGAGCCAGGTGTGTCCAATCCTGGTCAATAAAGGCTAGACAGTCAGGGTGTTCATATAGGATGCATTTGCATGCAATAGTTGTAAATGGAAATAATTTACATCCTGAGTATTCTGAATATTGTGTGAGTCTACACTCATGCACCATTGTGCCCTCACTGTTAAGAATGTATGACGTTACAACGCATACATTTACAGCGCATGCCTTTACAACGCAGTTTTTACATCACAACATCCTTTACAACGCACCCCATTACATCGCATGACACTACATCGCATTTTTAGAAACTACCTTTACAACGCATTCCATTACATCTCATTATACCTTTACAACGCATACCATTACATTGCATTTAAGGTAAGTTTTGGATAGTATAGGGGTTAAAATTACTATTCTAACTCCAGGGGCTGCAAGAGTAGGGTGAGTGTTGGATAGTGTAGATGTAAAAATTACTATTGTAATTCCAGGGGGGGCAACAATAGGGTAAGTTTTGGATAGTGTAGGGGTACGATGTGTTGTAATGGTATGCCTTGTAATGCTATGCGTTGTAATGCCTGCGTTGTAGTGACATGTGATGTAGTGTCATGCGATGTAGTGTCATGCGTTGTAGTGACATGCATTGTAAAGGATGTTGCGATGTATTGACTGCGTTGTAACTAGTGCGAAGTAATGGTTGCTTTGTAAAGGATGTTTCCCCACTATTAAATGCATGCAGATTTTTTTAAAAAAAAGCACAATTTTGATTGCATTTTAAACAGTAATACAACTGCAACATCATGCAGAATCACATCACCAATGCACTTGACTCATGTGAACCCCAGTGCACTCCCATTCCTCCCTCGCCCTTAGCAGTCTAGCGCTTGTTCCACCCCGCCCAGCTGCTTGCAACAATATGTCAAAAGCATTCAGAATTCATTCTGCTGTTTACGTTGGTCTTAGCCACCAATTACTCAACATAGAAATTCCACATTAGTCCCACCAGGGCATGCCCACCGCAATCTGAGTGACGTCAATGTATCTGTATCTGCCCTACCTATTTCAGTAGGTTCCTGGTCCAGAGGGCAATGCTCTGAGGTATCGACAGTTGCCAGGCCATGGTGATCCGCCTGTTAAACAGAACCAGCGTCAGATCCACAAATCTACTTTCCAGTCTGTGGGCATTAGTGCAAGCCATGAGTCCCAGCAGGCACAGCTCAAGTGTACAGGGGACCGGGCAGCCCACTATCTCAGAGACGACAGACATAACCTGCACCCACATCGGCTTCTGCTCAAAGCAGTACCACACCATGTGATAGAACCCCACATCTGCCCTACCACACCTTGAGCAATCCCTAAGCGTACCCCTAAAAATGTGGTGTACGCGATGTGGAGAGAAGTATGCTTGATGCACATAATCAAATGGTGTGAAGTGGAAGGGCATGCCCTGGGATACTCCCCGCACCTGGGCCCATTTACTGCTCCATTGCTTGGACCTAAACACTATGGAGAGATCTGTCTCCCACTTCACCATGTGCCTAGGGATCAGAGTATGCGACCACAGCAGCAGACGACCATACACGATTGTTGCTGCTATCCTGCCCGTGCCATGAGTTAGTATCCCCATCATCAGGGAAGAGGTGGACGACTCCAACGGAGTGGTCCCCCAGACCCCGAAGATAATATGCACTAGGGCATTATACGTAAAGGAACTGGCCACCTGGGATCCCATACAAGTCAACCAAGTCCTGGAACGCTCTGAGTCTACTGTCCCGGAACAAGTCCCCCACATATAATGCACCAGACTCCCTCCAGGCCTGGGTCTCGACCCAACTCACCAAATTCCGAGTCTCTGGCAACGCCCACAAGTCCAGCTGGGAGGCATACAGGCAAGGTCTGCCACCAGTGTGAACATAACACCGCCAGAAAGAATGAACCATTTTTAACACAACAGTGGTGTGCGCCCTCCTGTCTGCCGGCTGGAGTAGTCAAGTCATTATAGGTGTATCACCTAGCACCTGCCTCACCTCTCAAAGGTTCGTCATTGGGACCTATGCCTAACCATTTCATCAGCCACTGCATCTGTACCACCATGCAGTATAACTCGTCGTTGGGAGCCTCAAGGCCCCCCTTAGGCACCTCACTGAATGACACCCGTCTTCTGCCACTCCCCCAGATGAGATATGAGAAGAGGCCATTAAACATGCAAAAAAAGAACCTGGGAGGAACCACTACCACCCGAGGCAGGATCAGCATTTTTGGAAACGCAACCCTACCTATTGAGGAAAGAGGAAGAGAGGTACAGACCGGTGGAGAGGAGTGACTCAAGTGCAACACCTTGCCCAAGTTTCCCTCCAGTAAGGTACACCTTACTGATACACCTGCAACCTCAAACACTTAAATGAATCGTATTGCCAAACTAGCCGTGACAGGGGGACTCCAAACGCCGGGAGGGCGGCACCCACCTTAGTGGGAACAAAGCAGGACTTGGGCCAATTAACATGAAAGCCCAAAAAACTCTTTAGATGGGGCAGAGTCGTCCCCACATCCCGTAGATACACCAGGGCATCATCAGCATAAGAGATCACATGCTATCGACCTATCACTCATATTTCCCGCGTGGAAGCCCTGTATTGAAGCAGACATGCAAAGGGCTCCACGGCCAGTGCGAAGAGCAATGGGGATAATGGGCAACCGCGACGGGTGCCCTTGCAATAGGGAAATCAAAATGATTTGGTACCACCAGTCTTAACCATGGCCAATGGGCAGCTATAGAGGTTCCAGATCCACCCAAGAAACCCAGGGCTCAGCCCCTTTTTTTTACCAGAGCAGCCAGGAGGAAAGTCCACCCCAACATATCAAAAGCCTTTTTAATATCTAGCAACACTGCCAAGAAATCTGACTGGAGGCTAGAAACAAGCACCTGACACTCAAGAATGTGCTCCTATCAGGAATATACCTATTCTGGTCCGAGTGGACTAACACCTCCATCAGTGGCAGCAACTGATTAGTGAGAACCATGTCCAGAATCCTGCAGTCCAGGTTTAGGAGGGCGAGAGGCCTATATGGCGTCACATCCGTGGGATTATGGCCAGGTTTTGGAAGCTCCACAATTAGAGCTTCTCGTAAGGACACCGGGAGCGTCTTCAATGCACGTTATATACTTTCTGCAATTTGCACACATGTGTGTTCTGTATATAGAATAAAATTCAGCCAGGCACCCATCCGAACCCGTTGTCTTATTAGGAGCCAACTACGCCACGGCCCCTCCGAATCTCCTCAATGTGCAGAGGGTCATCCAGCTCGCTGTACTGAAGCAGATTAACATCGCGGAGACAGGCCAGCAGGTGGTCGACAGACTGCTCAGGAGCCAGCAAATACAGTTTAGTGTAGCAATCAGTGAAGGTCGCATTAATGTCAGCCTGGAACGTGACCACAACCCCGTTGGGCGAGTTATCGCTGCTATAGTACTACGTGGTTCTGACTCAATCAACAACCACGCCAGCACCGTTCCTGCACGTTCGCCCTTGCCATGCTGCCTGGTTAAGTATGTCCTGTAGTCCAAGAACCCTTAGTGGGACGGGGTCTCTACGTGCCTTAGGCGCAATGTGCCAAGCTTAGTAGCCATGCTTGAATGATTGACAGGGTATTCCAATCTCCAACCACCACATATCCGCTTCAATGCACACAATGTCCGACTGTAGGGTGTGTGTTACACCCTATGAAGTAACTATGCATTTTCCTCTAGTTACAACCTTGAAGGCCTCCCATTCAACTTGCCGGGCCTGGGTCAACCCCCGCAATCTGCAAAATAATCTGTAATTTGAGCACCCACTGTATCCCGGAATGGTACATCTTGGAGTACTTCTGGGCAAAGCCTCCACATGGGGATCCTATCCCTACACTGCCCCAGTGCAAAGTCAGCTAGAAAGGATTGAGGTTGGAAACAATGAGGGCCAAATATTCCATGTCAACGACCTTTGCCACCAGCACAAGTTTAAGCGTGTGTGCAGCTGTTTTATCAAGGAGTATAAAGAGTATTGACGGTCCATCTAATTCCTCGCGCACCACACATCCTGAACCTGCATATCATGCACACAGCATTGTAAGTTGCTCAAAGCAGCAACACAGGCTGCTCTGCAGGACGGGATGCCGAGCAGGCCTTATCAATGTCCAATACACAATTGAAATCACCCCATACGATTGTGAGACTTGATCGTGAAAAGAAGTTAGGCGGAGGAATTGCAATTATCTCCAAAAAGATTTATAGCTGTGAATGTAATAGACTCCCGTGTGAGGGTTGCGAAGGCGCAACTTTCAAACTCTCGCTATCATCAAACTTTACCTTTTCTGGAGCACTTATCTATCGGCCGCCGGGAACTGCATCAAAATGGTTGACAAACATGTCAGAACTCATGGGCCCTTTAGTAATGAGAACTGCTAGTTTTACAATCATTGGTGACACGAACCTGCATTTGGAAAATGAGGAATGCTCAATGGCCAAGGAATTTATAACTGATCTAGCATCCCTTAATTTGACCCTGAAGAACTCGGGACCTACACATAGCGCCGGTCATTTGTTGGATCCCATCTTTTCCAACTTAAATGACATTTTTATGTGTCCCGCCCTGCCCTTGCCCTGGTCAGACCACTTTTTGATAAAATTTTCCCTCCAGGTGGAATTGTCAAATAAAGATAAAGCACCGGTACCTATCCAACTTGTTAGGAAATGGAAAAAATTTGATATTGAGAGTCTTAACTCTTTTCTGGAAGGCCATCTTCCCTGCACAAAGTCAACGGTACAAAATTTCTCGACAGCTGTCCAAAATTGGCTCACGGAAGCTATTGATTCTTCCCTGCCTAAAACAAAATTAAAACAAATTACTCACCGTCCCCCCGCCCCTTGGTTTAATGAGACACTAAAGCAGGAAAAAAGCAGCTGTAAAAACGCTGAGCGGCAATGGAGGAAGACCTATTCTCCTGAAGCCAAGAAAGATTATAAAATAAAATTAACAAACTATCAGAAGCTATGTGGCAAAGCTAAAGCTGAATACGCTTGCACTAAAATTACAGAAGCCCTAGACCAATCTAAAACACTCTTCAAGATAGTGAAAGAGCTGGCTGGTTCATATACGATACAACCTCCGCCAGACCTTAACAAGACACAATGCGACTTACTGGCTGCCTTCTTTGTCGATAAAGTTGACAAAATACATCAGGGCATCGAACAAGCTCTAAATGAACATAATCAAACTTACCCGATCCTGCCAAATACTCCACCTGTCAAGCCGAGTTATAATGCTAACATTCCAGGCCCCATCCCCTCTGCTGAGGCATCTCCTGTTACACTAGATAACTGGCCAAAGCTTAGCCCAGATATGGTTCATAAACTACTTAATACTATTAAATCATGCTCGCCCAAAGACCCATTGCCATGCTCAGTTCTAAAACAACTTAACAGTAGTGCCCTGGCCATAATCACCGATCTTCTTAACGCATCCCTGCAGGAAGAATTTGTGCCTGATGAATGGAAGCACGCGATGATTCATCCGCTGCTAAAGAAAACGGGAGCGGACCCTAATCTGCCAGCTAACTTCCGGCCCATCTCCTTGTTGCCCACTTTTGCAAAAATACTGGTGAAACATGTTCATAGGTCTCTTACTGACTTCATAACTACTCATGATCTGTTACCCTCCCATCAATCAGGATTTCGTGCAGGCTTCTCTACAGAGACGACCTTGCTAGGCGTAACTGAGAACATCCGTTTTATGCTGGACAGAGGAGAAACTGTGGCCCTTGTGCTGCTCGACCTCAGTGCAGCATTCGACACGGTGTCGCATGCGGTCCTTGCCCGGACACTTCATTCCATAGGCATTCGTGGTGCGGCCATTAATTGGATTAAATCACTGCTGGAAAAGCGTACATTTCAAGTCTTCTCACAATCCGCTTGCTCTGACATCATGACCTTCAAACACGGAGTACCGCAGGGCTCTATTTTGAGCCCGCTACTATTTAACATTTATATGAGCCCGCTTGCCAAAATAGTAGAAGAGACTGGACTACTTATGTTTTCCTACGCTGATGATTCTCAGCTTCTTTTCTCTCTGTCCTCTGCGGAACCTGACAATCCCTCCTCCTTAAACTTTGGACTAAGTAAGATTGCGGAGTGGATGCGTAAAAACTTTCTTAAACTTAACGGTGAGAAGACCGAGTTAATTGTCCTGGGGAAGAACAAAGAGCTTTGGGGACCCCAACATTGGCCATCGGAAATGGGCACTCCCCCGGTTCCAGTCAAGCAAGCTCGCAATCTGGGTGTCATCATTGATGACTCTCTCAATTTGAACCAGCAAGTTGTGAAGACTTCGGCCACCTGCTTCGCAATATTAAAATGGCTAAAAAAAAATCTGCTGGATGATGCCCGAACATACTAAGAAAACAGTTATCAATGCCTTAATAACCTCTAGGCTTGATTATGGTAACGTGTTATACTTAGGGGCAAAAAAGGCCACAATCCGCAGACTGCAGACAGTGCAAAATGCAGCAGCGAGACTACTGTGGAAAATTCTCATCTCCACATCAACCTCCAAGTACATCCGGGAGTTGCATTGGCTGAAAATTGAGAATCGGATCAAATTTAAATCCCTATGCTTTATGCATAAGATCTCCACTAATAATGCCCCAAAGTATCTACAAAATCTTGTACGTCCCTATCGCCCATCTCGGACCCTTCGATCAGCAACGGCTAATCATTTTGTAATCCCTAAAATTAAGCTGTCGCGCATGGGTGGCAAATCCTTTTCGTTTCTTGGACCCTCACTCTGGAACACTCTACCACACACATTACGGAATGAGACGAGTTACATGAAATTCAGGAAAGCCTTAAAAACCTGGCTGTTCAACATCTAAAAGACCTGCTTCAAATCAAACTACTGGATCCTTAGCGCCGGGAAACCCTTTGTTGGGTAGCTGTTGCGCTATATAAATGAACTAAATAAAAATAAAATAAAATAAAATAAATAAATACGCACAGTGTGAGTGGATCATGCATAAGCAATGGGTCATGCAATCTTGGAAGCCAGATAAATCTGTGTTTGGTGCGTAGAGCGGTCACCCTCAAGGGACTATCATCCAGCCGCTCCTACTGGGATGACATAATGACCCTTTGGGTCCACTTTGCTAGTGATTATCTGTAGGGGGGCTTTCGGTGCCACCCATATAATCGCACCCCTGACATATGCGGAATAGCAGGTACTATATATCTGACCTACCCCAGCGCTTGCGCAGCTTCACTAGTTCAGTTGCAGTCAAGCCATTTCCTGGAGGCATGCCATCTGAAAGTGGCGGTGCTTGAGGTATGTGTACACCACATGTCAAATACAGGGAGTGGCCATGCCCCGGATGTTCAATGTGAAGAAGTTATAGTGGGGTATGTGTATGGGTGAGTTGCCAGGCATGAATGTGCTGCAAATTAACCTGGTAGCAAACCACAGAGGAGCCAACCGGGATCACACCTCCATCCAGCATATTAGGAACACAGTTACCCCCAGTTGCATGGCTTTCTGGGGCTGAGCACCCATATGCGACTCGCCAGCCCCTGGTCAATGGGGAGTACAGTGTCTGGAAGTGAAGCTCTGCATGATGCACTATAAGTGATACAAACTGTAATAAACACAACCCCAACGGAATCCCCCCTCTGCATGTCTCTGTATGCATCCCATGCCAAATAACAAACAATAACACATGAAAAGGTAAATATCATGGAAAAAGGTAGTCCTGTCTCTTATGGGGTGGGATGGATGTAACTGCCACAGTTCACTAGCAGGGCCTGGGGGAAACCAAGTAGGCTGCCGGCCCACTCAAGGCATCTACTGCAACAGCAAGCACAGCAGGTTACAGAGCCCCAAGTACACCGATATCCAGAGCGCACCATGAGGCAACCGCCAAAGGATGTCATCAGCAAGTCTGGGAGTGAGGCTCAGCACAGTTCTCAAGGAGGTGTTGTTCATATATTTTCCAGTGTCTGATTCTGACCCCCGATTCGAGTCCAGCACTGCAAAAGGGTTGTGACTGTGTTAGAGCACCTCTGCCACCACCTGTGCCTGTTCCTCTGCCACGTGTTGCATCGTGGGACGACCACCTGGTCGTCCAAAGAGTCTCTGCGCCAAGCACACCCCGCACCCTTTCTGGATGCAGTACCATCATCCTCTGGGTGGGGGACCCCCTTCTGTTGCAGCCAAGCTCATGCCTCCTCTGGGTATTGGAAGAAGTGTGTTGCATCACCGTCTACCAAACGCAAATGCCGGGAAGAGCAGTGCATACTTCATGCCCAATTTGCATAGCAGGTGCTTCACAGCAAAGTAGAAGTTTCAACGCTGTTGAACCTCCGCCGTGTAGTAAGGAAAAGCCATAATGACAGCGCCCTCACAAAGCCAAGGGATATTGGCTTGGAAGAGCTGCAAAATTAGATCTCTGTCCCTGTAATTCAAGGAGTCTGGCAATTACTGAGCGAGGGCCCGAGCCGGGTGGTGAAGGAAGCCTTGAAACGCAATGCATCCTTTCAATAGAGTAGAACTTGGGGAGGTGGCCACCCAGTACCGTAACCGACAGCTAGCTCTCCAGGAACAACTCCATGTTGGGGCCCTCAGAGCATTCAGGCATGCCCAGAAGATGGATGTTGTTGTACCAGGAGCAGCCTTCCGCATCCTCGGCTCGGGATTGCAACTGTCAAACTTCTGTTCGCCAGAGTCGGGCAGTAATTGCACCTCTTGCAGTGTTGGCCACATCAATGTCAGGGACGATTTTGTCTTATCCACTCACCCTATTAATTTTCTGTGATTCTCGCAGGGTAGGTTCACCTCTATATTAATGGCATCAATGTTGTACTCTAGAGAGGCCCACATGTCTAGAACTGCTGCTGGATCTTCTCAAATTGAGAGAAACCAGAGCGGTTTCCAGTAAACATAGCCGCCGGTAAGGCGTGGCCCGCTGCTCTCCAAGCTGCCATGCTGCAACCTGCATCAGATACGGCCCCGGCAGGGCCTCATGTGCCACTCCTGTGGCCAGATTCTGGGGTACCACTCGCCCACATCATCCAATGCTGTGGACCGCGCCTGCGGCTCACCTCAGGCCCGATCTTCTCCGCCGGAGTCGGCCGCGCGGGCTAGGTTATGCCCCAAGCCCAACCGGGTGACATTGCTGGCTGCTTCCCACTGTTGTTCCACCCTCCCTGCACACCTCATGCAACAGGAATTCAGCGTGTACGGGTGGGGCGGGCAAGGGGCAGATTTACCAGGATTCTACCCCAGGCCCGCACAGAGCTCAACAAGTTGTGACTGATCCGTCCTCTATTTTGGACACATCCAGTGCATGTGATTATAGAAGACACCTTTGAAAAGAGCAGAGAAGAGCTGATATTAGAGATAGGTTTAACCACAACCGAGCACGTCCCAATAAATAAATGGGCTTTTCATACAAGTCCTGTCTAATATTCCAATGGAAAATATTCAACATATGCCTAGAATTGACATGAAGTTATTGATTGAGTTAATTCATTGTTTTAATTTGAAAGAACAGTTGATTTAGAAGAAAGTTCGACACTGAGTGACTATGTAAAACAAAATTAAGATCTGTCATTGACATTGTAATGTTCTTGAAGTTGAAAAGTTTGTCTGGTCTGCACAGTCCCACCTGTGAGTTAAATTCCCCTTCTTTTTTGTAGTAGACATCTCCTGCAAAAACAGAGGGCCATATGATCAAGAAAGGGCGATACATTATTGCCGCTTTTATTGGCAGGAAACGGCCACTAAAGCTGCGATAATGGGCTTGATAATATGCCCTAGTGAATTCCCATAGAAGCCCAGGTTCTGGTATTAACCTGGGCTTCTATGGGAATTCACAAGGGCATATTATCAAGCCCATTACCGCTGCTTTAACAGCAATTTCCTGCCGATAAAAGCGGCGATAATGTATCGCCCTTTCTTGATAATATGGCCCTTAGCTCCCACAACACCTGCCATGTGACCTGCCCATTCTCTTTGTAACCTACATGAATCAGCTCAGCTAAATGCATCACTTTAGACAACTCTCAGGATAATTATTCCTAGAGTAGTTGCAGCACATAATTTTAAAACAATACCCTGGGCTGCCAACAATAAAACATTAGGCAAGGATTCCCAGAGGTATTTTTTAGTATTCACCTTCACTCACATCACACTGTTGCACCACACCCGCTCCGCTGTAGTCAGGCGTCGAACCACAACCAGGTGGCACTCGGCCGCCTGGTTGGGACCCCGATGATGAAGCATGACACCAACCAGGTTGGTGTGTGAGGGGTCTTTTAATAACACCTAATGGGTCCAGTATCTAGGCCACAATCAATAGTGACTAATGATAAACGCATACACATAGTGGGCTAGTCCACATTGTTTCTACATATTATTCTTGGGGACAGGACGCGCCCTTCATACCCTTGCTCTCCGATTGATTTTTCGTGATGGTTTCAAAGATCCACAGACATCCAACCTGATTAATATTCATAAGCCCGGATTCCTATTCCTCGTGCCTCACTTACAAATCCAGGGAAAGAAGAATGTAATGGAAAGTAGACCTTCATCTATGCATTTACTACTAGGTGTCATTATAACAACCCCTCGCCATATGGGTTGCAATGCCCATTCCAGGGGTAGCCACCTGCTTCCTTCCACGCCCACAGCTGTGATTCACAAAGTACAAGCTATCAAACACCAGGCAGCTTCCAATTTGCAAATGCTTACCAACTGACATGCCTTCTCAGAAACCTTCCAAGACCTTAAAAATGCCACTACAATCCCAAACCTAGACATATTGTTCCTTGCACATAGTTTGCTCAGGGCGAGTCTTAGCTACCCCTTTTTGCTCATGAATCTCAAGTTGACAGCCTGAGTCGCAAATACATTCATTTGCATCCCGAAATGTTATTTTAATGTATTGCGTTTTGTTTTTTCGCCTTAATGAAACCTAGTGTAGGATTTCCGATCTTGAAAATAAATGTCAGATTGGTCCCTGGTTTCTAAACTTCACTCACAAATTTAGCCTACAGTAGAGCCATGTGCAAAGCTGTACAGTGGGCGCCCAGAGGCATGTTTTTTTGGCAGAAATTCTATTTAGTTGTGGGCATTTTGTTTCAGTGATAAGAGCCGGCCATGGCTCACAAGTTCTCAGAGTTGGCTATGGCACGGTAGATAGGATTCAGGAGGGAAAACCCGTACGTTGGCGCTGAACATTCAGTGCCAAGTGCCTTTGAGGAGGGTTAGAACATAAAATGGTTAATTGGCGGGAGGGTTATCTTCTTACACAGTACAGCGAGGGCAGAAGGCCGAGAACTCTGAAAGGGAAAGACGATAATGAGGCCTTGTGATGAAGCACAATGGCGCGCGCGGGCCGCTGGCGGAGGGTCACTGGGAGTGGGAGGTGAGAGGGCTTCGAGAAGAGGCTATTATCAAATAATAGCTCCTTTCACACATTCAAAAACTCTCCAGAGTCTGCAAAATTGGTTTGGAAGCTCCATTTATGTCAAAGGCATGACAGCGATCCGCTGTTATCACACTGGAGTGCAGGGGAAATGTGGCGGAGTGACACCAGACAAATACTCCCACCCCCGGGGCGTCCCTGCAGAAGTGTTCGTGCCTGAGGTAGAGTCTGGGGTCAAATCAGGATACGCCGCGCTCCACCTGTGAAGTCCGTGTAGCCAAATGAAGCCCCGAAAAAGCGAGAGAGATACCTCGCCTTACCCCCAGCACAAGTGCACCCCCTAAATTCAGGGGACAATGAGTCCTAGAAAACTGCTGACCCAACCTTCCGGATGTTAAGAAGGTAATTGGTTTGGCAGGTCACAGCGAAGTGCTTCCTGTTAGGCTCTCGGTCAGTGCTTAATTTGTAAACACAATAAGTGCCAGGGCCCTTGTCAGCAGGTCATTGCAGCTTGCACCACCCATTGCCCCTACCAGTGCTGCCTACGGCAGTACCAACACAACCACTAACTATCACACGCTTACAGTTCGTGACAATTTAGACTTGTAACATACATTAAACACGTCTAATACCTGCCGCCCAAGCTATCCTTGTAGCTTTGGGGGACAGATCATCTTCAGTATACATTCAATTATTTTAAAAACGTTGTGCTAATCACATAATTAGACAAAAATCGTCACCTTGTGGCGGGCTGCCATAAGTGCCATTGTTGACAATTAAGTTCTGGTGCAGAGCACCGGAAGCCACCTGCTCAAATTAAGCACCGGCCCTGTTAAGAGTTGCTTCCCTCCAAGAGGGTGAGTGGCTGAACCAGGAAGGAGGAAGTCAGTCTTTCAACTGGGAGATGATAATAAGAGGTTCCAAAACCCCAACATGGTCCAGGCAGTGATGGTAAATATCAGCTGTGATAGGATGATTAGTGCGAAGGACTTGACCTTTGACCTTTCCATCTACGTTGGTGGGAGTCTTTTCTCTTTTTTACAGTAGCTAGTTTCTGTATATGTCTATTACAATATGAGTAGTGTAAAAACATTTTTGTTTCTTTTTTATTGCGTACCCAAGACATGTGTAGTCATAATATCATGTGGCTTAGTCTGAAAAAATGTAGTTTAAGTGAACACAAGTATTATTTCGAAATATTTTTCTGGTAACCGCTGTCTGACGCTAGAACGTCGATCAGGCACACGCTAAATTTATTTCCTTAATATAAAAGTAAAAACACTAAATTATTAGTACATTTCCAGTCGCGGCCGGTATGGCTCGTGGGTGGAGGGGGTCACGAAGAGCGCGGGGTAAATGTAATAATAATAATAAAAAAATATTAAACTTACGTTTCCTCTGGCCGGGTCCCGCGTCTTCTCTGCTCCTGCTCTCAGGAACAGGAAGCAGACAGCCAGGTTCTTTCTCTAAGCAATCAGAACACTGCAAGAAGAGCTGTGATTGGTCGGGACACTCCCCAGAAAGGGGCTTATGGGGAGGACAGTCTTTGCACACTCAGGAGTGGGCACACCACTCCTCCCATGCCCTCCTCGCAGAGCAGCCCATGGCACAACCACATATAAAGTTATTACTATTTTATGTTTCCGCTTCTCGCACTGTGAGAAAGCAGTGGGGAGACACTCCTCCGCCCTAGTGGAGGAGCCACCCCTGTACATTTCATGACCTATAGGTATATATTTCTTTATGTATAGTTCTTTCACATTCAATAGAAGCCATTCCATCATCAATTAATTACCATTCTTTCTGAATAAAATCTTTCTGTTTGCTATACCTCAATTTTATCCTGATGACTGCTCCAAAGATGTCCACCAAGGCATTGGTTCCGCTAGCGGGAAGATCCATGAGGACTAAGATTAAGTCTACCCCTACTCAGTTTGCGGAGCACGTCTTGGCAGACTGATTTGTCCTTAGCAAGCCTTACGTAAGCTTCATTAGGTTGTTTCCTGGGGTAGAACTATTTTGGCATTTCGCCCAGAAGCCTAGGCTCTTTGGGTTGATTCATTGCTCATGCCAAGATTTCCCTCCTACATTTCACAGGTTAGAGGGATATGAACTCCTTCGAGAAGTATTCATGTTATCACACCTTTTGGATAAATAGGAACAATAAAGTCTTGTTGGGACGAAAATTCCCTTGCATGGTAATAGGCAAGTAGCCCCGCCCTGAGTGCCTCAACTGTGGTGATACCTGGATCTTTGGTAACAATTTGTGGTCATAGGTGAACACAGATCATGCATGTGTGCCATGACCTAGGCCAATCTCATGGATTGCTGTCTGGTTAGACCAGAAGGGTCGCACAATGCCCTCCACTCATAATGATGAAGGGCAACTGCCCAGACTAAGATTTAAGTATCACAATGGTGGCAGCACAGCGTTTTGTGATGAGTGATAAGTAATATGCGCCTAAAACTTAGTTTCTCCTATGTCAGAACGATACAGTCACATGCATACTTCACAACCAACCCTCAGTTACCTCAAAAAATCAGAATTCAGTTCCACAACACTATAGCAAAAATATAGATTTGAATGTTATCTTACTTAAAAATATAGTACAATATGTATATACTCATTTTCTGAGCGATCATCACAGCACATATATCAATGGTTAAAGATACAACATAAAAGCAAGTTATCACAATGATAATAAAGCCCTCCAGTAATCTTCACAGTACAGAGCAACACAAATCAATGTGGTTTATACTCATCTAACTGCTCTACCTAGGGACCCAACTACTAAGACTCTGAGCAACGAAGGATCCCCCATTAACTGCTTGCTCCTAAACTGCAGATTGGCCTCTAAACATGTAAAAGAGGTAGCAGAAGCCATTCTTTCCCATGATATAGATATAGCATTCATCAAGGAGACCTGGCTCAATAATCTCTCTTATCCCATCATAGACATGCTGGTACCGCCTGGATTCACATTGAACAACAAAGACAGGATAGCTCAAAGAGGAGGGGACCTAGCAGTCATTCACAAGAATAGCATCTCCATCACGGAAACTGCCTCCTGCCTTTATAACTCATTTGAATGTCTCTCAGTCAAGATCAAGACAAGCGAGAACAGGCCATCTCTATGCCACCTCCTGTTCCACCCCCCAGGTAACTCCTCTGAATTCGGAGAACACCTTTCTGACTTGATTGCCCACTGCTCTCTTGGAAACTCAAATAATATTATTCTTGTCGACCTTAATCTAAGATGGAATGAAACAAAAAACCCGCTTATTCAAACCCTAAACAACCTCCTACTAGAAAACAACCTGACATAAACATTGCTCAGAAGATCACACATCACAGAGGAGCAACCCTTGATGCTATTATTGCTGAAAGCAATGCAAACACCATCGACCACATCCTTCCCGTAGACTGGTCCGATCACCACATCATCCTTTTTCAAATCAACCAAGCGGTCCGAACTAAACTCCCTTTGCAGCCCCCCCAAATGGATTAGGAACACAGCTCAGATGCCGCAAACTGATCTAGAAGAAAGAATAAGCTTGCTTCTCCCGAGCACCACCGATCACCTCCCAATTAGCGAACTCACCTCTCTCTACAACTCTAATATGACGCGCATCCTGGACCAACTTCCCCCTTTAAAACTAAAAAAACCCAGAAGCATCCCATCCAGATCATGGTTCACCACTGACATCAATGAAGAAAGAAGACATCTAAGAGCCTCAGAAAGAATCTGGTGGAACAATTCCACCACCCTACATCGCGAGCAACACCAAGCAGCCCGCAGGAATTACAAAAAAAACATATTAAGAACAAAAAGACCATCCCACGCCCTTGATCACCTACCCCCTCAACTGACCAAAGACTTGAAGCTCGCCTTAGCCCCACTTCGGTGCAAGATCATTAACAGCTCACTGAGATCAGGAGTCGTACCAGATTGCCTCAAAGTCGGTCAAGTCACACCTCTGCTGAAAAAGCCAGGACTAGATACGGAGGTTTTGAATAACTTTGGACCCGCCTCAAACTTACCTCTTCCGTCCAAAATCATGGAAAGATGTGTACTTCCTCAACTGACACAACCCTTGGACAATATCACCCTTTGAGATCCCCATCAATCGGGCTTCATAAAAGGCTGCAGCACCAAAACTGCAATCCTCAATGTCATAGATGATCTACACAAGTCACTTGACTCAGACCAATGCTGCCTTCTCATTCTCCTGGACCTATTGGCTGTATTCAATACTTTCAATCACAAACTTCTCCTCAAGGTTCTACACGAAAGGGCTGGTCTTCAAGAGACAGTCCTCCTCTGGTTCTCCTACTTCCTCCACAACCGATCACAAAGAATAAAAATTAAACATTTTGAATCCAACCTCCACCCCGTTACTAGGGGTGTTCCATAAGGGTCAGTGCTCTCCCCTCAGCTTTTCAACATATACATCGAACCCCTCACCTCTCTACTCAGGAAATCCAACATCCCTTTCCACCTATATGCTGATGATATGCAGTTATATCTAGAAACCACCTCCATTGAGGACCTCCAGAGACTCAACGCCACGTTTAGAGAGGTGCAACAGTGGCTCTCAAGTAACCACCTAAAACTCAATCAAGAGAAAATGGAAATACTCCTGAGCTCCAACAAAGACGAAACCCCCCAAATTGCAGAATGGCTCAAAGCTATCGACGCCCTCAATGGCAACATCACACTGGCGGACTGGGTAAAATCTCTAGGTATCACCCTAGACCCGAAACTGGGCATGAAAAATCACATTACAAGATCCGCTAAAAGCGCCTTTCTCAATTTGAGACTACTGTACAAAATAAAACCCTACCTCCCGCCCAAGGACCTTCAACAAGCCACCCAAGCACTGGTGCTCTCCAGAATCGACTACGGGATCGCAGCCCTGACTAGCACTGCAAAATCCCATCTCGCCCCCCTGAAAACACCCTTCAATGCTGCAGCCAGAATGGTCACCAAAACTAAAAAATTCGAACACATCTTCCCTGCACTCAGAGAACTTAAATGGCTCCCAATTGAGTTATGAGCCAGCTTCAGAACTGCCTGCCTCACGCACAAAGCCCCCAACACAGGCAAACCAGAATTCCTAGCCGCCAAACTCAAAAGAGCCGACCAGTCCAGGAACCTCAGGAGCTCCAATACTCTACTACTCATCCCGCTAAAAACTCACAAACAAAAAACGGCAACTAGATTGTTTTCTGGAAACGCTCCCAAAATCTGGAACTCCATCCCCCCCACACATCAGAACGATCCCCTCGTTTCCAAAATTTTAAAACGTGCTCAAAATCCTCTTCCTTGATCGTTCTCAAGCGAGCAGATAGGAGCTAAGGAAGTACATTAACCGGCACCCCCTCTAACTTTAACTAGGTGACCAATGTCACTGATTCGGATCTAGAAAACTTCCTAGAGACACGTATTGTTGGAACAAGAAACTCTTTGGACTCTCGACCCAAGGACTGTGGATTATCATGTTACATTACTAAGTCACCTCCGATGAAACTCTGCTTTTATCTTCCTGTGCAATATGACAGATCCATAATATGCTCAGTCGTTTCTGGGAGTTCTTTGTTTTTTTTGGTACGGTGACAATTGCTCCATGTCTCTGTAAAGGAACGTATATTGTGTGCATTGTCTGCATGTTCAGGTAACATTTACTACTTATATGTCCGATTTGCTATGTTCCTCTATATTCTCAGTACTGCCCATTTACACATAAGTTACTTGTTGTGAAGCGCTCTGATACCCTCGGGTCCAGATAGCGCTATACAAAACTCCTAAAATAAATAAATAAATACAATCATGACAATAACAAACAGGGAGAAAAATAAAACAGATAAAATGTATCTAAATAGCAAAAAACGGATCGGATCAATGTGGGGTATCAAAATACTTCATGTGGTGTTCATATCACCATCTGCCAAGTTCCCAGTCGTCACAGATTCAGTTCTGTGAATTACGTTGACGCATTTCAGTGGACAGGACTTGTAGGTCCCCACTTTCCTCAGGTCAAACAAAACGAAACTCCCACATATATGTGACTTAAAACAACCTCTGTACAATCTGCAGCCCAAAGGTTTCAATCTGGACCCCTCTTCAGTAGTACCGAACCACCTCAAAGCTTTCAATGTCCAAGGGGAACCTTCCTCATTGAGACCCAGCACTCTTCTCGGATAGCAAAACTTGAAAAATAACCCCCTGCTGTTCACCACGAGTTTGTACACTTCACACTTTCTTGTCGGGCATTCACATCTGTAGCGAAAAATTAATCTTTTCTGGAGTTGTCATCTTACTCCAATCCCGGTTCTCCAATTTAAAAACTCTCACAGAGCACAGGCCTCTTATCTATGTGGCAGGGTGGTTTGGGTGATTATAATTTCACCTCTGTCAAAAAATCGCCTTTAGCCTCCTTGCGCCTGTGACCGTGTCTATTTCACACAGCGCTTCCCCTTGCTTAAACCACCCTGCAACACAGATAAGAGAGTTTTTAAATCGTTCTGACATAGGGGAAACTAAGTTTTAGGCTTTGTCTTTGAGCCCAGCCGCAGGCTATTTCTCTCTTTACACTGCTAATCAGTAGCATGGCCAGGCTGATTTACCTGCATCATGGGAGTCGTGTCTCCTAGCCCACTGATTGAAGTTCCTTTGCTGTGTGTGCTTAGCTCGCCCTTGGCCTACATTAGGCTAGCTGAAGTGCAGGAAAAGAGTGTGGGTTACATCATGGTGCGCGGTTATGTATGTGTGTCCTTGGTAGCAGTACATGGAAACCTGTGTGCGTGTCTTTGCACGGTGTGCTGTTATATATGTGTGGAAAAATCAAAGAGTTACCACCATTTTATAGCCAAAAGGGACTGGGTTGAAAGACCAACAAAAAACACATTTCTCCTTTGTGCTCTCACTCCACAACCACTAAGCATCAAGTCACTCAGAAAGCACTGAACCAATTTCCTTCCTTATGTTCATTGATCATTGATTGAACCATTCATTATAGCCGCATCCTTTATAATAAATGCGTATTTATTGCAATCATTAAAATAAATATCATTGTATCCACGGTGTACAAATTAATAAATAAACAGCACAGAACAGCAAAATAAAATCTAAAATCTAATCATGTTCAGAATCTAGACAGTACAAAAAATAATTTTCTCTGTGCAGAAATTTACAATATACATTTATAATTCTCACCCAGGAGAATCAGGAACACTGGTCTGAAGCCTGGAGCTTATGCCTGACCCAAGATCAGAGAGCCCTCTGAAGAGGAGATTGCATGGAGGGAACAAGGTCCAGGAGGATCCTGCTGAGTGGAACCCGGGAGCAGAGTGTGAGATTTGGGTCCATAGTACTGCTACACTGATCAGGCTGTCCAGCCGTATGTGTGGCCTCGAACCCTGTGTACCGCAGGGGGAGGGGATGGGCTGAAGGATAAGGGTCATTAGTCTCTGGTGCTACACTGTGAAAAGAGTGAAAGGAGAAGGGCCATCTTGTTGTGCAGCACCTTGACTGGTAGAGGGTTGTCAACTATTTGTACTGCTTGTGACACCCCCATATGCCAAGTGGGGGCAACAAAGAAGACTATGTGGCGTCACCCTGGTGCATCGCTGTGACAAGAGAAGGGCCATCGCCAAATGTAGCGATGTGACCTGAAGGGGCCGTTGCCCTGTGTGCTGCTGTTCACAACCCCCATAATGCCAGCAGGGGAAGGTACCGCAGTGGAATGAAAGGGCCGTCATCTTGAAGGAGGAGTGGGTTGTGACCCACGGAAGAAGAGAAACGATTCAACCACCGGAATCCAGAAACACCCAAGACCTGCCCACTAATTCAGGAAGACTCAGCATGTAACCAGAAAAGTGTCATATATTTCTACCACCATGACTGCATCATCCAGACTTCCGCTCAGTGCTGGGTTGCAGATATGCACTGGTACATACCTCGCTGGCACTCCAGAAAGAACAGGTAAGTTGGAATACTGCCCACCTGGCCTTGGGAACAACTTGCTCTGGCTTACACACCATGGCATGGGACACTTTGACTTTCACCAAGCCTTGTAGAACCTCAAAGACTTGAACTCACTAGTGGGAACTGGCTTGGATGTCACCTAATGTATTTGGGGATTAACAACAGAGGTTAGACGAAGAAGTAGGTCTCGCGAAGCTGACCTAGGGAATCCTAGTGGGCCTGCCTTGAGAAGACTATGTGTAATATTTGTGGTGTGATGTATTATAGTTTGTGTTCTTGTATACATTCTAGCTTTTATATAAAAGCAAGCATTTGAGTGGAAAATCATTTATTGGTTTTAATGGATGTATTTTGAGCCTACATTTTCATTCTCCCCAAGAAGCTTTGGACTTCACGATCCGCATTGCAGGCTCTACAACCAAAACCCCGAACCAGTGCCTAAGTTGTACGGGCGGCATTCATTTTTGAGGACCGGGAACTTATTTTTCATCTTTAGACTTTGACCCAGAACAGAAAAGACAAAGGCAAAAAAGAATGAAGAAAAATTGAAATGATGAAAGAGGGAGAAAGCGAGGATGATTAAGAACCTGTGTCTGGTGATGGAAAAAGCGGCATTAGGTGGAATGAAGGCTGGGTATCCTTGGTATGGCATCACCCTGACACTTCGCAACATCGGCAGTTGGGTTCTAAGAAAAAAGCTGGGCCTATGTGCCTATTTATTTTTAAAGATTAAACTTTGCTCTGACCTACTTTTACCTACCAAAACGTGGCTCGATCACTTCTATAAAAAAAAGTATATATTCTACGACTTCAATGATCATAATTCAGATCAACCGCCGCACATATTGGAGGGTACAACCATCTCATACCTGCAAAATTATAGTTAGATGCACACAATTTAACTTAAAATCACAATGGAACTGTTACCAGTTGTTTCAAAGCGTCTTACTCGCAGTCCATTGGCGGGCACCTTATGGTACTCATTCCAGGCTATCACTTCCTACAATAAGGCAAGTTCAATAACCTGGTAACTAATCAACTCCTCCATTCTTTGAGGCTGTAGCCTAGACTCGAAGAACCCTTTGTGGCATGGTTTCTCTCTATCCTAAACCAAGAGGGCTTCGTTAAAGGGACAAAAGACCTTGCCGGGATGGAAAAGCTGTGTCACTGTCCCCTCCTTGTTTGCTGTCCTTAGTGTTCCCACTAGCAGAGTCGACAGTCTAAGCCCACTGTGGCTGTACTTTGATTTTGCTGACGTTTGGCAGCAGAGCCCCAGAAAATGCGCCCAATTTGTGGTGGCGACATTCCCCTGGTTAGCAATCAATGAGAACTAGCTCTGGTTTAAATTGTTTGTATGTCTGCGGGTGGAGGAAAACCATTAGGTTTTATGAAGGCCCTCACCCACCAATCTAGTTGGTGGCATGCTTCATCATCGGGCCCCACCCGAGGTACAGAGTGTACCTCAGGTGTGCTTCGACGCCAGATTACTGCGGAGCGGGTTTTTTTGGTTCGTGAGGGTGCTGTGAGTGTGCTCTGAGTGAGGTTTAAAATACTGTCCGGGGTGTCCCAAAGACTGTTTTAATGGTGGGCCCCAGGCAGTCAATAAAAACAAAGGCTTTCGGACGTGCACGGTAGGCTTATGGCCTCCGACGTCCTGTGCGGTCAACTAGTTTCAGCCAGGCCTTTTCTTCTACTGGCTTTCGTCAGGACCTTATATGTGTAGGGTGTTACAGGGGTTTGTATGAGTTTGTCAGTTCCCTGTGTGTAAAGCACAAGCTACGGTGCTTATATGTGCAAGAGGTGTTTCCTCTCGAGTTGTACACCTGATTTTAGCGAACAACTCAGCATGGAGCTTAGCCGGGGCCAGGACCATGTGCACTTGCGCGATGTCGCTGGACCCGCAATTAACCTGTTGTCCGGGCAGAGGCTCAAACAAACAATATAAACCAGAGCTAGTTTTTATTGATTGCTAACATATAAACTGGTGAAAAGGACTTGCCTCTCTAGTTCTCTTCTCCCTTTTTGATTACAACATGACATTCCCCTGGTACCCAAACGTGACTAGAATGGCACGTGGTCTGTTGAAAACAAAGCGCAGTGCTTATGGCTGAGTAATCCAGTAGCCAGTACTGTGCGTTATAAGAGGATTATTAAGACGAAGTTACAGTCAGTTCCAGGTAACTGGTAAGATGGTAAGTAAGCTGTAAAGTAAGCCCCACCAGGAGCAGCATCCTGTAGCTCAGCCTGCTCAATCCAACTGCTCTCTCATCCAAGCACAATCACTCTCAACATTCAAAATGACCTCACTCACTGGCTGCGCAGCAAGGAGCAGAGCACCTGGGAAGAATGCATTGCAGAATACACAGGATACAACATCGTTGCAGCCGGCCTGAGCTCAGGGGCGCATGTCTTATTACCTGGACTTGCTGAAGGGAGAAAGTCTTCCGACGCTGCCAATAACAATGTATGTAGTTAATTAGGGGACTGAAGGTGAGTGATGTGCAGTGTGTGGCACATTAATTGTGATGCATGGTAAGGAAACCATATTCGGGATAAATGGTGCTTCTTGGATGTATAGGGTTAGCCGCTGACCATGGTGGCAGTGGTCGTGGAGGGTGCCTTTGTATAGGCAGTAATCAGCAGGACGCGGCACTACATATAGCTCCCTAGAACTGCAGAGGGCAGGCTGCTGTGGCTGTTGTTCCATGCTTTGTGTGGAGGCATTTCATTGCCTACATTGATAGAGCTTTCCTCTATATTTTCACCAGTGCTGCATGAGGCCCTGAGCATGTAATATTTTTGTAAACTTTTTTATTCTGTAGTCTCTGTTGCAGTACGGCTTCAGGGGCATATATAGATTGTTTAGTTCTGTTGTATTGCGCTTTCATTGTAAAAATTGTATTATTTTCCAGAGTCTGACCGAGAATCTATTTCGTTAAATCAAAATGGGGAGAAGGAAGAGTCTGTGATCCATTCAGCTTCCTTAATCTCAATATCAAAAAATCAAAGGGGGAAGGGATCAGTTGTCCTGAGTAACTAGGGTTTATTTACTATTCGTTTCGGATACCGATAAAAACACCCTCATTCACGTACCAAGGCTCGAATGGCGGTGTATTTTGGTTCTCCGCCTCTTTTTTTAGCAACGTGACAGCATCATCATCGGGTTTGATCGTATGCTTCCTCCACCCGGAGGGGAACCACTGGTTAGTACAGTAGTGATTAGTGATGAAAAATGTGAGTGAAAAGTATTTAATAAAAAGCTTGGATGACCAGACAGAGTGAACTTTTATTGGGTCTGGAAAGCAGGCTTGATTAAAAATATTTGGGCGTGCGTAGAAGTGGAGTTATGGGGCTTCCGCACTGTGTAATGTCCATAAAAAGGTCGACATGTTTCAGCCACAAACTGCCCAGAGGGGGTCAAGTTGGCTTTCTTCAGGACCTAGAATCTATAGTGAAAAAAAGTTATGGTAGTAACCCTTTATTTTGGGCTTAGTCTAGGGTTATTCTCCTGAGTATGAAAAGGTCTTTAAGTACCTTATCCGTATTCGTTTAAAACCTCATTGGGCGTCCTGAGACGGCAATACCTGCTCTTGCGCAGGTTGTACACAACTTGTGCTTGCTCTGCCTCTCAGAACCCGAATTCGAGCCTTGGTACGTGAATGAGGTTTTTTTTATCGGTATCCGAAACAAATAGTGAATAAACCCTGGTTTCAACAGGTAGGCTGGCAAAATGAGATGAAGGAAATAGCAATAAGCACCAAACCGATGTGGCCATGTGACATTGCCTAACCATTTTATTTAACTCTCAGCCCTACATATTGCTGTTTTTAGGAAAATTGGATTGAAAGATCCACTGTTTCATTACCATTTATCAAAGTATTGCTGTAGACGGTGAGCCAAAACACCCTCAGGGGAGAACACACCATAAAAGTAGTGGAATATTCTATGGGTGCTCCTTCAGAATACTTCAGAATACTTGACTTTTAGCAAATATATGTGGCGAGTGTGCTATAAAGTGCATCAATTTTCCGTGTGTTTTTCAAACTTTTCTCAGAATGCAGAACCTCAAAACATCCTTGAAGGAAGTAGGACTAATTTTTTTCTTGCTTGCTGTGCACTTATCGAAATAGGTATTTCTGCCTCACCGCTGTCAAAGGTTGGCCGCAACCACACAAGCGCTATGTTCTGGTTACCTTTTTGAGACTGTTCACCATTATCTTAACCAAGATTCTATGGTCTGAATTCAGGAAGGAGAGGAGCCTCCAGGGCAGGAAATCCTCCCTCCCTCCTTCCATTTGTATTTGTACCAATGGGTAACATTGGGGCATATTTACAATGAAGTGAAGGAGTGCCGCATTAGACTTCATGGTACTGAAAGTGACACCGTGGTGGTGATAGGGTCTTGTAAATATGCCCCTTTGTGCTCTCACGGAGATTGTGGTGTGCTACGCCTCTTCAATGTCTCCTCATTCTCTCCAAGTAAGCCTGGTCAGACCTGGTCCTAGTATGTCACATGTAGTTCAACCTGTGAAGGGTTTAGCTGCCATGTGCCCCTCTTATATGTGAAGAGGTGCTTAGTCGCTCTCTCGCATCTGGATTAAGCACCTTTCAGATCTCCTTTAATAACATATCTCTTTCCCGACACCTGCGGTGAGTGGATATATTCAGGAAAAACTATGACATCTTTCATGTCTTCCCTTATTTTTTTAACCTTGGAGTTTTCCCTCTGGTTCCTGAAGCTCTGGGGTGTGTAAGAGGGATGGACTTCTTAAAGAACCTTCACTGTGATCTCTCAGTCTTCTCTCTCAGATTCTGTTAGCACAGAATCTCCCACTGAGTGTAGTGTAAGATCTGTGACTGACTATTTATCAAAGCCTTGTCTACTTCTTGCTTGCTATTCCCACCCTGCCATTGAGCACCCCTCAATACGTATACACACTCTTCGTTTTCACTTGATTAATCCTTCATGTCATTCAGTCACAAGATCAACAATGGCTTATTCCAGAGCAATCAATGGACTCATCAACAAAAACTAAGCAAAAAAGAACAAGTCTAAATTTCAAGAAAGACATCGAAGCACTAGGGCTACATATATTAAATGGGAGATTTCAAATGGACTCGCCTCCAGCATGGTCATTTCACGCACATAACATGAAATCACGAATTGATTACACAATGGTATCACTGAGCATCTTTAATAACATTACCTCGTTCTATTTCAGGAAGCTGGCTGAGAGTGATCACAGCCAGCAAATAATTACTACATTATTCAAAAACACGAAGCATCAATTATATTTGTCAATGCAGGGACAGGTCGGAACCATAAATTACAGGAAATTAACTTGGAAGCCAAATACAAAAGAACGTACAATTGAACTAGCCCAAAAGCTGGTAACCGAATGCTTTCAAGAAAAAAACACCATGTCCGCAATTGATCATTGGGTAAGCTTTACACGCAAAATAGTTGATCTACCCGACCCTTCCATAGAATTAAGGAATACAAATTCAATGCGGAAAGAAAAAACGGAAACAAAAATTAATTTGACATATACGGTTTGGAAAATGAAACAGTCACAAAATAAACTCATAAAGGAGTTAACCAAGCTCCCAAACAACAAAGAAATACTAGCCACCATAAAATCATTAAAAAAAAATCTGAGGAAACTAATCTAGAATGAAAAAACAAAAGCCAAGCAAGTGGACAAAATTGTTTTATGCGAGCAATCAAGCAAACTCAAGGGAGTTTTGGAAAATGATAAATAGTTTAGTAAGACCAGACAAAACTGTTGTGTCATCTGTATTAACTGAGACCAAATGGGTAAACTTTTTGGGGAACCATTTAAATCCGGGTTGCAAAATAATGGAAAGATATGATCATAAAAGGAAGGAGACATCAAACCCAAAAAAGGAAAATGAAATTGATATAACACAAGTTTAAGTGGCTAACTTAATAAAAAAACAAAAAGACGGTGCACCAGGTCCAAATGGTATCCCTTTTTAACCCTATAAGGAGGATCAAGGCATATGTGCCGAACACCTAACTAAAGTCTTTAATGAAGTAGTACGGAGAGGGTCGATTCCCGAATCATGGAGAGGGTCACTAATATCCCCTATCTTTAAAAAGGGAAATTGGGCCCGGCCTGAGAACTACCGTTTAATTACACTACATGACACGGATGCAAAACTGTTTGCAGGGATCTTGTTGTCAAGCCTATCGGACTGGGTAAAGGAAAATGAAATTCTCCCACCAAACCAAACAGGCTTTACTATAGGCCTAGGAACAACAACAAACATCCTAACCCTATCGATATTAATGGACAAAGCAATTGCAATAAAACAACCATTGTACCTTTGCGTTGTCGATTTTAAATCAGCTTTCGACTGTGTGTACAGAGTACGACTCTGGGAAAGCTACGACTGTAAGGGATCCCACCACAACTACTACAGTTGATTTGTCTCCTCCATACACACTCCTGGGTAAGAGTGCGGATGGGTGATGGCCGATCACTAACTAAGGAAATACCGACGTCAGGAGGCCTAAAGCAAGGCTGCGTACTTGCCCCATTACTATTTAACCTGTTCTTAGCAGACTTAGCGGAGGTACTGAACGATATAAATACTCATTCACCTAAGCTTGCCAATAAACACATATCAAACCTCCTATATGCGGACGATGTCCTTTTAAGTAATACAAAAGTGGGATTACAACGCCTAATAGCGCGATTATCTGAGTATGCAAAAGAAAATAGGATGGTAATAAATGAATCAAAATCCAAAGTCATGGTTATTACAAAAAATTCAAGAAGGAAATACAAGTCAAAATGGTTTCTGGGAAAGTCACAATTAGACCAAGTAGAAACCTACAGATATTTGGGTGTTATATTCAACGATAACAGAAACTTTCTTCCACAGAAACTTGAAATCCATAGGAAATCAAATGCCTTGACAGCAGCATTTAGGACTATCCAAAAATCTATTAGCGACCTTACCTATCGCCCATTTCTAAAAGTGATTTCTGCTAAACTGCTACCCTCGTTAACCTACGGCAGTGAGGCCTTAAATGGAAAATATGCTGTTATTATCAACAATGCTACCTCAAAAATGTTTAAAATCTTTTTCCATTTGCTCACCAACGCATCACAAGCACAAGTCAGACTGGAATTCGGTCTAAATAACCAGCTGTATGCTCGAAAGGGACATATAATTAAAGTCTAGTATAGAATAAAAAATGACCAAGACAACTTAATGTCCCAGTTAATTTGGAGAGAAATTAATGGCAATAGCAAATCACCTGCTTGGAAATACTTGCATGCGGCCTTGGAAGAATTTAAGGTTAGGCCGGTTTGGGACTCTTCTATTATTCAGGAATCATTTAAAAAAATTGTCAATAAAATAACAGATCATTTATCATTGTTAAACGATAAAGCCACTTTTGCAAAAAGGAAGCACGCATGGCTCATAATAAATGGTTTTTCAAAAAAGATGGCACAGCAATACTTGAACACGCCATGGTCGCTGAAAAACAAGCAAATCTTTATTAAAGCACGTTTTGATGTACTGCCCGGACTATGCCATCTACCACCATGGTAAAAGTACGAAAAGGATACTGTATGTAGGCTGTGCAAATCTGGGGAGGAGAACATTATCCACCTATTGTGTCTCTGTTCTGAACTGAGAAACGAAAGAGTAACTGTATTAAAGAGTCTATTTAATGAAAGACGGGTGAGAACTTGTAGACAGGCACTGATCCTATGTCTTTCCCCAGACGATTTACCTTTGAATTCTGAGTGTGGAAGAAATTAGAACTCCAGGAAACATAAAATTAATAATTACCTTATATTCTTCCTTTTTAAAATGTTATTGATTGCTTTATTCTCATCTCATTGTAAAGAATTTTATCAAAAATATTCACTTAAATAAGATGTATCACATTTTAAAAGAATTGATGCTATTTAAGTTTATAATGGATTATTGAATGAATTTGTTTTATTGTAAGATTTTAATTAATCAAACAATGAAGGATATGCTATTCTGGCTTTACTAATACTCTCAGCTATACCCATAAAATACACATCTGTTCGTAGCAGCAGGTATATTTATTTTTATTTTATTTTCAAAGTTTTATATAGCGCGAACAAGATCTTCACAGATATCAGAGCGCTTTACATAGAGGGGTACATGAGGGAACATAGTCAAACAATAAATCAATAGATCACACAGTACAAATAGGTGGCTGCAAAGCCCATCACGTGAGTAATAAGACAACTCATACAAATAAGTAAATGGGTCAAGCATGTAGTACAGATCGGTGCAGGGTGTTAACAGAGTTCGAGGTAATAGATCAAGTGTATTTAGCCATGAGGATAGCTTTTACTTCTTTTTTAAAGAGTGTAGTGGAAGAGATAAGCCTGGTTTCGGGAGGGAGTGAGTTCCAAATCCTAGGCGCCAATCCTGAGAAGGAGCGCTTGTATGTTTTTTCCTTCCGGAATCTTCGAGGTTTCAGCAGAAGATTGTTTGTGCCTCTCGTGTTTCTAATTCCCCCAGAGATTGTCAGTTTCTGAGCGAGGTAGCCGGGTGAGTTTAGGTGTACCGCCTTGTGTGTCATGCAGGCGATTTTCAGATGTATTCTGGCTTCAAAAGGCAGCCAATTCAGGGATTTCAAGTCAGGGGTAATATGGGAGTGCTTTTTTGACCCAGTGATGAGTCTCGCTGCAGCATTCAGAGAAGCTTTTAGTGGTGCGGTAGTAGTTAGGGGGAGTCCGCAGAGGGCGGTGCTGCAGTATTCAATACGTGGGATGACTAGCGATTGTACTGCTGTTTGGAAGTCTTTGGCTGGGAGGTAGGGTTTAAGTTTCCTCAGAGTATTGATCTGGAAGTTCGCTCCCTTTGTTGCCTTGCTGATATGTTGAGGTTGGTGTCAAGTGTTATGCCTAAAGATTTTGCTGAATCCACTATGGTCGGTTGGACATTGAGTGCTGTTAGGTGCTTAAGCCATGTTTGTGTGGTAGATATTTTCGTGGGAGGTGAGATCAGAAGGAACTCAGTCTTCATAGCGTTGAGTTTGAGGTGGTTATCAGCCAGCCAAGATTGGGTGCTTCTGATCGTTGAGTTCAGACGCAAGATGTCTTTGGGGGATTGTAGCTTGAGATATAGCTGAGTGTCATCGACGTACATGTGAAAGTTTACGTTGGATGCTTGTAGCAAGGAGGTGAGAGGTTCCATGACTAGGTTGAACAAAGTTGGGGATAGAGAGGATCCTTGGGGGACGCCTAGCGTTACAGGTATTGGCGAGGACATCAGGTTGTTGCTCTTGAATTTCTGCGACCTGTTGTGAAGAAAGGAAGTGAACCACTTGAGAACAGTTCCAGATAAACCCATTCTTGTGTTTAGTAGTTCTAGTAGATTCTCATGTTTAACGGTGTCGAATGCTGAAGAGAGATCTAGAAGGATGAGGAGGCAGGTGTAGTTTTGGTCTAGCATTTGAAGTGCGTCGTCAATTATGTGAGTCATAGCAGTTTCTGTGCTGTGTCCTGCTCGGAAGCCTGACTGGTGGGTGTTGAGGAGATCAAATTGCTCAATGTGTTTAGTCAATTGTAGTTGTGCGCATTTTTCCAACAGTTTGGCGAGAGTAGGAATATTGGTGATGGGACGGTAATTGTTGAGATCAGAGGGGTCGGCTGTAGGTTTCTTTAGTAGAGGTGTGACCTGACCAACTTTGAGGGAGTCAGGTATGCTTCCTTGTTGGAGTGAGCTGTTGATAATTTTAGTCCAGAGAGGGAGAAGCAAAGGGGTAAAGTCTTTTACCGCGGAGGCAGGGAGGGGGTCCGTGAGGTGATTGGATGGTTTCAGGGTGCTGAGCAGTTTGCCAATTTCTTCTTCCGAGTATGTGCCGAAGGTTGACCATGTAGCATTGTTTTTTGGTTCAGTGGGTGCTAGGCATTGGGGTTTAGAGTAGAGGCTTGCGTCAATGAGGAGATCGTGTTTTATTTTGTCAGTTTTTTGGATAAAGAAAGCAGCGAAGTCTTCACAGGAGGGTGCCTCACGCCTAGTGTTGAGCGGTTGGGGTTGTTCCTTGGATTGTGTTCTGATTAGCTCAAACAGTTTTCTCGGGCGGTTTTTTGCTTGGTCGAGTTGGAGGCTGAAGAAGTCTGATATTGAGCGTTTTATTTTCCTGAAGTAGGCGTTTCTCTTTTTCTTCAGCTCTTTTAGGTGCATTGCAGAGGGAGCTGATCTCCAGGTACGCTCTGCCATTCGCATGTCTCGTCTATCCTCATTGAGACTCCCGTCGTACCATGGTTTGGAGATTTTAGTAGAGACTCTTTTCAGCTCCATAGGTGCAGCCTCATTAATTATAGAGGTCATAGCGTTGAGACTATTTACCACTGCGTCGTTGCGATCGTTCCAGTGGAGGTTGAAGTCACCAAGGTATATTTGGGTGAGTTGCCGTCCGGAATTGGTTGAGATCAACTCCATTATTTCTTGGGAAAAGGTGAGGTTGTCCCTGGGTGGGTGGTAAATGCTGTGAAGCGAGCATATCGGTTTGCCCTCACTAATAATGTCAAGGCAGATGTATTCCCAGGATGTTGGGGATTGTAGGGAGGTGGAATTGACTTTCTGAAAAGAGAGGTTGTTCCTGTAGATGCATGCGATTCCACCACCTATTTTGCCTGTTCTGTCGAGCCTGATAATGTGGTAGTCGGGAGGAACCAAGATGTCCATTATAGGTGTCGAAGATTCAGTTAGCCAGGTTTCAGTCAAGATGATTAGGTCAAGGTCCCGCGATAAGAGGAGGTCAGCAATGGCGGCGGAATGTTTCTTGGCTGATCTGCAGTTGAGAAGAGTGCATTTGAGACGGGGTGTGTTGAGGGTGGTAGATGGTTCTAGAGAGAGAGGGACTTTTCTAAGGTTATTGGGGATGGAGAATCTGCTGTTTAGTGTGGGCGGTCTAAGGGGATTTGAGTGTATCGTGGGAATGTTGAGGTGTGCGGTGGTTGTGTTATTTTGGGGGGCTGGGTCATAGGAGCGGAGAAGGGTGAGTGTGTCGAGGTCAGAAGAAGAGTTGTGGGTGCGACGAGGGCGGTTGTTGCGATTACGACCTGGGATTGAGGTCAGATTGGGGGATAGCTGAGTGAGAGAGTTAGTCGGAAGGGTGGGGAACAAGTTGGGCGGGGAGGTGTAGTTGCGTGAGACGTTGCAGGGGTGATGCGGGGGCCGAGGGCAGTTGCTGCGCCTATGAGCAGGGATTGACGCCCGGTGTGGGGCGTGTTGAGTGAGGGAGTCAGCCGGCGGAGTAGGGGACAAGTTGGGCGGGAAGGTTGAGGTGGGTGAGGGGTGTATAGGGTGTGTAGAGAGTAGTTCTTTGATGGTGTGTATGTCTTCTTTGATCTGAGTGAGGGTGGCCATGATGTAGTCCATCGTGGGGGAGGTGGTGGGGGTGGAGGTGGCAGTCAGGGGTGATTGGCGGACAAGGGAATTTGTGTGCAGGTGGGGGAGAGGGCTGGTGTTCGAGCAGGTCTGCGTTGTGTTGGTGTGCGGGATGGAGTTAGGGAGGCGATAGCTTTTGGGTGGGAGGGGTGTGGATGAGGTAGGGAGGACGTTGGTGGTATGAGTGAGGGCATTGGTGGTAAGCGGGGGGGTCAAGGTGTAGTCTGGGAGACTGATAGCCGTGGTGGGGGTGCAGGGAGGATAGTGGGGGCTGAGAGTAGGATGCGAAGCGGCATTGGAGATGATCCTGTTGAGGGGAGGGGGAGTTAAATTAAGAGAGGAGGTATGTTCTGCGTAGTTGGTTAGAGGGTAATGGGGACTGAGAATGGGGGGGGACAAGGGGGGGGATTTGTCGGGGTGTGTGTTATTCTGGTGCTGGACTAAGTTAGGTGTGTTAAGGGTGGGAGCTGTGCTGTCAGCGGTGAGCGGGGTGTTAATGCTCGCTGTGGGTGTGATAGGAGTGTTGAAGGTATGTGTGGAGGTCCGCGAGTTGGTAGAAGGGGCGGGGGGGTGAGTGGTGTATGAGGGGGAGCGATCTGTGTCTGTGCTTGAGAGCTGAATTGGGATAGTGGGGTTGTGGGTGGGGGATGGGAGGTCAGGGGTGGTAGGTGTGCCCCTGATTGAGGAGTATGTAGCTGTGAGTTCATGGTTGGTGGGACTGGAGGAGATATGAGTGTTGGTCCGTGAATTGGAGAGGTGTTCTTTGAAAGTGGGGAACAAGTTGTCTAGCAGTTCCAGGTTCCTGTCTGTAGCTTGTGCTAGGACAATCCCGTTATTGTAAATAGTGATGGTGGCTCTGCCTGGAAAGACTAGGGATGGTGTGATTGAGAGAGTTATGCTATGAGCGGATTTTCTGGTGGAGGAGACGGTGAGTAGGATGAGGAACGCTTTTCTCCATTGAGCTCTGCGTGTGGTGTGGAAGATGAAATCAGTGTTCAGGGATCCTTTGACCGGTGAGAAGTAGGTGTCAACAAAGGGAGTTTCAGGGTGTGACCTAAGGAAGTTGTGCTTAAAGCGTTTGGCGGCTTTTTTGGTGAGTGATGGTGGGTAGTTGATTTTGTATGTGTGTTTGCCGATAGGATCCATGTAGCGGTGATGGATTAGGTGGGTATGGGGGGAATGCGCTAATGCACTATAGTGGTACACATGTGCAGAAAAACAAATGCATACAGTAGGTTACACAGTAGTAAGTTATAAATTACAAAAGTGGCACTAGTGATCAACCAGCATCACCAGGATATAAGAGTGTACAATAGAGCAAATACATACGGTAAATTACAAAGTACACAGTGTAAGTGTAGGTATAATACTGATAGTATGTAAGGGCAGGATATAAATGCAAACAGCAATTTACATGAATCAAAAATCACAAATCAATGTGTCATTAATTAGCAACCAAAGTACAAGGTGTAAGTGTAGGTATAATACTGATAGTATATAAGGGCAGGATACAAATGCAAACAGCAATTTACATGAGTCAAAAATCACAAATCAAAGTGACATTAATTAGCAACCAAGAAATATGAGGTAGCAATCTGTGCAATACCAATGTTCAAAATACAGGTAGGAGTGACACTAGAGAGCAATCAAAATATATGAGGTAGCAATCTGTGTGTTACAAATGTTCAAAATACAGGTAGACGTGACCCTAGAGAGCAGCCAGACATATATGAGGTAGCAATCGGTGCATTACAGGAGAGAAGAGAAGAGTGAGAATGGATGCAGGATGCAGAACTGTGTAGAATAGTGCGGAATACAGAAGAAGTATGCGATATATGAGATAGCAATCGGTGCATAACAGGAGAGGAAAGCGGGGATGGGTGCAGGTTGCGGAAATGTACAGAATAGGAACGACTAAAAGAGCAGAACACAGATGAAGACAGTACATGAATCAAGAATCAAAAATCAGAAATGGCATTAGTTAGAAACCAAGGTATCTGAGGTAGTAGTCTGTGCATTACCAGTGTTCAAAATACAGGTAGAAGTATAATACTGCACTAAAAGGTATATGAGGTAGCAATCTGTGCATTACCATTGTTCAAAATACAGGTAGAGGTGTAATAATCCAATAATAGGCAGACAGTCATTCATAAATGAGGTAGCAATCTGTGCACTACAGATGTTCAAAGTATATGTAGAAATAGGTTATTGCAATAATAGGCAGGCATTCTTTCCCAAGAGGGTGTAGATACATCACTGAGCAAAGTACTCTGTAGTTGGGATTAGTCTAAAATGACAAAGTTCTTAGTGTGTGTTCAGATGGTGATGAAAATGACTAGTCCAGGATGGCCGCCCACAAGGGAGACTGGTCAAAATGGCCGCCAAATAGGTGAGATAGAGACAGTAGTCCTCTGTTTGTTGCTGTTACATAGATAGCAGGGAGGAGCAGTTTCCATTCACAGTCATGCAGGCAGGGGCATAGAGATATTAGTCCTCTGTCTGCTGCTATTACTTTGAGCTTAGGGAAGGAATTTCTCTTTCCATTTGAGCAAGCCATGCTCAGTCTAGCTGGGAGGAATTACAGCACCTCCTCCTACCCCAGTGCTGAAACCCTCTGCTCGACTGTGTTACTTGTATTTTTGTAAAATGCTCCTTCTTAATGTGATATAAGGTGTAAGACTACCACTAGACAAAACTCTGATCTCTCTCTCTAGCAGGTTCATTAATCACGTGTTATCTTGACATTTTTTATTGCTGCCTGAAAGCTCCAGCACAATGAACTCTACAGTAGGTGCTTTAAATTGTAAGTTACTGCTAAACACAGTCACCCCCCCTACTCAAGGTCGGTGTCCCCTTCCACGTCAGCGCCCAGTGGGGCCGCACTGCTGCACTGCCTTAAAGCTGGCCCTGGTTTCAGCACTGGGGTAGGAGGAGGTGCTGTAGTTTCAGACAGGCAGATCTGTTTGGCGATTGGCAGAGCTGTGTGTGGTGGGTCTCATTATCCGAACAGAAGGTGCTGGCACACTTCCACATTAAAGCACTTTGGTACAGCTGTGTTCCTTTATAAGGTTATGGAACTCCGAGGTGCCTTAAATATCCTTAACATGTACGCCAAGGGGTACATTATCCCATGTTATACAACCATCACCTTTCCCACAAAACACTTAAGACCTTGGTGCATAGCTCTTTCACCTGACAGAGCGAACATGTTTGCAGACTTGAAGAATTAAAATAAAACCTCTAGTGCAAAATTAAACACATCAAAAAACTGTTCTTTGTTGCAAACAAATATTAGAAACAGTTCAAGAGAAGCCATTTAAAAAAAATGAAAAGCTGCAGTAGCTTGGAAGGTGTAAAAACAGGCAGAACGATTCTAGCTTTTCTCTCAGTATGTAAGGAGCTCAAAATAAGAATCATTTTCTTTCGGCTTGTCATTGTAAGCTGGAAAATAGAGCAGATGAAAGAAAAGCGATTTCCCATTTTCGTTGCTATTAAACATCTCCTTCATGCTGTGTGACCTGACGTCAGAAAGCGACTGTAATGACTTATAATAGTCGAGTGCTGACGTCTTTTCATTATAATCAGCGACTGGGTGCTTCACAAGTCTCTGATTATAAAGAAATGAGAGACTGCATTTATACAGGTATTACAGTATCCCATGTACTATAGGTGCATAAGGCAGTGCAGCAGCATGATGGCGAAAGTGGCGGGTGTTTAGCTCCTCGCAGTGGAGGGTGGGGGGATGTTGGTCGTGTTATGCGTCTGTCTGTTGGGGAGGGGATTGCTCTTGATAATTAGCTCTTCCCAGTGTCCCTCTCAAGCTCTCGGCCCAGGCCCTGAGCTGGAGTTGATGAAGTGCACTCCAGCTCTCGGCTTCAATGGGTTGTTCTGGGTCCTTCAGTGACTGTGGAGCTGCTCCTGTCACGACTGAACGCACGACAAGAGCGAGGGGTCACCAGAAGGGGGCATTCTGCCGTTGAGAGCCTGGATACATATGGTAATAAAGATTGCAGTGTACAGAATGAAACTGTGACGCTTATAATCAAGCAATGGGCACCACAGAGAACCTTTTCTAAGGAGCTGTATATCTACTATGCACAGGCAAGTAGTATTAGAGGCTCAGGCTTTTCTTAGGGTCGGCCCTGCAGGGACTGGTCTGTACAGGTCTGTTATGGGAGGGGTTCAGAGTTAGACTCTCCTATGGCTCTGGTACATAAATAAAGCGCTGTGAGTGTAAAGGGTGATGACGTTCCAGGCCATTTACGCACAAATAATGTCTTCAGAGGGTACGAGTGAGGCTGTTCTAACGATAAGGCACCCACGATAAGGCCGCCGGAAGTGTTGAGAGGAACGTTGTTCTGCCCAGGCCAATCACAGAGGGAGTGATAGAGCGCGCAGGTCACCCGACTATAATTTTACCATATACGTATTGGGCCCATACAATTTCAATTTACCATATTCATTTAATCGGGTAACCTTACACTCTGCTATCAGTAACCCTGTTCCTTCCTATTTATTTCCAATGTACCCGACTTACCAATCCACTGTTACGGGTACCTATGATCACAATGGATCAGGGAGCTAGCTTTAAAAGAAAGGCAGATACCAAAATACAAAATACCATTTACTAGGTTTGCACTCATATAATAACCAGAGACGTGGGAAGTTTTCAGAAAACTTTATCTAAAATTCGTCAGTTTCATTAAGCATAAGGTTTACAGCCAATAAACTGTCAATCACTAAAATTATAAAGAGCACGTATCCATATAGAAAATAAATCAGGCCAACCATTTAGGACTCTAAAGGAAGGTAAGAACAGGGAACATGCTAGTAAGAATTTTCAAGAATTTAGACTAGACGTAGAGTGAGTAAAGGACGGGGAAAGGTAAGGAACATGCTAGAATGTATACTCATCTAAAATGGGCACAGTATGAGAACTTAGTCAGTCTATGGAGACTTGAAAAGTAACATATGACTATAGGGAGGGCAGAAGTGGAACACGCTAATATTTCAGAGTAGTCACTTCATTTAGCTAAAGGAAGGTAAAGAAGGGAACACCTATATATCATGAACTGTATGCAGGAACAAACCTAAAGGATGGGAACATTGGAACATGCTAGTATAACAACTATGATGTATGACCTTTTCATTTGTCAGTGCAAAAAGAAAGCATAGAAAATCAATATGCAAGAGTACGTCTTTATTAAAGCAAGGAAAAGAATGAAAGATGCAGAAATAGATTCCCAGCACTATATTTACCTGTGTGAAGACCAACCCTGGCCACGGGTCAGTTAAGGACAGGAGAAACCCCAAGGAAGGACAGTCGCCAGTACGCCAGCAGGTGCAGAATGGACACCCCAGGACAGGACAGGAAGACCAGATTAGGATCAGGACAGGACCATCAAGGAAAGACCAGCACCCGCAGTTTGGTAGCAACGCCTGCGCTACACCCTCTCTGCAGCTATCAGTCAGAACCCCGATTGGGTTTATCGAATTCCCCAGCAAAGTGCTCCGCCAGCACTTGAGGTTTCCCAAAACCCCGCTTAGGTCTATGGAAATTACGGACAGAGTGCTCCGCAGCTCTCTGTATCAGTCACCTATTGAGTGCGTTGGGTCAGTGACAGGTCAGCTATTCGGATAAATTCTCAAGCTAATCCTAGGCTAGTTATACTGTTTTGGATCAGTGTACCACTCCCCAAATGTTGCAAGTGTAAGAATCCCCAATTTCGATTGGTCCTCAAGTAGGACAGGTCAACACACCAACCAGGATTAACTTCTACAAGTCCCAATTTGCATCTTTTGGGACCGCCTATTGAATTTGGGGTTCCCAGGACATGTGCTCTTCTCCTAACAATGGATAGTACAATTTAATATACAATTGTTACAAGTGCAGTACAGTTCAGCTTCGTCCTGCTGGGTCGCAGGTCCGTTCTCATGAGCATCTTGACTGTGGCTGCCAGCTGGCTGAGTTCCACTGGTACAAGGTTTTCTTCCCTCTGACAGGGTGACATGCGCAGTAGGGACTTCTAAGATGGAGTTTCATGTACTTCCCCGGCCCAAAAGACTCACCATATGAAAAGTAAAGGAAAAGAATTTAAAACGTAGAAATAAATGAATACACTGTATACCAGGAATCCCTATATGACTCCCTTTACTTTACTCTAACTTACAGCATTAAGATTAGTGCAAATGAACAGCAATGCAGAAAGCGGCAGGGCAAGCTTCGGCATGTGAGAACACAAAGCGGCCATCTTAAAGCTAGTGCGCAAGCGCAAAGATTCCCACCAGAACTGCAAGTACGTCACGTCACGTGAGTGTGACTGACGCATGCGCAGACGAACTCCCGCCAAGCAGCGGCCATTTTAGTGGCAAGCGTATTATGGTTAATACATACATAAGCAAGCTTCTTTGGGACACCCCAAATGTCAGAATAAATGGGAAATTAGTAAGACAAACATATTGATTTAGTTTATTATAGTTATTCGAGGTTCTTGAATACAAGCAAGCCGCTTTACGTGCGAATTCTTGCTCCATCAATCCCCTCTTTGATGATATTTTATATCATCACAAATCAAGAATAGATCCAGATGCCAACTTTTTACAATGTTCCCAATTCAATTTCTTCAAACATTCGATTCAGTTTCTCCTTAGTCTCTTTATTAGGGTGAGAATTTTTCACCCTTTTATAAATTTGATTATTCATTTTCTCTAATTCAAGTTCATCCACATTTCTTTTCACTCCTCTCTGGTTCACAGTGTACTTCTTCTGGTGTTTTCGACATTTACAACAAATGAATATGACAAATACTACTAAACCTATTCCTACCATTGGCATCAGTACTTTAATCAGAAAACTTCTACCTAAATTAGCAAACCAATGACCTACAGAGGAGAGACCATCAGTAAGTCTCTTCCAGGCACTGTCAACCTCCAGTGATTTAAGCTCTTTTCCGAAATTTGTAATATTCCTCACATACCTTTTAATTTCTACACTTTTATCTGGTATGTACGTGCAACAATGTTGCGCTGTCAGCATTCTGCAGACTCCGCCCTCTTTTGCCAATAGGGTATCAAGAGCCCACTCCCACTGTAGGTATCAGTGCACTAAAAATATCTCCTACAATTTCACTAGCACTTTCTCTCTTAGTGCGTACTAATTGGTTAGTTTCTTCAGTGCTTCCAGCGATTTTCCCCACATGGTATATCTTTGGAAAGACAATACCAAAATAGCAACTCCCATACCAATGGTCGGGCAATTTGAAGTAAGCCTTGTTCCCACAAATAAAATAAATTCCAGGAAACACAGGCTCTGTCCCATCTTTGAAACCCCAACCTCCAATTACCTTGTAATTATGTTCGCATTCACTAGAACCAATGAAAATATTGGTATAATAACTAGTCATTTCTCTTTTAAGACAGAGTTTCCCCTTCTTTTCGAAATCCAGAAGCATCGCAGCATTAGCTCCACCATTTGGGGTGCTCCCTATCCTCTCTGCCCACTTAGGAACTTTGTGGTTCTTGTCCTTGGCCTTCTTTTGGAAACCCTCTCTTCTCTACCATGTCCAGAAATTCCTTTTCTTTTTCATGTAAAGAACAGGTCAGGTTATTTTTGTGTGCATCATCTATATTAATTTTTCCTACAGTTAGAAAATAATCACTAATGTATTTAGCTACATCTCTAATTGTATGTGCAGGGTTCAGGTTTCTTCGGACAGGAAGTTCAGAAAATGTCACGTCAAAGTTTGAGTAATAATACTGTAACGGTCCTCTTTTATAAAATAAACTAGTTAGTATACTACAGTAAATTCCATAGGTTAAGGGCAAGTGGTGGTAAGTCACACCTTTAGCTACGGAAGTGGGTAGCTTCATGCAGACATAACAGTCGTCTATTTCCACAGTTTCTACATAATGTACTAACAGGTTTGCGAAAACATTTAAATGTGTCTTGTTCTTAATTTTGTTAAAGTGTAATCCTTCCTCATCTGGTGCTTCTACGTCTATTTGTCTCCGTTTCAGGCTAAGTGGTTTGTCCAATGTCTCTACTCTTCGTGGTGTAATTCTAGTGTGTGATTCTACAGTGTCGTCAGGCAAATTATTATTTGGGTATAAACTCGGGTTTTTACTCATCATAGAAGGAATAGTTATTGTTAGTCCTTTCCAAAGGATCAGTACTATTGCTACACTACATAAACATACTTGGCAGCATGTTTTACATCAACTTCGTCTCGGTCTCCCATTCTCAGAAGAATCAGCCATTTCTGCTCAAAAGAAGCTTCAACCCCTCTTCGTAACTCTGCACAATTTTCTTACTCGAGTAACCTTTTTAGGGTGGTTCTGCTTATTCTTCGGACTGTTCAGCAATCAATTCTCTGTCACTTTCAGTACTTTCGTCACTTATTTCCAGATTCTCAAATTCTTCCAGTACATAGTAAGTCCATTCAGGGCTCAAATACTTGTTATTCAGTTTCTTGATGCGAGCACTTCTTCTCTTTTGCTTTGTCACCACTGGGTCAGTTTGACTCGAGACCTCATTTATCTGTTCAGGCTCCTCGTCTATTGTCTTCAGACGCAATCTCAGCCTTTTCACAAATCTGGGTACAGAGTCACCTTTCTTTAGTCTTTTAACTGGCACTGTGTCTTGGCATTCTTCAAACACCCTTTTGTTTTCGTTCAGTTGTGGCACATTTGGATCAAGTTCGTCTTCAGTACTGTTACCTAACTGACTAGGTCCAGGTCTTTCATCTAGTTCTTCTGCCTGGTTTCTAAACTGGCCTTGTTCAGGTATCTGCTGAGTTTGACTTTGATCTGTTTCGATCTCTTCTTCCTGAACACAATTGTCTAATCCTACCTGTTCCTGTTCAAGCTCTTCGAACTCTTGATTTTCTTCAGCAGGAACTTCCGCCCTAATTTCTATCTGTCCCTTTTCTGGTGCAGGTGTTCTTGGAGGAGTGTCTATTACCTGCTCTCTCCCTACCTGGTCCTCCTCAGAATCAGATTTTACATGGATTTTGATGATCTGAGTAGCTTCTTTTTCACCTGTCTCGTCCTCACTATCCCACTGTCTATCTAGTTGAGCTTGACTCCTAGTTCGTATAGGGTCGATTGTCAGATCGATAAATGGAATCCAATCTTCTTGACTGGAGCTCGGTTGTTCTTCAGCTACTTCAGGACCGATGTCTTGGGATCCTTCATCTGCGCAACCTTCAGCCTCAGTTTCGTCAGGTTCAGTCACTTTCTTCGTGTGGCTGGCATGGATCCAGCGAGGTACTCCTGCACACTTTACAGCTGTGGTGGTTACCAGGATCACCTGTCGTGGCTTTCCCCACCTGGGTTCAAGGCAACTTTTTCGAATGTGCTTCTTTATTACGACCCAGTCACCTGGATTCAGGGCATGTGCTGGAGTCATTGGCCTGGCGACGTCTTCTCCCCCAACCTGGCGAGAGATAGAACGTACTTGCTCAGCCAGTTCTTTACAGTATTCCAGTACCAAATCATCAGATATGCTTATTATTTTGTATCCTGGCACCCATGCTTGCCGCATTGCTCTTCCCATCAGGATTTCGTGGGGTCTCAAGCCCGTGTTCCGATCTGGAATACTTCTGAGTCCCATCAACACAAGAGGGAGAGCATCTGGCCATTCCAGTTGAGTGTATTCACACATCTTTCCCAATATTGATTTGATTGTGCCATTTATCTGTTCTACCACTCCAGAAGCCTCTGGACGATATGCACAGTGCAGTTTTTGAGTGATTTTGAATGCTTCACAGATTTGACTTATTATTTCATTCTGGAAATGACTTCCTCTGTCAGATTCATTTAGGACTGGGAAACCGTAACGAGGTATGAGTTCCCTAAGTAACAATTTTGCTACTGTGATGCTGTCATTTCTTCGTGCAGGGAAAGCTTCCACCCATTTTGAAAACAGGCAGACAATGACAAGTATGTACTTCATTCCTCGACAAGGGGGCAACTGAATGAAATCAAGTTGTAATCTAATAAAAGGGCCTTCTGCCTTTCCAATTTTTCCTGGTAACACTATGGTTTTCTTTCCAGGTTAAATTGTTGGCAGGTCAAACACCTCTGGCAGAGTGCTTCTGCTACGCTTCTGAATTTCGAGTTGAACCATGTTTGGCGGAACATGCGAATCATCGCATCTCTGCCTATATGTGTGTTTCCATGGATCAGCCTAGCCATAGGAGCAAGCATACAGTCTGGCAACACAGGCATATCATCAAGGTAAATAATGACACCATCTTCATGCCTCCTACGACAACCCAAGTATCTCCATCTTTGCCTGTAGGTCCTGGAATACCCTGTACTTACCACTAGGTTTCTTGATTCCAATTATGGGCGAATTACATGGGCTGCTCATTACTTCTTGTATGATGTTTGCTTCTAACAATCTTTTTATTTCAATGGCAACTCCTGCTTTTACTTCTGCACTCATTTTGTACTGTTTAATATTTGGGTATACTGCATTTTCCTTTATGGCTATTTTAATTGGGTCAACATTTTCCATTAATCCTACATCTTTTCCAGTAAAATCCCATACTTCTGGTTTCACTGTTTCTTGGAGCTCTTCATGTAAATCCTGCATTGTCAGTCTTTTAATTTCAGAGTCTGGTCTTGCTAACATTAATTTGTAAATTCCATCTTCGTCTGGGGTCTGAATTTCGACACCATTTGGTGTGCAAAAAGATAGTGCAGTTCATTTTACACAACAAATCTCGCCCTAGCAAGTTTACAGGACTGGAATCACAGACAACAAACCTATGCATTTCTTTAAAATTCCCAATTTTAATCTCCATAGGTTTTGTAACTGGGGTACTAATTAGCTGATTAGAAACACCCACTACTTGGATTGCTTCTCGCGAGAGGGGTAGGTTAGGAACATCTGCTGTTCTTACAGTAGAACGGGTAGCACCAGTGTCCAACAGAAAGGTGACGTCATTTCCTTCAACCTTTCCTTCAATGTATGGCCCTGACTGGTCCACCGGCAAGGAGGCGCCAAGCACACACTCCTCGTCTTCCCCCTCAGGCACCGCCAGTAGGCGTCATCACAGAGAAACGTGTCATTTAACAGAAATTGTGAGGTGGTTGCATTCTTATTTTCCCTTACTTCCCACACTTCGGTGTCTTCACCCTGCTGTGCTTTTCTCCTATAATTTTGTCTAGGTGAATGAGGCAACTGATTCTGTTTTACCTGTTGCTGGGTCTTTCGTGGTTTCTCATTCTGCGTCTGTGGATTTAAATCATTAATTTGCACGTTACCATTCTGTACAGCTGGACACTCGTCTCTCCAGTGACCTACCTGTCCGCTCCCGTGACAGGGGAACTTCTTTTTGGCCTGTTCCCTGCTCATTTTTACTCTGGGATTTCCCCCACCTCCGGGGCCTTGATTCTGATTACTGGTCAATTTATTTAGCTGTTGTTCTTGTTGTTCTGCCAATTTTACCTGTGCCCACATAACCTTTTCCTTCAATGCCTTTCGTTTGTCAGCCATCTCATCCTCACAATATTTGGCGTACCTCAGGACCTCATCAATTGGTTTAGACTGCCAACAGATTTTATTGTCTTTGATCCATTGTGAAATCTCAGGTCTTAACCCTAGCACAAATCTATAGATGAAGTGGGTCATGTCCTTCATTTCTATGTTATCCAGACCACTGTACGTTTTGAACACCTGTAACAGTCGTTCATAATAGGAATGCACAGTTTCATCTCTATTCTGAGTAGTTCTGTCTATTCGGGTCCAATCAGTTTCTTTTGCAGGTACCTTTCCCTTGAGATGCAACATTACCTGGATGTACTTTTTCATTACGTCAGCAGAAGGAGCCCCAGTGTTAGGGTCCCTCGGGAATTCCTCACTAGGGCAATCAATAGCAATTTTACATTCTGTCCACAAATCTACGGGAACTACAATATCAAAGAAACTATCCAAATCTTTCCAGAGGCATTTCTGGACCTTCACAAATCTCTCTACCTGTCTGTACCAATCTACAGGTTTTTCTCGTAATTTGGGGAAATCATTGGTAAAGGACACAATATCCTGTCGGGACCATGGAACATGTACATATTTTCCACCTGGCACTTCTCGCATAGGATATAACTTCTCTGCCTTGTCTGCTTCTTTTAAGACATACTCTGAAGCCCTTTGTTTTGATCTACTGTCTTCTTTCTTCTTGGCCCACCTGGTTTTCCACTTGTCTAAGTCTCCACATTTTTGCAATAGGTTCAACAATTCTCTGATCTGTACCTTTTTCCCAGACACATTCATGTTTTCCAAATCCTTATCTGAGAACTCTGCTCTGTAAGGCTTTTCCAACACTTTGGATTTACTAACGTCTATTCCCATGCTAGCTGCGCTGTCCATTAATTTCTCATGATATATTTTAGTATTTCGGGTTAGACTTTTACAAATGAACAACAACTCTTCCTCTGTTAGGGTGTTCAGTCTGTCCAATCCCACATTCCCAGCTGATAGTTCTTCTATTTCTATTCTTAGTTTGTAAATATCTAACGGTTTCGGCTGAGGATTTTGTTTCTCAAGTTCTCAACTCCATCTCTCAATTTCTTCAGGAGTCACTACGGTGGCACTTCTAGAACCAGAAGCTGACTCAATCTGCACTTCTCCTGAACTGAAAGGAGTGTTCTTCCTCCGTGAACCCCTTTCTGGTTCCCTTATTGGTAAATCCATCAAGGAAATCACAGATTCACATTCACTTGCCTGGTCATCTACTATCATGGGCTCTTTTCTCAGCTGCACTACGGGTGGGGTAATAATCGGAGTCTTTGGACACCCCTGTTTATCCCCGTACAAAGGAACAACTGGTCCAATAGTTACTGGAATCGTCAAGGCTTCAGGACTTGTATTTAGTTGGGAAATTTTCTGAATTAATTCTGTTCTCTGTTTAGCTATAGCCCCTCGTTCTCTCTCCTGCAGTACCCTTTACAGGCTTGTTTCATGTACTATTTGCGGAGTCAGAGTTGGAGTATAATTCGGGGCAGTCGGATGTGTCATACTTGGTCCCTCACCATAGTTAGGTTTCAGGAATGGATTCCCTGTGCTTATAGGTCTCGGCTCCTCCTGATAAGGAGGTATTTGACAGCCATCTCTTGCACTTACTAGTCTAGTTCCCTCCTGGTAAAGGGGTCTTAGGCAAACATCCCCTACACTTGAGGATCTGGGTCCTTCATTATAAGGAGGTGGATTCTTCATTAACAATTCCTCCAAATAATCATCATCTGAATCCCCACCGGTCATCAAATGTTTTGTTTTCTCTGTCCTTTTCTCTCCCATTGGCTCTTCTAGGGCAATTACAAGGTACAGTCCTTCTGTTATCATGTTCTGTCTCCACTGCTTCATTTTTTTCTCTTTGGCTTCTCCATGCATTTTCGGGTACCATTTACTTATTCCCTTGTCAATTCTAGGTCTATCTCGGTCAAAAGCCTCTATCTCCCATTCTTCTAAGGCCTCATATTGCGTTAGTCTGGGTCTGGGATATAAATCATTCATTCGGGTTCTCAAATTGAACAGAATCCGGCTATTAAAAGTACCATCTAATGGAAATGCCAAAATTCCGTCATTTTTAGTATATTCCACCCAATTTTCCAACCATACTCATGTGTGATACCCTTTGTCAAATAACATGAATGATGCGGGAGTATTAGGTGGTGGAATAACTATTCCTTCTCTAGTTTTGATGGGTTTATCCTTCTTGAAATAATTTTTAACTTTGTCTACTAAAGTCATTTTTCTCTTGCTTCCATACATATTATAAGGTCTGCCTTTTAGCATCTGTTCTTTAGCGAACTCTAAGTATTTCGGATCAGGTAAAAATTCTGGATACCACATATACTTCGCAATCCTAGATCGTGCGTGAATGCGTTCTTCTGTTTACTATATTCTTCCAATGCTAACACGTCTTTCAATTTTCTTAAACCAATCAACTCTGTGGCTGCAAATAATTTCGACCAATGATTACGCTGCCTTTTCGTGAGACAAGTTCCCACTCTTCGGCACTCACCCCTCCTTTACAATTCCGCCTCAGCTACACGCCCGCTGTCTTAGCCAATACCAGCGCAGCACTGAGTGACGTCAGCGCAGATCCGCAACTGACTCCCTCCTTCACAAGGTAAGAAAACACCTCGAATTCTACCCTTGAAAGTGCAAGTGCTTAGTTAAATTTACAACGGAAACACATTCGCCACTGTACTCGAGTGTCTAGAAAGAAAAGATTTGTTTCACTGCAAGTAAACTTCTTCTATTTACTTTACAAATACTACGAGTAGATCCCTTTTGCCTACCCTTCATACAAGCATCAGTGAACCTGCTACTCCTTCGACTCATCCACTTTGGGATATATACTAAGCCAAAAGTTTCACTAGTGAACTCCTTTGCTATCAATCAAGCTTAGACAAACCTGCTACTCCTTCCGTGTGACTCTTACTAGGTTATATCACAATAGAAGTTTTGCCAGCGAACTCTTTGCTACCATTTATTCATTCATTTATACAGAAAACCCTAATTAGTGCTTCCGGTTCTGCCTAACCTGCACCAATTTTCCTCGAGCCACTGACCTCACTGCGCGATGGATTCTACTCACCACCCGCTATTATTTTCCCCGGGGATTCCAGACAAACATATAACAATCACTAACGAGTGTATTAGTACATTTATCAATATAACAGCAAAAAAAACCAATTTAAAACATTTAATAATTTTCACAGTAATAAAACATCAATTGTACATTCGATCAATTAGCAGCAACATTTTCACAATTAGCAGCAAATAACCTACCTACCTAACTAGTCCTACCTATCTTTAAGTAGTCCCTAACCATCACCTCTGCTACTAGAAAATTACTGATAGAGCGCGCAGGTCACCCGACTATAATTTTACCATATACGTGTTGGGCCCATACAATTTCAATTTACCATATTCATTTAATCGGGTAACCTTACACTCTGCTATCAGTAACCCTGTTCCTTCCTATTTATTTCCAATATACCCGACTTACCAATCCACAGTTACGGGTACCTATGATCACAATGGATCAGGGAGCTAGCTTTAAAAGAAAGGCAGATACCAAAATACAAAATACCATTTACTAGGTTTGCACTCATATAATAACCAGAGACGCGGGAAGTTTTCAGAAAACTTTATCTAAAATTCGTCAGTTTCATTAAGCATAAGGTTTACAGCCAATAAACTGTCAATCACTAAAATTATAAAGAGCACGTATCCATATAGAAAATAAATCAGGCCAACCATTTAGGACTCTAAAGGAAGGTAAGAACAGGGAACATGCTAGTAAGAATTTTCAGGAATTTAGACTAGACGTAGAGTGAGTAAAGGACGGGGAAAGATAAGGAACATGCTAGAATGTATACTCATCTAAAATGGGCACAGTATGAGAACTTAGTCAGTCTATGGAGACTTGAAAAGTAACATATGACTATAGGGAGGGCAGAAGTGGAACACGCTAATATTTCAGAGTAGTCACTTCATTTAGCTAAAGGAAGGTAAAGAAAGGAACACCTATATATCATGAACTGTATGCAGGAACAAACTTAAAGGATGGGAAAATTGGAACATGCTAGTATAACAACTATGATGTATGACCTTTTCATTTGTCAGTGCAAAAAGAAAGCATAGAAAATCAATATGCAAGAGTACGTCTTTATTAAAGCAAGGAAAAGAATGAAAGATGCAGAAATAGATTCCCAGCACTATATTTACTAGAACGGTGTGAAGACCAACCCTGGCCACGGGTCAGTTAAGGACAGGAGAAACCCCAAGGAAGGACAGTCGCCAGTACGCCAGCAGGTGCAGAATGGACACCACAGGACTGGACAGGAAGACCAGATTAGGATCAGGACAGGACCATCAAGGAAAGACCAGCACCCGCAGTTTGATAGCAATGCCTGCGCTACACCCTCTCTGCAGCTGTCAGTCAGAACCCCGATTGGGTTTATCGAATTCCCCAGCAAAGTGCTCCGCCAGCACTTGAGGTTTCCCAAAACCCCGCTTGGGTCTATGGAAATTACGGACAGAGTGCTCCGCAGCTCTCTGTATCAGTCACCTATTGAGTGCGTTGGGTCAGTGACAGGTCAGCTATTCGGACAAGTCGGACAAATTCTCTAGCTAAACCTAGGCTAGTTATACTGTTTTGGATCAGTGTACCACCCCCCAAATGTTGCAAGTGTAAGAATCCCCAATTTCGATTGGTCCTCAAGTAGGACAGGTCAACACACTAACCAGGATTAACTTCTACAAGTCCCAATTTGCATCTTTTGGGACCGCCTATTGAATTTGGGGTTCCCAGGACATGTGCTCTTCTCCTAACAATGGATAGTACAATTTAATATACAATTGTTACAAGTGCAGTACAGTTCAGCTTCGTCCTGCTGGGTCGCAGGTCAGTTCTCATGAGCATCTTGACTGTGGCTGTCAGCTGGCTGAGTTCCACTGGTACAAGGTTTTCTTCCCTCTGACAGGGTGACATGCGCAGTAGGGACTTCTAAGATGGAGTTTCATGTACTTCCCCGGCCCAAAAGACTCGCCATATGAAAAGTAAAGGAAAACAATTTAGAACGTAGAAATAAATGAATACACTGTATACCAGGAATCCCTATATGACTCCCTTTACTTTATACTAACTTACAGCATTAAGATTAGTGCAACCGAACAGCAATGCAGAAAGCGGCAGGGCAAGCTTCGGCATGTGAGAACACAAAGCGGCCATCTTAAAGCTAGTGCGCAAGTGCAAAGATTCCCACCAGAACTGCGAGTACGTCACGTCACGTGAGTGTGACTGACGCATGCGCAGATGAACTCCCGCCAAGCAGCGGCCATTTTAGTGGCAAGCGTATTATGGTTAATACATACATAATCAAGCTTCTTTGGGACACCCCAAATGTCAGAATAAATGGGAAATTAGTAAAACAAACATATTGATTTAGTTTATTATAGTTATTCGAGGTTCTTGAATACAAGCAAGCCACTTTACGTGCGAATTCTTGCTCCATCAGGAGTGCAGCCAGGGCTAATTAGCAGTGGGCCCAGCTCGAGACAGGGCCTCCCATCAGCCGACAGGATTAGATTAATGGCTCACAATAAAATGAAAATGAATAGGCCTAACCATAGCCTTGAGATTTCAGCCTCAGAAGTAGAGGGTTTTTTCAGGAGCTACTTGGGTTCTTTTTTTGGGGTGGACAGTGGGAGGATGGGTGGCCTCTCTGCTAGGGGTAATAAAGCAGGACGCACACTGTCCTAAAGGTGGCATGGTTCACAAACATATAGGCACATTGGTAAAGGGGTTATTGGAGGAAAGTGAATAAAGAGGGGCAGAGATTGGCTTCGGAAGAGGGAGGCAATATCACTGCAGCACACAGAGTTTTTTCTGTAATCCACGAAAGACAATTGACACCTGGTATCTTTCAATTTACAAAATAAGAGCATTATATGTACTTATATAAAGAGAATACATAACGGGTAACTGTAATATATGCAATGAAGGGGGTTGTGCTGACATTTCTAAACCATGACTGCAAAGGCAGAGTGGTTCATAAATGTCACCAAAACCCCAAGGCAACATCGAACCATATTACACATTGCACACATGATTTATTAATTGATTTTAGTAGTCTGTAGAAATATTTGTAGCATTTGATCAGCATCCATTTTCTATTCTTTTTTGCCTGAGACTGTAGTTATGTCTAGTAATGTTTCTAGAAATGTGTGTTCCTATTGGGGATAATGTGCTAAGACGTAAAATATGTTTTATGCAACAATGTGTATTAGTAAGAAGTCACATTTAAAATGCAAATCACATTTTTTTCGTCCTCATCTTATCAAAGACATTAGCAGATTTAACAAGCCGACTTTTCATTTAATACTGGGCGCCCTTCGGCTAATTGCGTCAGGTTTTTGAGGTCTGGTGTAATCATAGGACTCGGCAGCAGGACCTGTATTTAGCCATTTATCAGTCGCAAGCGCTGACCCCAACTTAACAATGGGAGCCAAGTATTTGATAAGTTTTCCTCTCTGCCGTCTTGTTCTAAGCGTGCCATGTTAAAGGCGGCTTTGAACCAATCTTCCCTCCCCGGAGGAGTTGTAGCCTTCCATCTTATGCCCTCCTCGCCAATAGCACCAGATATAACAGCAAGCCCATTTGGATCTGTGAGAGCACCCCACTGGTTGAGTCGTTCTTACCAAATATCACCAAGTGGAGATCTATCTCTATATTGGTTTCAAAAATAGATGTTAAGGTATCTCCCACATTTTTCCAAAAAGAGGTTAACTCCGGGCATTCAAAAAAAATGTGAAGATCATCGGCGTTGGCGATTGTGCATCTAGGACAGCTTGGCGTCGGGGCCGGGGCGAATTTGGCGATCTTGGCCGTGGTATAATAAAGCCTGTTGATCACTAAAAATAGATTTTTCTTCAGACTGGAAGGCTTTATATATTTATAAAGTAGCTTAAGTGATGGTTCGAAAAATTCTTCTATACCATTGGCAAGTGATGTTTGATTCCAAATTGATATTTGGGAGGGGGCCTCTATTTCCTCTGCTTCTAAGAATCTTGTGTACCAAAGAGATATTTCTTTTTTTTTAGGCAGAGTGTCTTGTAGTAACAGTTCAAGATCTCAATTCCCAGTGATTCCGGCCACTTCTGTCTCGTACCATGATCTTAGTTGGAGAAACTTGAACCTGGAAAACCTGGGGCTTGTAAAACCTCCCATGGGAGAATCCCATCTGAATCCACCAAATCCGACCACCTCGCAATACCGGTACTTTTGATCAGGGTAGCCAGACTGTCACACAAACAAGGAGGGGTCCCTGGGGAGTCCTAGATGGGGGCAAAGTCAGAAAAGTAACCTATACCCCAAATGCACCTGACTTTATACCAAGTAGTCAAGGCTGTCTTGAGAACCTTAAGGCGAATCTGTTTAAAAAACCTTGGGGCCCCAAATTTATATTGAAACCCTCCTAGTCTGCTACCTCCCTCAGCCAGTGCCATTTCACCCAGCACTCTACCCCACTTAGTTTCCTCTAGAGTAGTCAACAGCATCCTAATGCCCTTGAATTGGAAAGCCATCAAATAGCAATTAACGTCCGGGAGGGCCAATCAACCCAACTTTTTGGAGCTTCCTTCTTAATTTTTTCCATGACATCCTAGCACTTTTTTTGCCCCATATAAAACTGCCAATTTTCCCCTGCATCTTACTTATGTTCTTTTGGGGGGAAAGTTAAAGGAATTGCATTGAAAATGTACGTCAATTTTGGTAAAACAGATATTTTCACAAGATTTACCCTCTCATAGATGGTCAAAGGGAGGTTTTTCCATTTAGCAAAAAAATAATCAATCTCCTTTTCAATTTTCCCCAAGTTTATCAGAGGCATTTTGGACAGGTCCTTAACGATTTTAATGCATAGATAGCTGAATTCTTTACTGGTGGGGCCACCGCTGTAGAGGGTATTCCAGCACATTACTTTTTTTGCCGAATTGGCGAGGTACCCTGAAATCAAACCAAATTCCTTCAGCCTGTTTTCGAGTTGTGGAATAACAAGCTCTGGATCGCTAGTATATACTATCACATCACCCGCATACAATGCTAATTTGCACTCACAGTTTGAAGATTAAAACGGAGTGATAGTGTTATCCAGTCTGATAGTTTGGGCTAAGGGCTCGATATAAATGTTAAACAAGAGGGGGGACAGGGGACACCTCTGCCTTGTCCCTCTCTGAATGCCAAAGCCAGGGAAGCGTTCAAGAGAATTTTCGCTGATGCGCCCAAGTAACAGTGTTTTAAAGTCTGCACAAAAAGAGGACCCATGCCCATGACCTCCAATACCCCCCAAAGGTACCTCCAACACACCCCGTCGAAGGCCTTAGCAGCATCTAAGGCCACTTCTGCCAAAGGGTCCCCCCTTATCTCCGCCAGGTCGATATTCCCGATCAATAATTGGGGTTGTTCCTGGATTTCTCTCCCCACCATGAAACCTTTCTGGTCGGGATTAATCAGATTGGGTGCCAGTTTCTCCAGTCTCCCTGCTAGAACGCCTATAAAAATCTTATAATCGGTGTTCAGCAGGGAGATCGGACGATAAGAATCAGCCAACAGGGGGTCCTTTCCTGGCTTTAATATTAGAACTATCGTGGCCTCCTTCTAGGACCTAGGCATCACAGCATTAGAACAATAAACTGAATTAAATGGTGTATGAAGCACTGGTAAAAGTTACTGTATATATTTCATTAGGGAGAGCATCAAGATCAGCAGCTTTTTTATTTTTCGATCTCTTTATTTGAATCCTAATCTCCTCCATGGTTATGGGTATATTGAGTGCCTCTCTGGAGGTTTCAGTGAGAGCGGGTAGGGACTTATCCCTTAGCCAGGAGAATATCTGGTCCTGGGAAGGATCAAGATCTTCCCTATATGGATCTGAAAAAAGAGATAAAAGGCATTTTTGCATCTCTTTCGGCTTACTAGATTTATTACCGTTGCCATCAATGATAAGTTCATTGATACTATTTTTTGCCCGATCCAACCTTGCCTTCCAAGCCAGTAGGGCCCCTGCCTTTTCCCCATACTCAAAAATGTCCATATTTCTGGCTTGCCATTGGGCCTTACATTTCAGATCTAAAAAGGACCTAACATCCTGCCTAGCCTCCTCCAAATTCCTTCCAATCTGCTTTAATTTTTCTAGATCATCAGGATTTGAACTGCTCTTTTCCAGTTCTAAAACGGATATCTTGCTCTCAAGGGCCTGTAATTCCAGAGTCTTTATTCGGTAAAAAGATCAAGAGAGGACTTACTGATGGACTGAACAATTTCTGAGTCTGATAACATTACTCTGTTCAACATCCATCTTGGTTGAGGGCAATTGCCGCCCATAGAATATATGAATAAGAGGGGAGCGTGGTCAGATAAGTGACTCGGCAAGATCGAAATGTTGATAAAATTATCAAGAACTTCTCTATTAACCAACACATAATCTATCCTTGAGTAATGGTGTTACTTTTTTTAGTGAAAGGTAAAACCTTGGGCATCGCCCATCTTCGACCTCCAGAGATCTATTAGGTTTATATCAGATATTAAGGGCCCCATTAGGATGTCGGGCAGATCGCCACCGCCATGCAGGTGGGGGCGATCCGCCCGACATCCTTCCCCGCCCGCCACCCATTTCCCCCTGCCATATTACTATGGCAGGGGGGACCGTGGCGGATGGAAAGACCGTCCGCCGCTTTTCCGCCCGGTCAACGAGTTGACCGGGTGGAAAAGGGTGTCATATGGTGGCGGTGTCTGTTAGACACCGCCATCCATATTAGGATGTGGGCGGGAACATGCTTTTCCGTGGCGGCACTGCCGCCACGGAAAGGCATGCGGGATTGTCTTGTGGGGGCCCGTTGCGGGACCCCAGGGACTCTGGGTGGTGGGGGGTGCACATGGGGGGTACCTATGGTACCCCCCTGCACTTCACTGTACAACGTGGCAGGCACCGCACGGTGCCTGTCACGTTGTGCAATGAAGTGCGCAATGTTAAAAATGCAGGATGTGCCCGCCAGTGTGGTGGGAGCATCCTAATGGCCCCCACGGGACCGCCGTCCTTATGGCGGGCGGTCCTGTTTTACGTCGGGTTGGCAGGCGGACAAAGTCCACCCGCCATCCTAATGGGGCCCTACGTTTTTCATAACCCTACGCGATTTCGGGGTCCCTATTTCATGGCTCAGGTTAGACCTATCTTTAGCTGGGTCAAGCCTGACATTAAAATCACCTCCTATTTCCAAGGGAGGGTTTACAATAATCAGACTTTCTTGTAGTTTAACTCAGAAGGCCGGGTCATCCGTAATTGGACCATAGAAAGATGAAAAAGTCATTCCGTCCCCTCAAAGTCCAGAAGAGCTATAATCCATCTGCCTGATTGGTATGTTTGAACTGACTTGATCCTACAAGGGACCCCTTTCTTTACTACAGTTGCTACCCCACAACTGCTTATTGATTGCTGTGGGGAATACAAACACAGTATCCAAGGAATTTTAGAAAAAACAATATCTGTGACAGTTGGATTCAAATGGGTTTCCTGCAACAGACAGACCTGTGCTGGTGAAAGCTTTAAGTACTTTAGGATCAATCTTTGCCTACGTGGACACCTCAATCTGTTCAAATTCCAAGAGATAAAATGGATCTTACGACCCCCTTTCATGTTACCTATCATAGGCTAGGACGTCTTTTACTAAATTTTGGTAACGCTCGTTGTTAAACAGGTGTGATGAGGAATATTTTTCATTTATTTTTCCCCTCTGTGCTCCCCCCTGCCCCTTCCCCTCCGTGCCCCCTGAAGTCCCCATATCCCCTTCACCCTGAGTAACCCTCCCTTCCAATAGGCTTAGCCTATTCGGACACTACTCCTTTGGGCTATATTCCATTGCTTAAGGCCCAATATGTATCAAGGGCTGAAGAAAAAACCATGCCCTCAGAAAAGGACCTCCGTATTCTTCCCTTACTTCCCTCCCTGTTTTTCATGATGGATTTTTGCAATAAGAGTGTCACCTTCTTCTGTTGAACGAATCATATGCATGTGATTGTTCCACATCACACGCAGTGTGGCTGGAAACCTCAATTGTGCTTTGGCCCCGAGACTATTTAACTCCTGTAATCTTTTCCCCAACTCCCACTGTCTTCCGGCCGGTATATGCGAGATGTCGGACCTGATGGAAAAAGAGAAGGGAGGTCAATCTGAAAATGAAGAAGAAATAACCCCTTCCTTTAGAGCAGCTGTCACAATAAGCTCCTTTACAGAATTTGAAAGGAACTTCACCAGTATTTCACGGGGTTTCTGCCTTCCCAAATTTCTTTTAAAGGGGTCCCTGTGAACTCTTTGGATTTCATAGTTAAGATCGATATTTGGATGACTCTTAAGGACTGTGCCCTTCAATAAGGTGATCAGGAATACCCGTATATCCTCCCCCTCCGCAACTTCTGGAACATTCAGGAACTTCAGGTTATTTTTCCTTGAATACTTCTCTAATGGTTCAAGGTTGTCTTACAGTTCTTTGCTCTGGGAGGAGAGTTTTTCCAAATGGGAAGTGGTGGTCTCTATCGATTCTTTCAATTTCGGGATCTCTTCTTCAATTGTCTCAGTCCTTGCCGTGACTTCCTCTAAATTTTGGCAAGGACCTTGCAGGATGTCCGAATTACAGCCTGGTTTGCATCTGAGACAGAAAACCTATTAGCCAATTCTGCTTGGTTCGTCTCAGAAACTGTGAATCTACATGCCATCTCATCCTTCATGGCCAAGAGTAGATCTGCTAAGGAATGTGTATTTGACATTGATACACTTGGATCGACAAGAGGGGGGAGAACCAGATTTCCATGCTTTCCATTCTGACTGGCCAAACCACCCCTGTCTTCCGTCTGCGCCACTCGCACCAGAGCCTGCTACACCTCATGCTTCGACCCATCCTTCTGCAGAGGCTCTTGCTCCGCACAGCTCTCTTCCTGCGCTTGGCCCTGATCTTGATCAAGGTCTTGTGTTAGATCTTCCTGCTGCCTCAGCACTGAATATTTGTAAGTAAGACTGATCTCTGAGTGGATCTCCAATTCTATGTTAGTGGCCATGTTAGTGGCCTCAACGGGTTCTAAATGCTGGGAGATTTTGTCTTGGTTTAACCTTGCAAGCTCACAACCCTTCTCTGCCGTCATCTTCTCATTTAACCCCAAAGGCGAAGGAGTGTTAGAGGAAGCCATGGGTAGCATAGGGACTGGTGAGTGAAGTGAAATAGGTGAGATAGTCCAAGGCGTAGAGTTAAGCGCGCCTTTATTCGCTTATATAGATGATGACTGGGACGATTTGGTTGCTGAAGAGAGTGACATAACCTGGTAAAAGGTTTTCAAAGATGGAGAGATTTTCGATTTTATTGCGGATTTTTTCTTGTCTCGTGGTTTCGTCTTGCCCTTTTGTAGTTTAACTTTGTCTGGGGTTACACAGCCAGCAGGCCCAGGAGTCCCCACCCCCTGCTTGCGCTGTCCTGGTACCAAAGCTCTAACTTCAGCTACTGCTACAGGAGGGGAGAACCGCTGGGGCAAAACAGAGTGGGTTATCGCCTTATTGGCTGTCAAATGAGCTGCCTTCACCCGCAGTGTATATCTATTCAGTTTAGGGGAGGATAGACCCTCTTGTGTCATGGCACTCTTCTCCATGCAGTCAATGAAACACCCGGGCCCCACCTCTGCGCTGCTGCCCCTGCTAACACTCAAATATTGAGTCCTCTCTTTGTCTGCCTGAGTCCCACAAACCAATCTACCATCCAGTTTGTCTCTAAATAAATAACTCAGACCATTAGAAACTGCAGTCAGAGCCTTATGCCAAGACCGCCCCCCCACCTGCCCTGAGCCCAGGGAGTCGCCCTCCGAATGGAACACTCCTCTTCCAGTGGGCCGGAGCAGCAGGGAAGGAATGAAGACCGCTGCGTCTTCGTTCGAGCACTGCAACCTCCCACCTCCAGCGCGGTTTACCTGAGGCTGCTCCGCCCACGCCCGGGAAGTCTAGAGCTTCGAACATACCCACAGGGGAGTCGGCTCGCAACCCCAGCAAGTCCCCACATCACTGGGGGAAAGCAAACAGCGTTAAGGAGGGGACGCAAATAAAATGAAGAAATCTACAAAATCACAGGTCAAAAACAGGGAGCTAGGCACTCATCTAAGCCTTGGTTCCAACAGCCGTCATCAGAAGCCCGAGGGAGCGAGCCCACGGCCGACTAGGCTGCGGCCGCCATGTTGCTCCTGTCTTCACCGCAAATCAAATTGTAAGGAAATTAACAGAAAATATTGTAAAATGTGCTTTTCTTTTGTAGTTCATTGACCCTATAGAGTAGGTTCAACAAGACCTATACAAATATAGAAAATAAAGTGCAGTGTAGGACAGTGTAGCTGTCAAGAAGGGGCAGAGAAAGGGGGTCCCAAAACGTGTTTTCCTCATTACTTTTTCCATGTGAACTTTAGACACAGCTACAGCCCAAACCACTGAACGCATTTACGCCAACTTTGGCAGAAAGCTAGATATTGGTCCAGAAAGAGTGCTTTTTGCTGTAAATCCGTTCAATATTTTTCGGGAAATTGAGGTTAAAAAAGTGTAAATATAAATATCATGACGTGGAGGATCTGCCAAGCCGACAGATCTCATCCTGAGGTATAATTGGCTGCCAGCACCATAAACTAGGAAGTGGTGGCAGTCATTTTAGGACTTAGGACAAATATATATATGAAACCTATTGATGGTCGCCAGTAGGTAGTTATAGTTAGGACCATGTTTCCATAGAAAAAGTGTTTCTTGACTTGCATATCTCTTTGATACTGCTTGACAATCCTTCAGGAAATGTTCCCAGAAAAGTGTCATAGTAACATGTGTTGTGCATGGAAAGTGATCAAGCTAGGGCTGAGAAAAATGGGGGGTCAAGAAAAGTGTTTTTTCCAACGCTAATTTCCATGGGGAATTTAAACACGACTACAGCCCAAACTGTTGGACAGAATTACACCAAACTTGGTAGAAAGCTAGATTTTGGTCCAGAAAGAAATCCATTATGTAGTTTTGGAGAAATGTAACAAAAAACAAATTTGTTTATCTAAGGACGCAGATCATCCAGGGATCCAACAGTCCCTGTGCTGAAATGTGATCGGCTGCCAACACTTCAACCAGGAAGTGTTGGCAGCCATCTTGGAACTCGGCTTCATCTCAGTCCCACCAAAAAAGCAAGGGACAGGGTAGGAATAACTTGCCCCCCCTAGGCCTGGGGACGGGGAGTACTGCAAGGCAATAAATGCATATTTTTATTGAATTTTCAACGGGAGACACATTTAATCCATGGCTCCTGTGAAAAAAAGAAGAGCACGTAGCCCCTGGGTGGGCCAGGTCCTGGGTGCAAGGGGCCTAAAACACAAAGGAGAGGGACACACCTCCCCCCTGAGCATTTGTATGGCCTGGGGACCACCCCTCCCTGGGGTCAAATTCTACTTTTAAAATGGAAGTGGGGCCGTCTCCCCTCCTGGTCCATTCTCAGCCCCGGGGACCACCACATTACCAGGTCAGGCCCTACTAACTCAAAGGAGGGGGGCCCCCCTCCCCCCACCTGGAGCAAACAATGGCCCACCCCAAAGGGCCAGCTTCCCCTATGTCCTGGGATGCCCACCCTCATGACAAAGCTGTTTGCTGTTGATTGGTGGGAGCTTTGACTGCTCCCGCTAACTCACAGCAAACACTCCACTGCCAGCAAGTGAGAGCAGAAAAATGCTCTCGCTTGCTGGAAGCAGAGAGTTCACCTGTTTCCTAAGTGTAGGCGGAGCAGGCGTAGTGCCTCTACGCAATGTTCCACGGAAATGGAAAATAACTTAGTGGACCTTCGCTCCACTATGCGCCCTCCCAAATTAAATATAAAGTATAAAGAAAGGCACTTACCTGCCGTGACTGCCTCCTCCTTGCCATGGCCGCTCTCCATCCTCGTCCTCACCGTCCTTCTTCTTAGCTAACCCCTATGTTGTACATCTTGCACGTGAGCATGCTGGGTATGTGAGTGGCTGTATGGGTCTGTGAGTGGAGGTGTAAGTGTCTGTATGGGTTGTGAGTGGGTGTGTGAATAGCTGTATGGGTCGATGACAGGGTGTGTGAGTTGCTATATGGGTCTGTGAGTGAGTGCCTGAGTGTCTTAGTGGTTGTGTGAATGGTCTGTGAGTGCCTGTCTGCGTTTGTGAGTGGGTGTGTGAGTACCTGTGTGGGTATGTGAGTGCCTCTGTGGCTCTGTGAGTGCCTTGGTGAGTGGGTGTGCGAGTGCCTGTGTGGGTCTGTGAGTGCCTGTGTGGGTCTGTGAGTGGTGCTATGGATTTTGGGCATTTGCATACATAGGGTATTTAAAGTGGAGACCCATTGGCTCAGCTTTTACCAGGAAATAACAAGAAAGAAACCACTGATAAAGTCACTACACATGCGATTGTGCTCCAATAGATCCACGATGAATTCACCTCCATTAAGGATTTCATATTGTTTTTCTACATGGAATGCGAGAGGAAGCACACTAACTTTGCCCTTGTTAAGCTTAAGAAGTTAGGATCATTTGTGCTTTACAGAAGTAGAACTTCACATGGGGCACCTGCTGTGTTTATATTTGTAAGTCCTTCCCGTTGAGATTTAATTACTGTGAAATGCGGATCCAGGCCATAATGGAACCTCATTTTTTCTAAGAAGAGTCCACAGTTTTGCCGAAAATGTCTGCCCAACTGAAGTACTTATACTTGTTAATTAGTAAGTGCTACCTCCTTGTGTAAATGGCTAGTGCATATTCTACACTAAAGCTGCGTAAAGGACCATGATGTAATGTCTCCAGTGACCTTGTGTGGATGTAAATTCCGTAATGTGATTGTTCGTGCAGCATCTTCAGCCACAAATCTGTGATAACTTAAATCCCCGTAGAGAAAAATACAATGAGACTACAAAGAGGAGAATCTCCACCAAACAGAGGTACCTCCTCATAACTATATGAAATAAGTGCTTCTTTGTTTGGTGGAGATGTCCTCGTATTACTCTGCATCAAGAACGCATCACCAAAATTGATGGGAAATGCGATTGGAGGCCTTTTGGTAAACTGACCATCAACGTGGGAAGAGGCAGGAAGATCTTTGCATATTACCAAAGACAATGGGGGGTGGCCACACAGGCGGACCTTGCAGATGATTTTGAGCATGTGCATACTCAGGGTAGGTAAAAGGGAGACCCATAGTCTCTGTTTATATATTTTTCCAAGGGGAGGTGGGCCATGCACCCTGGGCCGATTTCAGGCCCAGGGACCCAATACCCAGAACCCGACCTCTTCATGCTGGCTGCCCTGGAGCTCACCCAGGGAACCCAGTCTTCAGCACTGGGGACAGTAAGAGGAGCCTTAATGCATTGGCTGCCCCAGCATTGCTCCCACTTGCAGGGAGCAGCAAAAATGCTGCTCCCTGCATGTGGGAGCAATCCTTTCATCTGTTTTTCTCTAACTTGTGGCCTTGCAATGGACTGCTATTTACCTCACATATTAGATCACTCATGACATCTTCTATGACATCATTGATAACATCACTGCAACATTTGCAGTGATATTGCTGATCAAAACTGTGCATGGTGGGGGCGCAAGTTATAGTTACCTTTGGGCATGACTTAGTTACTTGAGTTAACCATAACTATGACCATAACTGATGAAATTCTATGGTTTTATGTGTGTAATATCTGGACCTATCTATACAGCCCTTCAACCTTTGCTTTTTTCTGTAAATTTCTAAGGTATTTTAAATTCTATTTCCTAACTATAATGTCCCTGAAACCTTTCTTTTTTCAGTGAATTTCTATGAGTTTTTAATGCTATTTACAAACTATAACGTCCCTATAACCTTGGGGTTTTTAGCGACTATATATGTGTTATCCCAGAGGCAGTCATCACTGGGTAGTTATAGTTAGGATTATGTTTCTATGAGAAATGCATTTTTTGTGTTGCTAATAACTCTAGAGCCGTTTGACGAATCTCCATGAAACTTTCCAAAAAAGTGCTCTATTTTTGCCTGATTTGTGGATGGAAAGTTTTGTGTGATCAATGAAGTGGGGGCCAAGAAAAGAAAGGAGTTCCCAAAATGCGTGTTCCCCATTCATTTTCCCATAAGAACTTTAGACTGATTTACACCAAAATGGCAGAAAGCTAGATCTTGGTCCAGAAAGAGTGCTTTTTAGGTCAAGCTGGAGAAAGCATGCGAAGCATGCTGGAGTCCAGCTCGACAACTATAGCCGCCCGTCTCCTGGAAATCTGAGACAGGGGATGGGCACGAGCGCCGATTTCTCCTCGTGGGCGCGCACGGCGCCATGCCCATCTCCTGTCTCATATTCACAGCCTCTCTCAATCACACACAGCCACACTCACGCATGCGCACAAACACACATGCGCACAAACACACATGCAGGCACAATGCATCATGACGCACTTACCAGACCCCCCAGGATATAGCGGCATGGATTAGCAAATTTAGCGGCACAAAAATGGAAGTTTAGCGGCACAAATATGGAAATTTAGCGGCAATTTTGCGGCATTTTATTTGTCCATTTTTCCTACAACAAACACAGATATCTTATTTTTTTTAGTTATTTAACAACATGAAGCTGTGTATGTATACTAATTTAAGCATTCCTCCATAGAAACACTCTTGATTGTAGGTTTAACTAATTCACATGCTTAAAGGTAGCCCACTTGTGAACCTGTGGCTATGTTTAATTTGCTTGCCGCCTCTTTTGATTTAAACTTAGGCCACATGATGACATCACTCTGCACGAAGGCTTGCTGCGCTCCTGTGCGTCAACATATTGTAAATGAGGCCCTAAGTGTCTTCTCAAGTAGATCTCATATTTTTGGGAAAATAAAGGAAAAATACAGCATACTTCAACTGGTAAGTTGTCCTGATGTGACCTTGCATGTACTTCATGCCCCAAGTTCTCACATTCATGTGTCACACATGTGAGGTACAAATGATACAAAAGAAAAGTAATATTTAATGGAATTGAGAGGACTAATAATTATGTGCTAGCCTATGCAACAGTTTTCTGAGCATGTTGCTTCTTTAGGGGCTACCCAATAGATTGAAAGGTCCTTTTGAGACTATTGACGTTAGCAGGAGTCAATAAATTAAAAGTTGTACTCTCACATTCAGCGATTTGCCCGGGCTTCTACTTACTGATGTTAGCAGTTCTCGGCAAGGCATTCAGTAAATTATATTCCTGGTTTTCGATCCTATGTGAGGCTGGGGTGGGGTGTCAGAGGGCGATGGGGAGTCATGCGGGGAGGAATAGGCGTCAGGGTTGTCATTTCCCAGCAGTTTCTACCCTCCCCCTCCCTCCGACATGCCCCTCCACATGGAAAAGATGCCCTTTACCTTGTAAACAAACGCGTTGCTTGGTGCCCGGGTTCTACACTCACCCCCTCTCTTCCTCTCCATCCATAAGTCACCGCCCTCTATCAAGCGAGTGACACAAAGCTCTCCAGGGGAGAGGGTGGCGCCTCGCCCCAGTCACTGGGAGGGTCTCCAGCGGGGAGCCAGAGGCCGGAGGGGCACTTCAAAGCCCCTCGCAGTGAGCTGCTAATGCCCCATTAAGCCCGGACATTTATTCTTTAGTGCTTCTGTGTCCTTCCCGCCCGCCCCAAAAAACAACATAAGTGGCCCCAGACCCCCCAGGATATAGCGGCTTTTATCAAAATGCAGCGATTTCTACAAAAATGCCGATTTCGCGGGCATTTGTGTAAAAATCGCGGCATTTTTTTAAAAGTGCCGATTTCGCGGCAAATCGCGAAATCGCGAAATCGCGATATCCTGGAGGGTCTGACTTACAGACACACAGCCCCACATATAAACACGCACAGCTAACAGACATACAGTCACACATATACATACACACGCACAGCTACACACACGCACACACACAGCTACACCCACACACGCGCACACACCCCCAATCCCCCTCCGCTGCCGCCACCCCCTGCTGCCCTCCCCACTACAACTAAGCCCCACTTACTGCATGGGCGCAACTCCGGACTTCAGCCGCCACCGCAGGGCTCTCCCTTGGGCATGGGAGCCTCGCCCGCGTCACCACTGCTCCTCTCCTGGCCAGCCACTCCGTGGGCGCGAGCTTCCAGCAAGAAACAGAAGTCCCGCCCCACGGCAGTGTTCGTCACGCGCACGTCTTGTTGTTTACCATGAAAGCCGTCCCGCAGTTGCTCCGGCCTACTGGCTGCAGCCCGTGTTTGTCTTTTTAGGTGTCGGATAGGCGCGCTTGCCAAATCCCTGCTTTCAATTGGGAGGGAAGCCTGTTTGGTTCCCTCCCTGTCTTTCTCCGGCATGCCTGCCAGGACAGGGCATGTGCACGCGCCTGTCGCCTGGACTCCTCTTTCCCGTGCCTCCACGTGGCCACAACGGTTCGGCGCACTTTCACTTACTCTCGGCACTGAAGGCTGCTGGCGATGGATGCGCCCAATGATGGCAGTGTTTTGCCAAAGCACGAAGGTGAAATCCCAGCAGTGTCCAACGCACAGAAATCACGGGGACCATTACGGAGCACAGGCAAGAAGACCGCGCACCTGCTTTATGCCCTCTTCATGTATCAATTCTGTTCCTATTGTGAAGCGCTCTGACGCCTTCGGGTAAAGCCCGCGTCTCTCTGTATCCTCTGCTGCCCGACCATACTCCTACCCAGCAGCCACGCTTGCTTCATATCCTGCTCCCCTCCCCTGCGATCAGACCGTATTCACGGGCCATGCAGCCCTCCCTGCAACATGCTCTATACCCGGATTAATTTGTCTGCTCCATAGTCCATGCTGTTACACCCTACTCCTGTACCCTGCAGCCCCTGCACCCTCTTTTATACCCAGCTAATGTCACTGCTCCCTTTTCCGTTCCCTGCTATCAGACCTACTCCCGTACCCTGCACCTCCCCCGTTTCCATGCACAGTACTTCTTGGCACTTTGTGGCGCCCTGCGCCCTGAACCCATCCCTGGCTGCTCTTTGGGAAAGCCTTGGTTAAAGGCAATGCGGGCAGTACTGCCTAGTCAACAACATTTACTGCTGTGTGCTCCGGCTTGCCTTACACCGCAGCAGACGGCGCAAATATTCCAGCGCTTCCAGCCCCGCGTGACTGCCGCCTCAAGAACCCATCTGTCCCGACAGAGATCAGAGATTTACGTCACGCGAGGCTCAGACATCCCGCACGACATTGGGGAAGAAGTGGTTAAAATAAACACTTGAAGTGTAACAGAATGCAGTAAAATATCATTTTGATGAAAATTGTTTGCTTTGTGAAATATACACAGGTATTTTATGCGGGTGTCAGAGTATAGTGACATTGCAAGTTTAGTCGCGCTCCATTCGCCCCTGAAAAACAACACACATTTGCCTAACCTCTGGGCCCCCTTCTCTCAGCTGCACAGACTTGTCATAGAAGCACTCTAAACAGAAACCCTGCATCCTGATCACTCTCTCGGCTGCAATAATTAGCGTGTTCAGTGTAAAAATAAATGGAAGCTAAATGCAAATTATTATGCATTACATTGATTTACAAAGTTTTAGAAGAGGCAGATTTCTCAGAGTGCTTTGTGTGTATAATATCTGTGTGGCTAGTAATGGTTCGCTGCCCCAAGTGTTTACACTAGCAGGAAAAATGCTGGCACTGTGGGTGTACCTGCCATTGCCAGTGCACAGTGGGTGTTTGATTTGCACACAGTCACGATAACTGCATACACTGGGTGTGCGAATATGATGATGCATAGAGTCACGACACTGGCACAAATCAATTTGTGCTTGTGAGTTAACACCTCTCCAGTCCTCTGGGAATAATGTGTGTATAACTGTGTATAACACAAGGTGTGTGTACCTGCCATTGCGGGGCATACTGGGTGCTTGATTTGCACCCATTCAGAATACCTACATGCACTGGGTTTAAGAACGTGAGAGTGCTCACAGCCCGACACTGGCACAAGTTAACACCTCTTTAGCTCTGTGTACGCTGAGTGTCTATGAAACATGCACACACTACGGGGCAGATTTACAAGCCCCTTGCGCCTCTTTTACGCCACCGTTGCGTCACTTTTGTGACGCAGCGGCGGCGCAAACGATGCGCCATGCTGCGGGGTATTTACAACGTGACGCATACGGGAGATGCGTCATGTTGTAAAGCCCTGCACCAGAATGAGGCGTTCCTGCACAGGGGGGGTGTACCGGCGCAGGAATGCCTCCTAAGAGTGGCTGAGTGAAATCTACAAGATTTCACTCAGTCACTTTGGGGCCCATGCTGCGTCAAAACCCTGCTCCTGCTTGAAGCAGGCGTAAGGATTGACGCAGCATTGTAAGAATAGGGCCCCCCAGAGCATTGCTGGAGCTGCTTCGCGCTTGCGACGCAACTCCACCAATGTGCCACCTTTACAGCACAGATGCGTGACACATCTGTGCTGTTTTTGCCCCATGGTGCGCCACATTGTAAATGCGGCGCATCCATGGTGGCGAAGGCATGGCGCACAATAAGTGGCGCATCCCTGCTGATATGCAGGGATGCGCCACTTATTGTGTGTGTCTGTAAGCGTGTGAACAGAGCCACAAGATTTGCTCGCAGTAGGGGTGTGTAGACAGTCAAATAAATTACAATCAGCAGGCGTATGTCATTCAGTGTGTACTGACTAAGTTCTGTTCATACTAAGTAGGTGCCTAAGTGTACACCATCCCAACACTGCACTAGTTGGGAGAATACACACAGCCACAACAGATGCATAAATGTAGGTGAGTGCACACTGCTGATATACTTACAAGCACTGGGTGTGTCAGCAAGCGTCCCTAGGCCTTTACTTGCATTACACCGGATGTGTGTCTAATTTTGCACTATCCTGCCTCTACACACATTGTGCGCCAACAGGACAGAGGGTAAGCACTGCTTACACCTACATTTGCAAAACGGATAAGGTGAACATCTATGCCACTCTTTGGAAATGCATTTCATGATTTTAGTATACATTTTATATTGAAAGTTGAGTAATCCCATTTAACGGCTTCTTTATCCTCTCAATAATTATTAATGTTCTCCATGGTATTTAGCAGCGCACAATGGCACAACAGTAAGCAAGTAGTGCCTAGTGTAGCATTTGTACTTGCTATACATCCTCCAGCACAAATTCCTATGTATAGACAACAGCACAGACTTCAGCGTATACCTCCAATCCACAACAGTTTTCCACATCTTGCCACACAATTTCACAGCACACCACATAATTCAACTCCACAACATGTCAAAACTCAACACACAATACCATCCCACATAATTAACTCCATAACTCACAATCTAACTGTACATCATTCCATTACACTTAATGCTATTCAATTACTATCCACATAATGCTACAGCGCACCATGCCACATATTTCCACAACTCCACACCACACAATTCCATACCACACAAAATCCACTACAAATAATTCCAATACAACACATCTCTCCCTCGCACTTCCACCAAACCTATCATCTCTCCACAACACACCCACTGCCCTTCTCATCTCTTCCTCCCACTCCAAATACCCCCGCTCATCCCGCAATCCCACTGCCCCCTCTTATCCCTCCCTCACTCTCTAACTCCTTTGTATACAGCCTGCTGATACATGCTGCCTTCCTATACCTCCTCGGGCTGTGCACTAGCTCAACTTTCACCCCCCCCGAGTGCCCCTTCCACCTGTCCCTCTCTAACTCTTTCTCTCGTGCCATCTCTCACCACTCACTTTCACTCGCTCCCACACTCCTTTCGCCCCCTCGTGTGGTTCACTTAAGGTCTTCAAGCACAATATCTTTCTTGTGCCTTTTCAACGTTTTTGTCCCACAAATACCACGCTCTCCTCTTCCTCTTAAAATGTCTTCTCCGTATATACACGCTCCCTCTTTATATGCCTGCGGCCTGTTCTCCCCTTATTTCTCTCTTTCTGACACACTCTTTCTGTTCCTCTATCTGGTGTTTGTTCACCACTTTGAGCACAAACTACCTATCACTCTATGTCTTCCTGTCTATCTATTCTCTGCATCACTCACCACTATCTGTTCACCATGCCACATAATTCCACAACATAAATACACTAGACACCGCACAATACCACCCCACACAATTCCACAACTAACAATTTCAAGCCAACACACATATTTCCACTCTACACCACACACATTCACAACACCACATAGTTAAAATACATTACCATTTACAACACCAATAGCTCTAACTCTCGCAAATGCGAGACCTATTGCATTGCAAATGCTTGTTTGTTTTGGTGTGAATCCATTCAGTAGTATTTGAGCAATTACTGCTCAATATCTTTGTATATCTAGGCAGGCGGCGTGTCCACGAATCCCAAGAAATCTCAGGCTGAGATCTGACTGTCTGCAATCACCTCAACCAGGAAGTGGTGGCTGCCAACTTAGGACTGGGGACTCAGGGGCCGATTACGAGTTAGGCAGTTATGTCACCAAACCGCCACAGCAGCGGTCAAGAAAACACCGCCAGGCCGTTGGCACTCCTGATTGCTGTAGCAGGAGTTTTCCGTGGGGCTGGTAGTGTGTGGGCAGCTGAGTCATGGAGGCAGCATGCTTTGTCTCTGGTAATGACGGAGGCTGTTGCTGACCATGCTACAGGGCCTCCAGGCAGTCAGTTCAATGCTTCCTTGCATTACGTTGTGCAAGAGAAACAGTGCACACACCCGACCCGAAGGCATTGGAGCACAAAACATGAGCACCAGTTACATTTCACAAATGCACATTCGCCCTGGAGTCAGTTTTTTCCCTTATTACCAACCTTTCCGCCAACTCTCTCATGGTGGTGTCCCCGCCAGGAAAAGGTCAGCGGAAAGGCAAGTCATAATTTAGCTGGCAGAAAGCTTGGCAGGACCTCCTGCATGGGCCACCTCTGCCACTGTGGTAGCAGAAATGTTGGCGGTGGCGGCATTCTGGCGGCGATGTTTCTGCTCACATCGTAATCTATTTGGGCGGTCTGCAGGTGGTCGGACCGCCAAAAAGTGATGATGGTTCCTTTACCACCGAAGTTGTAATCAGGCCCTCATTCCTGAGGCCTAAAAAAGTGAAAATAAATAGTGGGGCAGGGTAGTGATACCCTGACCCCCTGACCCCCTAGGCCTGGTGGTGGGGACAAAAACATAAATATTTTTTTGCTGCAGTTTTGCAGAGCATCCTCAAATCTGTGGCAAATTGAAAGAAAAAATGCAAGCAATGGGCTACTCCACTTGTTTTTGAAAAGAAAACCCTGAGGTGGGCCAGAGCCTGAGGGGGAGTAGAAGGGTTTCTTTTTGAGAATGGGGGCACATGTGGCCCCCCCTTCTTAGGCCATTGTCGAACCTGGGGACCCATTCCCCACAGCCTGACATGTTCGCAAGGGGAGAGGGGCACGAGCCCCCTTCCCCGGGCCTTTGTAGGTGCCAGTGACCCCATCCCTCTCTGTCTGGTGATTTCTTAAGGTGAGGGGGGGGTCGCACGGCCCCCCTACCTGAGCCATTAATGGCCTGGGGACCCCATCCCCAGAGGCCGGCTCACAAGCTATGTCCCAGGGAGCCCACACTCAAGACAGAGCAGTTTCTCTGCCCACACTGGCATGGGCAGCAAAACCTGTGTTAGCTTTCACTTGGCAGGAAAATTTTTAAAAACTCCTACTAAGCAGGAGCAAACAACAACTACGCTCCAAATGGGTGGGAGCTTTGAAAATGCTCCCACCTATTGGGAGCAGCCTTTGATCTGTTTCCCTGCCTACATTGAAGTGGGCAGGGAAACAGATCCAAATATTGCTCCCACCTGGAGGGAGCAGCAATAGTAGCTGCTCCCTCCTGGTAGGGGGAATGCTGGCTTACGCTGCATGCAGGGAGTCGGCTGGGGCCTTGGAGGCCACCGGTCTCCCCTCAGAGCCTCCAATAACTCTATTGTGGGTGCCCTGGGTAGGCATCCTGGTACCCATCTTTAGATATGAGGGATCCCCGGGGTCAATAACGGCTTGAGGAGAGGGCCAAGTTACCCTTCTCCCCTTTATTTAAAGGAGTAGCTGTGGGAGATGTGGTCCTCAGGGTCTAACTAGGCTCGGGGAGGGGGGCACACAGCTATGTCCCCTGTATTAAAAAAAGAACTGCCCTGTATATGGAGGGTGTCCTGGGTGGACACCAGGGCACCCACCTTTAAATGTGAGAGCCCTAGGGGATGGGATCCCCAGGGCCGATGACGGCTTTGTGAGGGGGCCACGTAACCCTCTCCCCTTTATTTTAAGGAGTGGCCCTGGCGAGTGTAGTTCCCAGGCCATGATAAGGCTCAGGGAGGTGGCCACATGGCACCCCTTCAATTTAATAAAAAACAACAGCCCTAGGGGATTGGGTCCCCAGGGCCCAATAAGGCTTGCAGAGGGGGGCCACGTTGCCCATTGGTCCTGTCCCCTTAATTTTAAGCAATGGCCCTGGGAGATAAGGACCATAACGCCTAATAAGACTAGGGGAGAGGAGGTCACGTGGCCTCCCTCCCCATTAAAAAATTGGGCCTGGGGGATTCGGGTCCCCAGGGACTGATAAGGCTCGTGAAGGGGCCTAAGCTTGCATGGGGGAATAATCCTTTAAACTGTTTTAATATAGTTCTTCCCCTTGTCATGCACTGCTAATTACCTATTACATCACTCATGGCATCCTCAATAATATCACTGCAATATTTGTGGTGAATTATTGAGGAGAAAACTGTGCATGTCAGGGGAGGGACTTACATTAGAACTTGAGTTATAGTTACTTGAGATAACTATAACTGGTGAATTTCTGTGGTTTTTAGAGTTTAAAATAGTGGCATACAATGCAGTGTTGTAGACAGCAGTGGCATAGATTATAGTGGTGCATAGAGCAGTACAGTGGTGCAAAGTGGGGTGGTGCAGAGTAGAGTGGTATAGAGTGCAGTGGATAGAGTAAAGTTGTGTGACGTAGAGTGCAGTGATATATAGTAGAGTGATATAGAGTCGAGTGGCAGAGATTGCAGTGGAGTAGGGGTGCAGTGTGGAGTGGCGTAGAGTTTAGTGGCATAGAGCGGAGTGATGCCGAGTGCAGTGGCATAGAGTGCAGTGATGCAGAGTAGAGTTGAATAGAGTTCATTGGCATAAAGTGCATTAGTGCAAAGTATAGTGGCATAGAGTTCAATGGCGGAGAGTGCAGTGTTACAGAGTAGTGTCATAGAGTGCAGTAGTGTTAGTGTAGAGTGGCATAGAGAGCAGTGGCGTAGAGTACAGTGGCTTAGAGTAGAGTGCAGTGCAGTGGCTTAGAGTGCAGTGACCTACAGTGCATTGGTGTAGAGTGCAGTGGTTTAGAGTAGAGTGCAGTGGCATAAAGTGGAGTTGTGCAGAGTGGAGTTGTGCGGAATGGAGTAGAGTTCAGTGGCATAGATTACATTGTTTCAGAGAAGAGTGAAGTGGTGTTGAGTGGAGTGGTGCAGGGTAGATTGCAATGGTGTGGAGTAGAGTGGTGTAGAGTGTAATGGCATATAGTAAAATGGTATAGAGTGCTGTGGCATTGAGTGAATTGGTGCAAAGAAAATTAGAGTGATGCACAGTGTATTGGCACAGAGTGCGGGGGAATAGAATTGAGTTTTACAGAGTAAAGTGCATTGCTGTACAGTGTATTTGCATAAAGTGGCACAGCATAGAGTGCAGTGTTGCAGAGTGGCGTAGAATTTACGGATTAGATAGGAATGGCCTAGACTGGAGTGATGTAGAATGCAGTGGCGAAGAGTGCAGTGGTGTAGAGTGGCAAACGGGGCATGGGCATAGAGTAGAGTGGTACATAGTAGAGTAGAAAGCGTAGAGTGAAGTGGCGTAGAGTGCAGTGACGTAGAGTGGAATGGTTCAGAGTGGAGTAGAGTACAGTGGCAGTACATTTAATAAAGTACGTTATCACCGCATGGTAAAAATCCATACTGCCCTCCAGAACCCAGCTACCGCTCCAATCACCCATTGACTGTATCCTTGCTCTTGACCATAAGCAACGATCTGCTGCCTTTCACTTAGGTTCACACTACACAAATATCACATACATTCATACCAAACTGTTATAGTATAGGAATGTTTTCTGAGTGATGCTGTTCTACAATGCTGTTCCAACAGTGTATGCTGGAAAGAGGGTGGGTGAAGAGGCCTGCTCTGAGTATAGAGGTGTGAACCTGCAATCCCCAGAACTCCTTTCACCCTGTAGAGCTGTCAGCTAATCATCATAAATCTTTTTATGACTTTCTGGGCATCTTAACTGGCCCTCGCATTACATTGCTCATCTCTCATAGTTCCTCCTCTGGCCCTCAGACCCTCGGCCAGCCCATAAAGACACTCAACCAACTCTAAGAAACCTCAAGCTGGACATCTGCCACCCCTGCCAGTCCTGAGACACCCTCGTGCAGGTCTTGAATGGTATTCAGAGACATCAAGTCATTACTAGTATCTCTCAGCTGGCACTCAGTATTTACTGACCCTCAGTCACCCCAGGTTGACCTTCAGATTCACTTTGTCAGTGTTCAGACCCACTCCTTATTTTGCCTTACTACATACCATTGGCAAAATTGCAGTCGCAAACCCCAAAACTCTGCGAATTTCGACGTTTGCGAATGCAATTTTGCTTGATACATATGGCCCAATATGCATTAAGACTATCTCATCTCTACGGCTCTAATGGGTATTGAATGCATATTGAATGTTCATATTGTCCTTTCAACATCAAGTATTCTAACATACACAGAATGACACAGCGGATACTGTTGCTATAATGTCTTGTAACACTCGGCCTGCCTCTTCAAGTCGGTTGCGGAGCGTGGGCTGTTGAGGAGAGCCAAGTGAGCCAATGTGCCCTGTATTAGTCAACCGCAAGATTCAAGAAGTGGGATTTAATAATCCAGGGCTCTGACACAAAAAGAAGACTGTTTAGGAAAGTGTGCTGTGAGGATATTCCAAAACCGAGGGCTTTAAGATGCTCGGAAAGGACATAGACCTTGATTATGAGTTAGGCCTTGTGGTACAAAGGTTAAATAGTACATGAATTTACCGGATCATCTGATCACAAGTTAAAGAACGCATGTGTTATTTAGCACATGTGCCAAATACCGCATGTCTGTAGCCCATGTATGCTATTTAATGCACAGGCTATTTACAACATATGAAGAATAACGCAGGGGAGAAATATCACCCAATTACAAGCATGAGAGGTCATTAAAACCAGTGCAAAATACCACCTTAAAACACCACCAGTCAAATGCATGTGGTACAAATTCATGAATGTGTAGGGAACTAAACAAAAACTGTAAAATAATAGAAACATTGAAAGTCTAGCACAATAATAATACAAAAAAACACAGCACTTGCACTGTTTGGGCTGAAAATAGCAACATTTCATACACATCTACACACAAGGCTAGACCTACATTAAAAGACTGGGGCAGGGAAAGCTATCACAGGTTGATTGCAGCAGCTCACATTTATATTCTGCAGTACACCATCATGGCTGCAGCATTGCTATGCCACTATATTATGCTATGCTAGATCCATGGTTTCCTACAACAAACCATGAACCGTAAGGATGGAAACCAGCCCTCTAATAAATGACCCCAAATAGTGCAGCATTGCAGGACAAGAGCCTTGAGTGACAGAATAAGGCTGGAACTCATTAACATCTTGAGATCCAGAGGATAAACAGGCTCAATATGGTAAGATACAAAGCATATTTCCTTATTACTGATGCTCGGGGCCCAACATAGGGATCCACTGCCATTCCTCCATGCTGAAAATGATAGAAGCGCTAGAATTCTTTGCAACGGGCACCACACTGCAGACAGTAGAATTGGAGTGTGGCATTTCCCGATCAACGTTTAACAAAATACTCTGCTAAGTGACTCATGCCTTCCAGAGAGTGAGTGAGTAGAATATACATGTCCACTTGGACACCCACACAGCTATTGCTAACAAAGAAAACATCTGTGCTACATCAGGATTTCCTGATATCCTATGGTCAATTGGCTGCCCTCATGTACACATGGTAACCTCAGGAACAAGGAAGCTGAAACCATAATTGGAAATAAAACTATGGGCAAATACTGTGTGATGTTGATCTGTGTATTTTGAACTGGTGTGTTAGGTGCTCTGGACGAATTCATAATGTTATCATCCGGACAAGAAGCAACATTAGTCATACTGTGGTAACACATCACCCTTACAGTACTGAACTGACAAATCAAGCCTTCATCATCAAGATTAGAGTACATTATGATAGTCGTAGCCCAATCTCTATACATGTCGGCACTGCAATAAATGGCATATACATGGAAAAACATGAATATGTGTAACAAGTTACATCGGCCACTCTTCACAACGATGAATTTCAACCAAGTCAACTTTTTAATAACCACATGTACTTCCATTACGAATGTAATGACTCTTAACTTGGATTCCTCTGACCTCCAGATCTTCTTTATGTTCAGACATGGTTGAGGATGGTCATAATTGGTTCTTCCTACAGCTTGAGGTAGAGCTGAGGTGAAGAACTACCACAAGTTGCCATGCTTTAGTGATTGTGACTGCCAACTCGCTTAAGTACCTAGGGCCTCATTTATGAGAAATGACGCATCGCTGCGTGAAAGCAGCGATGCGTCACTTCTCAGTGCGCACTCCTTGCGTCATGATTGATGCGTCAAATTTATAATATGACACATCATGTCGCAAGGAGTTACAGATACGTCAGTATTTCTGATGTATCTGTAGGTGCAAAAGTGACGCATTGCTTGAGTGTGTCACAAAAGTGACGCGACTCCAGCAATGTGTACTTTCACATGGGCAACTCCCATGTTGTTAGTGCCTGCGTCAGTCTTATGCCTGCCATGAAGCAGGCGTATGATTTTGACGCATTAGCGGCCAAGAAATGGCGCAGTGAAATCTTATAGATTTCACTGCGTCACTTCCATGACCCTTTCTTGCGTCAAAACGGCCCCCTTGCATACATTATACATGGCGCAGGTATAATGTGGCGCAGGGGTTTACAAAGTGACGCATCTACCTAGTAAATATCTAGTAAATATTTGTAAATATGGCGCAACAAGGCACATTTTTTACGCCACTGGTGCATCACAAAAAGTGACGCACCGGCGGCGTAAAAGTGACGCACAGCCTCATAAATGAGGCCCCTAGAATTTAAAGGTTTAGAACCTGTTTTTAATGTGCTCAACATAATGTGGGTATGTTGATTCAGTAGTGATTTTGGCTATTATCTCCTTCAAAAAGCATGTTTTTTCTTTACTTTCGGTTGCATCTTCAGCATGAGATGGCACATTAGACGTTCATGGTGTCTTACCGCCTCTTTGGCCAGGACCTCCGGCTCAGGATCCGTAAACTTGTACTTCTTTTTCCTGCCTGGGCCCATGAGGGAAAGGTTTGGCAGGATTCTACTTGTGATGGCTGAATGATATCAGAGAATGGCAGTAGATTCTGTTTGTCTTGTATCAAGCTGCTTTGTCCACACAAAATTGTCTGCACACTCCTACACAGGAAGGAGTTGTTGGTGTACTTTTCGGGTGTCCTAAGGCCTGTTTGAGTGTTGTTCTGGCTGTTTCTGTTCTCTAGGGATTACTTTCCATACTACAGGAACTTCCAATGCCTGAAAATGGTCACTACCTGATGTTTTATGGGCTTGATATTCATTGGGTCAGTATTTAGCACATGGGCTGAAAAACACATTCTGCATTTTACCTAAATATCATACATTCAGTATTTAACTAGTGCGCTAAATAACGTTTCCACAATGGATGGTAAAACTGATAATCATGGCCTGGTTACAAGTAAAGGTGAGGTTTATCGCACCCGGTAAATAACGATAACCCGGGGTGCGTTATTTATCAGGAGCAATAAATAGCACCTATTACGAGTTATTAGGAAATAACATGCGAATTTTGGTGTATGAAACATCAAAATCCTCATGGTACAGTAAATACCAAACACATTTAAGCTATTACATTTCGGTAGGGTTCACAAACTTATCTGAAAATTATCTAATGCGTTTAAAACCTTTTAAATCGTAATTCCGACCGTGTGTAGACAGGGGTTTACACACAGGTCGGAATCTCCGCCCCCTCCTCACGCAGTGAGATTTATATAAAGGTTTGACAACTTCTGACTTAAGGTAGAAACTGCACCTAACTTTGCCAGCTCTGTCAGCCATAATGTAACTTTCCAATCATAGGGAAACTGTAACATTTTGCCAGTCATCCTATTACTCTGTGAAGTGACACCACAGTCACTCTAAGAATGAAGGGGCATATTATCAAGACAGGCGATAAAATTATCGCTGTTTTACGGCAGAAAACTGCCGCTAAAACGGCGATAATGGGCTTGATAATATGCTCTATGGAATTCCAATTGAAGCCCATGTTAGATGTCCTTCACATTTAACAAGGGATTCAATTGGAATTCCATAGAGCATATTATCAAGCCCATTATCACCGTTTTGGCTGCAGTTTTCTGCAGCTAAAACGGCGATAATTTTATCGCCTGTCTTGAAAATATGCCTCTTAGTCTACAGGCCATGACGGTAAACTTTAGTTTACTCTCACAATTCATTTTCTTCAAGATGCTCTTCATTTAGATTGGGTTTTGAAAACCTCTTTCCATAAGCGAGTTTTAAAAATCTTTGTACAAGAGGATTTTATTTTGTTTTCAAATCTTGCGTGGCCTGGTTTGAGATTTGTTTTAGACGGAAATAAAGAGCTCGTGGGATTTTCTAAAGCAACACAGCCGCAACCGGGGGATTGTTGCGGCTTGTTTGAGGGTTTACCATTCCTGCCAATCAGCAGACAGTATTGCTCTATCTGATGCTAAACAGAGACATTCAATTGGGAAACACTGTTTGAACAACTTTGATAAGCTTACTTTATGACAGGGCTGTGCCTTATCTTGCTGGCCAGTGCCCTGCTTGAGTGAAAACTACCCCTGGGACTCTGCTTCTTGTCTCCTTAGAGATTCCTGGCAGAATGGGTCTTTTTGTCCATTGGGAGACCAGTGGCAGCCTTGCTATGACATGAGACCAAGTGCTTGGAAGTCCAGCAGAAGCTGCTCAATTAGGTATTTAACCTCCGTAAGTCATTAGGTTGGTCTATGCTCAGTTGCAGATCTTTCTGGTAATTGCCAGTGTGCCTTGAAGCCTCTAGGCACCTGTGTAAATATCTTACTGCACTTGTAAAGTGCCAACATTGCTGGGCAGCAGCTTAGCACTATCCTATTGTTTGTCCGGAACTCAGGGGCATATTTACAATAACTTGTCAAAGCGTGTCGTTAAGCCAAGAAGGATAACGACGCGCTTAGTCACTTTAGAAACGCAGGGCTGCACCATATTTACTAGAATATGGGGCAGCCCTGCCTTTCACCCTGTGCTGGCTGGCGCTAACTTTAGCTGCCAAGCGCCAATGCAGGCACCCTTGCACCATAGTGCAAGAATGTCTGTGTTGAGGGGAAAGATGTTAATGCCGTTTTGTAACTTCTATGTGGCTGCTTCATGTTAATGTTATTGTTAATAAAAATTTAGAGAGCGCACGTACGCCGTGTGGCTTCAAGGCGCTAAAAGGCTCCAAATGCAATCAAATAAGATCTAGCTTTGTGTAAATAGCCAGGTTTTCAGGGATTTCCTAAATTGCTGGAGCTCTGTGCAGGACCGAATTTCCCACGGGAAGGAGTTCCACAGTTTGGGGGCAAGAGTGGCAGCACACATAGAAGTTGCAAAACGGCATTTAAAAAAAAATATGTGTTTATGTACGGTCCTTGCCTGCCCAGATTCCAAGGGAGGGCAATGCCCACCCTTCCAAAGCAGGATGCACAACTGAATATTAGCGCCCCACCCCTTTTATGGAGAATGATCTGTTTTGATGCTTTATACGACCTCCGAGGATTTACACAGGGAGTGATCTCATTTCACACTCTTATTTTATGTGCAGTTTTTAACTACAAACTCTGATCCGAGAAGACGCATCCGGAATTTGAATCTTGCCGTCATCGTTTCCACAAACGTGGAGAATAGATTGGTTGCCTGCTGTAGGAAAGAAGGATTTGACGAGAGAGTAGAAACATGCCGTTCTAGCGATTGCTATGAAATCCAAACCAGTAATGCATGTTAGCAACCGTGGTCGCATTAAATTATCCCTGCATAAACAAAAGTCCATCAAAATGTCAGTACAGCAATAAACATAGAGGCAAGGAAAGCACAGTGCTTACCAGATAAATGTTATTTCGAGCAAGACGGTGAAAAGTTTAAACTCCAATAGTAAATCACGCACTGATTTCTTTCAGCTCGAAAAGTTTATATGAAGAGCAAAAAGTTCATTGCTATGAAACCAAACACTGAAGAGCTTGCACATGCTGAGATTACATACCGGTAATAGCATTACTGTAAGTCCTTCTCTCACTGTGATGACTCACACAGTGAGGCCCCTGTGCCTCCAGTCACACACATTTCCTACTCATAAAATCCGCGCCATACCTCCTGTTCCATACCAAGCCCAAACACCACACAGTTGGACTGGTCTGAAGGGGTAGGAGGGAGGGCCTAAATCATCACAGCAAGAGGCAGCATTAGCCCTTTGTCGTCCCTCTCTCCATGCTGACTCACAGAGTGAGATGTACCCAAGCCAAACAAGCATTGGCATAGCCAATAGGTCTCGCCTTTGGGACCTTATAAGTGTTTAGTTATCCAGCACAATATCCTTGGTTCAACAACATCAAGTGTTGCATGGCTAAACACTTAAAAGGTCCCAAAGCCGAGATGTATTAGCTATGCCAATGCTTGTTTTGAGCGAGTGGCTCATGCAGGTATGCCACTGTGAGGGTAGAGATGCTGCGAGTGCTTTTAGAGGAGCCCCTGTGACATTTCGCCTCTTCAAAATGTATCTTGGGTCTGGTGTAATACTTCTAGCTCCTATTCCCGTCTTCTTGCATGCAATGCATCCTTAAATGTCCCATGTACAGCAGGGGTTGACAATCCTATTACCCCTGTTACTTTTTAGCAATACCATTAGTGCACTAAACCCAATCTTTAATACAGCTGCATGCTCCTTTTGCTGGAGCTTTATTTACTTAGATTTTCTTTTCCCTATTTGTTGCCTACTACAACCCATTCATGTCCAGATACATAATTAGCTGTTGTATAACTTTATACGGTATACAGATATCATAAAAGTGTACACAGTCAAATCAACATATTAAACCATCCAATATTAAAAGAAGAAGTCACGTCGCTTTGTCATACAAACAGTACAAAAAGGATGGGACGTACTTATAACAAGTTATAGAAAATATAAAAAATTCCTTAAAAAAGACTGTACAAGATTAAAAACAATCCATATAAAAATAGAGGCCACAACAATGGGGGGGCGGGGGGGGACATTACTAAAATTCCTGGATTTGTGCTTTGGTCGCCCTGAGAAGCTTAGTTCTTGTCAGCCAGGCACATCCCAAGTATTTGGCTGTCCCACAGATTACACTAGGGATGGAGGTCTCTGTTGTTAAAATGTGCAGTACCTCCCTATAGTTCTTGGATCGCAGGTTGGAGCACACAGGTTTCAGCCATTTTCTTCTCGCCTGTTTGTACGCTGGGCAGGCAAAAAGAAAATGGGGAATGGATTCCGTAGGGGAAGCACAACCCGGGTACCTGCTGTCATTCACCTTCGTGTGTTTCCACCCTACTATGAAATCATTCAGTGGGAGAGTACCGAACCTCAGCTTCAAATAGAGTACCCTATTTCTCGGGGATTCGATCAAGTCAAGAAAGGGTTCCAGTTTGGGGGCGAGCTTGTGGTCCAGGAACTTCTCCGTCAGGGTACCGTGATTCTGATTTCGGGTGGCTTCTATGGAAACCACTCCCAATAGGCCTTCTTAACTGCTTGTTTTGGCGGCGGAGTCTGGCTCTCCCAAGCCTCTGCCAGTCCGATGTCTCCCACCAACTGTTTCAATTTAGATACCCAAGTTATCTTGTGGCCTGTGTCTAGTCGGACTAGTTCAGTCAAGGCAGAGGCGTAGTTACACAGTTCCGGGGTCCTTCTGAGGTGTACCCAGAATAGTAGGGGGCGTAACCTTGCTAATTCGTTTATTGGATGTTTCCCGTAGTCATAACGGAGCGGGACTAGTGGGGTCGATAGAGAGAGCGAGACCAGATCTCTAAAGAACTTCTTCTCCGATCTCACTAAGTCCATGGTGTTCTCGAATCCCCACAGTTCCGCCCCGTATAGAGACGAGGGCAAGGCTTTTCCACAGAAGCCACAGGTCGGCTGTGGGAAAGACGCTGGTGTCTTGCGATGGCCCCCGACACGCGTTTGTGATTAAGGAGCATTTTTGACAGATGGGAGTTCTACTTCATCGAGTTGTTGACCCGTACACCCAGATAGTCGAAAGCTTCGACTAATTCTAATGGAGCGTCATTCAACTTGATGGTGTTTCTAAATCTTTTCGATGGTGCCAGTGCCATTAGCTTGGTTTTGGTTGTATTTATACACAAGCCTCTGGAGTCACAGAACTGGCTAAAACGATCTAAAAGTTTGTAAACCCATTTGGCTTTTAGAGATCAAGAGGGTATCATCTGCAAAGAGCAGCGTGGGCGATTTTTCCCCTGCCAGGGTTGGTGCGTCGGGTGGGTCCTCCCTCAGATGGTCTATCACCCCATTAACAAAGAGGGAGAACAGAGTCGGGCCATAACACAACCCTGGCGTACCCCTCTCTCTACTGCTACCCTCTCGGTCAGTTGGCCCTGGCTGCCCCACCTAACTCTGGGATAATTCCCCTCATGGAGGCGTTCAATGAGATCCAAAATCAGAGGGGGAGTGCCTTGGTCAGACAGTACCTGCTAGAGCTTGGCACGCTGGACCAGGTCGAAGGCTGTTCTTAAATCAATAAATGCCAGATAAAGGCTGCCTTTCATGATTGTAACAGATTTCCTGTAGATCGCAAAGAATCTAAAGACCTGGTCCATCGTGCTAACCCCCTGTCTAAACCCTGCCTGGAAGTGTGACAGGACATCATCCTCATCTATCCATGACCTCAATCTCGTGAGGAGGACCCTGCCAACCACTTTCTGCACTACATCGATTAAACTAATCGGTCTGTAGTTGGCAGGATCCTCCCTATCCGCCTTTTTGTAGATGGTCACTACCTCAGCGCCCTTCCAGGAGTCTGGAACTGGGTGTCCACTCGCAATGAGATTCAGTACCCGGAGGATAAAGAGGGCCCAAAGATTTTTATCGTAGAGTAGTAAATTGCCTGGAAGGCAGTCAGGACCCGCCGCCTTGCCTGGGGCGATGCTAACAATAGCCGATAGTACCTCCTTGAGCCCAAATGTCTCCTCAGATTAGGGGTCTCAAAGGTAGCTAACCGAGTCCCCTGCTCTGGGGATGTATTCCCTACCCCACCAGAATACAAGCGATAGAAATGATCGAACCATTGGTGACCTGTTATGTGGTTGGGTATCGGCTCTGCTCCCTTCCTCGTGCTGATGTTAATAAGCTCCCAGAATGTAGTAGAATCTTTCAGCTGGGCAGCAGATTTAAGCTCCTGCCAGTGCGTTTCTTCCCACAGGCGCTCTGCTTGATCTATGGTCCTATAGTAGATCTTCCTCGCTGATGTTATTTTAGTCTGATCTTTTGCTCTAATTAAAAGAATTTATTCACCTTTCTGGGGAGGGGTGAAGTAAAAGGGTAAGAAGGGAAAGGGTGGGTCTAAAAGCATTTCCTTTATGCAAATACGAAAGTTGCTTCACAATAGTCCATCGACTCTTGTGTTTGGAATTCTCCGGTTGCAGCCTATTGAAGCTTGCAGGGGTTTCGGGGTAGCTAGATCTATGCACCCCCTTCAATCACACAATCATCCACAAGGGTCTGTACTAGGGGCTCTAGGAGCTCCTTGGCATCTTTGCACACTGCTAGATCTTCTCATTCCATACCCTGGATTACACTCGCCCTTCTAACGCTTATCATCCTGGGTCACGTTGTACTACCAGAAACAGGTTTATCCTGTCGTCACCTACCCAGATGACAATTCCAACTTTCTGACCATTATATATTCAGTAGACACAATCAGATTTGATATCTCATAAATTTTGAAGGGTGCTAAACCTGTCTGGTCTCCTTCAGTGAAGTCCAACTGTAGAATCTTTCTACTGAACCTGTCTGCCTGGGATTTTCGTGTGGAGTCTGGTCAAACGCAGGCACTTCCCAGCAACAACGCACCAGGAGACTCTAAAAAAACTCTGCACTCAGGCCAACTAAAGTCTTAAAATGTTTGGAAACAAAGGAATAATAGATATCCTTGAATCACAGAACCGACCAACAAGGAAGTCTCCCAAAACGTATCACTGCTAAGCAAAACACAAACATATTATAGTTTACAAACAGTATTCCAATGGGAATCACATGTTTTCAAGAAAATAAAGGGATACACAGGTGACCAAGACTAAGATCATAAGAAAAGATTTACTAGATATGAGAATGCAAACTTTTTAGAGTGCACAAGACAGTCATTAGTTTGGCAACTTGAGGGTCCTGATGTGAAAGAGAGGCTCTAAAAGTCATAGACAGACACAGCCTTTAGGAACAGTTAGCAGAAGTAAGAATAGAAAACATAGCTGCAGCAGGTATATTTACGCAAAACCAGTGGTTTACATCGTCTGAACTTTTCTGCACCCTGAATGACCCTTGGAATGAATGCTGCTTGGTGTACGGGAATATACATGATTAAAGAAACATGTTCTTGAAAAAGAATACATCATTATTTCCACTCGGTTTGAATAACATTTCAACAGTATGTAAAAAAGTTGTCATGATGCAGGCAAATGCCATTCCCCGTTGCATTAACTTTATACATTAACACAGTATGAACACCATTTTCACCTCATTTAGTGCAAATTTAATATCTGAATACACCAAACAGCTTAAGAAACCAGTTAGCACTGTCAAAGTGGCTTCAACTGAGTTTCACCACTAGTGCAACATTCTTGTAGTGGCTTTAGATTTATTAGAGTAAAAACATTGTTTGACTTTGTTGAAATATGCAAAATATGCAACAGATGGTGGAGCAGATGTAAGTACAGGTGTAAGAAATTGTGTTACTGGTTGAAAGCAACCACATTTCTGGTTAGTGTGAAACACAAGCAACCCTGAATTAACATGCGTTCAACCCTCTGGTAGCTTGGCATAAAAACAGTCAGGCTTAACTTAACAGCACTGTGTACAATATTTATGCAGCACACTAACAAGAATAAAGTGAAAAAATAGCACAAGAAACATGCTACACGAATTTATAGAAATAGGGTAAAATTTAATAATCCATTTGCCTCCAAAAAGACAAAAATCTAATTAGTAGAACTGGAGATATGCATTTGTAAAGGTTTTGTGAAAATCAAGCGCTGAGAAGCAAAAGCACGGTTATCTTGTAATGGCAAACTGGGTCCAAGTAACAAGTTCAGGCTGCCTTTGATGGAACGCGGTCTGGATACAAGACTGAGTTCAGTCTGCTGAAAAGTACCTTGTGGTCCTGGGTGTCGAAATCCGAAGTTCTTGCATTGAGCTGCTCAGGCCGACTTCGAGGAACCACCGGTGTTTAGATCGGTGTTTAGATTTGCACGGTCGATGACAATCAATGAAGAGCTGTGATGCGAGGTCCTGCATCATCATTGAGGAATCTGGTGGGACTTACAGAGATGTATGCTGCAATGTGTCACCGCAGGGGACGAGATGCGTCACGTGGGCCTGATGTCAGTGACAGACTGTGTTGGTGTTGTAGAAACCACCGGGGCTTGCGAGGAATTGCTCAGAGATGTGTCAGGGTCAAGAATAAAGTGCGTTGTGCTGGGTCGGAGTAGATGGCCAGCTGTGTCACGCTGCATCCAGATGCGTGGAGTTTCATCAACGTCGAAGAAGCCTGATGTGTCTCTGTGGCTTGAAAAGGGGGTCAGCTGACTGGCGCTTGGAGATTCCATGGAGGCCTGGGTTCACACAGGCTAGCTGGAGTCATCAGGGCAGGTTACAGCAGCAGAAGAGTCCAGGTGCAGCAGCAGAAAAGCTTGTATAGCAAAACAGTCCTTGGACAAGCAGGTCAGTAGGGCAGACTTCACAGCTGGGCAGTCCTTCTTCCTGGCAGAGTAATAAGATCCAGAAGAGATCTGAAGAGTTGGTACTGAGGATCCACTACTTATACCTGGTGTCCACTTTCAAGTTGGAGAAGCTTCTGGAGGCCCCCTACAGAGGTGTCTGGAATTTCCTTCCCCGCGGCCCTGGCCCATGTTTGTCTGGGGGCACAAAAGACTAGGGGGACACCCTTTGTGAGGGTGCTAAGGCAGAGTCTTTGTGATGTACCCCCAAAGGACACAACGCCCCTTCCCGCAGCTGGCCCAAGGTCACCCAGCAACAATGAACTGACTACCTCAGCACCACACAGCTAAAAGACAACACCAACCTGGACCAGGCTGTTCGCAGCTTCAACAACTGGATCACCAACACCTCAGACCAAGTTGCCCCCACCAAAGCAGGCGAAACACACAGACTCTCTAAACAAACCAGCTGGTACACCCTGGAACTACAGACATCGAAACTCAGATGCAAGCAGCTGGAAAGAATATGGTGCACAAGCAAGAACCATGCCGATAGAGCCTCCTGCAAAGCAGCACTCAACTATTACCACCGGCATATCAAAGCCTCAAAAACAGAGGCCCTCACCCACAGAATTGACACCAACTTCATCCGAGCTAAGGAACTCTTCACCATCGTCAGAGAATTCTCCTGCCCATCAGCCACCGAAAATGCCATTCCAGCATCACAGGAACTCAGCGACGCCTTGGCAGACCATTTCCACAACAATATAGCAGCCATCTACAAAAATTCCGACACCCCCAACCCACCAGCCTCCTCTGCCAGCAATCAATCACCACCGCCAAACACCAGATCACTGACTGGAAACAACTAAGCACATCAGCCACAACCACGATGATAAACACAATCCACCTAGGAGCATCCACCGACCCCTGCCCCTACCAAACTTTCAACCTTGGTAAAGAGGAGGTCAGAAAACAACTCACCACCATCCCCAATGCCTCGCGCTAACAGTATTTACCTATCCTGACACTCAGAAAAACACAGAGGCTAGACCACTCCTCAGGAAACCTTCAGCATACCCCAGTGATCACCAGAACTACTGACCCATCTCACTGCTTCCCTTCCCCCACCAAAATTTTGGAGAAGGCCATCAACCTACAACTCGCCAAGCATCTGGAAAGAAGCAACTTTCTCAACCCCTCACAATCAGGCTTCAAAACTAACCGCAGCACCGAGATAGCCCGGATCGTCGCAACAGACGACATTCGCATCCGAATGGACTGAGGGGGATCAGCCGCCCTTGTCCTGCTCAAGATCTCTGCAGCCTTTAACAGTCTCCCAATACACTCTCATCAATAGCCTTCAACACATCGGCATCACGAACAGAGCACCTCAAATGGATGTCATCCTTTCTCACGGGACGCACCCAGAAAGTCAGGATCCCTCCTTTCACATCACAGGCCAAATACAACATTTGTGGCACACCTCAATAATCATCCCTCAGCCCAACCCAAGGGTTGGGCTACATGACACCACTCACTGACTTTGACAGATCACACAACATAAACATAATTTCCTATGCCGACGACACCCAGCTCTCAGCGGACTCCACCTCGACTCTAACAAACTTTCACAACTGTATGAAGAACGTGACAGCCTGGATGAGGGACAACTGCCTTAAGCTCAAAACAGACAAGATGGAAGTCCTCATCTTCTGCAAGCACACCACCCAATGGAACACCACTGGGGCCATCGGAACTAGGTCCAAACCCCACTCCAAAAGACCACGCCTGCAACCTCAGTATCATCTCGACCACGAACTGTTCAAGAATTGTTGTCAATTTTGTTTTTGCTCAGCCTGCTTGCACGCACCCAGCATGATCTGAAAGATTTTCAAGTGACACCCCACTAACACAAGGAAAACTGTAACACAGGCCCTCATCAGATTTGGAAAAAGGGGACCCCTACACTGCTAGTGTACTCGCTTTACATAGGGCTTAAATATTAATAGGTAAAGAATTTATAGCAAGCGTCTGGTATATATGCCAACTAATTCTAGGTGGGAAACAATCAAACGACAGTAGTAACCATATGTGAATTGTGAAGTGAACAGAAATAAACCAAGGCTATTATTTGATTATAAAAATAAATTAATATTTTTTAATGTTATTTATGACTTATTGTTCTTGCAGATAAATATTTATACATTGGTTTCCATTTTTTTATAGTTCTTTCAACATTTGTTTTCATTAGAATAAAAATATACTGTAAACTGTGCAGTATCAATAAAGAGCATCAGTGAATCGAAATATTAAATCATATATTTCATTGGGCATCACAACACAAGCATACACAAATCAATTAACATAAAAAGGAAAGGGGGAAAAAACACGGACAACATTATTGAAAATATGGTTGTTGTATCGTTGATGTAGGCAATGCGGTAGATGGAAGCTACGCGTGTTTCGGCAAAACTACCTTCATCAGGGGACCGTCATTTGCAATAAAACTAAATAGATAAGACTAAAGAAAAAACAAAAAACATAAAAACACATAGGTTACTACTCTATATTATGTACGGGAAACACACCTAGAATCATGGTCTACAATTACAAGTATAATTTAATAAATGTAGTGATACATAGAAATTTGCGACTGTTTATAAGGCATGTTTGTAACAAAAACATATTATGTATGGTATACTTTAGTGGGGATTCAACTATGAAAGCATTTCATAACATAACAAATACTGTTCCCCTAGTTTATAAGGTTGTATTCTAGATAGCTGAACATTTCATAAAAACTAATGAAATACATAAACATATAAAAAGAAAGGAGAACTTTTTTCCATCATGTAAAAAGTGCATCAATCAAGGTGCATCAATCATATATATACTATAAATCCACCAGGTGCCTGAATATTGTTTTAAAAGGAAGTCATATCCTAATAAAAAATATACAGCGCAATATCACTCGTGTTATAGAAAGAAAGACAGAAAGTTTCAAAAGGGGGAAGATAAAGAAAGTCAAGATTAGAAAGGGATATAGCCATTGTTAACCGGCAATATTAGTTCAAATGTATTCAACTTTCAGCAATGTCTTTTAAATGTTTTATCGGCATCTAATGAGAGGACCTCTTCAATACCTATAGCTGAACCAGTATTATGAACTCAGGCCTAAATGGACAATATTTATTGATCAATTCAGCCTAATTGATCTAAAGACAAAGGTCTTACAATAGTGGCCTCCTATTTGGCGTTTTAACTTACTTTTTGATAATCCAACTGTACTGCAGATGATTTAGGAATATCAATGATTTCTAGCAGATCATAAATCAGCTGAAATGAAGTAGACCACAAATTATAAACATACTGGTGTATATATCAAAAGATATTGGTTTAGCTGTATCTCGGACAAGTTCAACACTTTACATACTCAAAAAGGTTCTTGACAACCGTTCCTTTGGCAAGCTATGTAGTTAGGGTAGTACGATAATCAGATTCAGCTGTTAGCTCAGAGAGGTTCATGTAGTAGTAAATAGGAAAGTCCTTTATGAAGAGAAAAGAATATATTCGGTATAGAGAGACGTGTTTTATGACTCCTATTCTAAATTAGAGTTAATTAGTCATACCGCGACTTGCAATAATCATTATTAAGTAGATGAAACATGGCATATTCTTCTATAACGCTAATTATTACAGATGTCTAACTTTATTGGATATAGATGTTTATGTTACATGTTCTCCTAGAGTAACACCTCTATTACTCAGGGAACAGAAATAAGCCAGTAAACTCGAAGGAAAGATGACGTTCATAAACCTATTGGTACAAAAACGCGTACTTAAAATCGTAGGCTTTCGGTCTTGGTCATGGAAATATGATCATATATAGCATAATCCAAACGATGCCTTCGATATTATTAGATTTCTATTAGAGAGGGGACATAAGCGAGGTACAATGACCCATATATCCAAAAAAACTTGTGAGTGCTTTTTCAATAGTAAAAGACAATCATAGCAGTTACGGCTTACATGGATCAGATAGTTTTCTCTGAAATATGGCGGAGAGAATACTGCGTGCTTACAACCTTCTAATGTCTCTATTTCAGCGAGCTGGGAGCTTCAATATAATCTTTGGTTTCAGCAAAGAATATAAGCAGAAAACACAAAGTATGTAAAACAATCCATACTGCGTTTTAACGATGCCCACAAATTTAACGCGCAATATATATCAACATTTGGCTTTTACCTTAGAAATGGATGCACGGAGCCGTCACGCAGCCTCTACCCTCAGTCCACGCCGTGCAATATTGATTCCAGCACTGACCTTTCATGAGGCTCTATATATACATTACTCAATCCCGTGCTTTTGCTTCAATCACGTAAAGCATTAACAGATGGAAATTCACGATCGCAATCCTGAATGCGCCATCTTAGAACCGGGAATAAAGTCATAGAAATAAACAACGGACTAACTTTGGATTTGACAAGAGTGTTTTTCAAGAGATGCCTGATCGGGCATAATGGGCACCATATTGGTAGTACACAACTGATATTCCGTGAAAACGAAATAGAATCCACATTGTTTCAATAATGGTTTAGCTTGCGGCGCGTCGCAAATTAAAAACTGGCAAAGGCAATAAAATGAATTAAAGGATTTGAAAAAATAGATGTTAAAAATTATACATATCCTTGAATTGTATTGCATAAAGCAATCATTGTAACTCCATCCTCTATAGTGTTAAGCGGTCAAGTGCCTCCTTATTTTGAAGAAGATTTATTTCGATGATATCTCTGGTGAACAGGACATAGGTAAAAAATATATATCTTACATTGAATCTGTAGCAAGTCGTTTGAATGCAAATAATTTGAATGCTACTTATCACAATATCAAATCTAATTGCCAAAACTTAGGGAAAAAAGATCTTGAATTATTTTATATGTAACTACCTTTACTATTATCACCAATGGAAAGAAATAGTTATACCAAATCCTATCCTATGGTTTCTGACTTGTATTATCCATAGCGTTCTTATACACAAATATAGATTATAAGATAGCTTTCTCCCATGGAATTTCTAGATTCAATCCCTTGTCTGGGCACTGACCTTCTTTAACTTCAACTTTTTCTAAAATTATCCAACGGATGTCTTCAGGTAAGTGATTGTTCTCAACAAAATGCGGAAATATGGGTGCATTCATTTTTCTGGTCCTGATGGCTGATTTATGTTCAGTCACTCTAACATACAGTGACCGAGATGTCTCACCCACATATCCTTTATCACACGGGCATAAAAGCAAATAAGCAGTATTCTTCGTTTCGCAGTTTGTCATGCCTTTTATCTTGATTGTAGTACCATTGAACTGTATTTCTTTAGTTTCTATAGCCTGTGGGCACACTTTACAAATACCGCATTTAAAAATGCCATCTATAGGATTCATGCCTACAATCCTTCTCTGTATTGGTCCTTTAGATACAGGCATGCGTGATCTAACAACTAGATCTTTGATGTTCTTGTTTTTTTCGATATGCAAATAGTGGTTTCGGTATTTTCTCATGTTCCGACTTATTTACATTGAGTAGATGCCAATTAGAATACATTATTTGTCGGACTTGTTCATTGAGTAATGAGTGCCTGGTTATAAAAACTAGTTTAGTGTCCTGTTTTGATCGAGAACCCTGCAAGAGGTGTTGACGGTCAAAAAATCTTGCGCGTTTATACGACTCTCTAAAGAGTCTATGAGGATATTCTCAGTCTTCGAATTTTTTCTTCATTTCAACAGCTCTTTTATCATAGTCTTCCAACTTCATACAGTTTCGCTTCAACCTTAGAAACTGACTGAAGGGAATACTGTTTTTTTGTGTGGTGGGGTGAAAACTGTTGTAATGGAGAAGAGTATTACGGCAGTGGGTTTAATGAAAAGATCCACAATTAATTGACCATGGTCATGTTTAATTAGGATATCCAAGTATTCCATCTCTGAGTTACTAACATGAGATGTAAAATTCAGATTGGGGTCACATGCATTGAGCCATAAGATAAACTCGCTCAGATTGTCCTCATTGTCGTCCCATATAAACACAATATCGTCTGAATATCGCGACCAGTAAAATATAGACTCAAAGAATGGAGCCACTTCATTTAATATGTGACATTTCTCAAATTGGGCTACATAGATATTGGCTATTGTAGGGGCGCAAGAAGCGCACATACTTACACCCTTTACTTGTCTGTATAAGGTACCTTGGAATTCGAATATATTGTCTTCCAAAATGATACTTAAGCAGTCAATGATAAAGTCCTTATTGCATGCGATCTCATATAGGTCAATAAACCATTTAACTGCTTCAATAGCATTGCTACATGGTTATTAGTATATAAACTTTCGACATCTAATGTCACCAGCCATTGTCTATTAGCATTGAAAGGTGTACCCTCTAGTTGGTTGATGATATGGCATGTGTCCTGAACATATCCTGGTATGTCAGATATATATGGACGTAGAATTGCGTCGAGATATTTAGATATTGGTTCAGTGACAGAACCAATGGTTGTGACAATAGGTCGGAAGGGTGGATCAATTTCACTTTTGTGAACTTTAGGTATACCATATAGGCTAGCCATCCTAGGATTGTCTATATTCGTATATTCAAATTCCTTGGTACACATGTCTCCGTTTTGTAATGCCTTACAAGTAAGTTTATGTATTTTATTTTTAATTTTTGCTGTAGGATCTCTTGAGATTTTAGTATAGAAAGTATCATCACTAAGCATTGCCTCAATTTTGTCAATATATGTGGTAGTATCCAAGATGGCAATGCCGCCCCCTTTATCACAACTTTTTATAATAATATCTCTAGAGTTTTTAAGATCTTTTAGAACTTCATGCCCCTCCATAGAGATATTAAAAAGTGTTTTGGGTACGTTTTTTGTAGCAATTGTCAACTTATTGAATACAACCTGTTCAAATATTCTGATCTCAGGGGCCACCTGTTTTAGAGTTAGTGTAAAGATAGATTTTGGTGCTAAACCGGATTTATTGGTTTCCATTACTTCATTCTCTACATTGGTGAAGAAACTTTTCAAGCGGATTTTATGAATAAACAACATAATGTCATTGAATAGCTCGAATTTGTTTAACCCAGAATGTGGTACATAGGAAAGCCCTTTGGACAGCACAGAATAAATGGCTGTGTTAGGTTTCAGTTTGCTCAGATTAAAAATAGGGATCGTTTTCATTGTCTCCAGTACCGAGCATTCCGTGTTTCCATATACTGGTTCTGGTTCATAGGATGATGGTCCTGGAATTGAGCATGTTATTGGCCCCGCGGTTGGTAGGGTTGGCGAGGTTGGTATTGCGGTTGGTATTGCGGCCGATATTGTGGCCGATATTGTGGTCGCCAATTCCCTCTGTTCTGGAAGCGCCTCCCTAAAAAAGGGCAATATCCTTGATTAGATTGCTGTATATATCTATTGCCTCTATTTTGAAATGGGGACATAGTGCCACCGCTATCCGAGTCTGATGTATCGGAGAAGGTAGTTACCTTCTTGTTAAATTGTATAGACACTGTTTGATAAGGAAAGGACTCTTGTCTGGTGGCCTCAGATTGTTTATAGTAGCTGTCAGCAAGGTAAGGATAAACATTCTCTTTACTAAAAAATCATAAATCTTTTTGAAATGTATCTGTTTTACGTTTAGTCAAATAATCATTATAGGAGTTGAGTTCACTCTCCAGCTCTTCTAGTTTCTTTTTAGCATCCTCTACAGCCGTTGATGATTTTATTTTATTCTCTAGATCAATAATTTCTTGTAATAGCTGCATCAAAACTTCTTTTGCTGTTTCAACTATCAGCATCATTGGGTCCCTTGAGCATCTGTTTGCAATAAGGGACCATTTTTCTAGAAACTCCTTTATTTAAACAAAGAAACCCGGGATATTTTTTATTTGTAATCCTTGAGGGATTACCCCGGCCCTTAGATAGTCAAGTATAAATTTGCCATGTAACTCAATCCTTTTGGTCTTTTTCTTTAGCGCCAATAATTTAACTAAATCTTCATTCTGGTCTATATTAGTAGTGTTTCTATTGTCAAAGTCCATTGATGATCCCACCATGGAAACAAAATCATCATCAGTAAAGCCAAACGATTTAAGGTTGGCCATATCCTCTAGTCGCCTTAATCTTAACTGAATATAGAAAACAGTTGTGTTATTGTTCGTAAAGATGTATAGGTTAATAGCTGCAAAATTAATGGGAAATTCCTTAGGCAGAAAAGAGTATAGATACAATAGCAGAAAATCCAAGTTAAAGAAAAAATAGAAAAGAGACAAGAATAAGTCAAAATGTGTTCATAACATAAATCATGTGACCTAATACCAACAGATACATAAAAAACATGGAGCTATCTAGTTCAACATATTCTTTTCCTCAAAAATAAAATTATTCAAATACATAGCCGCACATAAATCAATATATAACACATCTATATATAAAAACTCCCCTCATGGTCAGGCCATGAGTAATCAGATTTGGAAAAAGGGGACCCCAACACAGCTAGTGTACTCGCTATACGTAGGGCTTAAATATTAATAGGTAAAGAATCTATAGCAAGCGTCTGGTATATATGCCAACTAATTCTAGGTGGAAAACAATCAACCGACAGTAGTAACCATATGTGAATGGTGAAGTGAACAGAAATAAACCAAGGCTATTATTTGATTATAAAAATAAATTCATATTTTTTTATGTTATCTATGACTTATTTTTCTTGCAGATAAATATTTATACATTGGTTTAAATTTTTTATACTTCTTTCAACATTTGTTTTCATTAGAATAAAAATACACTGTAAACTGTGCAGTATCGATCAAGAGCATCAGTGAATCGAAATATTAAATCATATATTTCATTGGGCATCACAACACAAGTATATACAAATCAATTAACATAAAAAAGAAAGGGGGAAAAACACGGCTAAAATTATTGAAAATATGGTCGATGTATCGTTGATGTAGGCAATGGGTTAGATGGAAGCTACGCGCGTTTCGTCAAAACTGCATTCATCAGGGGACCGTCATTTGCAAAAAAACTAAATAGATAAGACTAAAGAAAAAACATAAAAACACATAGGTTACTACACTATATAATGTACATGAAACACACCTAGAATCATGGTCTACAATTACAAGTATAATCTAATAAATGTAGTGATACATAGAAATTTGCGGCTGTTTATAAGGCATGTTTGTAACAAAATCATATTATGTATGGTATACTTTAGTGGGTATTCAACTATGAAAACATTTCATAACATACCAAATATTGTTCCTCTAGTTTATAAAGTCGTATTCTAGATAGCTGAACATTTCATTGAAACCAATGAAATACATAAACATATAAAAAAAAGAAGATTTTTTCCATCATGTAAAACGTGCATCAATCTTATACATACAAGATAAGGTGCATCAATCATATATATATACTATAAATCCCCCAGGTGTCTGAATATTGTTTTAAAAGGAAGTCATATCCTAATAAAAATATACAGCGCAATATCACTCGTGTTATAGAAAGAAAGACAGAAAGATTCAAAAGGAGAAGATAAAGAAAGTCAAGATTAGAAAGGGATATACCCATTGTTAACCTGCAATATTAGTTCAAATGTACTCTACTTTCAGCAATGTCTTTTAAATGTTATATCGGCATCTAATGAGAGGACCTCTTCAATACCTATAGCTGAACCAGTATTATGAACTCAGGCCTAAATGGACAATATTTATTGATCAATTCAGCCTAATTGATCTAAAGACAAAGGTCTTACAATAGTGGCCTCCTATTTGGCGTTTTAACTTACTTTTCGATAATCCAACTGTACTGAAGATGATTTAGGAATATCAATGATTTCTAGCGGATCGTAAATCAGCTGAAATGAAGTAGACCATAAATTATAAACATACTGGTGTATATATCAAAACATATTTGTTTAGCTGTATCTCGGACAAGTTCAGCACTTTACTTACTCAAAAAGGTTCTTGACAACCGTTCCTTTGGCAAGCTATGTAGTTAGGGCAGTACGATAATCAGATTCTGCTGTTAGCTCAGAGAGGTTCATGTAGTAGTAAATAGGAAAGTCCTTTATGAAGAGAAAAGAATATATTCGGTATAGAGAGGCGTGTTTTATGACTCCTATTCTAAATTAGAGTTAATTAGTCATACCGCGACTTGCAATAATCATTATTAAGTAGATGAAACATGGCATATTTTTCAATAACGCTAATTATTACAGATGTCTAACTTTATTGGATATAGATGTTTATGTTACATGTTCTCCTAGTGTAACACCTCTATTACTCAGGGAACTGAAATAATCCAGTAACCTCGAAGGAAAGATGACGTTCATAAACCTATTGGTACAAAAACGCTTACTTAAAATCGTAGGCTTTCTGTCTTGGCAATGGAAATATGATCATATATAGCGTAATCCAGATGATGCCTTCGATATTATTAGATTTCTATTAGAGAGGGGACATAAGCAAGGTACAATGACCCATATATATAAACTTGCGAGTGCTTTTTCAATAGTAAAAGACCATCATAGCAGTTACCGCTTACATGGATCAGGTAGTTTTCTCTGAAATATGGCGGAGCGAATACTGCGTGCTTACAACCTTCTAATGTCTCTATTTCAGCGAGCTGGGAGCTTCAATATAATCTTTGGTTTCTGCAAAGAATATAAGCAGAAAATACGAAGTATGTAAAACAATCCATACTGCGTTTTAATGATACCTACAAATTTAAAGCGCAATATCAACATTGGGCTTTTACCTTAGAAATGGATGCACGGAGCCATCACGCAGCCTCTATCCTCAGTCCACGCCATGCAATATTGATTCCAGCACTGACCTTTCATGAGGCTCTATATATACATTACTCAATCCCGCGCTTTTGCTTCAATCACGTAAAGAATTAACAGATGAAAATTCATGATCGCAATCCTGAATGCGCCATCTTAGAACCGCGAATGAAGTCATAGAAATAAAAAACGGAGTAACTTTGGATTTGACAAGAGTGTACTTCAAGAGATGCCTGATCGGGCATAATGGGTGCCATATTGGTAGTGCACAACTGATATTCCGTGAAAACTAAATATTATTATTATTATTAAGGGAAGTTTATATAGCGCCTGGTTACGCCCAAAAGGCGTGTCCCCGCGCTGTGGTGAGTGGAGTGAGCAGAATCCCAACCGCAAGGACATCCCGATCTACTGCGTGTAAAGGTGGGCTTTTAGTTTCTTCCTGAAACCAAGTTCAGATGGCTCCAGGCGAATGTCCACAGGCAACGCATTCCAGCTTTTCGCGGCCAGATACCTAAAGGACCTGCCCCCCATGCGTGCCTTCTTTTTCCTTGGGACCTGGAGTAGCCCTGCGCAGGAAGAGCGCAAAGCGCGCGTTGGTACATACCGGGTGATCAAGCCCTGCAGAGGAGCGGGTGCTTTACCTCCCAAAATGCGATGGCATGTGCAGAGGGCCTTAAATTCGACCCTTCTCCTTACAGGGAGCCAATGAAGGGCCTGGAGGACTGCTTTAGACGCCGATCTCTTAGGGAATTTCAGGATCAGGCGAGCCGCTGCATTCTGCAGCACCTGAAGGCGGTTGATGGCCTTCCCGGTGGCTCCCAAATAAAGCAGATTGCCATAATCCAGGCGCGATGTGACGAGGGCATGCACCAGCGTCCTGCGAGCTGCCGTAGGGAGGCGATCTAAAACCTTCCGCAAGCTTTTCAGGACGCTGAAGCAGACCCCCACCACCCGGCCTATCTGAGGTCCAAAGGAGAGTTCTGCGTCGAACCACACTCCTAGGTTTTTAGCTTCTTGGCAGGGTGTGGGGACATCCCCCAGACAAGGTGGCCACCAGCCGAATCCTCATTGTTTCAAAAATTGTTAGGCTAGCGGCACGGCGCAAATTAAAAACTGGCAAAGGCAATAAAATTAATTAAAGGATTTGAAAAATAGATGTTAACAATTATACATATCCTCGAATTGTATTGCATAAAGCAATCATTGTAACTCCATCCTCTATAGTGTTAAGCGGTCAAGTGCCTCCCTATTTTGAAAAAAGATTTATTTCGATGATATCTCTGGTGAACAGGACATAGGTAAAAAATATATATCTTACATTAAATCTGTAGCAAGTAGTTTGAATGCAAATAATTTGAATGCTACTTATCAGGTAGCCACAACCAGGAACCCACAATATCAAATCTTATTACCAAAACTTAGGGAAAAAAGATCTTGAATTATTTTATATGTAACTACCTTTACTATTATCACCAATGGAAAGAAATAGTTATACCAAATCCTATCCTATGGTTTCTGACTTGTATTATCCATAGCGTTCCTATACACAAATATAGATTATAAGATAGCTTGCTCCCATGGAATTTCTAGATTCAATCCCTTACAAACAGTATCCAGAGAAAAAATCCAAAAACCTCCCGTTTTTTTCGAATCTTGTCTGGGCACTGCCCTTCTTCAACTTCAACTTTTTCTAAAATTATCCAACGGATATCTTCAGGTAAGTGATTGTCCTCAACAAAATGCAGAACTAAGGGTGCATTCATTTTTCTGATCCTGATGGCTGATTTATGTTCAGTCACTCTAACATAGAGTGACCGAGATGTCTCGCCCACATATCCTTTATCACACGGGCATAAAAGCAAATAAACAATATTCTTGGTTTTGCAGTTTGTCATGCCTTTTATCTTGATTGTAGTACCATTGAACTGTATTTCTTTAGTTTCTATAGCCTGTGGGCACGCTTTACAAATACCGCATTTAAAATTGCCATCTATAGGATCCATGCCTACAATACTTCTCTGTATTGGTCCTTTAGATACAGGCATGCGTGATCTAACAACTAGATCTTTGATGTTCTTGTTTTTTCGATATGCAAATAGTGGTTTCGGTATTTTCTCATGTTCCGACTTATTTACATTGAGTAGATGCCAGTTAGAATACATTATTTGTCGGATTTGTTCATTGAGTAATGAGTGCCTGGTTATAAAAATTAGTTTAGTGTCCTGTTTTGATCGAGAACCCTGCAAGAGGTGTTGACGGTCAAAAAATCTTGTGCGTTTATACGACTATCTAACGAGTCTATGATGATATCCTCGGTCTTTGAATTTTTTCTTCATTTCAGCAGCTCTTTTATCATAATCTTCCAACTTCATGCAGTTTCGCCTCAACCTTAGAAACTGACTGAAGGGAATACTGTTTTTTTGTGTTGGGGGGTGAAAACTGTTGTATTGGAGAAGAGTATTACGGGCAGTGGGTTTAATGAAAAGATCCACAATTAATTGGCCATGGTCATGTTTAACATGAGATGTAAAATTCAGATTGGGGTCACATGAATTGAGCCTTAAGATAAACTCGCTCAGATTGTCCTCATTGTCGTCCCATATAACCACAATATCGTCTATATATCGCTACCAGTAAAATATAGACTCAAAGAATGGAGCCACTTCATTAAATATGTGACATTTCTCAAATTGGGCTACATAGATATTGGCTATTGTAGGGGCGCAAGAAGCGCCCATACTTACACCCTTTACTTGTCTGTATAACGAACCTTGGAATTCGAATATATTGTCTTCCAAAATAATACTTAAGCAGTCAATGATAAAGTTCTTATTGCATGCGATCTCATATAGGTCAATAAACCATATGACTGCTTCAATAGCACCGCTACATGGTATATTAGTATATAAACTTTCGACATCTAATGTCACCAGCCATTGTCTATTAGCATTGAAAGGTGTACCCTCCAGTTGGTTGATGATATGTTAATTAATTATTAATTGTAATTATTTTTTAAAAAAATTATTGGTATTGTTAATTAATTTGCTGTAATTTATTAATTAAATTATTATTTTTTACAAAAAAATTATTTTGATTATTAGTAAGTTATTGTAACCCCTACACTATCCAACACTTTCCCTACTGCTGCACCCTCTGGAGTTGGAATAGTAATTTTCACCCCTACGCTATCCAACACTTTACCTACTGTTGCACCCTCTTGAGTTTGAATAGTAATTTTAACCCCTCCGCTATCCAACACTTTCCCTACTGTTGCACCCTCTGGAGTTGGAATAGTAATTAGTTGTAAATATTATTAAGTAAGTATATATATATATTATATTTTATATGTATATGTGTGATTTTTTTACATACTTATAATTTTAAACATATTTTAACTGTTTATTTTAATTCTATGTATTATTTATTTAATTGTATATTATTTTTAAACATAAAAAAACAATATTTTTACAACAATATTTGTAACGATATTTTTTCTATATATTTTTGTACTTACCTTAATGTAGATAGGACTTCGATATTCTTGATGTCGATATTCCGCCTCCGATAAGTTTGACATCGATATTTTCGAGGTCGATATTATGTCAGACATTCCTCTTATTTATGTCACCTTTGTAAATAGGGGACAGGCCCTCATCACCAGTCGACTGGACTGTTGCAACGCACTCTATGATGGCACCACCACCAAACTCATGCAAAGACTACAGCTGATACAAAACACAGCGGCAAGACTGATCCTCAACCTGCCCAAGAGAATCGACATTACCCAGCACCTGAAGGATCTCCACTGGGTCCTAGTCCAGAAGAGATGCCTTTTCAAGACCCTGACCCATGCCTACAAAGCCCTCCATAACCAAAGACCTGCCTGCATGTACCACCGCCTGCACTTCCACCAGCATAACAGGAACATCCACTCAGCCCACCTCATCATCTCAGATACCACCCATACGAAGCAGCTGCACCGGAGGACGCACCTTCTCCCAAGCGGCCGCCAAAGCTTGGAACAACCTACATCTCCACCTCCGCACTGCATCATCGCTGACTGCCTTCAGAAAGGGCCTCAAGATTTGGTTGTTCAAATGAGACAGCAGCAAGTGCCTGGAGTGACCAGCCGCACTCTCAAATATGAATTGATTTATTAATTGATTGATGGTAGGCGATAGCTCCTCCTTCTCAATGTGAGATGGCCCACCCTGACACCTATTGTCCCTTTGTATTACTGTTTGGCAGTAATACAGAAAGACCAATTGCCAGATACACACTGTCATGTGACCCAGGATACAGGCTGTAGACATCAAATGGTTGGGACAAGAAAATGCCATCTTTCTAAAAGTGACATTTTGAGAATTGTGACTTGAAATTCAACTTTACCATTAACAAAGATTTAAATTACAATTCTTTATAGACAAAGCTTGACTTCCCCACTTTCTTCCAATTGGAAGTTATTAGTATTAAATGCAATAAGGTAACCCAATGTTATCCTACGAGAGAGGTAGGCCATGCAGTAGTGAAAAGGGTATTGACAGGTTTTTCACTGCTAGGACATGTAAAGGTTAAAAGTACATGGGCCACCTTTTAAATACATTGTACCCTACGCCGTGGGCTGTTTAGGGCATACCTTAGGGTTAAATTATATGTATTAAAAAGGAAGGTGTAGGCCTGGCAAAAGGTTTTTTTGCTGGGTCAAATTGGCAGTTTAAAACTGCACACACAAACTGCAATGGCATGCTTCATACATGTTTATAAGGGCTACTTAAGTTGACGGCATAATCTATTCTGCAGGCCCACTAGTAGCACTACATTAATGGGCCCTTTGTAACCAATCCTCCAAATTCTAAATCAGGCCCAAAGTTTCTAGAAGACGTGTTTGTAAGGGAAAGTGCACCTGTTATTCTGGTGAATGATAGTGGTGTGCAGTTTAAGTCAGAAAAAATGGGAGGTTTTTGAAGGAAATTAGTGTAGAACTGAAATGTATTTATCTTTACCACTGAAGTGGAAATGGCTAAGTCAAGAGGTTTAATAGGGTTCACAATGGTAGGTGAGGCTAAGTGTTCTGTGTTAATGAAGGGACTGGAAGTGATGTGAAAAAATATAAGATTAGAAAAATGGGAAAGTGTAGCACATGAGCAGAGTCACTCTATGTGGTCGAAGGTTGTACTGTAAAGAATGTGACTGTGTTTCTGTCAGTCCTTGGCTAGATGATCAATTACAAGATGCTTCAGGACTGCTGTATGATGACCAGGTATACCAGTAGTGTAGATGACGATTCTGCTGATTAAAGAGGGTGTGTTGTGGTGTATGGAGGTGTTGTTAATTGTGGGGAAGAGATAATAATGAAGATCTGATGGGTGGCTCTCTAGACATTGTTACTAAGGGTGATGATTTGGTGACGAGCAGTGAATTGCAAAGGCTTAGAAGGACGACTGTTAATCATCCTGTGAGGTTTAATGATTATGCGTGTAAGTGATTTCATGATTATTTCACTTGTCACTCCTTTGTTGCGCTAGGAACTCTTTGTATTCTAATGATTACTTGTTACTTGGCACCCCTTTATCGCTTGTGGATTGAATTCTATATGTTTCCAAAGCTGTTGCCTCTAGGGCGCCCTACAAAAACTGATATTTTTTACTGTGGTTAGACAACGGTCAGCCTAAAACTGGGTCAGAGATGTATTCAAGTGGTACTTACAGCAGCAGTCACTTAATGTGGTACAGTTCCTAAAGTAAAATCATGTCAACGGTTCTTGAAAAGAGTTCACATTATGTAGACTATGTCTGCTCGATTCAAATGTGCTTTTTTATTTATTTATATATTTTTCATTTATATTTTATGGGATTTTGTTTTTTACATATATGCCCTGGCTACACCAGAAATCCGCTCACAAATCTAAATTCTCAATCAGTGATCGGTGCATGATCTGCACATACCATGCTCCAATGGCTGTACTATATCTCACTTTGATTACGTACATAGTGCAGAGAGCTTCGCGTGACACGACCATTACAGTTTGCGATCCTGGCGAGTCAGCATACATGGTTAATGTACCTGCCACAGAAATAACTATTCATTACCTCCTCATAAGTCTTCCTCACCACCAGAGTTATGGAGTGAGCTTCAGCACCACACCAGAACCCTCCAAAGCAATTTACATCCCATCCCTCCCCAACATGACCGGCCACCGTCACCCATGACACAGTACATGGGGAAGGACGACCCATCCCACTTCCTCTATTTTTCATTCTGCTCTGCAGACTCTCCTGAGTGCGTTTACAGGTAAGTGGAATGAGGTTGTGCATTAGCTGGGCTATATGCCCGGGGCGAAGACCCTGCTGAAGTGGACTCACTGTATTTGCCCCACTCTCTCGTTCTCTTATATTGAGGCTTTAGTGCAGCAGGCTCATTCGGAATCGGAGGCCCTGCACAGCGGGCTCATTTCTGTCAGGTTTGGCTCCGCCTATCCTATCACGGCATCCCGGAGCTCTTACCAGTTTTAGAGTTGCTCCTGGGGCCTTCTGGTGCATCTGCATGGCTTGCGACCCGGTGATTCTACTGACAGTGATAACGAGGCGCCCGGCCGAATTTCCATTTGTGCTGGCACTGTCGTAGGGTGATAGGAGGTTTTTTAGGTCTCGACCTCTGCCAATGTACTTGCGCATTGCAGATGTCGAGACATATAGAGGTGCAACAGGAAAGCTTACCAAGAGGGTTTTGGACAGGCGGATTACACATAGTGCATGTGCCCGTGCACGCGCTTGCCATTTGCTCCCCGAGCCGCCTCGAACCATCGCATCAGACCCGCCACAGCAATGCCAAGAGCTTCACACTTCAAAGGAATGCTCTCCCCCGCCCCCCTCTGCGCAATGCCAGAGCTTGTACTTCGAGAGGTATGACATTTCCCACCAGCCACTCGAGAATTTCAGTATCCCTAATTTTATTTGTTTTTTGATATTTGAATTTAAATGGTAGACCTAGATTTCCCACTTGTATCGCACTTTTGCTCCATGTTTAGTTTTGTGGAAAGTCTCAAATCCGTTTGTTCACAAGAGCAAACTAATTGTAACAACTATGACAAGCATTCTAAACATTCTCATTAAGGAATAAAGCAAACACGCTGTTAAAGCACATTAAATGTGTTGCACGGCTTCCCCTTATCAATGTGAACCTTGGACGGTACCTGCATGTTACTTACGCAAGTGGCTTACAGCGCATATAGAATTAGTCTGTAGGAAGTAGGCCAATGCCGGCCTTAAAATAGCAACGGAGGCCGAGTCCTGTCGATGAACAAAGCTATTTAGGTAAATCCTTGCGTCCCGGTGGGGGTAGGTAGCCCCATCACTAATCTACAAATCTGTGGAGCGCTTGGAAGGTGCTTGTTTACATTCATCCTTGGATATCCAAGCCCACGGTGTTAGGCTGCTACTCCAGCAGTCCTGCAAAAATGGCTTTCCCCGGTGCTGACACGCAAAGGGATACACTATGAATTGTAAAATTAAAACCTGTCACCTGACTCAGCTGTTTTTCACTGCAAAAGGTAAAATAAAATCCTTTTTCTGTAACATGATTTGATGTTGCTTTCAGCGATCTACATGTAAGTAGCACTTGTGATGGTCTGAGCCCTTTTGCAGATTGTACTGAACGTTGCCACACATTAACACTAGCATTTCCTGTATGTTTCAGATATAGCGAAAAGTTCAGAATCAAACTGTTTACGTTTGAGATGCCGTCCGTTTCAACAAGAATTTAAGAATTGTCCATGTGTGAGAATTTGTAATAAATGCATCTGGCAGAGGAGAAATATAGCATGTTTTTAATGTCCATGCCAGGCATCTGAAGCTTCCCCAGTTCCCTCCCACCCTTCCGACTTCAGGCATTCAAGCGTGAAGCTTCCCCAGTGCACGCTCGGCCAGCTTTAATTACCCCAACATTCCTCCCTAGTGTTTCTTGTCTTTCCTTGCCTCATTTCTCCTTCTTTTCTCCATTTGATCCAGACTCTTCTCTACCTCTTCTCTACCTTTCCCTCCCCTCACTATTAATCTTTATTTCTCATCCATATTTACGTTTCCTCTTCCTTTTGCTCCTCCTTATGTCACTCTTATTTTCCACCTATCTCTCTTTGTGCCTCAGTTCCACCTTCTTCTTTCGTTTCCCTTTCTTCTTCTCTCTTTCCCATCTCTCTGTCAGAGTCCCTTTCCTCTGTGACCACGCCTCTCTTCCTCCTATACTTTTCTTCCTCTGACCCCCATTCATTTTACTCCTCTCCTTGTCGCCCTTGTCCTCCTCTGATATCCCTCGTCACTTCTAAAAAATGTAATCTAATCATTTAAAGCGCTCCAATGCCTTTGGGTCAAATTCACGCGATATAACACTGCAAAATAGAACCCTCCAGTGGATGGCCAGTTCACATCCAACCCAGCGCCCTTTCCCTCTAACGCTTTCTTCAATACGCCCTAAAGCTCTTCCCCACGCTCTATTATAAAGGCCTCCAGATCTGCAGAACCCTCTCCTCGGTTCGTCCCACCCACCGTTCCTCCCCACCCCCGGTCACCTACGGTGACCATTTGCTACCAGACACTTCGTGCGCATAATCTATTCTGCAGGCCCACTAGTTGCACTACATTAATGGGCCACGCTCTGCCTCTGCTGCCACTTCAACTCACCAGGCTGCATACCCCCTCGCCCCTCGCCCCTCGCTCACCAATGTCCCTGCCACCCTTCCTCTGATGTCCGCCGCGAGTTCTTACAGGCTAATGGCCCTACCCCAGCTCAGAGCGTGCATCGCTTGTTTTCATCTATTCTCTCACTTTACTTTCCAACCCATTTCCCTCTCGCCCATACGTTTTCTTGCTCTCACACCTCCTCCTCCTGTTTGTTGTCTCATAGATTCCCTTCCCTTTCTCATTGTTTGCTCTTTTCCCCTCCTCGCTTTAGTGATCTTTCCCCTCAGCATTCTGCATCTCCACGCCAACCCTTATTTCACCCCTCTTCTCTCCTTTCTCTTTCCTACCCTCTATCTATCCTCCTTATTAGCTTCCCACAGCATCACTCAATGCCACAGCATCACTCAATGCCACAGCATCACTCAGCACCACTCAATGCCACACCACCACTCAACGCCACAGCACTACTCAGTGCCACAGAACCACTCAACGCCACAGCATCACTCAACGCCACAGCATCACTCAGTGCCACAGAATCACTCGGCACCACTGAATGCCACAGCACCCCTCAATGCCACAGCACCACTCAATGCCACAACACCACTCAACGCCACAGCACCACTCAGCGCACAGCATCCCTCAATGCCACAGCATCACTCAATGCCACAGCGTTACTCAATGCCACAGCATCACTCAATGCCATAGCATTACTCAACGCCACAGCATCACTCAATGCCACAGCATCACTCAATGCCACAGCATCACTCAGCACCACTCAACGCCACAGCACCACTCAACGCCACAGCACCACTCAACACCACAGCAACACTCAACACCACAGCATCACTCAATGCCACAGCATCACTCAACGCCACAGCACCACTCAACGCCACAGCACCACTCAACACCACAGCACCACTCAACGCCACAGCATCACTCAATGCCACAGCATCACTCAACGACACAGCATCACTCAACGACACAGCATCACTCAGTACCACTTAATGCCACAGGGCCACTCAATGCCACATCACCACTCAACACAACAGCACCACTTAACACCACAGCACCACTCAACGCCACAGCACCAGTCAACACCACAGCACCACTCAACGCAACAGCATCACTCAACGCCACAGCATCACTCAGCGCTACAGAATCACTCAGCACCACTGAATGCCACAGCACCCCTCAATGCCACAGCACCACTCTATGCCACAGCACCACTCTATGCCCCAGCACCACTCAACGCCAAAGCACCACTCAGCGCACAGCATCCCTCAACGCCACAGCATCACTCAACGCCACAGCATTCCTCAATGCCACAGCATCACTCAACGCCACAGCATCACTCAACGCCACAGCATCACTCAGCACCACTCAACGCCACAGCACCACTCAACACCACAGAACCACTCAACACCACAGCACCACTCAACATCACAGAACCACTCCTCAACGCCACAGCATCACTCAACGCCACAGCATCACTCAGCACCACTCAACGCCGCAACACCACTCAACGCCACAGAACCACTCAACACCACAGCACCACTCTGTGAGAAGTTGGCCTGGTATATGATGCTCACTAGTTCTAGTGATCACCTTGTACCATGCCAAGCAACCCTTATGATGATTGGTTGTAAGTCAACCTTATAGACTAGCTATCCTAGTAGCGTGGACAAAGCATTCTTAGGCTAAACTCTGTAAAGGCATGTGAAGCAAGCTGTTTTACCATACACAATCCCCTTGAATACCAAATGAAAGGACACCACACAGATATATATTGAATATATATATATATATTTATTTACTACAAATATCCCCTATACTCTTTATGAGCACAGAAGCAAATGCGTTAAAACAAAACACAGTTTAAATATACAAAAGTTGCACAATCTGGATGAGCCCTAGGGGCCACCTAAACCATATACTAAAATAGTGGTATAAGAACCACCAATCTGAAAGGAAATAGGCCTAGGGCCTGGGGAATCGCTGGAGCTGATCAGGACTAACAGTGAAGAAGTCAGGAAAGGCCCGGGGGACTCGGGTGCAATGCTTAAAGCGCACACATGCACCAATGCAATGTCAATGGTGCGTAAAAGTTACAAAGTTAGTGTTTTAGGAACCTTCCGACTGACCTAGAAGGACAAAACTTTAGATCTAGGCACTAGAGGTGTGTACCAGTGTAGGAACACCGGCGTTGCTGAGTTACCTCACCCACAGGAAGCGGGTGCACAGGTGCCAAGTAGTGTCGGGTTTCGTCACGCAGGTCGATGGTGCCTGGAGATGAAGATGCTGCAGGTGGGTCGTCGAGGAGAGTTCCGGTAGATCCAAGGATGGATCTGAAGATGTGAAGACATGAAAGCAGAGGGGACAATGTTCAAAGTCACTAGCCAGTGACTACCGTGGAACCAGGATGGAACCAGGCGATGTCGGGTGCAAACAGGTGAAGAGGTGCAGCTTGTCTCCGCAGCCACGTGGACACGAAGAGGTCACGGACATCCAGGAGTCGATCACGAGCTGTCCCACAAAGGCTCTAGCTGATGGCGGTATCGGCAACTTGATTGGAGCAAACAGGCCTTGGCTAATGCAAGCCATGCAGGAAATGGAAAAAGCTTAGTACTCGGACCAGCAAGGTCAAAGCGGGTGCTCCTTTTCAGGGGAGCAAGGGCCGGTCTGGAGCAACCAGACCAGTGGTGTAGATTGTAGATTTTGTCGCCAAGATGGCCGCTAGCCACGTGGCAAGTGGCCGGGATGGCGCGTCAAGTGGCAAAATGCAAAAGGGCCCCACGCCGATCGTGGAGATGCTGGGGGGTTGATCTTTGGTGCAAATACTGCTCGGTGGTGGGGCTTCTCAAACCCCAAAGCACAGCATTGAGGGAGCCTCGGGTGCTGTGCAGTCAGCTTCTCAGGGGTCTTTCAAGATGGCCGGTCCCACGTCTCTCGATGCCTCCACGGGTCTCTTCTTTTCAGGGGCTGTGGATCGGGCTGTGAGATGTCTGGGAATCCAGGTCTTGTTGGGCTCTGGGCTCGGGCTCCAGCGGGAGGCGGTGGCAAAGCAGACATCGAGTTGCTGATTGGTGCCTGTATTCACAGGGTGGTCACTCCTTGGCCACAAGGGAGACTCTCTTGAGTCTTCTGTGCAGCAGAATGTCGAAGTCCAGTATTCTTCTTAGTTTCAAGTCGAGTTCAGGATGATCTGAAGGCTTGGGACACAGCTCCTACTCTTATTCCAAATCTAGGGGCCGGATTACCTGCTAGGTCCCTCCTCTGGGTGGGACCAGGAAGGGGGGTGGTTACACCCCCTTTCCTTTGTCCAGCTTCGCGCCAAGACTGGGGCTGGAGTGTCCCAGCACCGGTTTGAACTGGCATATGCACAGGGACACCTTGCGTGCCCCAGGCATGTCTCATTCTATTCAGCCCTGTCCTACCCAATACACAAAATCCTGTCTGGGTGGTGCTAGCACTTCCCAAGGCAGGAAACCCTTTGTCCAAGCCTCCCTCGCTGGAAGGACTCCCAGCAGCAGGAGGTCAGACTTGTGTCTGTGGTGGCAGCATTCATTTTGTGATGCTGAGGCTCTAGTTTAACTTTAACCAGGGTTCAGGTTATGTACATGTCGTGTTCCTCTAGAAAGGTGGAATGCTACCCCCGTCGCCAGAACTGGCGAGGGGGGTAGTATTCCAATTCGTATGACACCTTACTCGACATGTTTTGATAAAGCCAAACCAAAGTTAGCAAATAACCGCGAGGATTATAATGCTTTTAAGAGTATATGGTATGGCAGTATCATGGAACAGCTACAGGAAGTGGTTCCGAAAGCTGCAGACAGGCTCAGCTCATGCTAGAGCACCATCTCACATATTTCCAAGCACTCTGCCTCCAGGATTGATGAGGCCTTCCATAGGAGTGGCTGATAGGAACATATGTGTCCATTTTAGGTTAGATATAGACATACTATACCTAAGTAAGGGGTGATTACACCGACTTACCCCAGCTGAGTGATCAGCCAGTTGTGTCAAATGTGGAGGCCAGGCCAGGGGTGGCACAATACATGCTGCAGCCCCATGTAGGCCTTGGAACCACCTATGCCCTGGGTACCTAGGGTACACTGTTACAGGGGCCAATAAGGAGAACCAGTTCCAATTGGTAATGTACCTAAGGTACATGGAGTCCATTTTAAGGAGAGAGCAATTAGCCTGGGGCCCTGAATAGCAGGATCCCAGGCCAACTAAGTCAAAAACCAGCTAAACACTAGGTAAAAAGTTTGGGGGTAACCATAGTCAGATATCCACCTTCCTACACCCCCCCCCCCCCCCCCCCAAACGAAAGGAGATAAGGCTATCCTTGACCAGGTAAGCCTATATTGCCTAAGTGGCCATATAAGGAAGTACCAGCTCTGGCATGGTTACCCCCTGTCTCATGGTCCACTAAGCAACCCCTCACCCTAAGGGTATCTGAGGGTCTCCACCATAGGGAATCTCTACCTGTGGAGTGTCTTGGCAAAGTTAAAGGCTGATGTTGAGATGGAGTACTGAAGTGAGATTCCTCTGTAGGACTCAGCTTCCTCCAATCACTCTCCACCATGTAGGCCTTTCTTTCTTTGACTGAGTTGCACTGTGCTCTCAGGGTCAACCTCTGGCTACCTAAAGCTGGAGGCTGGGTCCCTTTGGTTGGCTTACTGGAGGGACAGTTCAGGTTTGGGCCCTTGGGGACCCAGGTTTGGCTGTGCCCAACAGAATCCATCTGTGGGAGGTCCCTAACTAATTTTAAGGGGGATCCCTCAGGAGTTTTTAAAGTTTTCACCTGGCTAGGCCTGCTAGCTTCGGTGCCCCTAATCTGCTGATGGGGGTGCTTTATTTGACAGGGGGCCCTTTGGGGCTCACTGTCCTTCTTGTCCTCTGCAGCACTGGGCTGACTAAGGCAAGGTAGAGAGGGGCAGGTTACCTGCTCCAGACTGGGTACCACCTGAGAAGGGTCCACTGACATCAGGGGCCTTGTCAGGCTAGGCCTAACCCCCTCTCGGGCAGTTCCTTCATCAGGGGTAAGATCAGTTCCCTGAGGAGGCTGATCCTTTCCTAAAGTCTGGTGGGAGGGAGATTTCTCTTCCTCCTCAATGCTCTCTGTTTGTGTGGAGTGATCCATTTTTTCAGGCTTCACAACACAGGTATCAGTTTGAGTTTGGGCTGTGGCCATCACAGCCCCACCAACCTTTTCAGGAGGAGACTCAGTTTGGGTATGGGCTATTACCATCACAGCCCTGCTAATCTTTTCAGGAGGGAAGTTAGCTAAAGATGGGGCTGAGGTTTGCTCAGCCCTACCAACCTGTTCAGGAAGGACATCTTGGATTGGGGCTGTAGCCATCACAGCCCCACTAACCTTTCCATGGAGATTTACCATTCTAGAATGGGTTTGCTGTTCAACCTCAGCCCAGGCTGAGATTTTCAATTCATTACCAAGTAGGCAATCTACAGGCAAGTTTGCTGACACTGCCACTCTCTTTGGGCCAGTGACACCTCCCCAGCTAAGATTGACTACTGCCATGGGATGTTTGGTTTCTACTCCATCAATGTTTGTCACCTGATATGTGGCATCAGGTAAAAGTTGCCTAGAGGGGACTAGATGCTCAGTCACCATGGTGATACTAGCCCCTGTGTCTCTAAAGGCCTCAACTTTCAAGCCATTGATGAGGGGCTTCTGTCTGTACTTGCTTAAAGTGTTTGGGCAAGCAGTGAAGTTGGCAAACCTCATGCCAGTTTCATAGACAAAGAGTATCTGAGGTAGGGGACCTGGTGAGTCCACCTGTGTTCCAAAAGTAAATCCACCCAAATTCTTGGGGGTGCTCCCACCACCTGGTGGACCACTGCTAACAGTGACACAATATGTTGGAGCTTTACCTGGAGGTATATTTTCCTTATTACCATTCTTTGGACAACAGCTGTCTGTTTTCCAATGGCCAACCTGTTTACAGGCATGGCAGTAAGGCTGTTTCTGTGTAGAGGAAGTGTCTTGGGACCCACCCCCATCCTTGGAGTTTTGGGGCCCTGGGGAAGTTTTCTCTTTGGTTTTATCCCCACCGTTCTCTTGAGGCTTGGTAGTCTCTTTCATTTGGTCACCACCCTGGTTCTTAGGCCTGATCCTGGTACTGACCCATTTGTCTGCCCTCTTACCCAATTCTTGTGAAGAGGTCAGATCAGAGTCCACCAGGTGCTGATGTAGAAGCTGATTTTGACAATTACTTAAGATTTGCTCTCTCATAATTAAATTATACAATCCTGTATAGTCTGTAACCTTACTTCCCAGCAACCAGCCCTCCAGAGCCTTAGTGGCACATTCAACAAATTCAGACCAGTCCTGAGTCTGTGTCTTCTGGGTTTCTCTGAACATTAACCTGTACTGTTCAGTGGTTAAGCCTAACCCATCTATCAGAGCACTCTTCAGGACCAGGTAGTTTCTAGAATCCCCATCACTAACTCTGAGGAGTCTGTCTCTGCCTCTACCTTCAAAGGAGAACCACAAGATTGCTGCCCACTGCTCCTGAGGGATCTGCTGTACTCTGCAGGCTCTCGCAAGTGCAGTCATCCATTTGTGGATATCATCCCCATCTTTGTAGGGGGGCACAATCTTACTCAGGTTTCTATTGTCATAGGACCTGTCTTTATCCTTTGGGATAATGCTGCCACCAGTGGATCCTAATCCACTCTCTCTAGGCTGTCTTGCTTTAGCAAGCTTCTCTTGGGCCAGGGCAACTTCTAATTCTTGCTTCTGGATCCTAAGCTCAGCCTCTCTCATTCTGGCCTCATGTTCCCTTCTCTGAGGGCTAGTCATCCCCCTTCTGGAGTGACCATGAGAACCTCTAGAAGCTTGGGAAGTATTGGATTCACCTGAGTGATTCCTCCTCCTCCTTTGCTCCTGGTTAAGTCCACTTGGGGGTCTGAGTGGGTTTGACCCTGACTCAGTCCCAAATTGGCTTAAGTTAGACTGGCTAAGCCCTCTGGCTGGCACCTGACTAAGTCTCTCATCATCAGAATCACTTTCTTCTTCCTCCTCTTCATCCTCCTCATCCTCAGGCTGAGTATCCCCAGTGTTCTGGTTTTCCTCATCTATCTGGACAACAGGGACAGGGGCATCAGTGTTATCATCTTCAGTGGGAGAGCCTCCTTCAACATTCCCTGTGGGGTCTGTTTTAGAGGTCTTTAGAGCTTCAGACTGGTCTAAAAGCTCTCTGAGGTATGCTGTGGTAGGGGCTGGACCCGTCTTGAGACCTCTTGGGGTACACAGCAGCCTCAGTTCTTTAAAATTAAGCATAGCAAATTTGGATGGTGCCTTTGGAGGGTCACTCTCAACGGGGGTAGGTCCAGTGGACCCCTCTGCTCCAGACATTGCTCTAATGTGGGTGGATATGTTGCAATCTACCTACACTGGTGTTTACCTACTAAACCTATCTAGTAGTTGTAGTCAGGGTGTGCTACTCCCTATCCTCTACAACAACTAAGTTCAGTAGAACTTAAGTATACTAGTCTTGTTTTATATGTACCTAACAGGTACCTGTATGATCTTTCAAATGATACTCTCAAAGATTGTAATGGTAAAACAACAGCAAGCTCAAATCCCAACCACTGCTCACCAATGTGAGAAGTTGGCCTGGTATATGATGCTCACTAGTTCTAGTGATCACCTTGTACCATGCCAAGCAACCCTTATGATGATTGGTTGTAAGTCAACCTTATAGACCAGCTATCCTAGTAGCGTGGACAAAGCAGTCTTAGGCTAAACTCTGTAAAGGCATGTGAAGCAAGCTGTTTTACCATACACAATCCCCTTGAATACCAAATGAAAGGACACCACACAGATATATATTGAAAAAATATATATATTTATTTACTACAAATATCCCCTATACTCTTTATGAGCACAGAAGCAAATGCGTTAAAACAAAACACAGTTTAAATATACAAAATTTGCACAATATGGATGAGCCCTAGGGGCCACCTAAACCATATACTAAAATAGTGGTATAAGAACCACCAATCTGAAAGGAAATAGGCCTAGGGCCTGGGGAATCGCTGGAGCTGTTCAGGACTAACAGTGAAGAAGTCGGGAAAGGCCCGCGGGACTCGGGTGCAGCGCTTAAAGCGCACGCATGCACCAATGCAATGTCAATGGTGCGTAAAAGTTACAAAGTTAGTGTTTTAGGAACCTTCCGACTGACCTAGAAGGACAAAACTTTAGATCTAGGCACTAGAGGTGTGTACCAGTGTAGGAACACCGGCGTTGCTGAGTTACCTCACCCACAGGAAGCGGGTGCACAGGTGCCAAGTAGTGTCGGGTTTCGTCACGCAGGTCGATGGTGCCTGGAGATGAAGATGCTGCAGGCGGGTCGTCGAGGAGAGTTCCTGTGGATCCAAGGATGGATCTGAAGATGTGAAGACCTGAAAGCAGAGGGGACAATGTTCAAAGTCACTAGCCAGTGACCACTGTGGAACCAGGATGGAACCAGGCGATGTCGGGTGCAAACAGTTGAAGAGGTGCAGCTTGTCTCCGCAGCCACGTGGACACGAAGAGGTCAAGGACGTCCAGGAGTCGATCACGAGCTGTCCCACGAAGGCTCTAGCTGATGGCGGTGTCGGCAACTTGATTGGAGCAAACAGGCCTTGGCTAATGCAAGCCACGTAGGAAGTGGAAAAAGCTTAGTACTCGAACCAGCAAGGTCAGAGCGGGTGCTCCTTTTCAGGGGAGCAAGGGCCAGTCTGCAGCAACCAGACCAGTGGTGTAGATTGTATATTCTGTTGCCAAGATGGCCGCTAGCCACGTGGCAAGTGGCCGGGATGGCCCGTCGAGTGGCAAAATGCAAAAGGGCCCCACGCCGATCGTGGAGATGCTGGGGGGTTGATCTTCGGTGGAGATGCTGCTCGGTGGTGGGGCTTCTCAAACCCCAAAGCACAGCATTGAGGGAGCCTCGGGTGCTGCGCAGTCAGCTTCTCAGGGTCTTTCAAGATGGCCGGTCCCACGTCTCTTGATGCCTCCACGGGTCTCTTCTTTTCAGGGACTGTGGATCAGGCTGTGAGATGTCTGGGAATCCAGGTCTTGTCGGGCTCTGGGCTCGGGCTCCGGCGGGAGGCAGCGGCAAAGCAGACGTCGAGTTGCTGGTTGGTGCCTGTATTCACAGGGTGGTCACTCCTTGGCCACAAGGGACATTCTCTTCAGTCTTCTGTGCAGCAGAATGTCGAAGTCCAGTATTCTTCTTAGTTTCAAGTCGACTTCAGGATGATCTGAAGTCTTGGGACACAGCTCCTACTCTTATTCCAAATCTAGGGGCCGGATTACCTGCTAGGTCCCTCCTCTGGGTGTGACCAGGAAGGGGTGTGGTTACACCCCCTTTCCTTCGCGCCAAGACTGGGGCTGGAGAGCCCCAGCACCGGTTTGAACTGGCATATGCACAGGGACACCTTGTGTGCCCCAGGCATGTCTCATTCTATTCAGCCCTGTCCTACCCAATACACAAAATCCTGTCTGGGGTGGTGCTAGCACCTCCCAAGGCAGGAAACCCTTTGTCCAAGCCTCCCTCACTGGAAGGACTCCCAGCAGCAGGAGGTCAGACTTGTGTCTGTGGTGGCAGCATCCATTTTGTGATGCTGAGGCTCTAGTTTAACTTTAACCGGGGTTCAGGGTATGTACATGTCGTGTCCCTCTAGAAGGGTGGAATGCTACCACCGTCGCCAGAATTGGCGAGGGGGTAGTATTCCAATTCGTATGACACCTTACTCGACATGTTTTGATAAAGCCAAACCAAAGTTAGCAAATAACCGCGAGGATTATAATGCACTTAAGAGTATATGGTATGGCAGTATCATGGAACAGCAACAGGAAGTGGTTTCGAAAGCTGCAGACAGGCTCAGCTCATGCTAGAGCACCATCTCACATATTTCCAAGCACTCTGCCTCCAGGATTGATGAGGCCTTCCATAGGAGTGGCTGATAGGAACATATGTGTCCATTTTAGATTAGATATAGACATACTATACCTAAGTAAGGGGTGATTACACCGACTTACCCCAGCTGAGTGATCAGCCAGTTGTGTCAAATGTGGAGGCCAGGCCAGGGGTGGCACAATACATGCTGCAGCCCCTGGTAGGCCTTGGAACCACCTATGCCCTGGGTACCTAGGGTACACTGTTACAGGGGCCAATAAGGTGAACCAGTTCCAATTGGTAATGTACCTAAGGTACATGGAGTCCATTTTAAGGAGAGAGCAATTAGCCTGGGGCCCTGAATAGCAGGATCCCAGGCCAACTAAGTAAAAAACCAGCTAAACACTAGGCAAAAGGTTTGGGGGTAACCATAGTCAGATATCCACCTTCCTACACACTCAACACCACAGCACCACTCAACACCACAGCATCACTGAACGCCACAGCATCACTCAGCATCACAGAATCACTCAGCACCAGTGAATGCCACAGCACCCCTCAACGCGACAGCACCACTCAATGCCACAACACCACTCAACGCCACAGCACCACTCAGCGCACAGCATCCCTCAACGCCACATCATCACTCAATGCCACAGCATTACTCAACGCCACAGCATCACTCAATGCCACAGCATCACTCAATGCCACAGCATCAATCAGCACCACTCAACGCCACAGCACCACTCAACGCCACAGCACCACTCAACGCCACAGCACCACTCACCGCCACAGCACCACTCAACACCACAGCACCACTCAACACCACAGCACCACTCAACGCCACAGCATCACTCAACGCAACAGCATCACTCAGCGCCACAGAATCACTCACCACCACTGAATGCCACAGCACCCTTCAATGCCACAGCACCACTCAATGCCACAGCACCACTCAATGCCACAACACCACTCAACACCACAGCACCACTCAGCGCACAGAATCCCTCAACGCCACAGCATCACTCAACGCCACAGCATTACTCAACGCAACTGCATCACTCAACGCAACAGCATCACTCAACGCCACAGCATCACTCAACACCACAGCACCACTCAATGACACAGCATCACTCAATGCCACAGCATCACTCAGCGCCACAGAATCACTCACCACCACTGAATGCCACAGCACCCTTCAATGCCACAGCACCACTCAATGCCACAGCACCACTCAATGCCACAACACCACTCAACACCACAGCACCACTCAGCGCACAGAATCCCTCAACGCCGCAGCATCACTCAACGCCACAGCATTACTCAACGCAACTGCATCACTCAACGCAGCAGCATCACTCAACGCCACAGCACCACTCAACACCACAGCACCACTCAATGACACAGCATCACTCAATGCCACAGCATCACTCAGCGCCACAGAATCACTCAGCACCACTGAATGCCACAGCAACCCTCAACACCACAGCACCACTCAATGCCACAGCACCACTCTACGCCACAGCACCACTCAGCGCACAGCATCCCTCAACGCCACAGCATCACTCAACATCACAGCATCACTCAACATCACACCATTACTCAACGCCACAGCATCACTCAATGCCACAGCATCATTCAACGCCACAGCATCACTCAGCACCACTCAACACCACAGCACCACTGAATGCCACAGCATCACTCAGCACCACTGAATGCCACAGCATCACTCAGCACCACTGAACACCACAGCATCACTCAGCACCAATGAAGGCCACAGTATTACTCAGCACCACTGAACACCACAGCATCACTCTGTGCAACCATTCAACAACATCTGGTTCTAATATGTTCTCTCAATGTTTCAAGCTTCATTACAAGTGTCACAAAAAGATGTTAATATTTCACTGCTGTTCTTGGATTTTCATCACAATAAAATACACTGAACATAATCTTCCCAAAAGTTATTTACAAACGTTTAAGCTATTGCCATTATAAATACAATAACTTTTATTTAAGTATTAATTATTTAAAAAAATAAAAGCCAATGTTATTTGTAATATTAATACATCTAAGTCATGTAAATACAACACATATTGCATTACAAATGCTATAGGTGTCACATTTGCGAAAGTTAAAACTATTGGCATTGTAAATGACAAAGCTATTAATTTCGCAATTTTCAAAACCAACACATAAATAAAATATTTGTCATTTACAATACCAATAGCTCAAACTTTCCTAATGCGAGACCTATTGCATTGCAAATGCTTGTTATGACCTCCTACTTTGTGCCTGCCCTGCCTTCCCGAGGGAGGCACTTCACCCAGCCTGCTTCCCGCGTTTGGAATGGGGTCGCTTGGCAACCAGCTGCTTCTCACTGTTGTGTTTTTTTTTCACTACGTTTTTTTTACTTATTTTTTTTTCTATCTGTCGGATTTAGCCATGGATCTTGGTGAGGATCCCTAGGTGGAGGCTGGGCCAAGCACTCAGGCCCCTGCTGGAACTCATTTGTTCAAGGCCATTCAATCCATGATTCAGGCTGCCGTGGCTGCAGCTTTTAAAGAGCGGGTCCAGCCCTTCTGTCCCTAAGAAACAGCACATGGAGCCTTCCAGCAGTGATGAGGTTGAAGGGGAGTGGGGGAGCGTTTTCCTAGGGAGCAGGGGGGCACTTCACTGTGATCAAAGGAGTGATTTAGGGACAAAAGGGGCACCTTAATTTGAAGCAGGATGTCTGGGAACGCTCGCACTAAAAATGAAGGAAACAGATGTGTGAGTCATGGAAACCAAGCCAAAAGGTTAACAGATTTATTTAAGAGGCACAGTGTTGAGAAAAAGGCATTATTAATGCAAATACAGAACATTTGTGACTTTGCATTCTCTGATAGTTACTTGAACCAGTATGTATTTCTGCATGAACACAGTGAACTGTTTGAGAGAGAGACACTAAACCTCAAAGACAGGAAGTTGCTGGCTCACCATTCGTCCAGCTAGAGGGAAATTCTTTGGTCCCAAGAGGGCCTCTGGTCCATCTGCTGCTACTAGGGAGAGCTTGCCCTTTCAGGAGAGGGGTCATGGCCGGGGCATCCCGTTCTCCCACAAATCCCTTTCTCAGCAGTCGGATAGCTCTACCCCCTACTCAAAATCCTGATGATTCCGGGGTTCATATCGTCCAGCCTCCCACGGGAGGGGGGGTTGATTATTGACTTTCATAACGACTTGGGAAAAATCGGTCTCAGATCAGTGGGCCCTGCGAATTGTCCGGCAGGGTTACTCAATGACTCCCCATCCTCCAGACTCTTTCATTCATACTCACTTGCCTTCAGCCGCACCAAAGAGGGAGGCGCTTTTTGCAGGCATTCAGGATGTTCTACAAAAAAAGTGGCCACTTGGCTGGATCTGGCCTTTCAAAGGGGTCTTGAGGTCTACTCCATCCTTTTTCTGGTGAGAAAAGTTTTCTGGGGACTTCTGTCCAGTATTGGATGTGATGAGGGTGAACTCCTTGATCCCTCATGTTACATTTAAGATGCTCTCTTTTCAGGATATCCTTCCAATGCTAGTTCAGAGGGACATAGTGGCATCCTTGAATCGGCTCGATGCCTACCTCCAAGTGCCCATTCACCAGTCCTCTCAACAGTCCCTCCAGTTTTGTGTGGGGACCGAACACTTCCAATTTCAGGTAATACTGCCCTTTGGTTTGTCTTCTGCCCCGTGGGTCTTCATGCACATTTTGGCCCCCTTGGTTGGGATTACCCACAGGGAGGGGATTTGGGTGTTCCCGTACCCTGATGACTGGCTGAACTCTGCCTCTCCTTTTTTTAAGGGCACTCTTAACGTCCAGAGGGTGTGAAAGGTCCCAGAGAGGCATGGGTTTCTGAGTAAACCCAAAAAGTTACATCCGGATCCCACTCAGGACTTGGTGTTCATCAGAGGTCACTTGGACATGGTCAAGGGGCTAGCGTTTTTACAGGCCAGGAGGCGGGCAACCTTGAGGAGAGACCTGGCTTTGGATTACTCCCTGGTGCATTAATGGTTGAGGGTGCAAGGTTTCATGTCAGTGGCAATAAATGTTCTACCTTGGGCTCGTCTATAGCTGTATCCGTTGGTGAACCATCTCTTGCCCCATTGGTGCCCTTGCTCCGTGGCTTACGATCTGCTGGTGGAGGTGTCTCCTCGGATTCGGTACGATTTGAGTTGGTGGATGGTGGAGTCCAATCTGTCTAAGGGTCTGCCTTTTCTGGTTTCCCCCTCCTGGGTGGTGACGACGGATGCCAGCCAGGTGGGCTGGGAGGCAGCGTTGGATCCCCGGTCCGTGTAGGGTCTGTGGGATCGCCTGCAGTCTGGTTGCTCGTCCACTTTCCGGGAACTGAAGGCTATTCAGATGGCTTGTCTGGAGTTTGCTTCAGCCCTGCGGGACATCATGTTCTGGTCTGGATAGACAATCAGGTTGTGATGAAGTACCTCAATCACCAGGGGGGCTGCAAGGTTTGCTCTTTGTGACTCCTACTTCAGGAAATTCTGACCTGCCCGTAGGAGACAGTGTTGTCTCGCCGGGTGGTCTATCTCCCGGGGAGGGAGAACAGTGAAGCAGTCCACCTGAGAAGGGTATTTCCTCCCATGGCTTCCATCTCCCTGACAGGGGAAGTGTTCTAGGTGTTGCAGTCGAGGTTTGGGTACCCGATGATGGATTTGTTTGCAGACAGGGCAATGCTCACCTGTCCTGCTTCTGCCCCATTCTTTCCTGTCCGGAGGTGGATGTGTTGACCTTCCAGTGGCCGGACTCCATGCTCTACGCATTTCCTCCGATCCCTTTGATTCCTCAATTTCTGTGCAAGATTTGTCTGGACAGAGCATTTGTTCTGTTGGTTGTGCCCAGTAGGGTTCGCTGCCCTTTGTTTCCACTGCTAAGGGTGATGGTTGTCTAAGAGTGTTGGGCGATCCCGGATCTTCCGTACCCATTGCGGGGCGCTCCTCTTCCTGTGGGGGTTCTACGTCGCCTCCATCTTCAGGCCTGACTCTCATGGGATCAATGATGCCCGAACTGCCAGGCCAAGTCCTCCCTGGACCGTGAAGAAGCATTATGGGACCAGTTTCAGGGTATCACCCCTCATCAGCCAGGCTATCTGAATCCAGTGGCACAGCGAGCAAGAGACCCACTTCTGGGCATACCCGTGGCCCTTAGGGCAAACATGACAAACATAACAAAATGATTGATGGAGGGCTGAGATTTTCAACCACTCACCTCCAGTCAAGAGATCTGCGTTTAATCCATTGTTTTTTTGCTCACTATGCCACACCAGGTTGAACCCAGCCATATTCAAAACAGTCTTGACCCTGATCCTCATTGGAACAGTCCAGTGCGAACTGCGATGCCAGGCCCTCCCTGGACCGGAAACAAGCATCCTGGGACCGGTTTTGGAGTTTCACCCCTCATCAGCCAAGCTGGCATAAATCCAGTGGCACAGTGAGCAAATAACCCATGCCTGAGCATACCCATGACCACCTAGGGTGCACATAGCTAACACAACAAGATGATGGATGGAGGACTTTAACTTTTTAACCACTCACCTCCTGTCAAGAGATCTGGGTTTAATACATCATTCTGTTGCTCACTATGACAACACGGTTTGAACCCAGCCATATGCAAATCAGTCTTTACACTGATCCTCATGGGAACAATCAGGCCCGAACAGCCAGGTCAGGTCCTCCCTGAACCAAAAAGAAGAAACCTGGGACAGGTTTCGGGGTATCACCCCTCATCAGCCAGGCTAGCATGAATCCAGTGGCACAGCGAGCAAGAGACCCACATTTTGGCATACTCTTGGCCACTTAGGTTGAACAAAGCAAACACAAAGAAGATGATGGACGGAGTGATGAAACTTTTCAACCACTCTCCTCCAGTCAAGAGATCTTGGTTTTAAACCAATCGTTCCTTTGCTAACTATGCCAACCCAGTTTGGACCCAGCCATATGCAAATCAGTCTTGACCCTGTTCCTTATGGGAACAGTCCAGCCCGAACTGCCAGGCCAGGTGCTCCCTGGACCAGTAACAAACATCCTGGTACCAGTTTCGGGGTATCGCCCCTCATCAGCCAGGTTGACATGAATCCAGTGGCAGAGCGAGCAAGGCACCCACGTCTGGGCATAACCTTTGCGAGTTAGGGCGAACATAGCAAGCACAACAGCCTGGGAGGAGGCCTTGGTGGGACCTTGCCTAGAAAGTCTTCTTTTAGTCTAGATCATCGAGTTGGGCCGCATTTCAAACAGGGACAGCAAGATAAATCACAATAACAATATCATAATGTGGCGCTACTTCTGCCTTCTGCAAGATGCTTGCATTCTTACTGCGCCTCGATCGAGCAATCACAGTATTCCCTGAAAAGCTCTGTTTCTTGCAGCGTCAGTGCATGGCATGCCGGCAGTGCTTACCACTCACACCATTGTTGGCCCTGCCATCTTAAGTGTGATTGTTCCCCCTGGCAGAGTCGCGTCACTGTAAAATGCAGCAGTCCTCTGCTGGGGATTAGCCTCCCAGCCGTGGCGGTGAGGTGTGCATAAACGGGCCCTGCTTTCCAGACAGAGTTGCATCGCCACCGACTGTAGCAGTCCTCTGCTGGTGCTTGCCAACCGGCCACGGCGGTAATTCCCTTAGTCCTGGCAACAAACACAAAAGAAAAGTAGCCAGGAGACAATCAGCAAGAATCAAGCTGAGTTCTCCCCCTGTCGTGAGATCAAACCGGATCTGTCCTTCTCAAACTTGAATTTCTTGCATGCTGCCCCTGCTCCACAAATGTACATGCTGCAGGGGCAGTGTAGTCGCTTTAACCCCCGTACACCAGCTGAGGGTGCCGTAGTGTCTTTGCAATAGGGAGGTTCAAAACATCACTTGGCATTACAGGGCGCTCATTGGCCCGGTGTCATCGCGCCAACCTTGGTGCACTTTTCATTTTGGGGAGGGTGGGGGGGGGAATGTCCTCCCTTCGTAGTTTGCCTCAAAAGCGGCTTAGACTAGTAGTTACCAGTCCCCAGTGCCCCAGTGGCTGTTCTTGCACCGGCCACCGGTGCCCACTTCGGGGTCAGCCTCTGGCAGAACGGGCCCAAGCCATCCTCTTCAAAAATTGTGCTGTCCACATGGCATACCTAACCACGCAAAATCCATGAGTTAACACAGGAAGCACTGGCAGCGCACCTTGGATCATGGAGAGAAGGCATTTGCGACTCTGCGATTCCCAACTTTATTTGCAGCTCACGTACCAACTCGAAAAGGACAACGGCACAGACTCATTATGAGCATAAGCAGAGCTTAAAACGGGATCAGGACTACCCAAATGCACACCAGGGCTTTTGCTGATCATCACGGAGCAAGTAACAACAAACCCGTCGTTCCTACAGCTCCGCCGGAGCTGAGAGAAGAAGAAATGTTTTGATTCATTTTAAACGCATTCGCACATTTGGCCTGCTGGGGAATAAGGTGAGCCAGGAAGCTGGGCTCGGTGTCCTACTATGTGGGCAGAGAGGCCAGTTGGCACACAGGTGAAATACCCAGGACATCTGCCCTCGGATCCCTCCAGCCATGGAGACGGGGCCGCAGAGCCGCGGATGTATTTGTGGGCATGGGAGAGGGAAGGCGCAGCTGCAGCTTCCGGTAGGGAGAGCGCGTGCCGATAAGAGCCCTGTTACAACCATCTGACGCATGGCAAACGGCGGGGGGCGGGCTTGGCAGTGACCTTATTTGTTTCGTGTCTGATTCGTTGTTGAGGGCAATATCTGCGCATTTGGAGAGGGAATTGCGGGGCACCTTCTCACAGTGTGTCCGCCAAGAGTATCCTCTCTGCGGAGGAGGCCGTCCTCGGAGCCAGAGGAGGTTGGCATAGAGGCAAGACTCTGAGCTTCTCTCCGTGCCGCCTGTCACTGTCAGGGCCTCCTCTGCGCCCCTCTATACATACACAAGGGAGACAGACCTTCATATCACGCGGCGCCTGTCAAGTGAAAGAGAGGCCTCCCATTAAACCAACCAGTATGAAGTACTAGGCATTACTTCCGGAGCACCCGGAGAACAGCATCACCTCCTCGGCCGAACTCAAAGGAAAGGTTCGGGGAGGGTCGGACTGGGACCAAAATTATGCCCGGGTAACCCAAAAAAGTGGTCCACATTCAACGGAGAGCAATCTTTCACAAAACATTTCTTGGTTAGTATGAGTGAGCTCATTTTGATAGAAATGTGTGGTTCATTAAGCATTTTAAATCTCGAAGGTGAGTGGCACTTTTGAAGACTGTAAACACTGTACTTGTAAAAACTGAAAACGTACTTTCAGTGTCAACTCCTTATGCAAGGTTGTGAGCATTTCCTCTGCCTATTAAGTGTATCCTCGACCCTGATTATTACATAAATCAGAAATCTTTAATATTCAGTGGTGGCTCGTCCTTCTTTCTTCCCCCTTTTTATAATTATAATTGCAATATTGTTATAACTTACTTGTCTCTTCCCTACTGCTCAGCCAGAGTGAGTGCTTGTGTACTTGATGATGTTTGGAATGTTGGATGTGTGTGATGTCACGGGATGCTCGGGGTTTGGAGATGTGTGGAGTAGCAGTTGGTGGATGCAGGCTGAGCAGCAGGGAGGCTGCTCCTGTGTAGGGCTTTTGTCATCTTTACTTATTCAGACCCTCCAGGATATCGCGATTTCGCGATTTCGCGATTTGCCGCGAAATCGTCACTTTAGTAAAAATGCCGCGATTTTTACAAAAGTCCCCGCGAAATTGGCACTTTTGTTGAAATCGCGGCATTTTTACAAAAGCCGCTATATCCTGGGGGCCCACTTACATTGTTTATTGGGGCGGGCGGGAAGGACACAAAAGAATAACTTTCTGGGCTTAATGGGGCAGCTTAATGGGGCATTAGCAGCTCACTGTGAAGGGCTTTGAAGTGCCCCTCCCGCGCCTGGCTCCCCGCTGGAGACCCTCCCGGTGACTGGGGCGAGGCCCCGCCCTCTCCCCTGGAGCCGAGGGTCAATATGGGAAAGAAAGGCCCTGATGGGCGATCAGGGCGAATACTAACTGTGCCCCCCCAGGCGCAGTACAGCCATGTCACCGGCGCGCACACAGTCACGCTAGACCCAGCGAACCTAAAGGCTGCTTGGGTGCCAGTACAGGCTTTAACTGATAAAAACCTTTAAAAAAGGTTTACACTAGGTACAGTAGCGTCTTGCTAAAAACATAGATTTTGAAAGCACTGTAAAGATTTAAACAGTCTATTTGTACATTTTACGACAGCCTATTTACTCCGGGTGCACTTTACACTTCTCACGCCAGCAAATGTAAAGAAGACAAACTCCCAAAAGGCCCCATCTCCTTTTACTCCTGCAGTGCCTATAAGGATATACTCACTCCCTCTAGCGTTTAGACGGATATTTATTTATTTATTTATGCAATTTTATATAGCGCGGACTTTACCCAAAGGTGTCAGAGTGCTTTACAAAAGGAAATAGGGGACATGGCTGCGACAAGTTACATCATTGGAGTCAGTATAACCAAGATTATCGAGACCTTCATTACGAGTGCCCTGGGTGAGCAGGCACCATATTGCGCATGTTTTTACATCCAATTTCACGGGTTTTGGTGTTTGACAAGAGAGATAAACAAAACCTAATACAGGTTTAGTAGTAGTCAAAATCGGTGCATGCTTTCTACACCAAACTCTGCATGTCCCGATATTTTTCAGCACTCCTCCCTTTTTACATTTTGACAGGTTTGATTTACCACAATGTATTATGAGAAGGTATATATCGCCGTCAGAAAGCACTGGCTGCGATAAACAGCACACCACTTGTAATTGCAGTGCCTATGCAAACTAATGATTGTGCAGAGACTGTCATTTCATGAAGCACTGAGAAAAAAGGCCAGTGTACTGAGGCCGAACCACTCCCCCTCTTTCATGTTGTTAAATAACAAAAAAAAGTAAGATATTTGTGTTTGTTGTAGGAAAAATGGCCACATAAAATGCCGCTAAATTGCCGCAAAATTTCCATATTTGTGCCGCTAAATTTCCATTTTTGTGCCGCTAAATTTGCTAATTCATGCCGCTATATCCTGGGGGGTCTGCTTATTTACTTGAAACCTAACTTGAAACTAAGCTTAATTAAACCAACGTGTTATATATATCTGGCTCCAGGACTTCCTTTAATTACAACAAATCTATTATTCACTAGTGGTACAATAAAAAAATATGCAATATGTAAGTCTGTCTAATCGCAGGCATAGGCGCTCAGAGGCACCTTTACCAGCCAAAAGAGAGACTCATCAGGACTGGCGAAGTACTAGCCTAGGCCTCAGGGTCCTGCCAGGCTTTAGGTCCTCCCCATTAGTGACCCACCGTGGCATCACTGTGAGCATTCTTTATCTTTGACATTCTTTTACATCTCACATTATGATGTCATTTATACATCATTACACACTGGTCCAGGTAGCCCTGGGTGCTTTGGCTTTAACCCCTACAGTGCCAGGACTGCCTGTCAATCATGCTGTCACTTCATTCTCTCCCATCTTATCACAGACGAGTCGGGTGGGCAAAAGTCTCACTCACTGCACCCCACCTTATGATAAGATGGAAGAAGGTGAGGTGAAAAGACAAACCGACAGCTACAGCCTATGCATAACTGTACAAACTCAGGCTTTTTACTTTAATCCTCGAGGCTGGTAGAAGCTGTGTTTCTGCCTTGAAAGTATAGTCAGCTGAAGCACAAATGCTCAGCTAACTAAAGTAAAGCAAAGTTAATTAAACCTTGTGAAATTGGGTCTGTTTGTGATAGTGTAACCTAGTGAGAATGAGTGAGTCAGATTGAGCGAGAATAAGTTATATAAAGTTAGAATTAGAGAGTGAGTATAACAGAGTAGAAGTGAGTGTGAGCTGGAGTGACTGAGTGAGTGAGAATGAATACGAGTGAGGGAGGTGATTATTGACATATGAGGTACCCGGGCAAAATGTAGACATATAGGATGTAATTCTTGACATTTGGCACACCTGTGCCAAAATGCTGCTATTGACATTCAGGTCATAATTCTTGGTATAAGGGAAAATGATGGCAAAATGCTGGCAATGGGATATTCAAAGTCATTCTTGGCAACTGCTGCCACTGGCACACTAGAGGTATTTTGTGGTAAATAGGATGCCCGTGGAAAAATGCTGGCACTGGCATATTGGAGATCCTTCTAGGTAGATTGGACATCTGTAGTAAAATGCTGGTGCTACCATGCTCAAAAATGTTTTTGTCATTAGGGTGGACACTCATGACATATTGAGCGGGAGGATGCAGGCAACCATGACACAATTCTGGCCTTGACATGCTAGTGGTCATTTCAACCTATAGATCCCACATTTTAAAATATATTTATATAAAAACGAAAAAAGAACGAGGATCCGTGGTGGAACCTTGGCGGCAGCCCCCTACTTCAGCCAAAGAAATTGTCCTCGACCAGAGGATGACAGCGGCAGGGTCGGAGGACCCGTCGACGATCGAAATCAAGGTGGTGAATCATGAGGCATAGGTGGGGAGGTACGATAGACGGCAGTAATAACATAAGCCAGCAAACACAAGGCTTAACTCACATGCAACCTATACCTCACGATGTCTGTGGAAGCAGTACGCGAGAGAGAGGTAGCGGCAGATGGACTATTTGGTAACCTGCCTAAGGCATCCACAAGCTGGCAGAACTTGCATGAAAGAGTGGCTAACAAAGAAAGTGATGCAAAAACACTACTAAAAAATCTAAAAAAAGAAGATTAGAATCGAGATCATAAAATGGTGGGAGCACAAGTCATTGACAAAGTATGTGGAAGTGGGAAGAGTCCCACGAGGACTAAGAATTCTCCTTGCTCCTAGCTTTGACAATCTGAATCCGGATATGCTCAGAGAGTGGGGTAGAGCAATTTGGCAGCTTCGATGAACCTAGTAACCATCCTAATTAAATATGCCGAAATCCCTACTAGAAGAGATTGATAAAATCAACGAAGAACTGAATAAATCAGAAATGACAGATTTCATAAAGACAACAAGGTGTGAAATCAAAGAGAGACTCAAGAAACATGAACATAAAATCAAAACCCGCAAGGCTCACAAATTTGTGCGCGACCAGCCCGATTATCCGCAGGGCCAAATTTTTACCTTCGCGCGAACATTCGATAATGCGAAAAGACTACGATACAATGACAGAAGAAGAGACAAAACAAAGGAGACACAGAAACCTAGCAATATTGATGAACTGTCCAGCATGGATGCAGAGTCATTAACCAGTGAATCCGGCTCAGAATGTGAAAGTTCAAACATAGCAACAACAAAAACCAAACTGAGCCTTGGGGAAGAGCTGACCGACGTCAGACTCTGAGGCCGCGAAATCAAAAGAGGCCAACTGAAAAAGAAGAAATACAAGAAGGCGGGCCAGGCGCAAAAGGCGTGAATACAAAGCCAAAGAAAAAATCTAAATGGTGCAGAAAGTAACAGTGGATGATAATACCATCATTAATTTATCGTCGATTACGCTAACTCAGGCTGAAAAACAACTATTATCACTAGGACTAAATTACTGTCCAGAGAGTAGCTTCAACTACACGAGTACAAGAATTGATGTATTCTGTATTATTCGTAAGCTCAAGCTTAGAAAGAATTTTACCATCAAAACGGGCTTTGGACAGTCAAAAACTGCACAACATACAGGGGGAAATGATGCACAGTCACACCAAACATCAGATATTCCAATGCTGCTAACTCTACATGATCTAGACAATGACATTGGAACCTCAAACCAGGAACTTGAGGATGAGGACTCAACACAGATAAGACTGCAAAAGATAAACATATCACAACGAGGTGCAGAAAGTAGCCCATTTAGACCAAAATCAACTTTCCTTCCAATCATGCCTAAAGATGCTGTCAACATCTTCCATGAGAGAGTGACAGAGGATATCAAGAAACTATGGGCCAGATGTAGGAGCCCTAATACCGGTCGGTAACGGCCGAATTTGGCCGTTACCGACCGGTATTAGGGTTTTCTGATGTAGGTGGCCTATATTTTACCAATTCTGTAAATTTACCGAATCGGTAAATTTACAGAATCAGTAAAATACCGATTCGGTATATTTACCGATTCGGTAAATCCATATGTAGCTGACACTCCTAAGAGTGCCACAGGCCCTTAAGAGTCGGTATTTTACCACCCAATTCTATTGGGTGGTAAAATACCGAATTCAGGTGTGCATGCACATCTGTGCATGCACACCTGTGCAATGTGACACACAGACATGTCCTTAGGGCATGTATGTGTGCCACATGTCACACAAGCCTGTACTTGGGGTGATAGAGGGTGTCAAAGTGACACCCCCTGCACCCTTGCAGGATTCGGTATTTACCGATTCGGTAAATACCGAATCGGTATTGCCCATTGATTCCTATGGGCTTCAAGGCCCATAGGAATCAATGGGCAATACCGATTCGGCATTTACCGAATCGGTAAATACCGAATGTTACAGATTCAGTAATTCAAAATAAAAATTTACCTACATCTCCCTCCTTCTAATTTACCGATTCATAAATACCGAATCGGTAAAATTCGGTAATTATGAGTCGGTAAATTAGAGTTACCTACATCTAGCCCTAGATCATTAAGGGAAACATAAGAAAAAGAGCAAACAATACAAAAAATTAGAATTTGCCAAACTAATGAAAAAACTGGGAGAAAATCAAGAGATTATAATAAAGAAATCTGATAAAGGCGGGAATATTGTGGTGTGGCATAAAAAGATTGTATCCACGAAGCCAAAAGACGACTGGATAACGAGCAATTTTATGAAAGAACTACAATGAGGGAATACAACAAAGCAAAGGAAATGCTATAGAAAGACCTACAGCAATGGAAACGGGAGGGATTAATTTCAGCGGAGGAATACAAATATATGTACAAAGAATTCCCGGTCCTACCAGTCATGTATTTCATCCAAAAGGTCCATAAGAACACAGTACCTATACCTGGCCGACCAATCATTTCTGCAATTAACAGCATGGGATAACAGGTTGCGCAATATGTTGATTTATTCCTACAGGACCCAGGAGACTTTTTAATCAAGATAGAGGACACTGTAACGGCAGATGATTTGATGCTCACCACATTAGACATAGAGTCGCTCTACACTAGTATTGAACACCAGACAGGCTTAAAAGCAGTCAAGCACTTTTTAGATGCAAGACTCTGTGAATATTACCAACATAATAAGATATTACTTGACCTCATCTCTTGGTGCCTATATAATAATTATTTTATGTTTGGAAAATAGGTTTTTAACCAACTAAGTGGAGTAGCGATGGGGGCCTGTTTCTCCTCCAGCTACGCATGCTTGCATGTCGGCTGGTTGGAGGTACAGGTTCTGAAAAAAGATCATCATGAGATATTTGATCAACATATATTGTATTGGCTTCGATATATAGAATATGTTGTTATAGTATGGAAGGGAGATGAGGCAATTGCCAGACAATTTATTAAGGCATTAAACACCAACTCTGTAAACCTTAATTTCACATCACATATAAGTAAATATAACATCGAATTTTTAGATGTGAAAATCCATACTAATATTATAAAGAGAGAGCCCAAACCTTTGAGGCGGGTAATCTCAGTAACCACAGCACCAATCACAACACCCAATACAGCGTTGGAAAGGGCAGTTGCAGCAGAAGGACATAGGCTATGCAGACGACCAACATATATATATATTTTTTTTTGCAGAGTTTTATATAGCACGAACTTGACCCAAACTGAATCAGGTATCAGAGCGCTTTACATAGCACCAGTTACGTTACATGAGGACACACATTCATTTTTGTTAGGCACAGGGAGATTAAGTGATTTGCCCAGCATCACAGGATGTTTGGCGTCGTTACCAAGACTCAAACCCAGATCCCCAGGTCCGAGGTCAAGCGCCTTAGCCGTTAGGCCAACTCCTCTATACATTTAAAAGGTAAAAGAACGGTGCCAGCAAAGTAGTCCCTTGTGGGCGTGTCTGCGTTGTGCTGTGGACGTGGGCTGGGGGCGTGACTAACGATGGGGGCGTGTGGTACGGCCATCACATCGTGGGCTGTGGGCGTGTGCTGGGGCATGACAAACGCTGGGGGCGTGACAAACACTGGGGGCGTGTGGCCGGCCTTCATGCCATGTGAACGCAATTGCGCCGCATCAAGGGGCACGCTGGGGGCGTGTGCTACGTTCCGCCCTTCATGCCATGTGGGTCGTACATTAATCAGAAGATCGTCTGCTGTGGTCGTGTGCTGGGGGCGTGACAAACGCGTTCACCTAGAGGCCTGGTAAGTAACGTTACTGCAGCCTCTCCTGCACACTGTTACTGAACTCTCTCATTCAACGAAATTACACGCGCCTGCTACCATCAACTAGGGCTCTAGCCGGGCTCAGGCGGCGGATCAGTACACTAATTACACGTGCCTGATAACATCAACCAGGGCTGCAGCTGGGCCTCAAGCGGGGGAACAAGCGCCTGCTAACATCAAACAGGCCTGCATCTGGGCCTCAAGCGGGGGAACACGCAAATGAGTGTGTCTGCGGGGACAATTACTGCAGCCTCTCCTAATCGCTGTCACTCAACTCTCTCATTAAACGGATTTACCCGCGGCTGATAACTCTCTCAATTAACGACATTACACGCGTCTGCTTACATCAACCAGGGCTGTAGCCAGGCTCAGGTGGCGGATCACTACACCAATTACACGCGCCTGCTAACATCAACCAGGGCTGCAGCTGGGCCTTCTCCGTCCCTATTCTAATGAAACAAAAAAAATTGTCTTACGCGAGATTTTAAAATAAATTGCCCTTGCCAAATACACACATTACACACATTCTATTTCATTCTAGAAGGAAAACTAGAGATTACCTTATTTAGAAAACCAACGGCAGGCAATGCTACGCTACATGCTAGCAGTGCTCTTCCGAAGCATCTCATTAGGGGGATACCCTATGGAGAAATCCTAAGATTAAAACGTATTTGTAGTTCAAAAACAGACATTGATAATTGTGTAAAGGAGACACTGATCAGACTGAGAAAGAGAGGATACAGTGAGAGAATCCTGAAAGAGGCAATCAGTAAAGCAGAAGTGAGGCCTAGGGCAACTCTGCTACCAAGATCGGAAGAACAAATAGTCTTACAATCTTCCCGAAAAGACAAAGGTCCCTGACTAATAACCACATACAGCAACGAAGAAAGAAAGATAAGGTCCTTAATATGTTATGTTATGTTATGTTACGTTGTTTTTGTATAGCGTACGGCTACTCGGACTGGAGTGTCCCGACGCTTTTTTTCCACCCACGGCTGATAAAAAGTAACACAACACAGTAAAAACAGAAACCACAGAAAAATAAAAGAACCATTTAATAAAGAAACAGACTAAGAGTTAAAAAGCCACGTCTTCAGGCTCCTCCTGAACTGAAGCAGATTGGGAACGCTACGTAAGGAAAGCGGAAGCGAATTCCACACCTGGGGAGCTCGACAGCTAAAGGATCTACCTCCAGCACGAGCCTTCCTTACTCGTGGCACCACAGCTTTAAAAAGGGATTCCGAGCGGAGAGAACGAACTGGATGATAAAAGTTCAACCTCCGCTGCAGGTATCCCGCCCCTGATCCATGCAGAGCTTTATGCATCAGGGTCAGGGACTTAAACAGAATCCGCTTCCTAATAGGGAGCCAATGAAGCTTCTGAAGCAACCCCGAAGCACGGGCTCGCCTACCAAGACCGAAGATTGCCCGGGCAGCAGAGTTCTGCACCACCTGGAGCCGCTGGACCAGGTAATCGGGGAGGCCAAGAAAGAGAGCGTTGACATAGTCCAGCCTCGAACCGATAAGAGCCTGAACGGTAATCCTCCTGTGCTCCTCCGATAATAGAGGCAAAAATTTGCGGAGCATCTTCAGGATTCCGTAACAGGTACCGGCCAGGCCAATAATGTGGGTTCGCAATGCCAACTGGTTGTCTAACTTGACGCCCAAATTTTTAGCAACCTGGGAGGACTGAGCGGGAGGATTCATGTCGGACGGCCACCAAAGCTGCCAATCCGGCTCGACGACGCAACCAAAAAATAAAATCTCAGACTTGCCCGAGTTGGCCCTCAAACTGTTCCGTTGGAACCAGTCGAAGACCAGCGCCAGGCAGTCCCGGATTCTCTCTCCATCAAACTCATGATCTTTTCTGCAGGTGAAGAGGAGTTGCGTATCGTCGGCATAGGAAACGATCTGGGCCCCATGCGCCTCCACCAAGTCCGCCAAAGGGGACATAAAGATGTTGAATAGCGTGGGGCTCAACACAGAGCCCTGTGGAACCCCAACTCCCAATGGCGGCATCTCGGCGGAGCTCTGAGAAACCCAGACCGTCTGGCGGCGGTCTTCAAGGAAGGAAGTAAACCACCTGAGCACCGTCCCCCTGAGGCCGATGTCATAAAGCCTCACTAGAAGCGCCTTATGGGGGACGGTGTCGAAAGCCGCCGACAGATCCAGCATGACCAGCATGGCCCTTCCGCCGACATCCAAAGTCTCCCTAATAATCTCAGTTACCTCCAACAGGGCTGTTTCCGTGCTAAAGTTGGGACGGAAGCCCGATTGCGATGAATGGAGCAGATTGTTAGCTTCCAAAAAGCTCGACAGGACACCGTGGGCATGTTTTTCCGTGATCTTCGCCAGTGCAGGTAAAAGCGAGATGGGCCTGTAATTCGCCAAAACCTCGGTGTCAAGACCCGTTTTTTTTAGGAGGGGGATCACCATCGCTCTTTTCCAGGAGCTGGGGACCCTTCCCTCCCTCAAGGAGGTATTGAGGACAGAGTTGACCAGGGGATTCACCACCGCCGCCATCCCAGCCAAAAATTTGGCAGGGCATGGGTCAAGTGGCTAGCCAGATTTAAGATTGGCCAATAACATCTGAGAGACATCACAGGCAATAGTAGGGAAGTCGGACAGCGTCCCCGCAGACATCTGCGGAGGGCTACAGTCCACCCTCTCACCAACGCCTGCCTCCGGTCCCTCCCCGAAGGTGGCCTGAATGGCCTTGATCTTACTTGTGAAGAAGCCAGCAAGATCGCGCGCCCAAACATCCGCTGAAGCTGGCAGGGGCGGATGGGAGCTGGGGGTGGTAAACTCCTTCACAATTTTAAAGATCTCCTTACAGGAGTTCTCCGCTGCCTCAATCCTCCTTGCCAGATAGTCCCTCTTGGCACCAAGGATGTCCCGATGGTAGGCCTTCACAGCCGCCTTATAGGCAAGCTTTGCCTCCCCATCGTACATGCGGCGCCACGCCCTCTCAGCCATCTTGCACTGACTTCGGGCCACACGGAGCGCCTCCGTAAACCACGGGGCCGATTGCCGAGCCACCGTGGACCGGGGGGCAGCCTTAGGAGCTAAATCATCCAGCCTGTCGATAAGCCAGCACTGCAGAGACTCCACATCGCTGTCTAAATCACCCGAAAGATGGCAAGGGTGATCCAGCAGCGCCTGCTCGAGTACATCAGGTGTCACTCTATACAATGCACGCGAAGCTGGTCTGAGCAACGTGGGCGCTCTATACTCCAGGCGCGCCAATTCCATCACTGCAAAGCTAATCAACCGATGGTCAGTCCAGAGCATTTCCCGCGTAGCAACCTCTGTGGGTGGGACAGATGAAAACACTTGATCCAGGGTATGCCCCTTCTCGTGTGTAGGCCCCGACACGCAAGGCACAAGACCCAGCGGAGATGTAACATCCAACAGTTTGGCCGCATCCGAATAAAAAAAGAACTGGCCCATTGTGCTCACAGACAGTGTTCTAGGAACTAGACTTCCAGAAGTTCCTATGAACACTTTTATGAAATCAAAATCCATGGGATCTCAATTAGTAAAAAACAGCCCAGAACTGGGCCCTGAGGGTACTCAGCTACAACTGCAAAACTGAGTATGTGATGTATGTTCTGGCATGCACCTTTAGCCTGAGATACATTGGAAGTACCAAGCAGCAGGTGCATGTCAGAATATTACAGCACCTTAGGGCTATCATTAACAACAATCCTTCATACCCAGTAGCATGGCATTTCAAGACCATGCATAACAATGATGTGAACTGTCTAAAGTATTACGTGATCGATGCCATTCCCAACCTCCATAGAGGTGGGAATAGGGAACGACAGTTGAGGCAGTTGGAAACATGTATGCTTCTAGAATTAGATAGCAAAGTGCTGTATGAGCTCAACAATACTGAGGACATGCACAATTTTCCGTAAAAGTATAACTAAAAATGTAATTGAAAAAAAGCTGTGGATGAATTGGCAGGATCGTTTTATCATGATGTAATGATTTTAAGTCTTTTATCCGCTGCCATCTGATTGTGATTTGTGTACATAGATTTTTTTTTTAACATCCCAAATATTATTAACTGAATTATACGTTTTTAATGATGGAATTAGCTTAGTGTGCTTAGATTTTGCACTAGTATAGGACTTGGCACTTTAGAATTAGCATCTTTTGCACATATGGATTGGCTGCTAGGCACAGATGCACTTTTATAAAATGAATCAAAAAAGATGAACAAAAACAAATTGGCTCAATTACAAGAAGGATGATCCATTAAATATCGAAACAAACAAAATACATCATTTAGAGGTGGTTCCGTTATGTTCTAAAGATAGACCAATAGACCAGCATTTAGGCTAACAATAACTACAAGTAAGTTACCAACATGGTGGAAAAAAGATGTCAGCATTTATGCGGAGAGAATATAAAACCAGTTGGTAGGTAAAACGAGCGCAAACATGAAAGCATTTTTGCACAAAAATGGATTAATTTCAAAATGAAATATGTTTAGAAGTTATTTCATGCATGTTAATGTCTGTTATATATATATTTATAAATGTATTCATATTTTTAAATATTTATTAATTTATTGACATGTGATATTTGCAAATTTAAGAAATGTATTTATGATGTCCTAGAATGTTCAATAACATCTATGATACACTATGAAAGTAATAGAAAGGGTGTTCTTGCGGAGAATCCATGGAGAAAGTATTTTCTCTTTGTTCTTTAACACGTGTCACGGAGGAATGCATTTAAAAAGAGTATGGCGGACTGCGGTTCCGTATGTAAACAAGGGCACTTGTTGCTCGAAACGCGTCATTGGAGTGAAGAGTGAGAAGGAATAAAAATATCTCCATGGGTGTCCGTTGCTCTCTTTTCCCCGAGAGGAGGTCTTGAGAGTGTGGAGGATTGCGACACATATATATAGACATATATATATATATACATATACATATATATATATATATACATATATATATATATATATATATATATATATATATATATATATATATATATATATATATATATATATATATATATATATATATATATATATGACAAGTGACACATCTACAGATCTGGACTCAGATGATTTGGATTTACTTGAATTAATGGCGAGCCAAAGGAGAGATTTGGATCCACCATCAATAGATAGAGTAGCCATTGCAGAAGAATATGGCATATCACAAATCAAGACAGTGACAAAATTCAAGCCGCCATCAAAATTTATACCAACCATGCCGCATGATGTAATTGACGTCTTTGAAGAAGCAGTAAAAACTGATTTGGACAAATTGAGAGTTCAAGAAGCCAAAAATGTTAATAACAGGCAATGGAATCTTTCGCTAGCTCAACGAACAGCACTACACAATTTGAAATCCAATCTGAACATTATCTGTAAACCATCTGATAAAGGAGGAAATATTGTTTTAATGACGAGAGAATACTACTGCTCAGAAGCAGTAAGACAATTGAAAGATACCACTTGCTATACTAAAATCAGCAAAGAAGAGTACAATTCCAGCATCATCAAGTACCAAGTACCATGAATTACTTGATAAATGGGTCTGAGAGGGCATGCTGGACAATAATGAACTTAAGTTCCTGTCATGTAAAGACCTAATCACACCAACATTTCATCATCTGCCAAAAATCCACAAACATGCAACACTGCCCCCGGGGAGACCGATTATTTCCTCAAAAGGCAGTTTAACAGAAAATATGTCCCAGTATCTGGATTCCTTTTTGGTGGATCATGTGAAAACACTACCTTCTTACATAAGGGACACATCAGATTTTATTCGAACTATTTCGGACATTGTGTGGGAACCCGATATGTTGATGATAGTGCTGGATGTGACAGGGTTGTACACTTGCATAGCACATGAGCATGGGATGCATGCAGTACAATATTTCCTCAACACTCGCACTTTGAGATTGGTAAAACATAACATCATGTTGATTGAATTTTTGAAATTTTGTCTATATAACAACATTTTTCTGTTCCAGAAGCAATATTATAGGCAAAAGAGGGGGACGGCGATGGGAACCTGCTTCGCCCCCAGCTACGCGAATTTATTCGTCGGCAGGTGGCCTGGGCCGATGAAAATCAAATGTGGGTCACGTCAATAATAGGGTGGCACCGATACATTGACGACCTGTTTATCTTTTGGAAAGGTCCTAAATCTGAAGCAGAGGCATACATCCAACAGTTGAACAATAATAATGTGAATCTACACTTCAGTGGCACTATCAGTGATACACAGGTTGAATTTTTGGATCTCAAAGTATTTATTGAAGATGGCAAAATCTGTACATCTTTATTTCGAAAAGTTACTGCTGGGAACTCCACCTTAGAAGCCAGTAGCTGTCATCCAAAACCCCTCATTAGCAGTATCCCCTATGGGGAGTTGTTGCGGGTGAAGTGGAACTGCACATTGGAAACAGACTTCGAAATTGTAGCCCAGGAGTCTATGGAAAGATTCAGGTTAAGAGGCTACTCAGATGACACATTAAAATAAGCATATGACCGAGTCATGAAAATCCCCCGACGAAGTCTATTCAGTAAACACAGTAGAACCAGCAACACAGAGGATAGTACCCCTCGTTTCATCACAACCTTTTCGAAAGACTCATCACTCATCCATCGAACTATGGTTCGTAAACGGAATATCTTGAAAAGTGATGGAGTAATAGGTAAGGATTTATCCAGTTATCCTAAAATCGCCTACAGAAAAAATAGATCGCTGAAGGATCTACTTGTACACTTTGATCCTATTGTCAGGTCACCACGACTCGGGAACCTTACTGGGTTTTTCCCATGTCAACAATGTAAAGCCTGCAAATCTAGTTCCAAAGTTGTCTCGTATCCTATACCAGGAACATCTAGAACTAGACGTATTAATACATTTTTGACCTGTACAAATCCTTTTTGTGTCTACTGTTTAGAATGTCCGTGTAAGCTTCAGTACATCGGTAGTTCAATTCACCCAGTGAAGAAAAGAGTTCTTGAACATGCCAGAGCCATTCAGCACAATGACCCAAATTACCACGTTGCTAGACACTGCATTGAAACATCAGAGTGACCGCAACTTTCTAAAGTTCTTTTGCCTAGATCAAGTCCCCATAAAAGATAGGGGAGGAAACAGAGTTTTACAATTGCGTAGATTGGAATCAGGATTTATCATTGATCTTCAAACCAAAACTCTCCGAGGGCTAAATTCCGAAGAGGAATTAGCCATACATCTAGGTTAGTCCGTGAAAACAATGTTTATAGACAACAGGCTCTGCATCACAATTTATTTCGTCTTGTTAAATCAATTGATCTGATAAAAATCATCAATATATCAATGAAATTGATAATTGGCAACAGTAGAAGATCAACGTCATAATGATGAGTTGACTCAATTTCATGTGTACATATGCCCAATCAGGACTTGCAATTTTATTTATTCATCTTTTCAAAAAATTGTTCTTTGTTTAGAGACAAATTATCATCAGTATAATGAAATTTGAGAATTGTCTACTACACTGCATGTATTTACTTTATAATCTCATGTAGACTCACTGATATTTTTTAAATGCCCATTCAGGGCTTAATAACTGTTTGTGTAAACTGCTTTGGTCATGACAAAAATGAGTTGAAAATGTATTTAATTTAAACTCAATATAAGATGGCCGCCGTAATGGAACTATGAATTTTAGTCCTTCGTTTTTGTTAATTACTCAGAGGAAGTGACATTGCTTTTGAAATGATTGTGTAACTTTATTTAAGAATGTTCTAAACATTAGAGACACAACAGTTGACAAAGGCGCGATGCCGAAACGCGTCCTGTTTTTTGATTTCTGAATCACGAGAATAAAATACTAAACAAACTTTTCAGCCTGGGAGTGCGATCCATCTCACATCGTGAGAGAAAACCGAGCATTTATATATATAAGTGTGAACAAGGGCTCTTGAAGCCCGAAACCCGTAGCTGTTCCTGTTGTGGTAATACATTTTGTACCTGAGCCTGTGGTCCGTCTCCTTCTTCGCCGGTGTCGCCTGGATTGCTTGCTGGAGGTAGCGTGGAGTTCATTTGTAAATATATATATATATATATATATATATATATATATATATATATATATATATATCTACTAGCAGCCCGTCCCGACGTTGTCCGGGTATGAATTGCTGTCGGCCAGTAGTATATTGTTTTGTAGGATTTCGTTTTGATAGCATTTCTTATCTGTGACAGGCCTGTGAAACGCTCCGATTCACAGTGCACTGCTGATGCACTTAAGAGTGCGCGTTCAGTAGTGTGTGAACTCGAGTTTCCCTACTTTATTTTTCATTGCAATATTATATAGCGCAAACTCGACAACATGGCATGAGCACAATTTACATTACAGAAGAACACATTCATTTGTGGTAGGCACGGGGAGACAAAGCGATTTGCCTGGAATCACAGGATGTTGAGCTGATGCCGAGATTCAAACGTAGCTCCCCAGCTCTAAAGTTCGCAATTCTAGAACTTGTGGCGGGAGGTGTGTCTAAAAGTGTATGTCGGTGCTGGCCATCAATGAGAGAGACCTGTGCATTTTTTAAATCGGTGGTGAAAAAATATGAGTATGTTGCTGGAGATGTGGGCCGCCGTGCCACCAACGTACTTACCCGGGCAGGGTAAACACCCATTATTCCACAACTTTCTTTCCGCATACCATCACTCCGCATACTTTCATTACGAAAGTACCATGACTCCGCAATGCCATTATAACGCATGGCAATACATTTTATATGCCTTTACCACGCATCAATTTACAACGAAATTTGTTGTAAATGCATGAATGTTAAAAGCATGTTTTTTTTAATGTTTGGATAAGGTAAGTATGGGTATATGTTTTGGGGTACTGAGGTATATGTTTTGGGTGTTTGGGTATTTTAAGGGTTCAGATATAGTTTTGGGTTATGGGGTACAGGGGTAGTTTTAGGGTTTAGGGATAGGTATGGGTTTTGGGGGTACAGGGGTATTTTTAGGGTTCAGGGCTAGGTTTGGGTTTTGGGGTATAGCGGTATTTTAAGGGTTCAGGGCTAGGTTTGGGTTTTGGGGTACAGGGGTATTTTAGGGTTCAGGGGTAGGTTTCGGTTTTGGGGTACAGGGTTATTTTTATGGTTAAGGGCTAGGTTTGGGTTTTGGGGTACAGGGGTATTTTTAGGGTTCAGGGGTAGGTTTGGGTTTTGGGGTACAGGGGTATTTTAAAGTTTCAGGGCTAGGTTTGGGTTTTGGGGTACAGGGGTATTTTAGGGTTCAGGGGTAGGTTTGGATTTTGGGGTACAGAGGTATTTTTAGGGTTCAGGGGTAGGTTTGGGTTTTGAGGTACAGGGGTATTTATAGGGTTCAGGGCTAGGTTTAGGTTTTCGGGTACAGGGGTATTTAAAGGGAGCAGGGTGGACACCCGGAGCTGGAATGTACAGAACCTGGGAAGAAAAAACAATGAAATATTGGGCACAACGCTCGCTTTTTTTCCCCCGTAATCCCGCCCCCGCAGACGCCCACGCTCCCAGCACACGCCCACAGCACACGATATGAGACATGGCATGAAGGGCGGTACATACCACACGCCCCCAGCGTTTGTCACGCCCCCAGCACATGCCCACGGCACAACGCAGACACGCCCACAAGGGACTACTTTACTGGCACGGTTCTTATACCTTTTAAATGTATATGGTGGGCGTCTGCATAGCCTATGTCCTTCTGCTGCAACTGCCCTTTCCAACGCTGTATTGGGTGTGTAGTGATTGGTACTGTGGTTCCTGAGATTACCCGCCTCAAAGGTTTGGGCTCTCTCTTTATTATATTAGTATGGATAGGATCATGTATCAATAAGAAAAGCATTTTTTACTTACCTGTGTCTTTGGTGCCGTTTGACAAAACTTCATGAAGTTTCTAAAAAAAAAAGTGCCCTGGTGAATTTTGTGCATTGAAAGTTTTTGGGTGATACGTCAAGCAGGGCCCGAGAAGAAGGTGGGGGGGGGTCAAAAAAAGTGTGTTTCCCATGTTAATTCCTATAGGAGCTTTGAGCAAGGATACAGCCCAAACCATTGGACAGAATTGCACGGAATTTGGCCGAAAGGTAGATTTTGGTTTGCAAATCACGCTTTCAGTTATCCGGTGGAAATCCGTTCAGTAGCTGTTGAGAACTTTAGGAAAATCAAATTAAGATATTTGTGATAGCGGCTAATTTGCAAATGACTACACGCATGTGCAGGAAAAGGCAGAGGTCTGATTGGCTGCCAACACTTCAACTAGGAAGTGTTGGCAGCAATTTTGGGACTCAGCTTCTGCTGAGTCCCACAAAAAAGAGAAAAAAAGAAAACGGGGCAGGGTAGAAATTCCCTGTTCCCCATACCTTTGTTTGGGGTTCTGGGGAAATCCCTGCACCTTCAGACAATAACCTAGCTACTTATTATGTGTACAGTTTTTAAAAGAAGGCTCCATTAGGAGCCTGCCAAATCTCGCAAGTCTATTTGAAATCGCTTCCGTAACGGAGCCCAAGAGGGTGGGGCCTTCACCCCAGCATTGAAAGCTGCACCGCAAAGAGTGTGGTGAAGTGTTTCGGAAAGGAGTGTATGTGGTGTATGAGAGGGGATGAATAAGATTTAAAAGTTTGTGTTAGATTTGATTGTTAAAAGAGGTAATATGTGTGGTGGACTGGAGTGTAAGGATTTTGTGATTGTGTTGTTTTGGTAAAAAGGAGAGGAGGGTGTTGGTGTTTGTGGATGAAAACATAGATGGCTAAGTATAGGTTTGTTGGTGAGAAGGGGTCTGTTAGGAGAAATTAGAGCAGGGAGTGTGCATCTGGATGGAATATGGTTAAGTAAGGCATTTTGCCCTGATAAAATGGTGTTAAATGCAGAATTACTCTTCTTGTGCAATTTAGCATACATTTGCCGAATTTTTAGGTAATTACGCATGAGGACACTACATGGAATTTCGCAAGTTACGCCCACTACGACAAACGTCACAGTCCAGAAACACCATGAACCTATTCACGTCCCACATAAATAGTCTATCAGGTGCAGAGTACAGCTGAAAAATCACTTTATAATTCAAAAGTCAATTGATTTTTTTAATAATGGTAATCAGGCCAATTGTTTTTTTCTAAAAATGCTGAACAGTACCCAGTCCTTGTGCGTCCTCTCAGTCACCACTTATATGGTTCTAAAAGAAAAAAAACATAACTGGGTTTTGTGTTTCGCATGGCCCGTTTTTAATGGCACAGATGTACAAAAAAGATGAATGTGAACATGGTCAGCGACGGCTACCGCCCCCCTCCCTGTGGACCCCCATCAACCCAGGACACACTGACACGAAACATGATTGTCTTCGCAAGACCCCCCGGCCGTATTTATTAAGATACAAAATAATACAATTATTAAACAAAAGATACCGTTTTATGCAAAATTATTCAGGGACATTAGATACAACCATATCAACAAGCATGATATGCTAACCTTAACAAGATTCTAATACAGCTTGTTTCCTAACCGAATCTAACATCCTCCTCTGAAATGTTTGCATCTAACATTACTGGCCATATGGCGAGGTCCTAACCGGTGTCAGGTCCTACTAGCTGCGCCCTTACCGCAGGTGCGCATGCGCAGCCGAGCCCGTTAATTACTCGGTCCACGCCGTGAACTCCATTTACCCACTGAAGGAGGGCCCTTACTCGCGCCATTCGCTGATGTCATGAGTACGCGCGGGTTGGCTACCAGCCATAAGGACAGCGTGACTCTCCTACCCGCGCCCCTTTGCAGCACCAGTTATACCTGCCCCTGAAGTTCTGGGAGGGGCCAGTGACCCCTCCCCCTGGGCGGACACCTCCAAAGGATGATGCCGCCCCCTCAGACCTTAAAATAGCTGCTCACCGGTCATGACCTTACCGCATGTCCATGCCCTAATAAATACGACGACCTGTGGAAAAAGATCTAAAGGATAACTACACTAACTAAATCAACACGACATGACATACCATCGTCAGGCTACTAGGGAAAAAGGCCTAAACAAAAATTGCAACCGACATTTTTATGTGTCAACACTACTTCCTAAATGGGAAATAAATAGTTAATACACGTCAATACACGCCATAAAAACAGGTATTCAATATACATGAGACACCATTGCAACCGACATTTATGTTTCAATACCACTTCCTAAATGGGAAATAAGTAATTAATATACGTCGATACACACAATAAGACAGGTATACCATATGCTCAAAAACACTGCCATGTTCCAGGGATGGTGGGTGGGGAAAATTAGGAGGCCCCGAGCGCGGGGCATGACCAGTGTGGGGGAGCGTCCAGGCGAGAAGGGGCCACCTGAGCGCTCCCCCCTCCTTTATCCTAGGATTGCGGGGAGGGGGCGACACGCCCCCTCCCCCAGCCCCCTAGCTGCCCGCCCCCCCGACCCGGAAGTCTGCACAGCGCCTTCCGGGTCAGGGGTCGGGCGCCAGCCAGCCGGTGGTGCGGCGCGCACCCCCCGCGTCATCACTGGACGCCGGGAGGTCACACCCCCACCACCGGGAGACAAGGGGAGAGGGGGGTCGCCGCGCCGCCATGCGGGCGGGGGGGCCGAGGGCCCCCCCTTTTCACATGGTCAGCGACGGCTACCGCCCCCCTCCCTGTGGACCCCCATCAACCCAGGACACACTGACACAAAACATGATGTCTTGGAAGGCGGGGGATCGCAAGACCCCCGGCCGTATTTATTAAGATACAAAATAATAAAATTATTAAACAAAAGATACCGTTTTATGCAAAATTATTCATGGACATTAGATACAACCATATCAACAAGCATGATATGCTAACCTTAACAAGATTCTAATACAGCTTGTTTCCTAACCGAATCTAACATCCTCCTCTGAAATTTTTGCATCTAACATTACTGGCCATATGGCGAGGTCCTAACCGGTGTCAGGTCCTACTACTAGATGCGCCCTTACCGCAGGTGCGCATGCGCAGCCGAGCCCGTTAATTACTCGGTCCGCGCCGTGAACTCCATTTACCCACTGAAGGAGGGCCCTTACTCGCGCCATTCGCTGACGTCATGAGTACGCGCGGGGTGGCTACCAGCCATAAGGACAGCGTGACTCTCCTACCCGCGCCCCTTTGCAACACCAGTTATACCTGCCCCTGAAGTTCTGGGAGGGGCCAGTGACCCCTCCCCCTGGGCGGACACCTCCAAAGGATGATGCCGCCCCCTCAGACCTTAAAATAGCTGCTCACCGGTCATGACCTTGCCGCCACAGGCCAGCATTGTTACCCGACGATCTGACCTCCCCTCTTCCTACTCCTAAGAAAGGTCATACCCGCCTCGCCAATCCATCTAGCCACGCCAATGTGTTATTAGACCACAGGACGTTCCCTGCCTCAGTCAAGTGTACCCCGTCCCTCAGGTAGAAATGTTCCCCCCAAATACACCCATGAGGGATCGTCTGCAACCGGGGGGCTCGAAATAATTTGTCCCGTTGTGTGTTGAACCTCTTTACCGAGTGATTCAACGCCTTAACCGAGTCCCCCCCTCGCCACTGCCACCGAGGTATAAGTTGAGACCGAACTACCGTGCAACCCGGGCATGTCTTGGCCACCCACCCCGCAGTGGAGATGATTTCCTCGATAAGGATGCGCCTACCTAATTTGGCCCGATCATTTCTCCCCCAGGTGAAGTATCACCACTGACGGGGGGGGGGAGCGGGCTGCTGGGATAGGATTTTCTGAAAATAATCTCCGAACTGACTGAGACATAAACCCCCCCTCCCAAAGAAGAAGACTGCAAACCCCTTTAGCTCAGCCCTTTTCTTAGTGTCACCTGCAAGAAAGACATTTTTAGCGCGCCTCACATACGAGTGGCCCACAATACACGTCACCAATGTCCGTTGCTCCTTTTGTCGCTTGTGTTAGGCTGCTGAAATTCCTTGATGCCCCGCGGCAAGTACCTCCCCCACGTAACAGGCTTAAGAAACTTTACCCGCCGGCACAGCTTTAACCGTTGAAATGGCCGCTCATCACACTTGATGCCTTTCCTTGACGCTCCCGATCTAGGTGTAACGATCCCCTTGGCTGTCCACCTCTTGCAGTTGTGGTGTGGAGCCCTTCCCAGGTATCAACCATGAGTCCGGTCAGACATAAAACGAAATAACAAACACATACGATTAGTGCTTCTGGCTACCGGACCGAATTACAGTACACATGCCCGTACTATGTTGTCACCCGCTAAGCCTTAGCTAAGGTCTGCCGCAAATGCATTTCCATCCAACCTGCAACCGCCAGTGTGTCGCATAGCATCAGTCTTGTGCCACCTGTGGAACATTTACATTAGGGCTACCGTGAGGGTGCCTGGTAGTATGACCTACATGAAAGCCTAGATCTGCAGTCCACAGTGAGTGCAACAGCCCATCCATGATTACTTCAGGACAATACACAGTGTGAAATGCCGTGCAATAGCGCTGTATAGTTGGGTAGGGTTTCTGGCTTCCTAACGAAAGCTGCCCCACACGTGTCTGCATTTATCGTCCCCGGATGCATGCCTTAGCTGGGAATAACCCCAGATGTATTCCCCTCCTTACTCGCCGCCGCGAGTGGTCAGCATAGCATCAGATTGTGTTACATGTCGCGCATTTGAACTCAATGCTACCGTGGGGTGCTTATTGGTATAGCCTTGCCCAAGAATTAACCTGTAGGCTACAGTGAATGCCATAGCCCCCCCCATGATTACTTACTGTCGATACCAAAGCGCACTACCCTCATATGGAGCCCAGGGCTTTAGACACCGGCCCCCACCTGCCTATGTGATGCCGCAACTAGGCGCCGGGACCCCTTTTGAAGGTATGACAATAGGGGCAGGGTGTGTAGGATATCAGGACCCCAAGAAAGAAGTCATTCGCGTGGAGAGGTTCCCACGAGGGTTGTAACTATCAGTTCGGTTGATGCCATTGATAGTACTTCTAAAATGAGATGACCTTGTGAGGTAAAAGCTGTCCCCCCCCAACAACAACTCAATGAGAGATACATATTATCAGTATCAAACCCCTCCCGCCCGACTGTTGGCTTTGACAATGGCTGACCCCTGCGTAATATAACTAAGGGGCACCCACATCCTATATATATTATTGAAAGAAGTCATTAGCGTGGAGAGGTTCCCACGAGGGTTGTAACTATCAGTTCGGTTGATGCCATTGATAGCAATTCTAAAATGAGATGAACTTGAGAGGTAAAAGCTGTCCCCCCCAACAACAACTCAATGAGAGATACATATTATCAGTATCAAGCCCCTCACGCTTGACTGTTGCCTTTGACAACGGCTGACCCTTGCGCAATATAACTAAGGGGCAACCACATCCTATATATACTAGTGGGAGGATACCCAACTTACGCCCAGTGAACACCACGCCCATAGAGATGCTCTGAAGTCTTCAACAGAGAGCAGTACCCCAAGTCCAATTAGACCGTTTCAACACCTTGAGCAGAATGGGCATGATTCCCTTAACAGGCTGCATGTAACAGGTGACCCTCCCGCTGCCAGCTGCACCACCTATGACTTTGCCAATCAATTCATAATTTACCGTCATATATCATAAATCGTGATGCAACATTAATTTCAACAGATCTGGGTTTAATCCGTTACCATCAAATCGGTCTGCGAATCAGTCCGACCTTCCTGCCTGTATAAAGGCATCAGCAGCATAAGAGATGGGCTTTAGGCATGGTCTGGACCTTCCTTTTTAGGTCTACTCTATTCTAGTGAGTCCTTTGCGTGCTGCATGTCCTCTGAGAAAATTACCTGAAACTAATAAGCATGCTATGGCATGTCAATTTCTTGGCTGACATTTGGTATGGCTGACTCATTAGACAATAAGACAGGGGGGGGGAGCCAAATGTTGTGAAGCTAACACGCAAGTGTGACATGAATCAGCCAGCACACAGGTGATCCAGAAATTGCATTGCCACTATCTGTGCTTAGCATACATGCTTAGCCCATTTCGAAGCTTTGTCCTGTCCTCACATCAAGGCATACAACCTAGGCATCCTACCCCTTCTTCCTGACTACTGGCTTTGCCAGCAGCCGGTACGATAATTAAGCAGTAACCATGATTTGTATAACATTATGAACAGGTTACCTCACAACAGGACTGCTGCCCTTGAGTCCTCCAAAAGAAAGCTGTAACCCAGGGCCAGGTGCACCATCTTACAATGCCGCGGTATGCCCGAGTAAACACCTGAACTCAATGTCTTTAAAACATTACGCTCCACCTTCCGTGCTAAGCAGGCTGTGACAAAAAGGTCCATGCGGAAATGAGCCTAGGAGTTAAGCACTAGACTTTTAAGCACCACCACAACCTAAATAGGCAATAACTGGATAAAATTGAGAGCGCTGTCCTGCCTGCAAACATCAAACCCTGCTTACCGCTGCGGGGGAGGCGCCCACTGCAAACACTACCTCCAGGTACCCATGCTTACTCGGGAACAACGGAGACTCAGTTGAAGAGTGGCAATGCTACTTCCTGTCCTTACCAAAATGCTCGATCTCTCCTAATCTCGCCGCCAGTCCAGCAGGATCCGTCGACAAAGGAGAACCTCGGATCTTCAATGGCGCTGTACTCCTCTTCAGATACTTGCGCCCATTGCAGTGCCCGCCGCGTCTCGTTCCCGCAACCGCTGGCTCAGAGGCTGCCTTCATTCGCCAATTCCGCCGCCGGTTGTCTTCCCAGACCTGCAGGAAAATAAAAGAAAATTAGGAGGCCCCGAGCGCGGGGCACGACCAGTGTGGGGGAGCGTCCAGGCGACAAGGGGCCACCTGAGCGCTCCCCCCTCCTTTATCCTATGATCGCGGGGAGGGGGCGACACGCCCCCTCCCCCCGCCCCCTAGCCACCCGCCCCCCCGACCCGGAAGTCTGCACAATGCCTTCCGGGTCAGGGGTCGGGCGCTAGCCAGCCGGTGGTGCGGCGCGCACCCCCGCGTCATCACTGGACGCCGGGAGGTCACGCCCCCACCACCGGGAGACAAGGGGAGAGAGGGGTCGCCGCGCCGCCATGCGGGCGGGGGGGCCGAGGGCCCCCCTTTTCATGTGCTCAGAATGTGCTCAGAGTAACTAACACTGGTTCAGATTAATTCAGGTATTTATTATCTACCACTTATACAACAGCTATATGGAACGAAAAAGTTACTCCTTAGGGTAATTCGAAATATCTCTGTCTTTTCTTGTCAAACAAATCCATCAACATGTCGCAGCAATCTAACTCACTAGCCTCCCTCAGACAACATGGACGAGGCTTAGAAAGCAGGTTTGTTGACAAGCTTTCTGCCCTGAGAGTGTCTCTTTGTCCTATTGACAGATGTTTTTTGTTAACCAACAAAACTGTACTCATTTTATTGACCTCAGAAGGATAAAAGGATGAGTGCAGGCACTGGGATGGAAACTTGCAAACAAGGGGTGCAACACAGATACCTGTAGTTAATGTGTAGTACATTGAATGCAATCAGTTTCACTGAGCCACCAGGCACCTAAGTCATTGCAAAATTCATTTTCCACCGGAGCAGAACTGTGTCCTTTTCAGAGACTGAGCATGATTGTTAATTGAAAGATATACTGATAGCATGTGTAGCTACCACATGCATGCCCAAAACAGCAGTAAACGCAGCTTTCTCTCTAGCCATTTCTGTCAAGGACTCTCACCATCATCACTGACTTTGATGAATGGACCTTAAAGATGCAAATATTAGGTCTTGACATCATGTAAATGTGCATTTGCAAAAGACGCATCGTCTGTGTTTCTGTAGCTTGCATTCAAACATGAGGACTGCCTGGCCTAGCACTGGAGAGCTCACTGTATGCCCTATTAGCTCCATGAGCGGCCCATGTGCTTTTTTTGAATTTTTGGAAAAGATGAATTTACAGCACAGCTTAGTTACGAGCGGCGTAGCTGCACTCTTGCCCGTGAGTTTGTGACAGTGCCCAGACAGAAATTTTGCCCAGATTTGCCAGGACTAAAAGCAAGGTTAATGGGAGCTCTAACTAACTTTACAGCACTAAAGTTACGGACATCATCTAAAGATGTCCCATACCCAAAGCCAAACTGCAAGACCTAATCCATTGTGCTTTGCATGCGTGGGTTTGAACCCCTTCCTCCTCGCCAAATTTAAGTTGTGACGTAATAAGAGGCATGCAGCCAAGGATTTAACTTAGGCTGAGTTTATTATCACAATTAGATAAGAGGGTAAAAAGCCACTGCTGTCTCTCTGCCAGACACGCTCCAACTGTCACTAAGTGGAACCTTTCCAGAGCGAGTCACAGCAGTGGAACGTTACTACAACATTCTAGGCCTTAACATTCTACATGGAAACATCCTGGATGTAGATCATAAATAAGGCTCCCTGTTTCCGTTTTTACTGATTTTTACAGTTACATACAGACAGAAAAACATTTACTCTCCTGCCTGTATTTATTTTTAACTGTGGAGAAAAACTGAAATTTGGTTGTTTTTGAGTGATTCTAAATACTGTCAACCGTGACTCCCAGGCCAATAGCTGTGTGGATTGACAGGCCCAGGTTTAAAAAAAAAAAAAAAAGGAATTTTAGTAAAAAGTCTCAAACAGTGATTTCAGTCTAAAAATTGGATGTTTTCTTTTAAGTGCATATTTTATCACCTAAGTGTTTATATCATTGAAATCTGTCAGGCGGTCAGGCACCAGTGTACATTAACTGGTTAAATAAATGTAGAAATATACATATTTCAGCTTCATTTTTTCACAAAACCTAAAATAAATATGGATCAATTGAAATAAATTGAGCAAAAAATAAACATGGATAAATACAGACGGAAATGTTAAAAAAAAAACATAAAAACAGGAGCCCTAATGATTACACATTGTAAAGTTCCGACCCTCTGCTAATTTTTACAAAAGGGGCATATCTGTTACAGACTTGCTCAAATTCCCCTAGGTTTTGACGCAAAGCCAGATCAACTATAATGGCCTGAGCTAGCTTTGAGTCGAAACGTAGGCCTAGTGAAACCAGGTTCCAGCGACGGGATAGCTGGTGCACAGTAACTGGTGGTTCAGGAGAGCACTCGGCACTGGACACATAACTTCTTAACCAACCCTATGTCTTTTAATTTATGTCTAGTATCACCTATTGCACAACTAAGCACAAATGCCCAATTTTACTTCACACAACGGAGCATAGTGGGGAAAATAGCACCACTGCATTGCATAAATGATTTCAAAAACTGCACAGCGCTGATTTACAGAGAATCACCCACCGATCATGTCATCGGCTGCGCTCACACAAACGTGGTTGAGGGTGGCTTTGTGGCTAGAGCAAAGGCGAGCCAGCAGTTTTGCAAGTAGCATTGTACCCCAGGTGCACCCTCCAGTACAATATCTTATCCCCCAAAAATGTGTAGGACAAGCCATATTAGATGTGGACTTTGACATAAAGCACATAAGTAACATACTGTTACCCCTGGTGTAAAGTAACATACAAATTCAGAAACCAAGTTAGCACTCTTTACAAAAAATATCTGCTGAAGTCCATGTCATAGAATGTCCTTAAATTGTATTCTTATAAGGTATTAAAAAGAAATACAAAATAAAGTTGTATACATCTGTGGTGGCTCTTCGCCTACCCGCAGCCAAACCATCAGCTGCCTTTTTGACTGATTCATGGTGTACAAATACCACATCTATCCATACATATAGCGAATGATGCCTCAAAGTAAGGATTATAAAATCAACACTGCTGAATAGCCTTGTATAGCAAATATGTATAAAAACCTATAGCCATAAGACATCACAGCCAACTCGAGTTTCGCAGCAGAAAGTTGCTTTCTCCTTGCTGTCCAGAGAAGGTTGTCTTCCTATAGATTTTGATGTGGATACTAGCCCCACAACAATAAGGTAAATTCTTATTTTTGCTATATGACATTTAACATCTAATTCTTCCCTGTATAAAATGGAGGTGCAGAAGCCTGGAGATTTAATATTTTAATAACACTAAGGGCCTCAGACTTTCTACATTTATATATTCTGATATATTAGGGCCATTATTACAAGTGGCCTGATACATTCCTATGTGAGTGCAACCTCCAGGTACAGTGCATATTACAATTATGAGCTTGACCGATTTCCTCTCTCCTGGTAAATATGGAATGCAATAAAAATACATTCCCAGAATAATTCTGGTAGGTCAAGCCGGTCCGTGAAACACTGGGACATGTTGATTTTGGTGTGGTAAGTACCAAAACCCACTTGTTATTTATCATTATCAGGGAAACTCATAATAGGTGCTATTTATCGTAACCGACAAATAATAAACCCCAAAATGTTATTTATCAAGTGTGATCAATATTGCATCTACAAATGGTCACACATAACAAGGGTCGTAGTGGGCGTCCTCAACTTCTCTCTGTACTATAAATGTCCATAACTTCCTCATCTGAACCCCTTGCCCCGTTTGATTAAATCGAGGAGGCCTTTGTCTCAACTTACAAGCACTAGCTGGAAAGGTTCGAACACTGTGCTTTCCATGGGTATCTCCTTACACTCCCGGTAAACAAGCTCGAGCTTTAGTAGTTGCGCCTCCCAGCCTGGTCCTTTCACGTCACTTCTCGTGTGTTCACCATCCTTCTGAAAGTAGCTCTAGGAAGACAAATGATAGAGGTGTGATGCATTGCTTCGAATGTTTTCAACAATTGCTTCCTGATGTCAGCCATACATTCTGGCTGTTTGTGACATACCAGGAGTGGGTGAAATGACAGATGAACAGGGTGAGAGAGCAACACGGAAATGGAGACGGTGTCATAGCAACAAAATAAATGCACACCCATGAAGTGCTAAGAGAACAAGTAAAAAAATAATTCCTTCAATATAAGCAGTGGAACTATACAAGGAATCCAATCAGAGGACATGAAAGGACAAACGCAAGAAGCAGAACAGAAAATAGGAAAAAAAACACTGAATAAGTAAGGAACTGAGAAGAAAGCTATGTAATTAAGAATATCTATAATTTGTGCAATGTGCCATGAGGTAACTATAACTATAACTCGTGCTGCAATCATGCAGTGTTGTCATAAATGATGTAATTTCAGGTGTTACCAATGATGTTATCAATTCATGTAATTGAATATGTCATGAGTGATGTAATACTGTGTAATATGTGAGGGTATAACAGTGCATGGCGAGGGCGCAACTTATAGTTACTTCATGGTGGTTACGGCTGATGGAGCGAGATAGAAAACAAAATTTTGTTTAAACTCGCAAAGTCACATTTCCATAACATGAATAAAATTATTAATGATTTGTGATATGTCGTGCTAATACAACCTAGATTAAACTTTACACGTGGGGGGACTAACATGTGTGCTCATAAACGTGCATAAATGTTGCATCTTTTTGTTCGTGCAAAATAATAAAATAATTTATTGTTTTCGTTTTTGTCATTACTAACTGCTGCATACTTAAAATAAGCATGTGCTTGTTTTGCTTTTCCTTGTCTGTGTGATGTCATTTCTACTATTCTAGGTGCATATGGGTCTCATAGAAAAACGGAGGCTGGTAAATATAAACGCTGCTTTATTTGTTTGCAATGGCTAGGTAACAATTTGATTAATCGGGTGGGTTAATTATTTAGTAAACCATGGGGTGGATACAGAATATACTTTATTTCTTACATTAATACTTTTCTTGTGTTTGTTTTATACTAGAAATCATAAGTTGCCTGCTTTTGAGGCCTAGCTATTTGAGCCGCACAAAAAGAGCTAATCCATATTTCTGCAGAAAGTCACGAGACGCCCATTCTGAATTAAAACGTTTATTGAAGCTGCATTCACAAAGCAAAAACTGATGAGCTGACATCATTCTGTCGGACATGGCCAAGGTCGAAAATGAACTTTTTGTCAGTCCTTAACTTGGCATCCGCGGAAGTTGCACTGTAAGACTATGGAAGCTGCGAGGATGACTTAAAACAAAGTTGCAATCGCAGGAAGCCTCTGGCTTCACGAGGAAGAGACAATGGTCTTTGTAAGACATGATTTTGTGGAACTTTTTAAGAATCGGGTGACATGTCACTTGTCACTCTCAGCCAATGGGACGTCGAGTATTTCTGAAAACTTTCCTTTGCTAGTTTAGTTAGCGTAGAAAGGTATAAAAAGTCATGCCCTTAGGGTTGGGCTGGCTGCTGCTTTCTGACTTTCCGATGAGGGTGATGTGCTGTTGGACTTTGCGTGGAGCACGTAAGAATCCTCAAAGAACTTTACTTTAATTTCTGTCTATTTAGCTCAGTTAGGGAAATAGGTTTTAGAAATGCTAAACTTTATATAATTTCTTTAAATTGATTCAATTGCTTAAATTGTACTTTTCTTATTTCTTACCATCATGCTTGCTTTATTGCAAATAAATTTCATTTATAAAACTTACAACTTATATACCATAATTTAGAAAATAAAATCTTACTTTTGACAAACAAGCTGGTCTTGGTTATTTAGAAGTATAGGTTACCTTTAGCTAGATCACATCGCCTATAGTGGTCATTTAAATGATTGGGTTTTATTCTAATGACAATATTCTTTCTGCAAATGTATAAAATGTTTATAGTTTGTAAATAATGTGTATATAGATTTATTTTGACCACCTGATTCAGTAGGCCCAAAATATATCAGGTTCATAAATGGGTCCATGTATAGTATAGAATTTTGTTTATAGGTTATGAAATTGGGTAGCGTAGTTTATGATATATTTTCTATAGCCCGCTGGATCAATTATCTGGTAGCAGAAATTGATGGTTGCTAAGAGGTAACCAAGGTAACATGTTGGTTGCTAAGGATTGCGTCATGGTATGCAAATAGGATTAATGTTTTAACACTTGTTAAGTTCGTTTTTCGTGCCTATCTGTAAGCTATACCGGTATAGATTGTGTGGCGAGAAATTAGTCACGCAAGCCATCTGTTCGTTTGTAGTGATATCGCCGAGTATCACAAGAGGTATCGCCGTGTACCATAGTGTTGTCGCTGAGCAGCACAGTTTTAGGGCTAGGTCTGAATCTTGAATAGTGAGGATTTTCTAAGAAATCAAAGCAGCATGAGAATAGGGACAAAGCGCCTTCCATAAAACTCACTGTGATGAGAGTATTAGTTATATCCGAGCTTGAGTGAAGGGTAAATTTTGCGTCGGTGCATGATTATCTATAAACAGGTTAGAGTCCTGTACGGGTACATGTTTCATATCTATAAACAGGTGAGAGCCCTGTACGGATAACGTCGTTATTTTGCTAACGGTGCATGTTTTCTATAAACAGGTGAGAGTCCTGTACGGATTTCATGTGTGTTTGAATTTAGGGAATTTTCCGTGTAAAAGTGCGAGTTTGAATTGTATTTTATGTTCAAGTGGAACTCTTAGAACTTTCACTTCGCGGTGGGTTCAGAGCAAAGCGAGTTCATAATTATACGTGTTAGAAGGGTGGGGTAAGGTTACTCTACTGACAATTGAATATTATCCTTAGTGTGAATAGCGCCGTCTATTCCGAAGTGTGGATACTTGAATGTATGTAAACTATCCTAATTAGTGAAACGAACAGATGTTGTCTTTATAAGTCATTGTTAAGAATTAATTTACACTGAAAAGTGTTCTTAAAATGGCGCTGTGAAAAGATTTTGTGAAGGAGGGGTAAGCGCCAGGAGTGAGAAGCGAGAAACCGCAGCTGCTGTGTACGTCACAGAGCCGCGCTGGGATTGGGTGACCTACGTCACAAGCTGTATTATGATTGGCTCCTGAGTCTCTGACGGCTTGTGAGCTGATTGGTCCTTCAGAAATTCTCCAAATTTATTGGTTGAGCAAGAAACTGACGTAGCTCAACCGCCATTGGCTTGTTGGTGTGTTTCGCGTACGGATTGGTTGTTTTGCAGAACATCCCGGAAATATTTTACGAACAATTTTGTGAATTAAATTTAACTTTTAAAAATGAGTTATCATTTTAAACATGTTGAGAAAAAGACAACATTATTTCAGAAATTTAAGAATTTATTTTCACCTGACAAGAAAATCGAAACGCGAGGTGGTAAACTACTTCATAAGTATAAAACACCTGCAGCGTACATGGAAGGTGAATACGGATATCATACTGTGTTATGGTTCGACAGTTGGAAACGCTATACTAAAAACGATGGTGTTTTAGCTTGGCCTGATGATGGTTCATTTAATGTAAGAGTTTTAAGAAACTTACGAGAGAAAATGAATGCTCTTGTTCCAAAACCGAGACCAACTCAATTTGAAGCTTTAGTTGAGTGGGAAGATGAAATGTATCAGTTACAAAGAGAAGCTAGTGGAATTAAAAGACCTTCTAAAAATCCATCATGGAAAAGAGAAACTCATGAAGATAGATTGCGAATGTGGAGACAGGGAAACATGAGTGAAGGATTGTATTTAATTCATGAAATGGTAATGGGTTCTCCTACAGGAAAATCTATGGAAAGTGAATCTGAGGATGCAATTATGGAAGAAATATATACAACTGCTAGAAATAAACAGCCTAATCAGCCTTTGAGACCTCCTAGATCATGGTCTACTCCGGTGGTTTCTACTGAAACTTCACCGAGTGCACCTCCAATTAATGAAGCTCCTAAACTTTACCCAAATAATTGTGAAATCACTGAAACTCCTAGAAGATCAGAATTTGAGAATGCTCGAAATGAGGGTAGACATTTTTCAATGACTCCAAGAGCAAGGGAACCTCCAAAAGATTATACAAGAGAGACAAGAAATGTTGAGGATGATGATTATAATGAATACTTAAGGTCTAAAGAAGAATTAATCAAAAGAATGACAAAAGGCATGGAAGCTGTTACAGTTCCAGTAACAATAGGTCCTGTTCAGCCTGTATTTGATCAAAGAAATACAAACAAAACTGGATTAACTATTCCTTTAAATACAGAAATTCAAAAGCCTGCTGAAAAATCTTATTCAGACTTGACAGAATTAAACACTTCTAGATCGAGAATGCCTGATTTAACCTTTAATGAGGATTTATCTCCAAAAACACCAATGGGTGCTATGTCAGATGTAGGAAGTCCTGAAGTCAGGGTAACTACACCAAAGCTTGATGTGGCCAAATTAAAAGCGAATATAGAAGAATTAATAATTGGAACAATTGGCCCAGATAGTTTAAATTACTATCGGGATGATGAACTATTATTCATTTGCAAAAGTATTCAATGGAAAACGAAAAATAAATATGATCAATTAGAGGATCTAGCTACAGAACTTGAAATCGATGTGAGTAAACAAAAGAATTTTGCAAAACATTACAGATTAGATTTCTCAGAAAGCGACATTGAGAGTTTGAACTCAATGGGAAGAATAGTTCACATTAAAGATTTAATTGTCTATATCAAAAAGCTAGGAGAACTGAACAAATGGAGAGTGAAATGGACTAAAAGGAAGGAAGATGAAAGATTAGAAAGAATGTCAAAACAATTTCCAATGAGAGAAGTTGCAGGTGGAGGATATGTTCATGTCCCATGGTCGAGACAAGACATTCTGTTATTCACAAATGATTTTCCTAAATTAAGAGAGAAACCTGTTGAGTGGTACAGGCAAGTCGATAGATTTATCAAAGTGTCAAAAGTTCTGTGGATTGATTTGGATGGATTTTTTGACATTGTTGTTCCATCTGATCTTTGGACAGAATGTAAAATATCTATTAGTTGGCCAAAAACAGAACCTGAGCGAATCAAAGAAACAGGTGCCCCAAATCCACTTGTAATGGATTTTTATGAGAAAGTAATTGTTTGGATGAAAAACAAAATTCCACCCAAAGAAGTTGATTGGGTTAAAATAGAAAGAACAGAGCAGGAAACAAAAGAATCAGTTCATTCTTTTTATGAAAGACTACTATTAATCTTTAAACAATACAGTGGTTATGAAAAATTAGATGAGAAAGACATGAGTCATTTTATCTATAGATTTGTTTATGGACTAAAACCTGAAATTGGAGAAATGATCCGAACTAGTATTGTCGGATGGCAAGCACTATCTATAGATGATATTTTAAGGAAAGCAAAATATTGTAGCGATGAATTAGAAGTAAAACAGAAGAAGCTAAAGGAGAAAGCCATGTGGGCACAGGTAAAGGTGGCTGAGCAACAGATTGCCAGCATGGGAAATAAGAACACTAATTTTGTTCAAACTGGAAATACGAACCAGATACAAGGAAAGTTTAAAGGTAATAATTTTCAAAAGAAATTTAGCCCAAAGATAGAAGAGCTGAAACAAAGATTACCTTGTTTTAATTGTGGCGAAATTGGACATTGGAGGGACGAGTGTCCTCATCCTCCTAGAAACTTAAAGAATCCCTTATTGAATCCACAGATGCAGAATGGTGTTAACGTGCAGCAACAGCTACAGATGCAACAGGGGTTAAATGAATTTAATATTCAGCGACAATTACAACAACAGCAACAACAACAGGTGAATAATCGTCAGGACCAGTTGCCACAACCACCTTTTCCGAATTGTGGGGGAGTTCAAAAATATAATCCAAACGTGGGATTTCAGGGATGTGAACAGGTAATAAAACCACAAAAACAACAAAAGCAGCAAAGGGTTCAAATGCAAAATGCTTCACAACAATTTTTATTAACAGAAAGCCAAGACAGTGATTCTGATGATTATTGCTGACGGTGCCCGAGAGAGGAGGAAGAGTGTGTTGTTGGAGCCACTCTTGAGGTTGACCAGTCTGGTCCTTATGTAAACGGGAAAGTTAATGATGTAGACATCACTTTTCTAGTGGACACTGGTGCTACCCGTTCTACTGTTAGATCAGTGGAAATTGATAACCTACCTCTCTCTGGGGATACCATCCAAGTTGTCGGAGTAAGTAATCAGCAAATTAAAACAGACTTAACTGATCCAGTACCAGTTGAAATTGGAAATTACAGAGACAAACACAGATTTGTGGTTTGTAATAGTAGTCCAGTAAATCTATTAGGTAGAGACATTCTATGTAAAATGAATTGCAGAATATATTGTTCTCCTGAAGGAGTTGAGTTACAAACAATGGAGGAAGATGGTTTGTACAGAATGACAATGATGATGATGGAAGCAGAAGAAACAAAATTGTTTCCTGCATTTGAAGAAAAAGATTTACCTGAAGAGCTAAAAGAAACAGTGAAATCTGAAATATGGGATTTTACTGGGAATGAGATGGGTCTGATGAAAAACGTAGATCCTGTTAAAATTGCATTGAAGCAGGGAATAGAATTTCCAAACACTCCACAATATAAAATGAAAACAGAGACAATTGAAGGTATTACACCTGTAATTGAAAAATTAATCAAGCAAGGTGTATTGAAAGAAATGAAGAGTAGCTCTTGTAATTCACCAATTATGGGAGTTAAAAAGGCTAACGGAACATTTAGGATCGTACAAGATTTGAGAAAAGTTAATCAAATTGTCATTCCATGTTGTCCTGTGGTTCCAAATCCAGCAGTAATTCTATTTCAGATTCCATATGATGCTGAATGGTACACAGTCATTGACCTTTGCAATGCATTCTTTACTGTTCCTCTACACCCAGACAGTTATGAAATCTTTGCTTTCAGATTCCAAGGTAAGACCCTTGGATGGACAAGAATCCCTCAGGGCTATACAGAAAGTCCTTCAATCTTTAACGAACTGTTAAAAAGATCATTAGAAGATTTAGACTTACCAGGTAGGTCTACGCTGGTGCAGTATATTGATGATTTGTTAATAGCTGCAAAGACAAGAGAAAATTGTGTAACAGACACAATAATTCTGTTAAATCGCCTTGCAGAAGAAGGACATAAAGTGTCCCCAGCAAAACTACAGTTTTGCAAACAGGAAGTGAAATATCTTGGTCACAGAATTGCAAAGGGAAAAAGACAAGTAACAATAGAGAGAATAAAAATGATTCAAGCAATGTTACCGCCAAGAACACAAAGACAGGTCAGAATGTTCCTGGGAATGGTAGGTTACTGTCGACAATGGATAAGTGGATTTTCAGTAATTGCGAAACCACTACAAAGACTGACCAAATCAGATGTAAAAGATCCAATTATTCTCAATGATGTTGAGATGGAATCTTTTGAAAACTTGAAAAAGAGCTTATGCCAAGCTCCTGCTTTGGGTATGCCGAATTATGAGAAAGATTTTGAACTGTATTGCAGTGAGAGAGAAGGATGTGCATTATCTGTGTTAATTCAGAGACATGGAAACCTAAAGAAACCTATTGCATATTTTTCTGCAGTTCTTGATCCAATTGCAAAAGCATTACCAGGTTGTTTAAAAGCAGTTGCAGCTACAAGTATCAGTCTTGAACAAAGTGAAGGAATCATTATGGGATTTCCTGTGAAAGTTTTTGTGCCTCATTCAGTTGAAATATTACTGACAAGAGGTAAGACTCAACATTTAACAAGTAGCAGATTGACAAAGTATGAGAAAATCATACTAGGAGCAGATAATGTTTCGATTTCAAGATGTTTGAATCTGAATCCTTCTACATTACTGCCTGATTCTGAAATTGTTGATGACATCGAGACAGAACATGAATGTTTAGATGTCATGGAATTCTGCACAAAACCAAGAAAAGACATCAAAGACAGACCTTTGCCTGAATCGGATTTTGTCTACTTTGTAGATGGATCATGCTTAAGATCCGAAGGTGGTGTCTTGAAAGCTTCATACTCAGTTTGTACAGTCGAAGATGTTGAAGAAGCATCATGTCTTGAAGGAGTTCGTTCAGCACAAGTGGCTGAATTGATTGCTTTAATTCGTGCATGTGAAATATCAAAAGATATAAGAGTTACCATCATTACTGATAGTCAGTATGGGTACGGAGTTGTGCATGATTATGGACAACTCTGGTCACAGAGAGGATACATGACATCAACAGGATCACCAATTAAAAATGCAGTTTTCATTAGAAGATTAATTGAAGCAATACAATTGCCAAAAGAAATTGCCATAGTCAAGTGTGCAGCACACACTAGAGGAACTGATTATATTTCCAAAGGAAATGCCTTCGCAGATGAAACAGCAAAGTACTGCGCAAGGAAAAATTATTCTTACAATCGGAATAGAAGTACAGAAACTGATTCAAATTCATTAATGCTAACAACTGTTGTAGAAACATGGAATGAGATTAGAGATTTACAAAACGAAGCAGATGATGAAGAAAAAGACCAGTGGTTAAGATCAGATTGTAGACAACGTGGTGAAGATGGAGTGTGGGTTTACAAAGATGGCAGAGTAGTTTTACCAAATTGCATGATTTCTGACATGGCCAGATTATATCATGGTCCTGCACATTTAGGAAGAGATTCTATGGTCAGACTGTTTAAAGAAACATGGTTCAATACCAAGTTTAGAACCATTGCAGAATCTTTTTGTCAAAGGTGTTTATCATGCCAACAAATGAATCCAAACAGAAAATCAGTGGTGGGGACAGGAATAATTGGTCGAGAGGGTGGTCCCTTCACCAGGTTACAAATAGATTTCATTGAAATGCCCTTACACAATTGTTTGAAATATGTACTTGTAATTGTATGCTTGTTCTCAAGGTGGGTGGAGGCTTTTCCTACACGACATTGTGATTCAATTACAGTAGCAAAACTAATGCTCAGAGAAATCATCCCAAGGTACGGTTTTCCAGTTACTATTGAGAGTGATGGAGGAAGTCATTTTGATAACAAACTATTGAAGTTAATTTGCGAAGCTATGAGCATTGAGCAGAAAATACACTGTGCATACAGACCAGAGGCATCAGGTGTAGTTGAACAAATAAATGGAACTATCAAAAACAGAATTGGAAAAATGTGTCTAGAGACAGGAGTTAAGTGGACTGATGCTCTTCCACTTGTTTTGATGTCAATAAGAAGTACACCAGATAAAAAGACAGGTTTGAGTCCTCATGAAATTTTGATGGGAAGAGTTATGAGGCAAGCTTTTGTACCTGTAGGTAAACTGTTGAGCATAAATGACAGTGCAATTTTGGATTACTGTAAAAGGTTATCTGATATGGTAACTTCTGTATCTAATCAGGTGGGAACTGAAGCACAATCAAATGACAAAGTTTTGACACATGATCTGAGACCTGGAGACTGGGTCAGAACGAAAGTACATCGGAGGAGGAATTGTCTATCTCCTAGATGGCAGAAACCTAGGCAGGTAATCTTGATCACTACTAATGCTGTAAAGTGCAGAGGATTGAAGCGCTGGATTCATCCAAGTCATACTATTCCAATACCAACTCCTGAGAATTCTGATGTTGAAAGTGATACCACAGATGACTCTGATTCTGAAGCAGAAGACAGAACAGAAGGTGAAGTAATTCCAGATTCTGAAGATCGACAAGAAAGTCGACATCTGGAAACTGTGCCAGTGAATGGAAATCTGACAAGAAAAGACTTAGAAATAATTGAAATAGATTCTGAAGGTGAAGAGAATCTGTTAAAAGGAAAGATAACTGAGGATTCGGTTGTCTATATTGAAGACAAAGAAGCTGAACCAAAAGAAGTTTCAGACCAGGAGAGTATCGAAAGGCAGAGAACAAACTCTGAAGTAAGGAACAAAAATCCGAAATCTGGGAAGCTAGAGGTAATTGAGGAAGAGGAGGAGAACGAATTACCGAGTACCAGTGATGGAAGACAAAGTGAAGTTCCTGAAGGAGTGAAATTGCCGTATAGAGAAGTTCCTGAGTCAATTGAAATTTCAGACTACGAAACTGAGGAAAGTGACGTGGAAGGTGGAAGTGAAAACGGAAAGAAAAGGACTTGGAAGTCAGAATCAAATAATTCTGAACCAAAGAAAAAGTACGTGAGAAAAGCAAACTTCTGGCCTGGTGGAAGGTTGAGAGTGAGATTAATTAAAAAGCCAATAGAACAAGTTGAAGAAATAAGTAGTCAAAAGAGTCCTGGAAAAGAAGTTGGAGTTGGGAGGAAAATAGAAGTGATATCAAGAAAAGGGAAGAGAATAATTAGACCAAACCAGAAATACAAGTCTCCTGAGTGGACTTACTTAGTAATTCCACCTGTTATTGACATATATGATAGTAGTGAAGAAGAGAACGAAATCCAAGAAATTAGTGACAATGATTAAAGTACAGAATTATTAAATTGGCAAAAGGCTGAAGAAATCCTGTTAGTTGACACAAGGTCGAAGAAAAACTGTTTAGTAGACGAAAACTTATGTATGACATAAGGTCGAAGAAATCTTGTTTAGGGTTATAAAAGAAAAATATATTTTAAAAGGGGGGTGTATATAAATTTTAAAATTTATTTTTATTTTTGAGGCTAAAACTAACCTGAAAATGCCTTACATTAAGGAGAGCACTTCAAGATGTTCTGTTTTTAAAAGATGCTGTAAGATGACTCTGGTGTGTCTGCTCATTTTAGTTCTGCTCTGGTTGGTACTAGCTGTGATCATACCTTTAGAAATGAATAGAGAATTACACAAAGTTAACATAACAAGCAAAGCTCTGGTTAGCCAAACTAAACATAGTGCATCTGCAAAGGTTATTGATCATCAGCCTAACATTCATCAAGATAAATCAATAGGTGATTTTTCAAGTAATACTTTCACAAAGCTTTTGAGTGAATATGTAAAGGTAATGGATGCAAAGGATTGTTATGTATGCGTTAAGTTACCCGCTTCTGTTTCTGAGGGAGTAACATATAATATGCTTCCTCTTACTTATGCTGTTACATGTAGTGTATTAACTAGTTTATTTTATCAAACTGGTCGTTTAGAATATTACTATTCAAATTATGATGAGATTTTTGCTAATGTCAAGATTGATAATGCTTTAAATAAGCATAAGAAAGCTAAACAATTGAGAGAATATTTCCTTGTTACTAATGAACTCACTTATGAGTATGCTTACAAGAATAATCTAACATGTAAATTAAGTGCTGAAGGGAAGAAATTTCTGAATATGGTTGAGGAGAGAAGAGCAATTTATAAGAGAAATGAATTAGTCAAGCAGACTAAGTCATCATTCTGGCAAAAAGAGGATGAGAAACTAAATGGCAAAATGCTTGAAAATATTGCAATTCACATAGACAAACCTGTTAGTGGAAAACTTTGCATTAGAAGAGATAACACTCTTTTTGATAATTATTTTGTAGGTGCAAGTAACTGTGAAGATACTTATCAGATTATGGGAGGTTGGGGATTTAAAGGTGGAAAAGATCCTATCTTTCCTGGAATTTATTTTGTTTGTGGTGACAAAGCCTACTACAACCTTCCAGATCATTGGTATGGAACTTGTTATGTGGGAATTGTTTTTCCTAAAGTGTTTCATGTTGACAGAGATTCAGAAGGATTATTTAAAATCCATAATTATGTAAATAGAGCTAAAAGAGAAACTTTTACTGAAGTTCTGGGAGATATTTTTCAAGCTGTAATACCTTTTGTTGGTATAACCCTAAATGCAGGGAGAATCAGAAAATTGTCCACTATAGTTGATAGATTATCAACTGACACTGCTGATGGGTTTCAATTAGTGAATGTTGAAGTTATTGCAATTAGATCCATGGTAATTCAAGACCGTCTTGCTTTAGACATACTCTTAGCAAAAGAGGGAGGAGTCTGTGGCATTTTACATGTCCAACATTGCTGTACATATATACCGGATGAAAGTAAAAATATTGAAATGTATATTAAGAATATTACACAAATGCATTCTGAAATAATTCCTTTAGAAGAAGAAGATTTTACTGGGAAACTTTCAAATAGGTTTCAAGCAATTAAAAACTGGTTTCATAATATCGGAAGTTCAATTCTTGGCAAGATTCTGGCACCTTTGATTATAATAGTATTCATTTTTATTTTGACTAAAGTAGGTTGTTTGTTGCATAAAAGAAAGAAGCATTTGAGAGAAAAGAAGAGAATCTATAAACTCAGAAAAGAAGAGGAAAGGGAGATTGAGTTGCAGGAGTTACATAGAGAGCGTCATGTTAATTGCAAGGATTATGCTGAAACAGACTTTTAGGTTTACTAATACAATGAATTTGAATCGATTTCTTATAAATTAAATTTACCAAAATTTTGAGTGCTGGTGTGGTGATTTGTTAATCACCAGATGAGGGAGTTGATGGAGCGAGATAGAAAACAAAATTTTGTTTAAACTCGCAAAGTCACATTTCCATAACATGAATAAAATTATTAATGATTTGTGATATGTCGTGCTAATACAACCTAGATTAAACTTTACACGTGGGGGGACTAACATGTGTGCTCATAAACGTGCATAAATGTTGCATCTTTTTGTTCGTGCAAAATAATAAAATAATTTATTGTTTTCGTTTTTGTCATTACTAACTGCTGCATACTTAAAATAAGCATGTGCTTGTTTTGCTTTTCCTTGTCTGTGTGATGTCATTTCTACTATTCTAGGTGCATATGGGTCTCATAGAAAAACGGAGGCTGGTAAATATAAACGCTGCTTTATTTGTTTGCAATGGCTAGGTAACAATTTGATTAATCGGGTGGGTTAATTATTTAGTAAACCATGGGGTGGATACAGAATATACTTTATTTCTTACATTAATACTTTTCTTGTGTTTGTTTTATACTAGAAATCATAAGTTGCCTGCTTTTGAGGCCTAGCTATTTGAGCCGCACAAAAAGAGCTAATCCATATTTCTGCAGAAAGTCACGAGACGCCCATTCTGAATTAAAACGTTTATTGAAGCTGCATTCACAAAGCAAAAACTGATGAGCTGACATCATTCTGTCGGACATGGCCAAGGTCGAAAATGAACTTTTTGTCAGTCCTTAACTTGGCATCCGCGGAAGTTGCACTGTAAGACTATGGAAGCTGCGAGGATGACTTAAAACAAAGTTGCAATCGCAGGAAGCCTCTGGCTTCACGAGGAAGAGACAATGGTCTTTGTAAGACATGATTTTGTGGAACTTTTTAAGAATCGGGTGACATGTCACTTGTCACTCTCAGCCAATGGGACGTCGAGTATTTCTGAAAACTTTCCTTTGCTAGTTTAGTTAGCGTAGAAAGGTATAAAAAGTCATGCCCTTAGGGTTGGGCTGGCTGCTGCTTTCTGACTTTCCGATGAGGGTGATGTGCTGTTGGACTTTGCGTGGAGCACGTAAGAATCCTCAAAGAACTTTACTTTAATTTCTGTCTATTTAGCTCAGTTAGGGAAATAGGTTTTAGAAATGCTAAACTTTATATAATTTCTTTAAATTGATTCAATTGCTTAAATTGTACTTTTCTTATTTCTTACCATCATGCTTGCTTTATTGCAAATAAATTTCATTTATAAAACTTACAACTTATATACCATAATTTAGAAAATAAAATCTTACTTTTGACAAACAAGCTGGTCTTGGTTATTTAGAAGTATAGGTTACCTTTAGCTAGATCACATCGCCTATAGTGGTCATTTAAATGATTGGGTTTTATTCTAATGACAATATTCTTTCTGCAAATGTATAAAATGTTTATAGTTTGTAAATAATGTGTATATAGATTTATTTTGACCACCTGATTCAGTAGGCCCAAAATATATCAGGTTCATAAATGGGTCCATGTATAGTATAGAATTTTGTTTATAGGTTATGAAATTGGGTAGCGTAGTTTATGATATATTTTCTATAGCCCGCTGGATCACGGCTACAACAGTTAACTATATCTGATGACTTTCAGTGTTTTCATTAGTTTGAAATGTTTTGTTGGAACTGAAATTTTCACCTCACTATATTGCCACTTTAACCATTGGTTTTGTCAGAGAATTTCACTTTTTTTTGTTTTAAGAAAAAGTAAGATATTCTTACCATACCTAACTACAGGTATTTGAGCAAAACATCAAAAGAAATATAGTAATACAAAAATAATGTGTCAAGAATACCAGGGATATCAAAAATATCGTCAACGGTAATATCAAAGGTGAAAATATAATTTTTAGTGTTTTAAATATTCGTTATAATCAATATCCTTGTAGAAAATATCGCTGAATGTAATAATGTTTGTATGTCTTAATTACCATAGAATTTACGGTAGTGAGTTTGATTGTGTAAGTATATTTTTTATTATTTTGTTTTTAGTAATATAATATAGTTATGGAATTGCTGAAATGTAAATATGTTTAGTTGTATTAATGTATATAAATAATTGTATCTTTCTTTTAGTGGCGGGATATTGTTTGTTTGGGATTCGGCTGGAGTGATATTACAAACGATACATATATTTTAAATTTAATTTTAAGGTAATTGTAAAGATATGCAAATTAACAATTTAGAAAATGTATTTTGCTGTATTGATATTTTAAATACATTTTAATTTTATTATAATGAAGACGTATATTCATGATATTAAATAAAAATAGTAATTGTAAAAATCTAGAAATATACTTTTGTAAGTTATTTACATTTTAAATATTTTATAACCAATTTCTTTTCATTGTAAAAATATTTTACTTTTTTGGAATTTCAAATTGCAATTGTATTGTAAAAATATTTTTTATTTTGTTGAATTATTAAATGTATACTTTTTTATGATGTTAATTTTGCATTATGATTTTTATTTTTATTTATGGTTTAAACTTTAGGAATGGTTGTATATATTTGTTTAAATAATTTTTAATAGTAATTTTTTTATAGGTAAACATGTATATATAGGTTTGTAGTTTTGGTTAGTGTGTTTTTAGACAAAATTTTAATTTTATAGTAAAACAATGTGTGTTAGTATGGAGTATTGATTGTGTTTTCAAAGTGTTTAATTTGTATTACCTTGGGTAAAATGTTATATTTTGAAGTGGATATTGTAAATTTCACCTCTTTAGCGTCCAACAACGTCTTGGAGTGGGAATAGTAATGTCACCCCTTTAGTGTCCAACACCTTCGCCCAATACAGTTTAGATTGGAGTGGGAATATTAAGGGCCTGATTCCAAGTTTGGCAGTCCATAAACCACCTTACCACGGTTGGGGTCTGACCGCTGTGAGCTCGGCACTCTGACTGCCATATTACGAGATGGTTGGATTGCATTTGCAAAGATCGCTGGCGAACCGCAGACACAGCCAGCCAACTCTGACAGCAGCAACCACGGAATGGGCCAATGAGGCTGTGGGAGGCTAGTACTGCCAGAAACCACTGGCCCAATTGCAAGTTGCATTACAACCGGCGTGACCAGGGCATTCCAACTACCACATCTGAGACAGCAGAAAGGGAGGGATATACAGCCAAAACTCATCTCTACTCACCTCTACATGTCTTCTTCCATCATGGAGCCGATCGGACACATCCTGCTACTGCTGTACCTGCTCGATCACATCTAAAACCTACTCCGTCACAGACAAAATCGGCGGTAAGTCATACAACTACCTGTTTCCACAGACTCCTCAGAAAAACGATGGCCCCTCATGGACCAGACAAGGGAGTTGGGTCCCTAAGTAATATAAATGTTTACAAGGACCCTGTCTGGGATTGTTTCATAAGAATAATCAAAGATATAACTGTAGTATGCCATCCTAGGCCAAAACGCATGTACTTCACAGGCACACTGTACACAAATTGAGATGTGTTTGCAAATTATATTCAGTGATAGTGATGTGTGCATTAGTTTGTGTTCCACAACAGCACCTCCTCATCAATATCACACCTTTTAGTCCCTTTCACACATATATTTTGCCCTTTATCTCTTGTCTGGCATGTTACTACTGATCTTCAAACATCATGCAGCTTACAATTTCTCAAGTGTTGTTAAAGTGAGATTTAAGTGACTTCAATTGCCATGAACCCCTGTCACTCCAACTCCAAACAAGATGCTTGACTGTTTTACCCCTTCTCACTTGTCTGCCCTGTTACAACCGATCTTCACTTATCAAGCAGCTTACAATTTCTCATGTGTTGGTAAAGTGAGATTGAAGTGACTCCAACTACCATGAGGCCCTCTCACTCCAACTCTAACCCTAACCAAGATGCTATAGTGACACAGTCACAGTGCACACATCCCAGGTCCTCTTATGATGTAAAAGAAACATCTTCAGGGGTGTGTGAAAGTGAAACACACCTTCTCTGCTACAACTCTGTGTTGGACTTTCGCACATCACCCACATGAAAAGGTAATGTCAGTCAATGGGATTATATAGAATCAGTGTGAGATGCATTTTGAGGGCCGAATGGAAACACTCTCTGCAGGATGGCTATGTCTCCATCAGGGCGAACCCTGAAAGGCTGGAGACCTGGGGCACAGTAATTTTTTGCACATGCATAACAAACTCAATGTGTATTGGACCTGGGAACTGAAGTATATCAGGGACAACCAATATAACCAAGTGCCTTGCATGTGTAGGGAATGTGTAAGTGCAAATTATGAAAGAAAGCACAGCACCAACAGCATATGGCACAAACCCAGATGAAGGAGCTGTGAGGTACACACAGGAAAATGGACACATGTCCAGGAAGAACTGTACAAAAGTATGACAAGTTAGCACCCTCTATGTGTGGATAAACAAATATCTAACTTCAACACATCAAACAAATATCCAACCTACATCATAGGGACAACTGCAACCTAAATGGCATTCACAGTGGCCAGGACAAGCTGAAATACTTATCATATAACATGTCACCTGATACAATGTCTGCCCCATTTGGATTACATCCCACATAGACATCCATCCAACATTTCCCCATGTCCTGTGTAACTCCAGCACTGGCTCTAATGTCACATTATACTAACCTCAACATCTGGACCAGCAATCTGGGATGAAACAAACACAACTGTAGTCATACATCACTAACTATACAATAACATCAAATAGTCAGAAAAATAATGGCATGACCTGTGTCTTCAAAACTATGAAAAGATATTAATGACAGTATGTCACAACAAGAGAATAAACAAAGGCCAATTAGCTAGTGCATTCACTGTCCATGTGACACAGCACAATGCTGTGCCACCAAACGTATCCTTGCTGATACTTCCAGGGAACCTCCTCACAAAGGGGCATTCATTGGGCATAGTAGACACTTTGAAGATGGTACTTGGGGGGTGGGAGAGGTTTTGGGAGAGGTGGGTTTAGTTTTGAGAGAGGTCTCCTCGGGTTTGGGGGTTTTTGAGCTGGGTTGAAGGGGGTGGAAATGCTGTTTTCCAGGGGTGGAATAGGAAGGTGAAGGGATGTGTTTATCTTTAGGAGGGGTTTTATTGTGTTTATCTTTTTAGGGCTGGGTTCAGGGGGGTGGGGATGCTTTTTTTAAGGGGTGGAGTGGGAAGTGGAAGGGATGGGTTTTGGTGTGGGAGAGGTTTTTGGAACTGTGGGAGAGGGGGTCAGGATTCAGAGGGATAAGGGCAATGGTAAACATGAGATCCTCACGGGGAAAAGGGGTAGGGTGTTCAGAGGTTTTTATTGGGAGGAAGAGGGAGTGGAACTGTGAGCTGGGTCTGCTGTTTGCACTGTATGCTGTGTTGTATCCATTGTGTGAGTGACTGTGAGCGTTTGCATTTTTTTTGGGTGGGAGTGAGATGGATATGCTGGATGTTGTGGAAGGGTCTGTGGCTGCTGCTGTGGTAAATGTATGTATGCTGAATGTTGTGCAGGGCTCTGTGGCTGACGCTATGGTGTCTTCTGAAATTCTGGGTGGTGTGAAGGAGTCTGTGGCTGTTAGTGTGGTGTCTGCCGGAATGCTGGGTGTTGTGGAGGGGTCTGTGAGTGCATTGTCTATGGATATGTGGGTCTGTGGAGGGCTCTGTATGTGTTGCTGTGATGCCTTGGGATATGCTGGGGGTGGTGGGGTGGTGAGGGAGGTGAGTGTCTTCTGTGTGCATGTATGTTTGAGTTGTTTTATGTCTTGCACTTGTGTGTGGTGCTTGTGTCTGATGAAGTGTGGACATGCTAAGTGTGCTTGGGATAGGAATGGGAATAGGGAATTTTGATGTGGAAGGGGCAGGAGGGGGGTTAAAGGTTGGTATGGGTGAAGGGCTGCTGTGAGAGAGGGGGCCAACGCCTGAGAAGGTCTCTGTAGGCCAGACATGGCAGTGTGAATGCCTTCCAGGTAGGCAACCATCTGGGCCAGCTGGTTGCTTGGCCCACAAATTGCATTCTGGACATCAGTCTGACCCACAGAGATGCTCTTTAGGTGGTCAATAGCCTCCTTGCTTAGGGCAGTGGGGCAGGGGCTGAGGTGCCTAGAGGGAAGTCAATCGCTCCCCTAAGAGGGGAGACGGATTGGCCAACTTGAGCAATAACAGGGAGGGTGGTGATGGGACTTGGGGTGGCGGACAAAGATGAAGGTGGAACTAATCCTGTTGGGTCTGCCAACACTTAGGAGTGTCCACCGGAGGATGACTAAGATGATATGGAGTTTGAGATGCTCTCCTCCGGGGTACTCCTCACTCCCTCCTGGTCACTGGGTCCCTCTGTGTCTGACGTCTCACATCCATAAACGCTGTGACCAGCTGTGTCCCCATCAGCGTTGGCCCAGTCTCCTCGGCTTGTCCTGGATGTATCTGAAGTGACATGTAACATGGGTTTATTTTAACTGCCTTTCCACACATGTCGTTCACAAATCAACAGAAAACACCGAAGAAGTGCACATATCACACCACCTTCATGGTTAATCCAAAGGTTTCAAATTTAGCATGAGCCCATGCTACATAACCTGCAAACAGTTGGGACCTCTCATGGCATAACCCCAGACAGGCCCAAATGCATTGATGGAATTATCTACAATCCATCCTTATGTCCATGTTAGCATAGATGATCACCTTGCAGACTTTGACACTTGTTGCATACCATTGTAAAAAGATGTGACCAAATAGGATGGATCCAAGTGTGAGATTTACACAATCTTCACATAAGGCCCAGGATCAAACAATTCTAACTATTACTCATAACACATCATGATGTCATGAAGGTCAAGTCGAACACCAATTTATTATTAATCACTGTTGTGGCAGACATCATTTCACATGCAGATGCTCATTGCACACTGATGACACGTTGGACTCCAAATTACATCATATGCCTACTACCTGAAAAGTCAAATTAAAGCTGGACATGTTCACTTTAGCTGTGTATCACATTTAGCAGATAAATGTCCCTGAAAAGATTGAGTTCCAAACATTTGGGAGATAGATGCTCTGAATTCACACAACACTACCCTCCATAGAGCCATATGAACATTCCCAGTCCTGTTTGGTGTAGCTGATGATTCCAGTCATATAATGTATATCCACAAGCCAATACATCTTTGAAGGTTTTGAGTGCCACTGATCATCTGTGACATCAAGATGTGGGATTTCTAGAGCCCCAATGGGCAGGCACATCACACACTCTTTGGTATTGCATACTCAGATTGCCTTGTAAGGATCAATGTAGACACTCACATATGATCCCCACACTTCTACAATTCACTCCCTCATGCATGTCACTAGTCAGGAAATGAGTATATTGAAGCACTATTTCAGATGAAACATCAGCTGGCAAATGCACACTGGTCAACATGTAGGCACTAATTCTGATGGCATCAGTGATGTTTGCACTCCCATTTTACTGTATGACCAGTACTTACTAATGGGAACTGTTGAACAGTCACTGCATGTACTGTGAACTCAATTTCATGTCAGATGCAATAGTGTCACCGTCAAATGAGAGACATTACTAAGGTGCTCACACAAGCAAGACAAGTTGCCTATGTGGTACAATTGTCATCCATATTTACTGAGAATATGAGATGATTACTCACTTCACTCAGTCAGGTGTCTGCTCAAAATGAGAGAATTGGATGTGAACAGGACCAATATGGTTGGTGAAATGCTTGTCTGTAACATTCAAAAGTCGGCAATATGACATGTATGACTCTGGTCAGGACTTACCACCATGTAACTGCTTTTGCAAATCATCTGCTTGGCTACAATATTCCCTATCACACAACACATTCAATGGTATGTTAAATGTCATCCTTATTACAGTGCCACATATGGCAAAATGGGTGTCCCGTGATGGCACTACAATCAACACAAACCTATTATGAGTTATTAGGATATTAAAATAAGTAGTCCACATGTCCACACAGCCCCCAGAGAGGTACCTCTCAGTGTCACACATACTAGCCCTTACTTTGTAAGCTTAGTCTTAGGAGGTTGTGTACTGTATAGTGTGGTACTCACCTCTATGGACCATATGCATCAATGCCATCGACCTGGCAGTAAAGGTGTCTGGACAGTCATGCACAGGTAGTTTACCCTTCAGAAGGTAAAAATGATGTGCTGCGTGTCATGGTACCTCACATTCCATTCCATGTAGGATGGCCCTGGCCTACATGATATTGTGGACTGCCTCAGTCATTGTAGGTCATGACCAGGATTGTGGTTAGTCATCAGATGAACACAAAACTCTGTCTCTATGCTTTAGCTGTGCTTAGCATGTGAAATGGACAAATGTAATATGTTGACCTTTGATGAAGGCTTGTGCTAGATGTCAATGTAATGTGTATGAAGCCAACAGTTATCCTCACACTTCCAGTTACAATCTGCTTTTACATCTACTGCATCCATACAGGTCAAGGCCTATCAGAAGAACGCCATTTGTACAGCCATCGCCCGGAAGGTGCAGACGCTGGAGGTCTTTAACTGGCGTAGTGCCCACTGCAGAAAGAGGTGGGAGCACATGCGGCTCAGGACCTGGAAGAATGTGAAGGTCTAGCTGAAGAAGTCCTCCCAACATTGAAGGGGCGCATGCCAGACCCCGACCCCCTTGATGGCCCGCATACTGGCAGTCGCCTACCTGGAACTTGGCTCATGGTGTGAAGCCTATACATAACAATGCGATACCAAAGGGGATGATGGACGGAGCGCTTGAGCAAATCAAACACTCATCCCCAGTCAACTGATCTGGGTTTAATCCATCATCATGCCCAACTCAGTGCGTTCTTAACGGCCACTCAGGCGTTAGACCCATCGCAACACGGCTTCAGACCCAGCCACAGTACTGAATCAGCACTAATTAAAGCTACTGAGGCAATCAGAGCAGTAACAGATGCTGGTGGTAGAGCAGCGTTGGTCCTTTTGGACCTCTCTGCGTCCTTCGATACGGTCCACCATGTGATATTGCTGGACCGTTTGCAGGCATGTGGGGTCCAAGGGAAAGCACTTAACATCTTAGAAGCTTTCCTTACCAACAGAGTTCAGAGCGTGACACCTGGTGACTACAATTCTAAACCTTTCGTTTTACCTTGTGGGGTGCCTCAGGGCTCATCCCTGAGCCCCACCCTGTTCAATGTTTACGTTACCTCACTTGCCCCAGTAATTCGAGCTTTCGGCTTTGAACTTACCTCCTATGCTGATGACACACAGATAGTGGTGTCACTGGGCAAAGAGCAAGGCGTAGCAAATAAATTTCAGGACTGTATGATGGCAGTTGGAAACTGGATGGCTGGAAATTGCCTTAAATTGAATTCGGCAAAAACGGAATTTATAGTGTTTGGTTCTAACGCCAACTTCTGGAGTCCAAATTGGTGGCCTGATGGTATGGGCAGTGTTCCTACCCCTGTGTCCAAGGTTAATAACTTAGGAGTATTGATTGATGACCAGCTCTCCTTTGGACCGCAGGTCAGGGCACTGTCCTCCTCCATCTTTTTCCTGCTCAAGACTATTCGTAAAATCCTCCCCTTCCTTCCAGATAGCTGCAAGAAAACAGTAGTTACTATGCTGGTTCTATCACGCCTGGACTATTGTAACAGCTTGTTTCTTAATGCACAACAGGGCATTCTGAACAAAATGCAGGTTCTGCAAAATGCCGCAGCACGCCTGATTACGGGCATTCCTAAGTACGCCTCTGTTACCCAGGAGCTTGTTAAACTCTACTGGCTCCCGGTGCGAAAGCGGATCTCCTTCAAGGCTCTTTGTATGGTATTCAAGGCCTTGCGAGGATTAGGTCCATCATCTCTTCAGCAGTATTTTCGTTGTCATCATCCTGCAAGACGCCTTAGAGCATCTGAGGCAGGGCTGATTGCGGTACCTCGAATTAGGAAAGCTCGATGGGGGGGCAGACGCTTTGTGCTGGGTGCGGCAAAAGCCTGGAATGCCTTGCCCCTGGCTCTTAGGAAGGTGACTGACCTGATGGCCTTTAGGAGAGGTCTCAAGACCTGGCTGTTTGCTCCTTAATTTCTTCATGGCCTTCGTGCTGAAGTATTACTTAGCGCCAGGACACCCACGGGTAACAGTGCGCTGTATAAATAAATAAATAAATAAATAGTCACTCCACCACCCAAGTTCAGACATGGCCATATGCAAATCAGTCTGACCCTGTGCCTCATGGGAACAGTACAGCCCGAACAGGCAAGCCATGATTTCCCTAAACAGGAAACAAGCATCCTGGGACCGTTTTCGGGTTCATTTGTTTTTTTTTGTTTTTTTTTACCGGTTTCGGGTTCATAACCCTCATCAGCCAGGCTATCTTGAATCCAGTGGCAGAGTGAGCAAGGGATCCACGTCTGGCCATACCCTGCCAACTTAGGGGGGTAAACAAAGCAAAACCAAAGGGGATGATGGACGGAGCACTTGAGCAAATCAAACACTCACCCCCAGTCAACTGATCTGGGTTTAATCCATCATCATTCTTTAGCTCACTCCACCACCCCAGTTCAGACATAGCCATATGTAAATCAGTCTGACCCTATGCCTCATGGGAACTGTACAGCCCGAACTGTCAAGCCATGTCTTCCCTGTACCGGAAACAAGCATCCTGGGACCGGTTTCGGGTTCATAACCCTCATCAGCCAGGCTTTCTTGAATCCAGTGGCAGAGTGAGCAAGGGACCCACGTCCGGGCATACCATGCCAACTTAGGGCGAGCAAAGCGATACCACAGGGGATGATGGACAGAGCGCTTGAGCAAATCAAACACTCACCCCCAGTCAACTGATCTGGGTTTAATCCATCATCATTCTTTAGCTCACTGCACCACCCCAGTTCAGACATGGCCATATGCAAATCAGTCTGACCCTGTGCCTCATGGGAACAGTACAGCCTGAACTGCCAAGCCATGTCTTCCCTGGACTGTAAACAAGCATCCTGGGACCGGTTTCGGGTTCATAACCCTCATCAGCCAGGCTATCATGAATCCAGTGGCAGAGTGAGAAAGGGACCCACGTCTGGGCATACCCTGCCAACTTAGGGTGAACAAGGCAATACCAAAGGGGATGATGGACGGAGATATTATTGCTGACTATTATTGCAACTCTTGCAGTGATGTTGCGAGGAAGATGTGAATGCTACTTATCCCCCTTTCATGCTGTGATTATGTAATCACTGACAAAGGATAACTGAATCATGTCTTATTTGCTATGTTTCTGACATCATGGCATCCTATGATTAGAACAATGGAATTAATGTGTTATCAGACCAGACCCTTGTATGTATGTGTTGTTGTGACATGGTAGTGATCCTGAGTTGGACATTGTTTACATACAATATACCCATGTTTCCAGGAAACCCTAGTTTTGACGTAGCAAAGTTCACCTGGTAGTACATTCACATTATTATATGTGAGAATTACAACAGGGACAATGAATTGGTGACCTGTGTATTTATTGATGTGAACAAGGATAATATCAAAATGTGTTAAAACTATTTACACATGGAGAAACAAACGATGTGAGTAGTCAGTCATGGTGGATGAAACCATTGTAGTAGAGTTCAAATTGTCATGAGTCCAAAGTCTAGCATACACCTCCTATCAGATATGGAAAATTGGGCAGAAATAGTTGTGTTGCACACACAGGAGGACATTAAGTGCAAGGTTTCTTCCTGACGGTGGTGGCTGGCTTGCCATCCTGAGCTCTTGGATTTTTGGGTGGATGTTCCCTCTTTCTCAGAGAGGAGGGATCCGCAACTGCTGTGGCAGGAGCGTGTGCAGGTGTGTCCTCCTCTGACACGGTCCCCCTTCTGGTGACTGCAGCAGATTTTGACAGTCTGGATGCACTTTGACCACAAGAAGGGGTAGATGCAGGTGGAAAAGCCCCACAGAGGCTGATGTTGATGTCCTGAAGCACCCAAACTAAGGAGGCCATGTTGGTGTTCATGCAGGCCACCTCGGTATGGATTCCGGGAACCTCCAGGTATGTAACCCTATGCAGCTGATTCATTTCTCGGATTTCAGTTAAAACGTGACCCACAACACTTTGGGAGTCCCGGTAAACTCCCAGGACTTGGGTCATGGCAGCCTGAGTGTCGATGTTCTCAGTGGGCTCAGTCTGCAGGCCTACAGTTACCCTCCCAGTGTGCCTACCCCATGGGTCTGTGGCCTTGGCTCAGACTGCACCCTCCCACTGGGTCCGGGTTCCTCCGTGACTGGAGTGGTGATAGCCGGGTCAGAATCCAGGCCTGGGGAGACCAGGATGGGACTCACTGTGCTAGGTGCACAGGTTGGAGGGGCAGTGGTTGGCTGTGATGTCTCTGCGGTGGTGGAAGGTGTTGTTCTGGGCTCAGTGAGCCCCACTGTTGGCATCTGCCCAGGCTGACCAGATGGGCCAGGACCGTCATCCACCTCTTCAGAAGTGTTGTCTTCACTGAGGGCTTCGTCTTGGCATGGAAAGGAATTCGGTCGGTTTCCAACCTTTGTGCAGGTGCAGTGGCGGAACGACCTGTTGAGAAATGGAGAACATTGTTAATGGTAGAAGTGAGGTATCTTACTTTGGAAAAGACAATGGGGCCCCTGACTAATGGATACAACCCTGTCAAGGAAAACAGTATTATTGGAAAACAAGCTGCACCGGGTTCAGTGCTGTATATTTTTTGTAGCAGAAACTCACAACCTGGCTACCTATATTACAATCGAAATACACAGACCCAATTATGAAAAATATATTTTTGATTTATTATTTTTATATCTTATTAAATTCATTTTCAAAGCATTTGACATACAAAACAGTTATTTACATAAGATAAAACAGTACATAAACAATGTTGGATCAAAGCATGATTATACCTTAAAAAAAAAATTCTAACCACCGAATAATACTCAACAGGAGACCCTACTTTAAACTGCAACCGTACTTAGAATATAGTTGTCAATTATTAAGCACTCAATACAATTTGATATGTAGATACAAGAGTTGGAAGCAAGATGATATCATAAAGTCCAATCTCTGAATATTGGTCAAGATGGTCATCTACAACGCGTTTCGGCAGAGCCTTCGTCAGGGTTTTTCTTTAACAGTGGTTACTAAAAAAAGAGGGGGAAACTGTGTTTATTAAACATTTTGAGAGTAATGGTTGAAAGATACAACCAAATAGGGTCCAAATGAGTTTACAACTTATACGGCTAGACATGTATATTAACAAACTAGCACCAGAAATTATTTTTTCAAAAAACACACATTTGATACTTGAAGATACTTTTGATCATTTGAGCTTTATCTGCAACCCTGAGAGTGTCCACAATTATAAAGTGCTATACAAGAGCCAATTAGAATTAAAAAAGGAAGAGACAGAACCATCACCCACCATAATTACAAGAACGAATTTAAACTTAACCTTTTCAAGGGATAAAAGGAGATAATGAACCTATGGAAAGAATTCTAAAGTTAACTACTAAGTTAGCCCTATTTTAATAGAGAATACTCACCCAATGTCAACTACTTCCATTTTCTATGTAAAATCGTCAAATTTGTCTCCTAATTCAAAAAATGTATCTGAATTCGGACTATAGGCTTCACTCCATAGTCATTATCATCTTAGCCTAAGTTACGCCTGATTGCCTATGAATAAGGAACGATAAGAAATATGGCTATATTTCATGATGTAGCCCACTCGAGGCTGTCCCCCACCCAAACAGGAGTGTCAAATTACCTTTAGCCGAAGTGTAGAACTTCATAATGTTAAAGGGACATCGAGACCGTTCGTCATATATTGAAGATAGTGTGCTAGATGTTATACCAAAAGAAACCACAAAATATTTTTAAATATTCGAAATGATTGTAATGGCTATTTAAAATTTAAACTAGGTCAGAGTAATTTCATAGTATGAGACTACAAACAAAATAGTACTAACCTTTCTTATTTAGTCAAGCGATCTGCTATAGTTACCATCGCGGAGATAAGCCCGCTGATGTGGTATGATTGAAAGAAATCGACAAAGACCTATTCAATAAGAAAAGAAAAAAACAAGAGAGGAACAGGTCAAGATTATGTGGACCTTTGGTATTAGCTATACACACTATCACACAATGTTTAGTCCTGAAATGAAACAGATGTCCTAACAATATCGATTAAAAAACGATATTACTAGACCGGATTAAAGCTCATCTCTGTATCGATTCCAAGTACCAAGCAGAGAGAAGCAGTATTACTAACCTTAAGTCTAAGTCTCTATTTTCTAAATGTGGTGTATGTATAGGCTTAGGCCAAGTGCCTGGTACGTTCTTCTTTCCTAAGACAGTTGAACGCCTATGCAAAATAAGGCAAAAAGCTGAGTACAAATAATATTTGTTCTCGAACTCTCAGCTCTAAAGATGTTATAGTAACGGCCTTAAACTGATCCACACAAACTCACATGAAGCTATCAAAGGGCCACTGCTATGCCCGAAAATAGAAAACTAACTTATAAAGTTATGCAATGTTAAATATGCCTCTGAATTCTGAGCTACACCATACTGATAGGCCAAAGGGCACAAAAAGATGTAACCTAAAACAATCCCAATCTCGTAATTAATCCAATTGGCGCCAAAAATCTAGAACGGGCCAATTCAAAATTCTGCATGTGTAACGAGAGTTCAAGGCAGTGTAAACTCTAGAACAAATTTACCCTAATAGCAATATATGATAGCTTGTAGCTCAAGGAAAATAACAAGCATTATATCATCTAGTATGCAACCGATGTTCTCTTATGGAAAGCCTAAAGATCTAACCAGCTGTGATGTCTCTGCGGTGGTGGAAGGTGTTGTTGTGGGCTCAGTGAGCCCCACTGTTGGCATCTGCCCAGGCTGACCAGATGGGCCAGGACCGTCATCCACCTCTTCAGAAGTGTTGTCTTCACTGAGGGCTTCGTCCTGGCATGGAGAGGAATTCGGTCGGTTTCCAACCTTTGTGCAGGTGCAGTGGCGGATCGACCTGTTGAGAAATGGAGAACATTGTTAATGGTGGAACTTAGTATCTACATCCACGTTGTTTGTGTCAAAGTAAATAGGGAACAAAATAGATAGAGATTCGTATTGCCATCTATTTGTGTGGAGTTGAAGTTAGTTACTAGATATTTGTAGACACTCAATCAGGCCTGAGCGTAGTTCGCTGAGTTTTGCAACACGGAACTCTGCAAAGTTACAAAAAACGCCGCAAACTTCTGTGAGTGGTGGAGTGCAGTGCAAACTGCAGTTTGAGCTGGTATTCCTGCTGCTCGGGTAGAAATTCTACCCTAGCAGTAGCTCCCACTCGCGAACTGGGACTGGGAACGAAAACCAGCCCTGGCAAAGTGCTCGGCCACACCCCCACCCGTGGGGTTGGGGGCCATTTGGGGTGCGACCAAGCTCTTTGCCGGGGCCTGTTTTCGGACGATTTTGCTACAGGGCCGATTTTGCTGCTATGCTGCTAAAACGGTCCTGTAACAAAAATGGCCCCCAGGAGCCCAAAACCGGCCCCCACCCTTGCGGCGCACCTGGGGATTGCCTGGTGACCGCAACAGCCAGTTCGGCCCTACTTACCGTTCGCGATCGTGAGTGGGGAAAAAACTCTGCTGCACATCGCGAAGCAGGCATTTTCTGCACTCCGTGAGCTCCGCGGAATGCAGAAAACTCTGTGAACGGAGTGAAGTTCACCGCCCAGGCCTATACTCAATAGATGTAGTAGATTTCATCAACTCAGTAGATGTGCAGATAGGTGGCTTTTTGGCTTTAGGGATAGATATGACATCTCCAAAACATCTGCTACAAACACAGTGTAGGCATAACGTGTATTTGTCCATTCCAAGGTCTAGTTGTGTCTAATACAGGCAAACACCCAGCTTGGTTGTATATTTAGCATTGTTCATCATGTGAAAAGTGCAAAGTGAAGGCGCCACCTCCCACTATTAATCTGTTGAGTTTTATTCATGGCTCACATATATTAGGGGTACACCGTTGTTATGGTGTCACTTGTGCCATCAATAGTTTCAGTGTATGAGACCAGGACACCTGTAAGCAGAGTTTTCAGATGTATATCTGAGTGGAGCATTGTCTGTCCATTGCACAGTCTGTAATGAGTGAAGATCAGTTGTAACAATGCAGAAAAGTGAAAATGGGCAAATGGAGTCTAGCATCTTGGTTAGAGTTGCAGTGACAGGGCCTCATAGTAGTTATAGTAACTTTTTTCTCCCCATACCAACACTTGACAAAGGCAACCTGCATGATAAGGGAACTTCAACAGTTATAGTTAGCTGACTGCTTATGCCCTCACATATTACATCACTTATGACATAGTCAGTGACATCACTCATGACATTTCAAATGACATCACTGATGACATCATCTAGTGACTGTTAGTGTTTTTTAAACATGTATCTGTCAAATGTATAGCAAGGTGTATTGGTGAATCAGTGGGTGTATGGGTGTCTGTATGGGTGATTCTGTGGGTGTGTGACTGATTGTATAAGTGAGTAATTCAGTGTCTAAGTGGCAGTATAGGTGTGTGAGTGGGTAGGTGAGTGGTTGTACTGCTGGGTGATTGGTTGTCTGAATACCTGTATGGTTGTCTGAGTGTCTGTGTGGGTGGGTGACTGCCTGTATGGATGAGTGGGTGGGCGAGTCAGTGCCTGTATGGGTTAGTGAGCGCATGTGTGAGTGATTGTATGGGTGAGTGTGTGTATGGCTGTGTGGGTGAGCAAGTGGATGTGTCAGTGGTATATGGGTGAATAACTGGGGATGTGAAAGGCAATATAGGTGAGTGATGGGGCATATGAGTGACTGTATGAGTGAGTGAGTGAATGTGAGAGTGGCTGTATGGGTGAGTGTGTGTTTGTGTCAGTAACTGTATAGGTGAGTGAGTATGTGTTAGTATCTGTATGAGTAAGCGAGTGGGTGTGTGTATCTACATGGGTGAGTAAGTGGCTGTGTGATTGACTGTATGGGTGAGTGACTAGGTGTGTGAGTAGGTCTATGGTTGACTGACTCAGTGTGTGAGTGGCTGTATGAGTGGATAGGTCCGTAGCTGTATTAGTTACTGAGTGGGTGTATGAGTGGCTGTATGGATGAGTGAGTGGATGTGTGTGTAGATCTATGAATCAGTGGGTGGGTGCATAAGTACTGGTATGGGTTTTGAATGGGTTTGTGAATGGTTGTGTGGAAGTGGGAGTGGCCATATGAAAGGTTCTATGGGGTTGGGAGTGGGTGCGCCAATGATTCTGTGGATGATGTCATCAGTGATGTAATTTGAGATAGCATCAGTGATGTCACTGACCATGTCACGAGCGATGTAGTATGTGAGGTCATAAGTAGTGCATTGTGGGGGGTCCGAGTGATACTTAGCTCAGCTAACTATTACTGCTGAATATCACTGGTTTTGTACGAGTGAAATCTGAGCCTAACTATAACGTCCCTGTAACCTTTGGTTTTTTCAGTGAATATATATATATTAACTAAATTCTTTTACATTAATTAAACACAACTTTAATGGTTTTATTTTAAAAATAATATTTACAAAATGAATGTAGGTAAATTATCTAATTAGCCAATAAACATTTATTGTGAAGAGTTAATGTGCTCTAACACTGTATTCTGTTTTAAAAGTGTTATTAGTTCAATGCTAAAAATAATTATTTCAATTTATTTGACAAATATTTATTCTTTTTTTGTAATTAATAAACATTATTCATTTTCCATATACTTTTCCATAGGGAAATCTCTACCATGGTGGTGGACACCTACATGTGAAAGTTAAAAGTAGTAACTTTACACTCTTAAGTTTAGTCTTTAGTGTCTCTACTCCCCTGAACTGAGGGTGAGGATACATGTAAATCTACACTTAGGGCCAGATTATGACTAAAGCAGTCCTGTGGACAGTCATAGCCACAGTGACGGTGTGGGCACGGGCGGTCCTAAAGCCCTATTAGAACATGGGCGGTTGGACCTCGATTGCAGCGCTGCAACCAACAGGAATCAGAGATCCCTAGCGGAGGCGTGGCGGTCTTGAGGTCACAATATGCTTGGCAGGACTGCCCCAGTCCCACCAAGCATATTAAGCATATTAAGTGTTTCTCTCTGCCACGGTGTCCATGGCGGTTCCTACTCCATGAAAACTGTGGTGGAGTGGAAACAAACACAAATAATCAAAAAGGTCCACCTTACGTAGAGTTAGTGTGTAACCAGATGTTAATGGAATACACAAAGTGTGTTAAAATACCCCTCACACACCAAAAGGGCCCTTGGTGTCATGCTTCATCATTGGGGTCTTCCCGCCCCGCTGCGGGACGGGGCAGTGCTGCGACAAGCGACTACGCTGGAGCACCTTTTATTTTGAGGGTGCTATGTGGGTGAATAGGAGTGAGTGTCAGTAGGGTCAGGGGTGATACTAAATAAGTGATGTTAAAAAATACCTGGCCTAGTGGCAGAAAACACTTTTTAATAAACACTGGCTGGTATTGTTAAAAAATCATGTGAAGCGGAGAGGTAAAGTATATTAATGTACTTACTCTCCTGTGCGGGTCAACATGTTTCGGGGCATAAAAACCCCTTCGTCAGAACCGGGGGCTGATCCCCGTGTCACTCACTAATGTATTGCCACAAAAATTATGGTGTATGTATTAAGTAATGATCAATGTGTATAAATTATAAATTATAAATATACATGTTCCTGGCTATATCAGTAATGCTGATGTAATAAGCCTGAAAAAACAATAAGAGCACAAAATTATAAATGCGCGGATCCCAGAGCGCAGGGCTAGTAGTTACCTGTAAGGGAAAAACACGACCCGAAAGAACACATAAATATATGAAATGTGGTACATAGTATCCAAGACTATGCTGGGAAGTGCCCTGTGGGTGGAGTGCTGAAGGAACAAAACAGTAAAACCACATTACGATACATAGGAACTCAACACAAAATCAAGCAATCATGCCAGCTGGGCTACATACTCAGGGTATTTGGAGTCAGTGCCCCATGAGCCGACTTTTGAACGAAGGGTACATTGAGGGTCCAGACTGTAAGAAGGGAGAGAAAAGGAACAACAGAAAAGAATGTTTTCTTGATCTGTCTATACTAGATAGGTGGTGGAGCTAAAGTCAGCTATTCCATTCGGCTGTGCCTTACTCACTTGACCCCCAGCACAGCGGTGATTCCTCCTTCGGCAGTGGCTTCCGTGATACTGTGAAGCTTGGGAGGAGTGCCTTTTATGTGGAGGGGTTAATAAGGTAATTGGATAATCATTGGTTTTTAGGTTCTGACTCGGGACAGGTGGGCTTTCAAGATAGAATTTTTTTCTCTTTCATTCTGCGGCGGCCATTTCTAACAGTCTAAATCGTTATCGAGGTACCGCTGAATTTAAACATGAATCGCCTCTATTCGAACAAAATACATAAAAAGGCTGGATGTTCCCCTAAAAAATAGCCTTTGTACACTCATTGCCCAGTCCGGTATGGAGCCGAGATAACGTCCGCTGTGGGCTGGGTTCTGCTATTCTCTGCGCATGCGTGGTGAAAATATACTAGTCAAAGTGCATCCATGCGCGCGTAGGAATTAAAACGCGCCTGTGCGTAAGAAATGTCTATGTTGATCAATCGGTTTTCATTTCTCTGAATACACACACGGGGGCGCATGGGGGATTTTGTGCGCCTGCGTGCTATATGAGTCACTGTATTAGAGTTCGTTTTTGGAATAAAGGTTTAACCATAGTTATTGAAGGGATAGAAACAGTGCTCTATAAAGCATGTAGGGAAAACCTGGCGAAAGATTCATTACTGGGACATAATGGCATTGTTCCCTTAACTCTCGACCCAGAAGGTACTCATATACAGATAGTTGGAGCTGTGCTCTGTAAAGGGTTGCGCCGGACATCTAGCAATGGATTTATAACTGGGACATTATGGTGTTACTCTATTGTGTCTAGAATCCAAAGTACTCCTGCAAAATAGTGTGTTCAGGTCTTAGTCAGCGAGATATTTGAAAAAAAGTACTAGACAGTTTCTAAAACCAGACAGTAGGGGTTCTCTTAATTGCTCAATTGGGACCATGGTATTTCGTCATTGAGGCCTGTTAGGTGGGTGCCAAGGCGAAACACCCAGCGTTGTTCTTTAGATAGGAGGTCCTTGTCATTGCTGAACGCCTCTATTATCGTCCATTTCAAATCATGGATGTTGTGACCCTTGGTTATATAATGTGTTGCCATTCTAGTTGTGGTTTTTTTACAGCGCACATTACTGCGATGTTCACACATTCGGACTTTGATTGGCCGGGTAGTCATGCCCACGTATTCTTTTAGGCAGGGGCAGGTGATCAGATAAACCACGTTGCGGATGTTACAGTTCGTGAAGGAGCGCTGCTCCCAAGAGGACTGGTTAGAAAAAGTGATGTTATGGCTTTTCTGCGTGTACTGACAGGACGCACATGAGCCGCAAGGGTGGTGTCCACTGACGGTTGTTAATCTCTGCGGGTCATTCTTAGTGCGATCTTTAGGTCTTGTGTGGACCAACATATCTTTAAGATTTTTACCCCGTCTGTGTGAGAACATGGGTCTCGGGAAATTGAGTTTCCCGCAGTGAAGCATTTTCCAGTGCTTGTTCACAATCTTTGTGATGCGGTTTTAATTGGTGTTGTATGAGGTCACACATATAGGACCTTGATCTGGTTCTTTTTGTACTGTAGGTTCTAGCAGAGCCTCTCTGTTATTGTTGCGAGCTCTTTTTAGGCCTTTTTTGACAACTGTTTTTGGATATTTTCTGTCAAGTAATTTACGTTCCAAATCACCTGCCTGGGTCTTGAAGTCTCTGATGTCACTGCAGTTTCGCCGGAGGCGAAGGAATTGCCCATAGGGTAAATTTTCACGTAGATGTCTCGGGTGGAAACTGCTGTAGAGTAGCAAACTGTTTTTTGCTGTAGGTTTAAAGTGGGTACATGTTTCTAATCTACCATTGGTGGGATAGATATTTAGATCTAGGAAAACCAGGTTCTCCTTGGTGGCTGTGTGGGTAAATTTAAGGAACCTGTCTTGTTGGTTCAACCAGATCATGAATTGGTTGACTGAATCTTGGTCCCCTCTCCAGATCACAAGCACGTCGTCAATGTACCTTTTCCATGTCACCACATGGTTCCTATAAGGATTCTGGTCGTTGAGGATTTTCGTTGTTTCAAGGTGATGGACGTAGAGTCCAGCTAGACTTGGGGCACAGGTACTCCCCATACTCGTGCCATGTTTCTGTAAGTAATACGTGCTTTCGTATTGAAATAAATTTTTCTTCAGGGACAGGGAGATACACTCAAGTACAACCTGTCTTGGCGTATGGTATTTCCAATTTGTGGAGAAAAGGACTTCTTCTATTATCTCCAAAGTTTCTTGGTGTGGGAGGCTCGTGTAGAGGCTCTCCACATCTAAGCCTAGGAGGAGGTCCTGTTCTGGATCAAAAGAGACTTCCCTGATCAATTGTAGCACAGCTTTTGTATCTTTCAGATACGTGTTGGTTGATTGTACTATGGGCCTGAGGAAAGCGTCGGCAAACTTTGATAGAGGTTCCAGGATAGAGTCAATCCCAGATACTATAGGGCGTCCTGGTGGGTAAGGAGCGTCCTTATGCATTTTGGGAATTGTGTAGAAATAGGGTGTTTTTGGCTTGTCTTGAATGAGGAAGTCACTTTCTTTTTTAGTGAGCCAGTCATGCGCCATGGCCTCTTCGATCATTATTAGGATACAGATCCTGACCTCCTCTGTAGGGTCTTCTCTGAGTACTTGGTAGTTACGTCTGTCGTCCAATAATTTCTTGCATTCCCTGTCATAGTTGGTATAGGTCTGTATGACCGTTGCCCCACCCTTATCGGCTGGCTTGATTACTATGTCCTGATTGTTTGCTAGTTCCTGCAGTGCCGCTTGTTCCAATCTGGTGGTATTGTGGTAGGTTTCACCCGTGTCCGTTGGTAAGTTTTCCAGATCACCCATGACTGCTTTCTCAAATGCCAGAAGTTCAACTGGTAGAGTAGAGTCTGGTGGGGTGAACGTGGATTTCTTTTTAAGACCTGTGTCAGATTGATCAGCAGTGTCTCTATCAGAGCTCTGGAAAAAGGCTTTCAGCTTTAGTTTTCGTATGAACTCTTTCATCTCTTGACATACTTTAAATCTATCCATCTTGTTGGTTGGTACAAAGCCTAACCCTTTACTCAGGATGTTTTCTTGTTCTTGTGTTAATTGGTGATCGGAAAGGTTGACCACTAGGTTCCCCGGCTGGTGGATGCTGTTTGGCTCCGGGTTGACACACCTGGGGGTGGTGCTGGTTGTTGGTTCCAGTGAACCTGGGTCCCTTTTCGATTTCTGCCTCTCCGGGGTCCTTGGCGCTGGCCTAAAAAAGGCGGCTGACCATAGTAATTGAATAGGGGTGCCTGTTGGTCCCAAGGGGGGAACTGGTTACCAAGGTAGGCAAGTCCCGGTGGATATTGCATGTAACCTGGGGGTGCTGGCATGTATGGTTGCTGCCCTTGATAGGGTATCCTACCTCTGCCTCCCCGTGGGTACGGTCCCCTGAGGGATGATATATTTATGTGTTCTTTCGGTGCGTGTTTTTCCCTTACAGGTAACTACTAGCCCTGCGCTCTGGGATCCGCGCATTTATAATTTTGTGCTCTTATTGTTTTTTCAGGCTTATTACATCAGCATTACTGATATAGCCAGGAACATGTATATTTATAATTTATAATTTATACACATTGATCATTACTTAATACATACACCATAATTTTTGTGGCAATACATTAGTGAGTGACAGGGGGATCAGCCCCCGGTCCTGACGAAGGGGTTTTTATGCCCCGAAACATGTTGACCCGCACAGGAGAGTAAGTACATTAATATACTTTACCTCTCCGCTTCACTTTTTTTTTAACAATACCAGCCAGTGTTTATTAAAAAGTTTTTTCTGCTACTAGGCCAGGTATTTTTTAACATCACTTATTTAGTATCACCCCTGACCCTACTGACACTCACTCCTATTCACCCACATAGCACCCTCAAAATAAAAGTTGCTCCAGCGTAGTCGCTTGTCGCAGCACTGCCCCGTCCCGCAGCGGGGCGGGAAGACCCCAATGATGAAGCATGACATCAAGGGCCCTTTTGGTGTGTGAGGGGTATTTTAACACACTTTGTGTATTCCATTAACATCTGGTTACACACTAACTCTACGTAAGGTGGACCTTTTTGATTATTTGTACTTTCAGGAGAGGAGGACGCGCCCACCCTGGTGCAGTTCAGCACCACCTCTTCACTCCCCCTTCTTGATAATTTTTGGAGTGGAAACAAAGCCATGGGGTGCCATGGGGTGCATGTAAGAGAGCACATGTTGTACCCCCCTGTGTGCATACACCACAATACATGCACTACAAGGACTGCACCAGTCCATGCCATGCCAGTACTGTCTTTGACGTTCCTATTGCGGTGCCTATTTCATAGGCACAGCCGTGGGACTGCCAAAGAACTACCTACCAGTGACTGTGAAAGTCATGATCTGTCAGGCAGTGCACACACAAGTTTGGTGGAGTGGGAGCGTGGCGGTCTGGCTCCCGCATTGCCAAACTCGTTATTGGGCCCTTGGGTGTTACTCTACACCCAGAAATGGTGAATAGCGAAAAAAGTGTAGACTTACACCCAGGAGCATTAGTAAATTTATATGTGAGTAATCTACATGTGTAAATTTGCCTTTGTGAATAGGGCTCTTGATTGAGTAGATTTCAACAGATTTTCCCCCTTCCCCCACAGTTTCGAATTTTGCCATTTGTAAACTTTGCAAACTTTCCAATTGTTATTTTATTTATAACCAAGCTAAACTTTTTCACTGCACAAATTTTTTATAGAGTAAAGTATCTCGTAAAACAGATCAAGGACAACTTTTCAGACACAACTATTTTTATAGCAAATGTTATCACAACTATTATTTTGGTAAATAATCGCTGCTTTATGTAACTCCCCATGGATTGTGCAGTTAGAAAGTATTGTTTTTCAGAGGATAAGGCCCACAAAAAATGTGGAGGTTTCCAACAAACATATATGACGTACAAGCTAGCCGAAAACACATTACTCACTCATGCATGATGGTGGTTGTAGAAGAGTGTTTGGCTAAAACTGGGACTCTCTTGCATTCGCTAGGTTTCATTGGCTATTGCATATTTTATATATTTGGACCTTGGCTGGTATTTTCCGTTTTTTGGGCCTCTGGACCCTCATTCAGCCGAGAGAGAAGACAATACCCTTGAAGGAGCAGCCAGAAGAGTGAAAGGCTCTCAAAGCAGGGGGCGGGCTGCCACTTGTGCAATGTGACAGCCATGAAATAGTGGAGGAGAAGGTAGGAGTTAGCTTATGATCTGAAGTCTTTGGTACTGGGGTCATTGGTCAACGTCCATGACATGAAAATAGTTTGAAAGGGGTCAGAGGACAAGTTTGTGCCATAGTCAGCATTAAATGCACCTGGAATACTCACACTGGTGTTGGACTACCAAGTTCATTCCCAGGACTTCAAGAAGTCGTACCTCAAAAGTAGCCAGTGAAGATGTTTATTTGGCAGTCCCCTGTCCAACTTCATGTTACAATGTCACTGGAACCTTTAATACTGGTGGCACAATTCACAAGCTTCTAGAATTGTGGAGCTCAATCAATCACAGCCAACAAGACACTAACCCGACATGAAGCGTGGTGAGGAGAAACATCTTGTCCCTCTGGGCTTAAGAAATGTAATACACGGGCTATCAGAAAGCCATGCATTGTACGGGACAGGGTGGGATAATGCAAGCTCAATACAGATCTAGATTCAGTTCCTTCATCTTCTCGTCACGCAGATGCTCTCCTGTTGGCTCTGGCCAGCTGGAACGCAAAGTTATAATGTCCTATGGGTAACTGCTTCCCTTGAATTAACCCCTGCCTTGCTCTTTGTCCACCTAGTTAGGGGGCACATTCTCTCCCCTCACCATGCCGGGTAAACTCTTCTTCCAAACAAGGTGTAGCTGTAGGGCTTCTTCGATAAGAAGGCCATTAAGGTACAGCAAGAAGCATAGTTCTTCCTGGGCTGGTGCACAGTGCCTCCTTCTAAAATCTACACAAAGTACTACTACTACTGGATAGATGGCAGCAATGTTATCCTTCTGTTGGGGGGGGGCAGGAAGGCAAACCCAAACAAAATACAAGAGATGTTTTTAAACCCTTGTCCAATTGGGGCTTCAAGCAGTCGTTCTTTGCTGTTGCAAAATAGGGGAACAAGCTCACACACGCTGGTGAATGGACCGTGGAGTGCACCTAGACTTCATCAGCAAATTATTTCTGGTTGTTGGTAGGACTACAGCAGATATGGTGTAATAGAGGAGCGCAGCTACTGATGCTAAGGGGAGAACAGATTAGTAAGAAGGTATATCTTTCCCCCAGTTGTTCAGACGTCTACGGTAGCTCAGGGAAAGAGTCTCGGAATACAAAATTCAGGTTCCGAGAGCCACACCGAAGGAAAACGATAAACTGCTAATTTTCCTTTCCCATCATCTTCAAGGAGCAAAGCAGGTCACTGCCATCATCAAATGAAGGGGCTCTTTGAAATTATGAAGATCAATGCGCCCTCTTTCCCTCATCAAATCTTCTCACCTTCCGCTACTGCTGTATCTTCTATTATTGTTAGATACAGTGAAAAACATATTTTGTGAAAGAAATGGTAAAACCAAAACCTCAAAAGATATCATTGGTAACTATTAATTTTGATAAGGAGTCAAAACATCGAGATAAACCAGTAGGGACCTAGTATTAAATGTCAGGTCCAAATTATGTAAAATTAAAAATCAAAAACACACAAAGCTAACTTCCAGTTTCAAAATAGTATGGAATTAAACACTGTGCAAATTTTAACTAAAATAAAAAGGAGAAGTAGCAAAAATTGAGGCCAGCCAAAAGTTTAGAATCATTGATGATAACTCGTGAAACCTGTGTTGCTTCAACCCACCAACTTAAAAAAAACTTTTATTTTTAGTTACCTATCTAACTTGGATAGGTATAATGGTCCAACTAGGATCTATAGCTAAAAAGACAAAAACAAAGCGGGCAAGTCATTTTGTATGCAAGTTAATATGTGTGCACCTACAAAATTACGTGACTGGCTGTGTCAAATGTTTTTTTTTAAATTAATTCTTATACCATCAGAGAAGCTATGCTGCATGGCTTAAACAATCGGTCCAGAAGGTCAGACCTATTGCCTTTGCCAATCGTTGTTTTCTAGTTCCATCCCAACCCCCAACCGAAAGCATGAAGCAGGGAAGAGCTTAGAGGGTGGATACATCAACAAAGGTTAAAAGAAGTTAAGAGGTCATTTAGATAGAAGTAAAGTCTGGAGAAAGTCAGAAAAAGATGTTTGTGGAAAAAGTGGCTCAAAAAAGGAGTGTTGCAAAGGTCTGGGGAGAATAGGAACACGGATGAAATCAAAAGGTATTAAGGTTGGTGGGAGAAAAAACCTTGCTCTCGATAACCATTAATATCATGACAGAAAAAGAAGGGTACTTAATGTCTATAAGTTAAAAGTGTATAGGAGGTGGACGGTGCAAAGCGTTTGCAGAAAAAAGAGTTATGAGTCATGAGTAATGGAGTAGCAAGCAGAGCTCAAGGAGTAAATGGAAGGTAAATGAGGAAAGAATTATCCTTTGCACTAACAGTGGAAAAAAAGATATCCCATCAGAAAAAAGCAATTGGAGAGAGTCTAGGAGGAAGAGGCCCAGTTACAAATAGAAGAGGTGACACATTACATGAGTAGTTAAAAAAAGTAGGAAAATGACCTACGTGAACCTTGTGCTACAACCAGCTTAGTTAAATGACTTCCAGAAGGTGAATTCAAAAACATAGTAAATGACATTCATCCTGTGCTTTGCAAGGGAATGAGGTGAGACAACAAACACACAGGCCACCATGTAGTAAGCTAAGACAGTTAGTGGGACCCACCAAGACACCCTTCTGCCAAGCCTGCCAAAGTATAACTGCTTGAACTAGAACCTTAACTATGAGGTGTTTAATGAGGTCATAACATCATGGAGAACAACACAGACACTTCACCTCACCCTTACCAAGACTCAAAAACATGTCACAGATAAAAAATGAATGAAACACGAGAGGATTAAAGAGAACAACAGTCGTAGCACAAGCAACATCAATCCATCAGTAAGCAAGGTATCCATCATTTACAACTTCTGTGACAAGGTACAGAGGATGATGAATCTTGGGGACCAGAAGAAAAACAATCTTGTTGAGTGATTTGCTGGCACAAATCCATTACTTTGACTAATCTTTCCCCAAGGGAGTACGTTTATATACTATACTATAAATATACCTGGCTCCATACACAAGAGTTACCTGTAACTTTCTTACCGGGCAACCATCAGGTATTTCTTAAAGACCCTCACCCTCCATCAGAGACATGCTTCATCATAGAGTCCAAGTGATCAGACCTGGAAAGCATGCGTGGCATTGTCTTTTTTAATGGCAACATGGCATGGGCACTGCTTCTGCATTGTATTAGAAGGGAAGGTGTACAAGGTCCGAACTCCAGAGGCACAGCTGAATTCTTGATGGCCCGGAGCACAATACATTGAAAAGCATTCCACCTTAACTGCACAATAGCTGATAGGTTTGACCTACCACTATCAAGTGTTACCTAAAGGCAAGCAGCAGAAAGATCAGGCAGGGAATGAAAGGCAAGCAGCAGGTAAGAGTGACATTCTTTGCTATTTATTAGTTACTAAGTTGAGCAGCGAAAGAGTTTCACAATTGACATGCAGAGCTACATTAAAGCATTACGTCAGTGCATTTAAGTACGCCCAAAGAGCTTCCAAGTAGCCCCATGTCATGAGTGAGATCCATATGTGTCATTTTAGTCAATTGCGTTTTGCATGGGGCATTTTTACAACTATGGTTACGATGTTAAGAGTGAAACTAAAGGCCTTATAATGAGTTTGGCGGTGCTGGGGTGGTACTGCCCCGCTCCCACACTGCCAAACCATGGTTGATCCTCCTGCCAGATTTGGAGTTTTCTCCTGTCTGGCGGGTGGTTCGTTGGTGGTCACACGGCAGTGCCTATGAAATAGGTACCGCAATGGGAACATTAAAATCAGTACCGGCACAGCATGGACTTCTGCGGTCCATGCCGTGTAGGTACTGGGGTGCATGTACAACATGTGCCCCCCTGCATGCACCCCATGGCCCTAAGGCAACAGGGAGCCATTTCCTATCTGCCACAATTTTCATAGCGGGCTCACCGCCATGAAAACTGTGGCAGAGAGGAAACTTGTAATATGCTTGGTGGGACTGTTGCAGTCCAACCAAGCATGTTATGGCCTCAAGACTGCTGCAACGCCACCATATCCCTGCCAGTTGTGGCGATCCTAGGGCAGCCCGACCGCCCTGGTCGTGAAAGGGCGGTCAGAAAACCTCCACCAACGTGCCCCCTCAAGTCTGGCGGTCCCTGGACCACCAGATTCATAATGAGGCCATCTAAGTTCTTGACTACAATGTACTAGAATGCAAGCCTTGCCTAAAGGTGTTACACATTATACGAGGCTACTAGGCAGCTGTGTACTCTTCTCACTACTTTTGTATGCTTTAGTAATGCAACTTGTATGGTACTCAAAAACAGAACAGAATTTTCTTTCCAAACCAAATGTTTGGGCACACTTTTAAACTCAGACTCCCAATTAAAATAAGAGTTTTTGCTGGAAAGTGGATAGTGGTTATTTATTCATGAAGTTGTCCAGGTTATCAAAGGCCCCCTGATGAAACTACCTATAATGTCATTCATTGGGTCAAGAGTTATGTAATGTAATTTTCTGCAAAATTCCAGGTCAAAGGTCAAATGATGGCAATTCTTTTGACGTCACCAGATTTGAGGTCATTTGTTTTCACTTTCTGTGATGTTACATAAGGGTGCTTAATTTGAGCCTGTGGTTTCCGGTGCTCGGCACCAGCACTTAATTGTCAACACCGGCACTTGTGACAGTGAGCCAGAATGTGGCACTGTCAGTTAATTATTAATTCAATATACATTCAAAATTACTATTACCTGCCGTCCAAGCCATTCCCACAGCTTTGGGGGCCCTGAAATAGTCAGAATTGTCACACTTGTAGGAGTGTGATAGTAAGTAGTTGTGTTCTTTTTATCATTGGCAGCATAACAGGGGCAATGTGTGTTGAAAGCTTAAGTGGCCACCTGACCAGAGAGCTAACACTAACCTTTTTACCAATTAAGCACTGGGTCACAGGCTATGTTAAGTCAGATATGCTACCTCTGGCACTTTGTTGGATCGACGATCATGATCACACCATGCCACATTCATTCTTAAAAGGAAATGAAGCTCATCTCACTAATATGTTATCATCCTTCAGCATCATGTGGTGGGGGGACAGGCGGACCCTGTAGTCACACACTAGGGAGTTGCACATAACGAGGTACAGAGAAATGAAACCCACTAGTAATTACTGGGAAAGCAAACGGCGCTTGGCATGAAATGTTGCTCATCCCAACTTACTTTGGCAAGGAAAGCTGCCTGGCACCTGGACCATAATGCTCCATCCTCCACCTCGCATCTTACACAGCTGATAGCGTCTGTTCCTATTTACCGGGTCGGTCTCTCCTTCAGCATCACATGACAGTAATGACGTGTCTCGCCCTGCACGTGCAATTGCTCTCTTACTCCGATCTCTTTTGGTTGGGGTACTTATTATTCATATCAGGTTGTTGTGTTAACATGGGTTAATTTTTTTCTTGTCATCGTCAGCCCTGGTTCTGACCTACATGAGGGCCTTATTATGAGCATAGTGGTCCTAGGACCGCTGTACTCGCGGATGCAGTCTGACCACCACCACCACTGTAGGTCCGCACACAGTATTTCGAGTGTGGCGGTTTGACCACCACAAGGCTGCCGCGTTCGCTGGGATCCAGGATCCGGCAGTGGTGACGCAGCGGTAATGGGCTGAAATATGCAGGCAGTGCCAAGCATATTCAGAGTTGCTTTTTTCACCGCATATTTCATGACGGTGAGACTGCCATGAAAAGGGTGGCAGAGATGAAACTATGGGTGTCCTAATAGGGCCTATTAATGCTTCTGCGCCTGGGGATGCATGCGGGGGGGGGGGGGGGGCAGATGTTGTGCCCCCCCTGGAATTACACCCCTGTTCCTGCACGGTGTTGCATGGACGACATGGTGCATGCCAGACCATGCAGAAATATTCTGCAGGCTCTGTCATAACGACGGTCTGCTGTTAAGGCTCTCCTATGAGCCTAACACAGCCGCCGCCGCCATGAGTCCACTGCAGCAGCGCCTGCCCACCCTGGATTAAACCATTAATCCAGTGGGCAGGCGCACAACTAGCTTAGCGATTCTCCTGCAAGCTGCATGTAATAAGGCCCTTAGTGTGGAGATAACTTAGTATTGGTGCCCACGTTATGTTATTCAGAACACTACAACCTATCAAGATTAACATGGGCCATGTGAAATTATTTTACACCTTGACATGTCAGCCTTGGTTCTCGCCTGAATAAGTGTGGCGATAACTTTGTACACACATCATCTGGAAATGAAATCGTCCAGCCTTTAGGGGTTTGCATGGCTAATGTCACTTCTATTCTCAAGGAAGGTACGGTGCGGATTTATTTGGAGAGATTTTCGCCTGTGAGTAGGTATTTTGATGCTTTTATCCTATATATTTATTGTGCCCAAATATTTTCATTACTCAATTAATTTTGCGGGTACCTAATCAATAGATCCAAATCCTGTTCTTTTTCATAAAGGATCTTTGCAGTATTTTTAGTTCTAAGGTCTAGCAGTTCAATCACCACTCATCTTTGGTCCCTTACGGTACATATTTGGAAATACAGTCTGTGTGCTTCTTTAGTTTCCATTGCTTCTTAATCCCTATTTGCAAAGTTTTAGTCTGTGTTGTGAGGCTACCAACACTACTCTGGCCCCATGGATGATGTCCCACTATTCTGAACAAATGCCATAGTGTAGGGGTAGCTGGGTTCTTTGCTGATCTCTGGCAATCTCTAGTGTGGACCAAACTGTCCCAGAGGCTCCTGTGCGAGAGGGTTTCACCCATGTGTGCACCCTTGTGTTGAGTATGTGTCAGTTCCTATTAATAACTTTATTTACATAGTTGAAGGCTACGTTGTGAGTGGCCACAAACACTCTGATGGGGTTCATCAGTTGTTTTCTGTGTTGTCTCCAGTAGATATTATCTATTTTGGTTCCTGGCCCTCTTTCTGGCTCTTTCAATTATTGTTTCTGGAGGTTCCAATACTCTTATTTTTTCATCGAGGGAGTCATACTGCCTCTAGAAGTCCTCTACTGTGCTGCAGTTCCTCCTTAAAGTCTATTTAGGGGTTTCAGGTGGAAGCTGTGCTATATTATGAGTTTGTTTTTGTCGGTAGGTTCATTGTAGGTTTCTGTCACAATGGAGCCCTTGTATGATGTAATCTATACATCCAGGAAAACGAGTTTGCTGTTGCTGGAGGTCTGCATGAATCTAAGAATCACATCACGATTGCATACCTATTCTAGAAAGCAGGCAACTGGTTCCCCGTCACCTATCCAGATTATAAGGATGTCTTCTATATAATTCTTCCAAGGAACTAGTTGGGTTTGGTATGGATTTATATAATTCTGAATAAACTTTGTCTCAAAGTTATGTACTTCCAGACCCACCAGAATCGGGGCAAAGTTCCTACCAGTACATTCTCTGTGGGTCTCTAGGTACATTGTTCTTTCATATTCAAAAACAAAATTGTTAATGCAACCTTGCGCAATAAATTGATGTGGGGTTTGGTACTCCCAATTCTCTCTAAACAGTCTGCCTTTTAGGATGCCAAAAAAGTAACAGGTGTTATTGTTATTGTTATTGTTATTGTTAATATGTGCTTGTATAGCGCCAACTCACCGACAGGTCTCAAGGCGCTTTGACCATAAAAAACATAACAACTTAATCAACAATCTAAGGGAGGGAGCAGACTAAACTGATTTCCACGCTGCCTTAAACAGGATGGTTTTTAAAGTTTTCCTGAAATGGAGCCTATTACCATCCCTGCGCAGGGCTTCAGGTAATTCATTCCAGATTTTTGGTAACATGTCTCATGCATAGCAACCTGTCTCTCTTAATCAAGAGATACCTCAATGATTGTTGGTTTCCAGGCAGAAAGGGTGCTTGAACAATATAGTTGCAAAAACGAACTAGAAGGAGTCAATTAAGAAGGTCCTGGTAAAGCCTTGAGACGTAGAAGGGCAAGTGGGTGGCTGAAACATGTTGACCAGTTGACGCTAGAGACATAAGGCCTAATTACGACTTTGGTGGGAGGGCTGCCAGGCCGCAGTGGCGGCGGTCAGGAGAAAGCCACCAAGCCATCGGCATCCTGATCACTACATTACAATCTTACTACGGGCTGGTAATGTTGCTGCGGCGATGCCACGGCGGCTGCATGCTTCGGCTCATGGAGAGAGCCTGATGCAAATGCAGCACCTCTTACATGTCGGACGCACTGTTGCTACACACAATGTCACGCATCGTACACAGTGAGCACACGATAGGGAAAACATAGAGGGGGCACAACATGTTCACCCTGCCACAGTCCCCATGGGCAAAATAGCCCTAGGGCCCTGTTTGTTAACAACTTGCTAACTACTGACCCATCTCTCTCCTGCCCCTATTTGGCAAAGTCATGGAATCGTTGGTCAACAATCAACTATATAAACATCTAGAAAACAACAACTTGTTGGACCCATCCCAATCAGGGTTTCGGGCCTTTCATAGCACTGAAAAGGCTTTACTCGAGATAGTTGACAACATCCGACTATATCTTGAAGCAAAACAATCCGCCATACTGATTTTACTTGACCTGTTGGCTGCCTTCGACACCATCTCACATGGCATCCTCTTGGAACGCCTACTAGAGTTTGGTGTCGAGGGCCAAGCGTTAAACTGGATCAAGAGCTACCTGACAGATCGGTCCTCCAAAGTCCAAATTGGAAACTTTTCATCTAAGAGCCATAAAATAGACAAGGGAGTCCCCAGGGATCCATATTAAGCCCCACACTATTCAATCTATTTGTGTCCCCATTGGCAAAAATGATCAAAGCACATGGGTTCGAAACAGTGTCATACGCTGATGACACGCAGTTGCTAATCACCCTTAGACCAGATCCCACTGACACTAAACTTAGGTTCAAACAATGCATGATGGCCATAAATAATTGGATAACAAACAACCACCTATTACTTAATGCAAGCAAAACTGAAATCATGCTCTTCGGTAATGCACAGAAACTGTGGACAGATGACTGGTGGCCCCCTGCCTTGGGACCCTGACCCTGCCCCCCACCTAAGTCAGTAGCGCGAATTCTGGGTATAATAATAGACTATAAACTCTCCATGGCGGACCACATTCATAATGTAGTACGTACCAGCTACACTATAATGTGTAATCTCAGGAAAATCTTGAAGTGGATTCCTCTATCCTCATGCATGCCCCTAGTACAGGGACTAATCATTAGCCGCCTTGACTACGGAAATACACTACTTGCCTCCATAAACGAAGAGTACCTGACAAAACTTCAGGTCTTGCAGAACACTGCGGCAAGGCTAGTCCTAAACCTCCTTTCCCGCACTACCTCCTCGCCCAGTTTAAAGACACTACACTGGCTTCCCATCAAAAAGAGGATCAAATTTAAACTATGCTGTTTAGTCCATAAGACCCTTAACGGTGAAGGGCCAAAATATCTAGATAATAAACTGATAAAATATCAACCAGCCAGAACCCTCCGCTCTACCAGTAAGAAACTCCTAACAGTACCTAAAGTTCGTACAGTAAGAAATGGAGGTAGATCTTTGCCCCTGAAACATGGAATACCGTGCCTCTATATCTCCGATTGGCACATGATTATAGGAGGTTCCGTAAAACCCTTAAAACCTGGCTTTTCTAGCTCTGCCGATTCACCTCTCCTGGTTTCTCAGAGTATCTGCTGGCGCTATGAGACCTACGGGTGATATACGCACCTAACAAATACCAAATACATACAAAAATAAGTTTGTGGCCCCTTACTTGCCTTTCCACCTACCTTTTAATGGTGGTGTCCCCGCCATGGAAAGCTCAGTGGAAAGGCAGGTCATAATTGCAACGTTGGTGCCAGCACCGCCGCCATTGACTGCCACTTTCCCCAGCACTGCCACTGCGGGACCCAAAATCCTGTTGTGGCGGCGGTCTTGCAGCGGTCTGACGGTGATCTCACCGCAGCATCATTATTCGACGGTCAGAACGCCAGGTATGCAGATGGTCGGGCTGCCAGATTGCAGCAGTAGTCCCAGTTGCACCAAAGTCTTAATGAGGCCCATAATCTCTCACTGACTGTCTTCATCTCTTTTTAGTATTATCAAGGGGCCACTTTCTATTAAAATACAACAATAGTAACTTCTTAGGTATTTTTAATCTTAAGATTTCTCGAACAAGGTCAAAGAGCAGCTTATGGAACAAGGTAGAGCTCATGTGGGGACAACAGATCCCGGGATTAGGACTCTATGATGAAGCATGCCTCTAACAGAGGGTGAAAGTCTGATGTGTGTCTGGTTGGAAACTTACAGGTAACCATTGGGGATGGACCCAGATATATTTCACAGTATGGTATATACATGTCCTCCCATGGGGTCTCCTCTCCCTTTATTGATGAAATGATTGCAGCCGGGAGTGATCCTTTTCGCTCCCACCCATCTGATTTAGGTAATCTAGCCATATTCCACCACTGTCCATTGTCAAAACTTACAGCATTACCTTTCACCTCTGGCACAGGTCTGGCATTAATGTACTTAGATAAACCCTTCCTGAAAAAAAGGTGCTCCTTAACCATCAACACACAGTCTTTATTCCCAAACATACGCCACACACTCAATTTGTTAGATTTGTAATCTGCACTGCTCTTAGCCTCATCCATAACTGCCTGCTCTCCTTTATGCATGGAAACCACCAACAGCAGATTCCACTCAGAAGTAGCTTTCCTTCTCCTCATCAATTGTGCATTGCTACGCGTGTGGCTGTGCAGTATGCCAGTAATAGTTGCCTCACCAGCTCACATACATCGCCCCCGCTCCTGCATGGACTCTGCACACAATCTACCTGAACTCTGTTAAGTTTTTCGACAATACTGTTGCTTGGTGGTCGACACAACGGCGTTTTCAAATGTGTGACACCACACTCTCTCTAAATCAGTCATCACATGCAAAGTGTGCATGTAGTGGTTGAGACTTCAACTGGGGCGGCTCCTCCGTTGGAGCGTAGGAGCGTAGCCCCACTTAAATTAATCCAAAAGATAAAAAATAATGATGATGATTCATTACCATTTTATTTTTCATCCTTCTGTCCTAAACCGAGTGTCAGGACAGGGGTGGGCCACTGCTGAGTGACAGCAGCAAGGAGCAGGGTGGTCTGTTTGTGCACTTTTCAAAGTGCCCGTGTGTCTTTGGCCTTCCGTTTTGCAACGGCCAGCCAGATATGTGCAATTTGAAACCTCGGGTTAGAGTAAGTGCAGGCCTCCAGGGCGCTGGGGATCACTGAGTGAGGCCGGTCCCACCAATCAGGGCCCTGCTCTTACAGCATCAGAGCAGCGCCAAGATTGGTGCTCGCACTGCATCCAGTTCCTGAGAAGAGGTTCGGAGTAGAGGACAGAGGACCTTGGTTGAGGTAAGTTTATTAATATTAATATTTGCTGCGCGCACCCCCCCCCCCCTGTAGATGCCAGCCACTACTGGACTTCAACAGATATGCTATAGATGAGATTTCATCAGAGGCTGCAAACCATCCATAGTGGATTCAGCTCTGAAGACACTCTCTTTCCTCTCAGCACTTCAAATGTCTTCTAGCCATATCTAGTGCTTTGTCGACAATTGTTGGCTTTTTACGAGCTAACGAACTCCTGAAATTGCATCTTACAACTAACTAGTTCCTTTTAAGTTGAGAAGTAAAACTTTCAAATTCACAGCTTGTTTGCTCAAACCCATAGCGCTGCCACAAATGCATTGATTCATTCATTTGGATCTTGAGCTATTCTGGGAAACTGTCGTTGATAAAATACATGACTTGTACATCCCTTTCTGTGCTCTATGTAATTCTCACTTTGTAGGATTGCGATTTGGACTCCATCCACACCTCCCTCACCATCACCTGTGGCAGAAGGTGGCAGGTGCTGAAATATACTTTGCTCATCATCTCCCAAATATGAAAACAGCAGGGTCTTTTTCCTGTCAGGTCGGTATTTTAGACGGAAATATCACCTGCATATGCGTTGTAAGATGTTATCCAATTACCCCATTTCCTTAAAGGCTTTCCAGGATCTTGTAAAAAGGATGGAGAAGGCATTACTTTCTGCACCTTGGATGAAAGGTTCAGATACCTGTCGAAATAAAGCTGAAATAGTCTAACATGCTGCATTTTATTCTCTGTAGCGTGAATATTTATGATGATAAGAAAGAACATAGCAGAATGTTGAAAATGTGCAAATCATTGATTAAACTGCACTTATGGAGCCTGAATATGATGGCGGTGGGACCGCCACTGACAGGCCGTCAGTAGCAGTCCCACCGATATCCAGCCCTTCATTCTGACAGCTGCATTAGGATGTAGGCGGTCAGGGCTTGGCTGTTGGGGGGAAACACCGCCACATCCGACAGGATTAAGGATTCCGTCAGGGCGGCGGTCGGACTCCTATACCTACAATGTGGGCTGTGCCTGCGCAGGCACTGCCATAAGGATGAGGATGTTCCTTTCCAACAGCCTGTTCATGGCAGTCCAACCGCCATGTACAGGCTGGTGGGCCACTGGGGTATCTGAGGTATCCCCACACACATCCATTCACTGTGTGCCAGGCACATGGTGAATGGTTGAGCACAAAGCGCCTTTTTAACATTGGCTTGTGCTTTGGCCCTTTTTGTGGGCTGCTGCACAAGTTGCTGTTGAAAAGGCATTTTTGGACGGTCTACACAGTGGTCCTATAGTAATCGGACAGGTGGGACCGCAACACATTATCGGACGGTTACCTGCCCAAAACAAGGCATTCGGACGCTTGTTCGATCACCATCGTAATCAGGCCCATAATGCCCACTTGTTAGATTGGTGCTTGATGGAAGCGTTGAAAATGTGCAAGTCACTGGTGAAATTCACACACATTTTTGATGTATACATTTTCTTTAAACATATTTAAAAATGTCAACAACAATTTTTTCACCAAAACATTATTTTACTGATAACAAATATTAATTAACTATATTTTAAAATCTTCCCAACCTTATCCCTCATAAATTCAACATCAATCATTAAATATATATTTTTAAGTAACATTTAAAAAAATGTACACTATAAATTAAACATTAATACATTTTTATAATCTCCCCTATAAACCCAACATCTCGCTACCAAAATGTACAAGGTAAAAGATTAATACACATTTTTCAAAATCTCCCCACCCGTATCCCCTATACACCCAACATCCTGCTATTAATACATATATTTCTACATATCAAAAACAAACATTAAAACAATTTAAATGAAAACATTTACATAACAATGATATAAAAAACTTTAACGTTAAAATAAATAATAACAACATATAAGATACAAAATACAATATATAACACACTATTTATCACTTAAAAACAATATTATTACCAATGATATACACTACATTGATTACTAAATAAATCAATATTTTGAACACTTAAAACAAAATGTTTAACAAAGCTATTAATGACCACGATATTAAAGTCTGACTAATCTCTTGGCACGATATTTATGTAACACAATATTTTTTCCAAATACCTGGAGGCCTCCAAACCAAAACCCCATGGGGTGCAAAATAGTTAATTGCAGGCCCCAACACCCAAACCTCATGATACACTTAACACTTCATTAGAGACCACAAGATCCAAACCTCATGATTCATGTAGAACTACATTGAAGGCCACAAACCCCACACCCCCCTAGTGTAGGTAATAAATTATTGAAGGAGACAGCAGCACCAAAACCTCCCAAACCTCACAATGCACATAATACATAAAAGGGAACAAAAAAATTGAGGGGCCATTTACAATTGTGGTGGTCCGGGGACCGCTGTGGCATCGGGAACACCGTCGCGGAGTAGGTGGTCCGACCGCCCAATTACGAGCATGGCGGTCGGACCGGCACAAGACCACCGCCAGGATCCTGGATCCCGCAGCGGTAGGGATTGAAGGCAGTGCAGATGCAGGCACTGCCGTGCCAATTACAAGTTGCATTTTTGCCAACCTTTTCATGACAGGGACCCTTTGTGTGTACAACAATGCAATATATCAAACAAAAGGGAAGTGTATTTACGAAAACAGGAGCTTCAAAATGATTCCAACATTTAAAAGTTCTAATCTCTTTAATGAATAATAATGTTAAAAACAAGCATTATATACATCAAATTATATACAATTGACATATACAAACGAATTATACAAAATTAATACAGTATTCTCCTATAATATAAAATTATTTGTGGCTCCTGAAGAAGGCGTTTCTTCAAAACGCCGAAACGCGCGTCGAGAGTATTGACTGCCACTTTTGTGTTTTTTATATTAGAGGAAAATACTGTATTCATTTTGTATAATTCGTTTATATATGTCAATTGTATATAATTTGATGTATATAACGCTTGTTTTTAACATTATTATTAATTAAAGAGATTAGAACTTTTAAATGTTGGAATCATTTTGAAGCTCCTGTTTTCGTAAATACACTTCCCTTTTGTTTGATATATTGCATTGTTGTACACACAAACTTTTTTTCCCTGTCCCATGAATCGTTGATTCTAATCAGGGGGTCCTTGTTGTCCACATCACATGACAGGGACCCTGCCATGAAAAGGTCGTCAGAAAAGCTTGGAAGGACCCCTAAACGGGGCACCCAGGTGCTTTTGCCCATTGCCATTGTAGCTGGGGGTACATGTAGTTTTAGAAGAACCCTTACTTTGTCCTGAACTACTCGAAAATATGAGCCAATATCGTAACGTCCCACCTATCAAAGTTGTTTGAGAGTGCTGTTTAAAACCAGTTGTACACCTACATGGAATTGAACAGTCTTTTAAACCCTCCGTAAGCAGTTTTCCTTATGGGTCCAGTACAGATGAGGTTGTTACGCCTGCTTTGTACAAACTATGTAGTTCAGTAAATTGAAACATCCACACAGGGCTTATTCTTTTAGGCCTCTCCCCAGCTCTCAACATCCTAGATCATCAGCTCCTTCTAAATCGTTTGCAATCCTTTGTAATCAAAGATACAATGTTGAAATGGTTCAGCAATTTTCTATTAAAGAAGAAAGTACAGATCTCCTTGACTCTGTCGTGTATTTCTATAGGTTCTGAATCAGTCCCCCTATTCCTGACCCTATTCTGATTAAACTAACTATCAAGTTAACTAACAGTCAGCCCATGAGGCAAGAAAACCCCCATGATGCAGATACCGTTATCTGACGCAGTCACACTACGGCACAGGAACGTGTTATCTGATTAGGTCATAACGCTTGAGATCTAATTAGACAAGCGACATTCCTCCAGCCCCTGATAAGGCATACGACGTTCTCATAACAAATCAAACCTATGACAACCTGGAAAATCCGTGCGGCCATTGTTTTGATTTCACAGAGAACTTTAGTAAAGAATGTGCTAACGAGCAAGTCGTATGACATCTTTATTGACGTATCTATGTCCATCCTTACGTCAATCTCGGCACCTTTAAGGTATAAATATTGCCGACCTTGCCCTATGCAAACACACGCGTGGTGACAAGACGGAGCAGCCATACTTGCCGAAGCCGAGAGCAGAAGCAGACCCCGCTGGCAGCAGCCCCGCCTTCCTGACGCGCTGAGAGACGCGCTGCTATCTCAAGCCGAGAGACCCAGCACCGGCGTTTCTGGGCAGCCCTCGCAGGCAGCCTGGAATATCGAGAGCAGAGAAAGAGATACCATTCCTCATTCATCCTAAATTCCAGGTACAGAACTGAATAACCCCTCACAGAGAATTCTTTAGTTATTCACTTGGCAAAAACAAACTTAACTTAAACTGTAACTTTCTATTCCCGCCCACGCATTAGACTTAGGTCAGGTACACGGGGTAGGCGTATTTAGAAACACCAGTTGAGTACGTTTAGTCAAATGTATATGTGTATGTAAATATATTTTAATCATTTTAAACATCATATGGCTCAGAAACCATATCAATGTTTTTACAGTATTATTTTATACTATTGCTTCTAATGTATGCACTTTACTTAACTATAAGTATTGCAATAATATCGATCCATTTCTCATGTACGTGAAAAGAGACTGATCAATAAATAACACCTTTTTATTGAACACGCCCGTCTCTTCCTTTTCTCTACATTCTGATGAGACTAAGAATGCACGTACTGACTGAGTAAAATAATTGCCTTGTGCTCACACGACTCTCGAGATTGACTCTTGATTAGGGGAGAGCAAAGTTGTCATGTTCTATGGTTGTCAGAAACTAAATCCCTTCTTGTCTAATCAGGGGAGTTAATTCCTCCCTTGAACATTCGAGAAAGTTTCTAGCGAACTCTGAGCTTAGCTGGCAAACCCAAAAATTAAGTCTAGTATCGACAGTAGTAGACCTAGTTAACGTCTGGCCTAGGCCTTTACTGCTGTAGGTACTATTCCAATGCGCAGAGCCTATTGGGAAAATAGGAGCTACACTACAACTCCTTTTGTTTCAGAAATAAACCCTTCTAATGTTGAGTTCAATAGTGATCCATACTTCCGGTATTACTGTTCAATCTTTATATAGCATGTCTTATTCAAGCACTAAGGGCCTGATTTCAAGTACAGCGGTACCAAGATTGGTGTACCTGTGGTGGTGGTCCAACTGCTGCAACTTTGGTGATCCGACCGCCCCATAACAAGTTTCGCAGTCAGACTGCCACCAGCCCGTCACAAGGCCACCACCACTGCCAGGGCCCTGGATCACGATGGGGCGGCGGTGGAGAAAGCGATGGTCTGCTTCAGCAGTGCCAATGCCAGCACCGCCATGCAGATTAGACCTGCCTTTCTGCTGAGCTGTTCATGGTGGGGACCCTGCCCACCATGAAAGGCAGGGACAGGGGCCCCAAACGTTATAGACATTAGGGTGTGTGCATTGTGGCATCAAGGTGAACTGGCGTGTTGGGGTGAATGTTACTTGTTATGGTTTCCACACCCTATCTGTCGTGGAATATTTATACTTGTTGCGAGATGCTTTAGTGATATTATGGTGGTCCCAAGAGCCTTCATAGAGCAAAATATTTTTGCTTATGTATGACTACCGGTACGGTGGTAGCCTTTACTTATCGGTACTTGAGCAACACCTATGGTAGTTATTACATTTCGGCGTAAGACCTACAAGACAGAGATTTTGAGAATTAAATAGTTATAGTTGGGACTTTTTGATAAGATCCTTGAGCATTTTCGCTATGGATATCAGCCCAGAACCATTGACCTGGGAAATAGTGGTGTTTTAAGATAAGACGTGGCATTTTTAGGTACCTTGGTACCAGTGTATTGTGGGTTTACCAAAATGACCCCCTTAATAAGAGATGAATACTCCTAAAGTATCACTCGCCTTATTTCAACATGCCCATATTGGCACTCTCTTCAGGATATTTGAGAATTATTTAAAGGTTTTTTATGTACCAATATTATATCTTTTTGACTTTTAGGCTCACAATAGTCAATGGATATGCTCCTGAGATGGTAGTCACTTCCTGGACTTATATTAATTTGGAGGGCTAATTAGTCCCCATCATTATGTCCTGGATTGTTGATCCGAATATTGAGATTTTAAATAAGGTATGTGCTAGAGAGAATATGGGTTGAGATAGGGTTTAGTATGCCCTTTACGGTGGATTAACAACCCCTGTCCCCTCTTTTAGGTTTTTATAAAGCAATTCAACCAATATCCATGAGGAGACGATAGATCCCAGTTACCATATCCAGGAGGTAGTTTGCCTTACTCTTGTACTTATTTAATAGAGGCCATCATGTTATTTTTTAGCATTTCCTTATGAAGGATTGTAACATCCTGTTGGACTTGGCCCTTTTGGCAGGTACATCCTGAAACTTTTTGTGTTCTCCTAGCCTTTTTCTGTAACCTTGTGCTGGTGATTTTAGGCCTCTGCACACTTTAGCACTGTGGTCCAGTGTATAGTGCGTGCGCTCTCTGTGTATGTGTGGTGAGACTGGCCTGCCCTCCCATAGGAATGCATGGGGGATATGTGTGCCCCTGGTAGTTCCTGATATGAGAGGTGAGCAGGGGCGAGTTTAGTATGTACAAACTCATGAGAATAAATGCTGCGCAATGGTGTGTGCAGATTTATTGTGACTAGTGGAGAAGTGCCACTTTTAGAAGTTGGCATTTTTGTGTGCAGTGTCTGCCTGTCTGGTGTGAATTGCATGTCTGGCTTGTGATTGACAGGAGCTGGGTGGTGTGCTTGGCACCAGGAGCCAGCATGAGTCTGCCCGGTGGTGAATAGGAAGACCTGCATGTAGATGGGAGGGAGGAGTTGCACCTGGGACCTGAATATGGCTGTGCCTTCCCTCCACAATGCTGACTCCACCTCCTGTTGTGCGTCTGATGTCCCTGGCCTGTCTTGTGAACGGGAGAGAGGAGCTGGTCAAAACAAAGTGCTCCTGTACCAGTTGTATCTGGTTCTCTCCTTGCCTGCACCTTTGAGACAAATGATTTAGTAGTATAAATATAGGGGCTGTGACCCCATGTAAATGTTCTTGTTCTTGGACTTGAAACTACCAGGGGCATGCTGCTGGGGTCCAGGGAAAGGCTTGCCTCCCTGGGCTCTGCCCTGCCCCTGGATGCCTGAAATCCTTCTTTCTGGGACCCTTCTGCCCTGGCCCTGGATGCGTGGAGGACTTTCTTTGCAGGGAGCTGTCTGCTCCATTTTCTTGCCCTAGAACCTTGGACTTAACCCCTTCGACGCTCATGACGAGCTGGGCTCGTCATGCAGTAGCCTCCCAGCACGCTCATGACGAGCCCAGCTCGTCATGAATAATGGGTTTTTAAAAAACTCAGCGCAGGAGCGGACCTCATCGAGCACCGATGTGGTTAATTTATTTTAGCCCTGGGAGGGCTTGCTTTGCTTTAAGAGCACCTGGCTCTTTTTGCACATGAGGAGTGCGCTGCCTGAATTCCCCTGGGGGTGCTGTGCTTATTTTCTTTGTTGGCACCTTTAAGAGGGAATCCCCAGCGTAGGGATTCCCCCGTGGTACCCACCTTGCGGGTGCCCACCCCGCTTATTTAATTATTTCCATTGCAGGTGCCCACCCGGCATGGCCGCCGTGATTGTCTGTATTTAAATTGTGCGGGTGCCCACCCCACGACTTTGTTTGCATTTCAATGCGTGGGTGCCTTCCCCGCTTATTTGATAATTTCTATGCCTGGGTGTCCACCCTGCTTTCATATATTCAATCAGAAGGAGCCTACCCCTCGCTTGCTGATTCTTTTCTTTCTCTGGGCTGCTCCAGCATGACCCGGTAGACAAGTGCCGTCCCTGGGACATGGGCGGGGCCTGGCGGACTCCCCTTCCGCTTTCCCCGGCCCGGGGGAAGCCGTGCAGCGCCTTGTTGGTCTCCCGGAGAGAGAGACCGGAGCAGGGTTCTATGCGGGGCTCCTGTGACGAGGACAGAGCCCCGCATGCTGCCCTGGTGACGCCCCCACGCCGAAGGGTGAGACCGAGCCAAGGGCCGAGGACCGCCACAGAGAGGAGTTCCCCACCAAGAAGAGACGGTGAGTAAAGCCCGCTGGGGAAGTGAAGTCCAGGCATCCCGCCGGTGCCTCTCTCCAGAGCAGCCCCGCTTTGCAGAGGGCTGCTCTGACGTTTTTCCCTAATTGTTTACTCGGCCCAGTGGGGCCCATGCTATATTGTTTAGGGCAGAGGTCTTCAATCTGTGGGGCGCGACCCCCAGGGGGGTCGAGGAGTCCTGGGAAGGGGGTCGCCGATTCTGTCAGAGTGCAGTTCCTGGCGTCGGGCTGATTGAGGGTGCTCACGGCGGAGGCCTTATTCACATGTGAAAAACATTAAAGCCTCATTAACAAGTAAAGGTCTTTTGAAGACCTGTGAAGTACTCTGGTGTGCCTTTGTATATGTCCCTGAGGCTGTTTCAGCAGGGCTCACATACACGAGCTGGGGGGGCTGGGGGAGGAGGCTATAGCCCTTTGAGTTCAATGGACTTCGCTGTGGAGTTTATTTTAATTTGTAACGTTTTATATAGCGCTAGTTTAACCTGTAGATATCTTAGTGTGCCAGTGGAATGGTGGCTGCTGGTCTCGCCTGCTTTCTGCCACCTCTCCTGGGTCCCCCCCCCCCCTCGCACTCCGTTGTCTGTGCATTTTCGCACACCCCTGCCCGCATTCTGCTGTCCTTGGATGGATTTCGCACCACCCTCCCCCTGCCAGCACTCCGCTGTCCGTGATTTTTTGCCCCCCCCGCCCGCATGATAATTGGGATTTCTGTGTGAGAATGACAACACTCGTTTGAAACAAACAGACATGGAGAAAACCTTTCAATCATCCTTTGGATTGTCTGTTGCATGACATTACCTGCAAAAGGGGTGAGTGAAACATGTGTGGTCCTTTTGCAAGCCTCTCCGCATTATAACTGGGGGTGTTCAAAGTCTGCTTAACTTCCTTTGCACAATTATGCGAAATTTCAGCAATTGTGTTCGGAATTCAAAACTGGCATTTGATGATGTTTGTAGCTTTAGACAGGAAGATGCATTTTGTGCATAAAAAAGTGTTAAATAAACACGCACATTAGCTGCCCGCACTCTGTCATTCGGGTTGTTCACATGCATACATGTGTGTGTGTGTGTACATGTGTATGTATGTATGTATGTATGTATGTATGTATGTATATATATATATATACATATGGATAGATGTGTGAAAAGGTGGGTGGGTGGAGGATGAATGGATGGATGAAAGGGTGGATGGATGAAGGATGGATGGATAAAAGGTTGCATGGATGGATGTGTGAAAAGGTGGGGGATGAATGGTGGGTGGATGGATGGATGAAAGGGTGGATGGATGAAGGATGAATGTATGTAAGGATTGAAGGATGAAAGGGTGGGTGGATGGATGTATGGATGGAATGAAGGATATATGGAAGGATGAAAGGATGGATGGATGTGTGAAAAGGTGGATTGAGGATGGATGGATGAAAGGATGGATGGATGTGTGAAAAGGTGGATTGAGGATGGATGGATGGATGAAAGGGTGGATGGATGAAAGGGTGGATGGATGAAGGATGGAAGCAAGGAAGGATGAAGGAAGGATGGATGGATGTAAGGATGAAAGGATGGATGTGTGAAAAGGTGGGTGGATGAATGATGAGTGGATGGATGAATGATGAGTGGATGGATGAATGATGAGTGGATGGATGTAAAGCTGAGTTGATGGATGTAAAGATGAAAGGGTGGATGGATGGATGAAGGATGGATGGATGTGTGAAAAGGTGGATGGAGGGTGGATGGATGAAAGGGTGGATGGATGAAGGATGGATGTATGGATGAAAGGGTGGATGGATATATGGATGGAATAATGAAAGGATGGATGAATGATGTATGGATGGAAGGATGAAAGGGTGGATGGATGAAGGATGGATAAAAGGGTGGATGGAAAAAGGATGGATAAAAGGTTGCATGGATGAATGATGGATGGATGTGTGAAAAGGTGGGTGGATGGATGGACGGGTGGATAGGTAAAGGATGGATGTATGGATGGAAGGATGAAAGGGTGGATGGATGTATGGATGGATAAAAGGTTGCATGGATGAATGATGGATGGATGTGTGAAAAGGCGGGTGGATGAATAATGGGTGGATGGATGGACGGGTGGATAGGTAAAGGATGGATGCATGGATGGAAGGATGAAAGGATGGATGGATGATGGATGTATGGATGGAAGGAAGGATGAAAGGGTGGATGGGTGAAGGATGGATGAATGATGGATGGATGGATGGATGGATGTGATGAGGTCTAACAGGCGCATTTATGGTTGTAGATAGTTGTTGATGATGAGGAGTACCAGTTTCTAAAATCTTTTGTCGGAAGGGGGTCCTTACGCCTAAAAAGGTTTTACAAGGGGGTCCTGGCATCAAAAAGTTTGAAGACCTCTGGTTTAGGGGGTGGTGTCGGGCACATTGTCGGTGTCCACCCCCCGTGCCCACACCGGTGTTGTTGGTCCCCTGAGCGGCCCCGCTAGTTAGAGGGACGCTCCAATACTAGTCACCATTATTTCTAGAGCCTGAGTGGCTCCAACGCTTTGCCCATTATTTTAAAGGCCCCGTGTGGCTCCACGTTATGGGGGCAAGTTCTCCTTCATGATTTTGGGCGCATAAATATTTCAGGAGCCAGTGTGCTCCAGGGGACACGATTTTCAGAGCCAGATGGCTCCAACGTTTGGCGCATTTTTCCTGAGGGCCATTGAGAGCCCATGCCTCAATTTTAACTTTCACAGCTGCCCAGCAAGTAGTGGGCAGCTGCACCGTTTAGGTCTTGTTTTCTTTAAGGGGACATGGTTAAGCCAGGAGTGAGACGCACTCCTTCGCCCCATCTTTGCCTGCACAGCTGTGCAGCACTTAGTGCCAGCTGCTACGTTTAGACCCTACATTTAAGATTCACAGCTGCCCAGCAATTAGTGGGCAGCTGCAACATTTAGGTTGGCACCAAGTGAGCACCCTTGACTGTCCTTGCATTGGCAGTGCACCCTGACTTTAGACACTGGGCATTTGAGCCCCTTTTTGGATGGCCAGTTGGTCAGGGGGACTGGTATATTTATAGAGCGCCAGGCCCTAATGTGATTTATGTGCTAATGTGATGTGGTGCTAGGAAATGTTATGCATTTAGTATGTTTTACGCACCCTGTTGGATACCTCTAAATATGGTTTATGATTATGAGGTTGTTTTGCATATCATAGTTTATGCTAGTGAGATTATGTTTCACTGTGTGATTTATGCCCCTAGTATGAGTTATACTTAGCAGGTTAGGGTCTAATGTGTTTAGACTTGTGAGAGATTGCATAATGTGTTTATGCTGGTGCGGTTGGCGCAGAATGTAATTTGCGCCTGATGTGATACTGTACATAATGTAGTTCATGTCACAGGCTGTTGCTAAGTACACTGATTACCAGTGGTTACTGGTTATACCTTTATGATCTGTTTTACTTTTACCAAGTTCGCTTTGTGATGGTTATGACAGTGGTCCATGTAGCCCTGTCATGTGTACATAATCCCTTGTGAATATTGCCCGTGCCAGTTGGCACAGTGTATGTTATGTGTTTACTATTCTAATGTGTTATGAGAATACAAAGGCTATTTTTTTATATAACCTTGTGTGGAGTCCCTTTTGTAGCGTGCCTTGGATGTTGTTGCTGTTGTGTGCATGCGCTAATGCTTTACACATGGCCTCCGGGATGAGCCTGACTGCTCGTGCCAAGCTACCAAGGGGGTGAGCAGGGGTTATCTTTGGCGTGTAACTCCCTTGCCCTGACTAGAGTGGCAGTTTCTGCCTGACTTTGGTGCAAGCCTTAGCCAACCAAGGATCCCATTTCTAACACATCCACAATATTATTCTTCACAGTACAGGAATCTAGAGACTCCTGCTTATAAAATCCTCATTGAGCGTACTATGGACTTCTGAAAGGTCAAGATCCAGTATACAGGGGAACAACCAGTTGAATAGGAGGTATATACTCTTTACCATCCTTTCTGATATATGGATAGAGATTTTCCAAAATTAGGGGCCTTAATTTAATAATCCTATTGTCTTTTCTTGACCCCAAGTTTTATGTGCATATGACCAGATCTGTGACGGTCAATAGGGTCAGCTACCCCTATAGCAACAACGATTGAACTTTGGTGAGTGCATTAATGAATTAATTTGCTCTCATTCATGTTGAGAATGTGACTTTCTGTCTGTGTAACGAACAGGTGAAATATTGATTGGTCTCGGTTTTGACATGGACCCTTCTGGCAATTATGAATCCGACGTAAAACTGTCTTGTTTTATAGATTTTTATGGTATAATAATGGAAAACGGCATGTAAAAATATGTGTTACATATAACATTAGCAAGTTGTTAAACACATAATTTATTGCTTTTTGAAAAAACAATAACTGTGTGTCTGACCTTTTATTTGTTTTACTTGTCATGCAAGTGAACACTGCATAATCAATTAGAGAGATATTTACACTATTGTCCTGAAGAAGGTAGTCTTATATTGTTTTCCCACCGAAACGTGTCGATGCCCCCTTGATTTTGTTAAATATCATGAACAATGAATAATATGTGACATTTTGCTCTTTTTTACTGAATTCTTCAAATTAACAGCTTCTTAATGATAAAGATTTATGTCTGGAATTTTCTCTCTTATTTGTGATGTTTTGTAACGAGTTTGTAATATGTCCTCTATTAGAATGTTTTTAACTGTATGAATTTTTGCCATTGTTCTATGTTTTTTAAATCTATATTTCAATAAACAGATTTTATTTAATTGCCTTTTGGGTCCCTTTAAGACTGAAGTGAGTAGCTTCTGATAGATGATACAGTGGAGTGTGATTGATTTTACTGGTAATTTCTCCAAGAGAATTCTCTTTTATTATATTACATGTTGTGCCAACCTCTGCCTGCACTTTTGTGCGTGGACTGTGTGCCATGCACAGCATGGTGCATGGCACACAGTGCACCAACGTGCATTCAGTGCTGCCACAGCGGCATCATATGATTCTGGCTCTCTATGAGCTGAAGCATGCCACTGCCATTGCACCGCTGCTACAAAACCGCCAGCCTGGCGGAGTTATCGTAATGTGTTGGTCAGAAAGCCGTCGGTTTGGCGGCATTCTCCCGTTACGGCATTCCAGCAGTCGGACCGCTGAACTCAAAATCAGCCCCTCCGTTTTTTTCTTTTTTTATCTGTGCTGATGTTTCACAAATTGTTTTTATGATTGTTAGAGACATCAGCACATGCTTCCACACTATGTAATTGCTTACAACAAGCCAGTGCTTGGTGTGCTACCATCAGTTCAAACTAAATTGTGGGGGAAACGGACTCTCTACTTAATTTCAGATCTATAAAATGTGGAAACTTCCTTTCGGGACTCCTTGCCTGGGTGATAAACCCGTACCGGTCACATGTGAGAAATCTGGGTTTTAAGATTGATGCTGGCCTCACTCACTCTGACGAGATCAATGTAGTGACCAAATAATGCTTTTTTCAGCTTTGCCTTTTCCCAGGCCATAACATTTTAATTCTGAATGCTTTTATATCTTCCAGATTGGACTAGGGCAATGCATTATATCCAGATCTCTCATATACTGCAATAGAAAATTTGCAATTAATCCAAAACTCAGCGGCAAGACTTGTTCTTAATCTTAAAAAGACCAATTCTGTTTTCTCAGCACCTTCCTAGCTCCACTGGTACAAGTAAAGTAACTTATTAGTTTCTAAATAACTTTATGTACATCAAAAGCCTCTGTTCAGCAATCAGCCATCTGTTCTGACTCGAAAATGGCAGTCATATCATCTCAGCTTTGACAGATAGTATGGTCCATGCAGAAAATTCACATTGTGGTCCCCAATTTTTAAACGTGGAACTATTAGTGGAAGAGCCTTCTCCATAGCCACGGCAAAATGATGGAATGCCTAAAATACAATTAAAGACAGTTTTCTGCAGCACTGGTTTTTATTTTGCTCTTTTTCATCTTCTTTCAACTAAACATTTTGCACCAAGATACCTATTGATGATAGTTGCACTTTAAAAATCCATATAAATATGATAAATAATACTTTTTGGAGGCCACAAATTCTGAACCTCATCATGCAAATTACGCCTGGGCGGTGAACTTCGCCCCGTTCACCTAGTTTTCTGCACTACGCACGCCACGGAGTGCAAAAAGCTCCACTTTGTGATGTGCAGAGGGGTTTTTTCCCCGCTCGTAATTGCGAATGGTAAGTTTGTGAGTGCTAATGGTAAGTTCGCAAGAACAAGCTACCGCTCGAGTAGAATTTCTACCCGAGCGGCAGGAATACCAACACAAACTGCAGTTCGCACTGCACTCCGCCACTCGCAGAACTTCGCAGAGTTTTTTTGTACCTTAGCGACGTTCCGTGTAGCAAAACTCCACAAACTACACCCAGGCCTGAGAAATGAGACTCAAAAGGTGGTTACACCATCTATCCTCAGAGGTTGTAGTATGCTCACGAAACATAGGGGCTTATTATAAGTCTGGCGGTTCATGGGGGTCAGAGACCGCCAAAGTCATAATAAGGCCCATAGCTTCTCCCTTAATGGGGAATTTTGAAACTACTTCTATGACCAGAGGAGAGCAAGACAAGCAAGCTGCGAACTAAGAGGATGATTACGAGTTTGGCGGTCTCACTGCCATGACGCTGTGGCAGCAGTCCCAAGAAGCCCGCAATATTACGAGTTTTCGAAGGGGCTGGTAGTGTGTGGTGGTGAAGTCATGGCGGTGACACGCTTCAGCCCTGGAAATAAGCTGGAAGCCAATGCTGGCCATTCTGCGTGCCTCGAGCTAGTCGGGCGCACTGTTTCCTTGCATTCTGTTGTGCAAGCGAAAACAATGCGCGTGCCCGACCTGGAGGCATTGTAGGGCACTATATGAGTACCAGCTACATTACACATAGGCACATTTGCCCTCCAGCCATTACTTCGACTCCTTACCTGCCTTTTCACTGACTCTCTCATGGCGGTGTCCCCGGAAGGAACAGGTCAGTGGAAAGGCAGGCCGTAATTGGGCTGGTGGTGAGCTGCATCAGACTGTCTGAATAGGCTGCCTCAGCCGCTGTGGTAGATGAAATGCCAGCGGTGGCAGCCTTCTCACCACACAGATCATATACAGGTGGTCGGACCTCCAAGGAGGTGGCACTCGGACAGCTGAACACGTTACAGCAGTCCCAAGACCGTCATCATTGTAATCGGGCCCTAAATGTCTGGCTCAGACTTTGAAGCCATTGCCACATGGGGACTGGCTTCAAAATACAGTCAGGATAAGCACCCAAAGCCCTGACCCGTTCTCTACTTAATTAAGTTTTTTTAATACAAAAACTATTAAATGCAGGACAACTGAGGGGTATATAACATCTACATTCCTGCTTGAAATAAGTCCAGAACATGTACATGATCTTGGTAGCAAGCTGCACTTCAAATGTGTCCAATGATGTCTTGTAAACCATTGAACCCTATGTTAGATCTCCCTAGCTTGTTTGTTTTGTTAATCTGAATAATTTCTATAATTGAAGTGTTGTGTGCATTGAAGTGTTGCAGTGCAGCGTTGTGATTGGTTATGAACGCCGTGGATCGGCGCTCAGCCAGGGAATGGGGGCCTGGGCATGTTCTCCACCAAGGCTGTAATGCAGCCTGCATGGAGAATATGGGAAGTGCACATGAATGTTTTGAGCAGCCCGAGAAAGCTGACCAGTCATGTGCACTTTGGAGTGGGCAAATCCCCTGTCCTCGAAGCAGCCCTGCCCAGAAAGCTGCCGAGCAGAAGGAAACTTAAAATGATAATACTGCAAGTTATCATTTTATGTTTCCTGCTCCGGAGCAGTGGGGCAAGGCTCCTCCGCCTTAGCAGAGGAACCGCCACTAGACTTGTTAGAAGTGTTATTGAAGAAACTATAAGGCGCCATTGATATTGTATTGCAACATTTATGTAGTGCACTAAAGCACGTGCCTCCATACGCAACATGCTACACTGCAGTGCTTAATTTGTAAATAAATAAGCGCAGGGGCTCTCTTCAGGAGGCCACTGCATCTTGCACCACACATTGGCCCTGCCAGTTAGGGCCGGCACTAGGCATGGGCAGTGTGGGCAGCTCCCCAGGTCCTCGCACTGAGCCTACCAGCATGGGGCCGCACCGGTGGTGTGTCCCACTGTTTCCCTAGCAATCAATTTGGAAGAAAGGTGTCTCCTTGCAATTAGGGTCCAGGAGAGGGCCCCCATCCCTGGGCCTCTCAGGGATGGTGTCTGGAGGCCTTGGGGAGGGAGATGCTTCCTCTTGTCCCAATTACAAGGAGACCCATTCAGAGACACTGCGAGGCCAATTGTCCTGCATATTACCGCCCCCAAAGTTTTGACTTTTAGTAGCTCACTAGCAATTCTCACACCTATCGGGCTGAAAGTTAAAACTGTTGGGCGCTAAAATGCTGGACAATGGGCCTCCCGCAGTGTCTCTGAATGGCCTCCTTGCAAGGAGTCACTTATGTAAATTAGAGGGGCCTCCCACATTCCCTTTTGGCCCAGGGCCTCGCAAATCCTAGAACCGGCCCTGCTGCCGGTGATACTAACAACACATCTACCAACCATCACACTCCTACAGGTATGACAATTCAGACTATTACAGGCCCCCAAAGCTATAAGAATGGCTTTGTGCAGCAGGTAATAGTCATTTTTAATGTGCATTAAATTAAAAATGGACTTTTGTTGTAGTTATCTGAGACAGTGCCACCTTGTAGACTGTCACAAGCACCAGTGTTGACAATTAAGTGCCAGTGCGGAGCACCGGAAACCACCGGCTCAAATTAAGCACTTGTGTAGGGTCTGCGATTGGGAGTATGCTGGCTTTGATTGGATCCTACATCGGTTGTTTCCACGTCGCGCTCGGTGACCATGGGGGGGGGGGGGGGCGATTATCATGTGAGAGAAGGTAACCAAAAATACGTCGAGCTGTGGAAATAGCAGGCTTCCAGAAGTTTCCCGAGCGTGTGGCATCTTCCTTCTGTCGCACGACAAGGAGCCCCTTCTGACGGACGGTCGAATCAGAGCAAAAGATGTACAGCTTCCTTGCTGGAACATGACTCGCTGGAGATGCTGCGCGAGGCTCGGACGGGTCCCGGGAGGGGCGGCGAATCGGCGATGAAGGCGCGAGGACCTCCTTGATCGAGAAGTGTTGTTTGTCAGAGGCGCCGTGTTAGAAATATAATGTGACTGTCGTGTTGAGGCTCAGAAGTAACTGCATCCAATTACCTGTTAGCAGTGCCTCGCTTCTTGCTTCAGCCACCGGCAATTACGGTAGCAATGGGATTGTGTGTGTCCAACCTAGGCTGTCAGACATGATGGGCTGGCTGCGCTGTGGGTCGGGAGGGGTAGTGAGCCGGGTTGCATTTTAACTGCCTAAGGCGGATGAGCCCTGAATAGGGCAAACATTGTCTATGATTGTTGAACATCTTTGTGAAATGTCGGTCTTTGCTAGACGAGGAGAGATTTAAAAAGTAGAATGCTAAAAATAGAGATGCTCTTCAGCGACCTCACGGTATGACTGCACGAGCTTCTTCAAAGAAGCATTGGTGAGCATTACTTGTTGAAAATATGCATGGCAAAGCCTTCTGCAGGAACATTCTTCTTCCTGCAGTTGTGTTAGTTTATAAATCTCTTGCCCATGGCAAAAGTCACTTCCTGATGTTTTGACTGCAGATCAGCATCCGGAAGTTCTTTACCATCTGTACCAAGTGTGCGCTAGAACCGATGGCATCGGGCCAGTAATCACTACTCAATACATTCTGGCTTCTGCCAAAAACCAAAGTCGCTACCTTAGAGCAGTTAAGATGGAGTCAGTTGTGTCCATCCAGCCCTTGGTTTTAGAGAGGTTATTTTGGAAACTATCTGCCAATGACAGTTTGCCCCTTATATGGGTGGAAGACCACATGCTTGTTATTGGTCTAAGTATAGAATCGAAGACCCGTGGATCAGATGAGCTAGGCCCGAGGAGTAAAATACACAATGAGCTAAGATGAGAGCACCGACCCATGGGTGACTTCACGTAGTGAAACAGAGACCCACATTAGTAGCATAATGGCATTCTGAGTCTAACCTAATATAAAGCAATCAAACCACAAGGTGGCTGGACTGGCTATTCCGGCTTGTTGCGACCCGAAGATAAGATTGCCATGTTTATGTTTATTAAGCTTATAGAGCGCACAGATACTCAAAGTGTCCCGGCGCTAGCTCCTGAAGAGAGAATGAACGTGCGTCAGATTAAAACAGCAAGGTCTTGAGTTTCTTTCTAAAAAGCACTGGATCCTGGGTAGTCCTTAAGGCTAAAGGCAGTAGATTCCAGGCCAGGCCAGCCCTACGCAAAAAGGAGTTTCCACCGAGACGCTGACGCTTGAACTTCGGGATCTGCATCAGCCATAGGGCCGAGGACCGCAACACTCTGCCAGGCTCATAGAAGGCAAATCTTCTCTGTAGGTAAAGGGGGCCCATATCGTACAAGGCCCGGTGAGCAATGGTAAGCATTTTGAATTTCAAGCGGTACTCAACTGGCAGCCAATGCAAGGCGCGCAAATGAGTTAATATGGTTAACAGTCTCACATGCCGCAATCAGGGCTAATAAAATCAAGTTCGGACACTATTGACAGTTGCAGCTCTCCTGAAATGGTGCACGACATTACCACTGGAGACCAAAGTAATCCAGACCATCATTACAGCAAGCTGAGGTTCATCTGAAATGGCCATGCCATCAAGATAGAGCAATGTTGCATGGGAATATTCTCTTACAATATTTTGACCAATGCACGACGGAGAGGGATAGGACGATAGTTGACAGGGCCTGTGGGATCCAGCTCCTCACAAATGGGAGTACCACAGCTGCTTGAAGCAAAGAGGGCACAATATTCCATCCAAACAAAGAGTTGCTGATGGTGTTACATATGGATTGGGCACGGTTCTGTAGGGTGCCTCATTTAAGCAAAGTAAGTATTGTACCCATTTCTTCAAGAATAATTGTGGCGCACACGATCAGGATATCAGGGGAACTTCAAAAATCCAAACACACCTCCAGAGCAGAGGTCAGATTTTCTTCTACACTCCTTTTAAGAACGTTCTCAGTGTTAAAGACAAAGAATGACGTCATCTTACAAGCCAGGTGACATTGCTATGGTTGTTGATTGTCAAAACTGCCCAGGGTGGTGGAAGCAAAGTAGCATGGTCACTCAACAGCCTCCTATTTACTGCTGATGAATTAGAGTCTGGTAGTACTCCAAGAGAGGGCATGTGCTTTCATGCTCTCTCCTTCGTATGCTTCTTCCCCCTGCAAAAACCATCTAAGCTACCTCTTGTGGGATCCATGTTGCTCTCTCCTCCCACCCCACACAACTCATCCGTTGCTTCCCCAAACTAACAGCCTGATTCATCATCGGCGTGTTTTGCGAGTCTTTAATAGCGATTCATAAGGAATCACTATTACAGACTCGCAAAACGGTATTCATGTAGGAATCGCTAAATAAATTGCGATTCCTACACATTCCTTATTTGCGATTAGCAAATTACTAATCGCAAATAAGGAATAACTCCCCATTCATTCCTATGGGCCTAAAGGCCCATAGGAATGAATGGGGAGTATTCCTTATTTGCGATTAGCAATTTGCTATTCGCAAATAAAATAGCGATTTCAAGGGTGCTAGGGGTGTCCAAAGGACACCCTGTAGCACCCCTGAAATGTAATTTACAGTGGTGTTGCGCACACACATGTCCGAAGGACATGTGTGTGTGCAACATGCAACTTAGAAAAATGCTTTTAAAAGCATTTTTCTAAGTTTTCGCTATTTACCACGAGGTTTGACCTTGCGGTAAATAGCGGCCCGAAATTGCGAATTAGCAATTTAAAAATGGTTGATGAATTGCATTTAAGGAATCTCAAATAGAGATTCCTTAAATGTAATTCCTCGCAATTTAGCGAATTAGCAATTACCGATTTTTGCATTTGGGATGATGAATCCCAAATGCAAAAATTGCGCTCGCAAAGGGCCAGATTCTCAGAATCTGGCCCTTTGCGAGCGCAATTCGGCTTGATGAATCAGGCTGATAGCTTTTAGATTTTTTTTAATTCCCTTTCATCAGTTGCTCTCCCAACCAGTCCACATTGCTTCTCCTCCTCTTTAACTTTCCCCCATCTGATCCACATTCGCTCCTCTATTGACTTCTCACCCCAATGGTTATGTGCTTTAAAAATGTTTTTTTCCACTTTATTTGGTTTACCCAACACCTGCCTATTGCTGCCAGGACAATACAATTTTACAAAGTACTTTCACACATTTAAATTCATTCTTTTTTATTTACCATTCTTAGTGGTACCTGCCATTTTAGAACAGGTACATAAAAAAAAGCATTGGAAAAGCCAATTGCTCTCTGTTGGCTTTGCCAATGTATTTTAGCCATTTTGTACAGCATGGCATAGAGTACAGTAGTATAGAGGATAGTGTAGTGGAGTGTAGCAGAGTAGCGTTGAGTTGCGTTTAGTAGAGTGGCTTAGGGAGAAGTGGCATAGAGTGGTGTAGAGTAAAGTGGAGTGGCATAGAGTGGAGTAACTTACATTAGAGTGGTGTAGAGTAGCATAGAGTAGAGTGGCATAGAGGGATGGAATGGCAGAGAGTGGAGTGGCCTAGATTAGGTGGTGTTGAGTAAAGTGGAGTGGAGAATAGTGCCGTAGAGCAGAGTGTCATAGAGTAAAGCAAAGTAGATTTGAGTGACATAGAGTGGAGTGATGTAAAGTAGCATGGAGTAGAGTGGAATAGAGTGAAGTGGCTAGATTAGAGTGGCATAGAATAGAGTAAAGTGGCATAGAGTGGAATGGAGTGGCATAGAGTATAGTGGTGTTTAGGGGAGATGGTTAAAGTGGAGTGTTGTAGAATTGTGCGGTGATGGGTAAAGTGGCGTAGAGTAAAGTGGCTTTGAGAAGAGTGGAGTAGAGCACAGTGGCATTGTGTGGAGTGCACTGGCATGACGTTGAGTAGAGTGCAGTGGCATAAAATGGCATAGAGTAGACTGGAATGGAGTAGATTGGCATAGAGTGGCATAGAGTGGAGTGGCGTAGAGTGGAGCGGTGTAGAATAGAGGTGTGTAGAGTAGAGTGGTGTGGAGTGGCATAGAGTAGAGTGTCATATAAAAGAGTGGTGTCTAGTAAAGTGGCATAGATTGGGGTGCAGTAAAGTACAGTGGCATGGAGTAGCATAGGGTGGCGTTGAGTGGAATGGAGTGGAGATGGGTACAGTGGCGTAAAGTGGAATGACGTACAGTGGTGTGCCATGGAGTAGCATAGAGTAGAGTTTCTTCGAATGGAGTGGTGTAGAGTAGAATGTCGGAGTAGAGTGGCGAAGAGTAGAGTGGCGTGGAGTGGAGTGTTATAGAGTGCCATAGAGTGGCAATGAGTGGAGTGGAGTAAAGTGGAGGGGGTAGAGTGGAACGTGGTAGAGTGGAATGGAGTAGAGTGGAGCGTGTGTGGAGTAGAGTGCCATAGCGTAAAGTGTAGTAGTATAGAGTAGGATGGTATACAATAGCACAGAGTGGAGTACAGTGGTATTGAGTAGAGTGGAGTGGTGTAGAGTGGCATAGAATAGAGTGAAGTGGGGTGGCGTAGAGTGCCAAAGAGTGAAGTGACATAGAGTGGAGTGGCGTAGAGTGCGATAGAGTAGAGTGGCATAGAGTAGGGTGGGACAGAATGGCGCAGAGTAGAGTTGCATAGAATGGCTTAGAGTGACATTGAGTGAGGTGGAGTATAATAGAGTAGCGTGAAGTGTAGAGTACAGTGGTTTAGAGTGGAGTCGCGTAGAGAAACGCCAGGGAGGATGAAAGTAACATAAATAAGAAGCTATATGCCTGAGTTAAAAGTAGGCAAGCACATTGTATGTCCAGAAATAATACTGAAGCACTTATAAAATTAAAATAAATAAAAAGTGTGTTGCAAAAAGATGAGGAAGAACACATGTATGTAGTCCATGCTCCTGGGTGGAGCTAATGCAAGAAAAGAAGGGAAGTCTATCGGGGCCAAGCAATGGAAAATTTCAAATGAGTGACAACAAAAACAACTAATGATATGTTGTGTGTGGGTTGTAAGCCCATTGGATTGTAAACAATGCGTCTTGAAGCACAGTGAATGTGCTGTGTAGGTGAGAACTAAAAATGTCAGCATCTGTCATATACATGTTAATTTGTGGTGACACATGCATACATGATCACAGTGGGCCACCACCACATCATAACGCATATATGCACATTCACTTGGAGCATCATCATGCTTTTTTCTTTTGCTGATGCTGCACAGCAAAGTAAAGAGCCTGAAAAGGCAAGACCTACTAGTTTTGCTGATGCTTTGGCCCTGCTGCTACCTACATGGCCCCTGTGACAAGAAATACCAAATGACAATGTGAGCGTAACCAAAGGGAACCCACTAGCAGCTTTACCACTTCCAACTATTTTTTCAGCCGCGGTCCGTGCAGTAAGAGCGGTGGGGCTGGGTTTTTAGGGGGGGGGGGGGGGGGGGGTAATTCGACAGGCGACCTCGATGGAAATTTAAATAAATAATTAATTTCTCCTCGTCGCATGTCAAAAACACAGGCCCCATCAGTTCGGAGCGGCCTACAAGCTCTAGGGGGGTGGGGCACTTAGCACAGTACTCTGGCCGGCAAGCAGCCGATTGAGTCCGGAGAGGACCCCTCCTAGAACCTTGCAGGGGGGTGGGGGGGCTTCAAGTTTCGTTACGCCAGTGCACTGCTCTCACCTGCACGGTTGCGGCTGTATTTTTGGGTGCCTCTAGCATCCCCTGAAAAGGAGGGCAGGGAGGCTGCCCATTGTTCAGAGTTGCATGCAGGATCCGCATGATATGTGCTTTGCCCCCTGTCATTACAGAGCTGGCCTTGCATTTTTGAAGCACCCGGCAGCGGACTCTGTACATTACGATGTCTAGAGTCTATTATAGGCCCCACCACCCTGCCCACAGGCCCTCCCGCTGGCTGTGAAGACTGTCACGTGCCTCGCCTCCCGCGAGCTCGCGGGAGGGGGCGGCGCTCACCTGGGCGGCATTATTCTTTGTTTCCAGCCCGCGAGGCGCTGTCTACTGCAGATAACAAGGTTACCGAGGAGAAAGCACCGCCAGTAATGGATGGCTGGGGAGAGGCCCGGCCTTCATGTAATTTCTATAATACATTAAACCAGGCCAGTGTATATCTTACAGTTCTTCCCCATACGCCGTTACCTACAAAATAGCAGAATATCCACACTGTGCAGACAAGAGGCGTCGGAAGCAACAGGAGACTCTGCAGGAGTCCACGGGTCTTCCTGTTTCTTGGATATAATCTTGCGTGCTGAGCTAGCTCGCTGGGTTTGTGCACCTGTTGCAGAGGTCTGTCTGAAAACAGAGTTAACAGATTCGAATCCCGATGCAACTAACTGAGCCTTTCTTCATACTGTAGTCGATAGAATAAGTGCTGTTAACTTGTTACAAATGGCAGCTGTTCTTTACAGCGCATATAAACTACAACACACTTGCAGCAGCCAGCATTAAAGATTAATTGATCAACAAATAGAATGTTCAGAAATGAATACAAACGATTAAAAATAAGTCCAGATGAAAACGGGAGCTCTTGGTGGTATTCAAGGGAATAGCTTCTATTGGTGCTGCAGGTGCAGTGGCACCAGGGTCCAGAAGGCTGAGGGCCAACTGAACCCTGATTATTGCTGACTTTCACAGTTCAAACAGCAGCCAGGGCACCATTTCGTCCATTGCACTAGGGCCCATGGCACACTGGCTAGGCCACTGGTGTTATCAGTGTTTGGTGCTGCTGTTTCCCCTTCACTGCACATAAATGGTTGTGTTTGCAAACGTTAGTCAAGAATGCCAGTGTCCTTGACTTTCCAGTGCTAGGTGTGGACAAACAGTCAAGAATCACACTGCAATGGCTGAGAGAGAACATTCAAGGCTCACATTAGACTGGTTGTGGGGGAGCAGGCAAGGGGAAAGGTGTGGCACAGCGGCCAGAGCAGCTCGATCCCCAGCGCAGGCAGCAGCTCTGCATCATGTGCCTCTGGGCACTAGCTCACTTAACCTCCCCGATGGGCCCCAGCGCCTTAAAACCTTAAAGGGTGATATGTTCACAATTTACAGATAGAAATTAATATGATAATTTTTTTGAAGGCTTTCACTGCACTGGTGGTAAGGGAGCAATCAAGGCTCACACTGCACTGGCTGAGCACTCACGGCTCACACTGCACTGGCCGAGCACTCAAGGCTCACACTGCTCTGGCTGAGCACTCACAGCTCACACTGCACTGGCCCAGCACTCAATGCTCACACTGCACTGGCCGACCACTCAAAGCTCACACTGCACTGGCTGAGCACTCACGGCTCACACTGCACTGGCCGACCACTCAAAGCTCACACTGCACTGGCCGAGCACTCAAGGCTCACACCGCCCTGGCCGAGCACTCAAAGCTCACACTGCACTGGCAGAGCACTCAAGGCTCACACTGCACTGGCCGAGCACTCAAGTCTCACACCGCCCTGGCCGAGCACTCAAGGCTCACACTGCACTGGCCGAGCACTCAAGGCTCACACTGCCCTGGCCGAGCACTCAAAGCTCACACTGCCCTGGCCGAGCACTCAAGGCTCACACTGCTCTGGCTGAGCACTCACGGCTCACACTGCACTGGCCGAGCACTCAAGGCTCACACTGCTCTGGCTGAGCACTCAAAGCTCACACTGCACTGGCCGAGCACTCAATGCTCACACTGCACTGGCCGACCACTCAAAGCTCACACTGCACTGGCCGAGCACTCAAGGCTCACACCGCCCTGGCCGAGCACTCAAAGCTCACACTGCACTGGCAGAGCACTCAAGGCTCACACTGCACTGGCCGAGCACTCAAGGCTCACACCGCCCTGGCCGAGCACTCAAGGCTCACACTGCACTGGCCGAGCACTCAAGGCTCACACTGCCCTGGCCGAGCACTCAAAGCTCACACTGCCCTGGCCGAGCACTCAAGGCTCACACTGCACTGGCCGAGCACTCAAGGCTCACACTGCACTGGCTGAGCACTCAAGGCTCACACTGCACTGGCCGAGCACTCAAGGCTCACACTGCTCTGGCTGAGCACTCACGGCTCACACTGCACTGGCCGAGCACTCAATGCTCACACTGCACTGGCCGAGTACTCAATGCTCACACTGCACTGGCCAAGCACTCACGGCTCACACTGCACTGGTCGAGCACTCAAAGCTCACACTGCACTGGCCGAGCACTCAAGGCTCACACTGCACTGGCCGAGCACTCAAAGCTCACACTGCACTGGCCGAGCACTCAAGGCTCACACTGCACTGGCCGAGCACTCATGGCTCACACTGTACTGGCCGAGCACTCAAAGCTCACTCTGCACTGGCCGAGCACTCAAGGCTCACACTGCACTGGCCGAGCACTCAAGGCTCACACTGCCCTGGCTGAGCACTCACAGCTCACACTGCACTGGCCGAGCACTCAATGCTCACACTGCACTGGCCGAGTACTCAATGCTCACACTGCACTGGCCGAGCACTCACGGCTCACACTGCACTGGTCGAGCACTCAAAGCTCACACTGCACTGGCCGAGCACTCAAGGCTCACACTGCACTGGCCGAGCACTCAAAGCTCACACTGCACTGGCCGAGCACTCAAGGCTCGCTCTGCACTGGCCGAGCACTAAAAGCTCACACTGCACTGGCCGAGCACTCAAGGCTCACACTGCACTGGCCGAGCACTCAAAGCTCACTCTGCACTGGCCGAGCACTCAAGGCTCACACTGCACTGGCCGAGCACTCAAGGCTCACACTGCCCTGGCCGAGCACTCAAAGCTCACACTGCACTGGCCGAGCACTCAAGGCTCACACTGCACTGGCCGAGCACTCAAAGCTCACACTGCACTGGCCGAGCACTCAAGGCTCACACTGCACTGGCCGAGCACTCAAGGCTCACACTGCACTGGCCGAGCACTCAAGGCACACACTGCACTGGCCGAGCACTCAAGGCTCACACTGCTCTGGCCGAGCACTCAAAGCTCACACTGCTCTGGCCGAGCACTCAAAGCTCACACTGCACTGGCCGAGCACTCAAGGCTCACACTGCCCTGGCCGAGCACTCAAGGCTCACACCGCACTGCCGAGCACTCAAGGCTCACACCGCCCTGGCCGAGCACTCAAGGCTCACACTGCACTGGCCGAGCACTCAAGGCTCACACTGCACTGGCCGAGCACTCAAGGCTCACACTGCACTGGCTGAGCACTCAAGGCTCACACTGCACTGGCCGAGCACTCAAGGCTCACACTGCACTGGCCGAACACTCAAGGCTTACACTGCACTGGCCGAGCACTAAAGGCTCACACTGCACTGGCCGAGCACTCAAGGCTCACACTGCACTGGACGAGCACTCAAAGCTCCCACTGTACTGGCCGAGGACTCAAAGCTCACACTACATTGGCCGAGCACTCAAGGCTCACACTGCACTGGTCGAGCACTCAAGGCTCACACCGCCCTGGCCGAGCACTCAAGGCTCACACTGCACTGGCCGAGCACTCAAGGCTCACACTGCACTGGCCGAGCACTCAAGGCTTACACTGCACTGGCCGAGCACTAAAGGTTCACACTGCACTGGCCGAGCACTCAAGGCTCACACTGCACTGGCCGAGCACTCAAGGCTCACACTGCACTGGCCGAGCACTCAAGGCTCACACTGCCCTGGCCGAGCACTCAAATCTCACACTGCACTGGCCGAGCACTCAAGGCTCACACTGCACTGGCCGAGCACTCAAGGCTCACACTGCACTGGCCGAGCACTCAAGGCTCACACTGCACTGGCCGAGCACTCAAACCTCACTCTGCACTGGCCGAGCACTCAAGGCTCACACTGCACTGGCCGAGCACTCAAGGCTCACACTGCACTGGCCGAGCACTCAAAGCTCACTCTGCACTGGCCGAGCACTCAAGGCTCACACTGCACTGGCCGAGCACTCAAGGCTCACACTGCACTGGCCGAGCACTCAAGGCTCACACCGCCCTGGCCGAGCACTCAAATCTCACACTGCACTGGCCGAGCACTCAAGGCTCACACTGCACTGGCCGAGCACTCAAGGCTCACACTGCACTGGCCGAGCACTCAAGGCTCACACAGCACTGGCCGAGCACTCAAAGCTCACTCTGCACTGGCCGAGCACTCAAGGCTCAAACTGCATTGGCTGCGGGTGAGCTGTCAAGCTTTCCTCTGGTATGTGTGTGCCCTCAGAGACACCCACTTGTTTGTCACATAATGCATCAGTTATTTCACTGGAGAGAAGTGAAGCAGTTCATAAATACCTCAAGGTTGAAATTCTGAAGGGTGCAGCCCTTCTAGTTAAACAATTATAAACCTATGCGAGTGTAATGATTGTCCATGGAGCTAAAACACAACTCAGTGGATGCTTTGGGGCAGTTTTCTGAGCCATTGTCAGAGGACATGGGATATTGTACCATGTTCTTGTGTGTGTAACAGAGCTCATTGTATATAGGAATGGGACTGTGATTTGCGGTGTAGTAGATAAGTGGGGAGATGTGTTTGTTTTTATGTGAAAATGGAATGACGGCAAAAAAATAAGAGTAGTGGAGCTCCTATTTATATATGTTTGACCAATCTAGAAATAATTCTTACAGTACATTTATTGTGACAAGTCAATGAGGATTAATATAAGGTGGGACAGAATGATGAATTCTGTACAACAATATAATAAGAAGTAATTACTAATAGATTTTGATATATATTTGAAGACATATCTGTGACAAGTGTGATATGCCATTAGCCATTACACCAGTCATAGGGCCTTATTACGAGTATGGCGCACCGTCCATTGTGGGATCGCCAAACCCGTGGTTGGACCACCCGCCAGAGCAGGAGTTTTCTCCTGGCCTCGCTAGTGGTCCAGCGGCAGTCTGTCAGGGTCATTAATGAGCCTAAAAGACAGACTGCTGCTCTCAGAGCGTCGCCTGCACATTCCTGCACAGTGTGCACCCCTGCATGCACCCCTGCATGCCCCCTCAGGTGACCGCCATGAAAAGGGTTGCAGTGAGGCAACTCAAAATATGTTCAGCTATTCCGCTGCAGCACCGCCAGCTCATTTTGTCCTCAAACCGATGCGAGACCACTGCAGATCTAGCAGCGAATCAGTAGGGGTCCGACTGCCATACTTGTGGGCGGTCCAGCAGTATGGCGGTGGTCACAACGCCACCACGACTACGGCGGTCCCATAGATCGCTGTAGTCATAATAAGGCCCATAGTTTCTACCATCCTGATGAAGGCATAAACAATTAGAGTGCCAAAACTTTGACATCATAGGCGATATTAAGAAAATGACTTGGAGAAGAGGAGTCTTGATGATTCAGACACATAGTTGCCCAGGTGGTCAAAATAGTCTACAGGTTCCGAAGACTGACTCCCTACCAAGAGTTATTAAGAATGTGTGAATGTGTGTGTGCTTAGTCAGGTTTAAATAGTGATTTCTGTGAACCAGTTGCATTCATGAATTTGTGTATAATATTGATTCACTATGATTAAGGATGTATTATATGTTTTTCAAAATTGATTGAATACATTATTTTTGTAATTTGATGTAGACTCAGTCCCTAACTACTTGCTTGAGTGTACTATCACACAAGGGCATAGAGAAGCACCCACTATACCAGCTTAAGTGGGGGTGCTTGGGACAGACTTAATTTTTGTAGGCCCCTTCTTAACTTTCATTTCTCACTTGAAAGTAATTGGAAATCAGAAAAAGAAACTTATAAATACTGGAAGAATAAAGTACACAGATATGAATGTGTGTCAAAGAAGCTTAAAACAGTGACAAAAGGAAAAGAATTTACTAAAATGGAAAAGAAAAAATAAGTTAGACGTAAAGGCAATGCGACAGCAGGACGGAGGGAAAGCAGAATGCATATAAGTGAAGAATGACAGTTACAAGGAAGCAAGATGGAACGCAAGTACAAAAAAATAGAGAGAAAATTGAAAACGAAAAAAGGAAGGCAGAGAGAAGAAAAGAATGAAGCTTGGAAGAAAGATAGCAGAAAGAAATAAATAAAAATAAAAATAAAAAATGTACGAAGAGAAAGAAAGAAGGAAAGCGGAAATATAGAATGAAGGAATGGAAGACAGAAATGAGTGACAGGTGGAAAGGCACTAGAAGGAATGATGAAAAAGAAAGAATTAACCGATGAAAGGAATACAAAAAGAAAGAAAGATGGAAAGAAGGGGCGAAGGAAGGACAGGAGGTTGATAAAAAGAGAGGAAGAAACACGAAGAATAGTAAGAAGGGAAGATGCAAAGCAGAAAAGAAAATTAAACAATAATATTTAGGATGTTATGGTGGGATAGCTCTTCCAGACTTTCAATTTTACTGTTGGGTCTTTCAATTAAACATTTTTAGATCACTCCTAACAAATAACTACAAATAGCCTTACCCCTGCTATATCACTTTAACAAAGGATCTGACAGATCAAGGGAATTATTTCCTTTTTTAATTTGGGCACCCCAAATACTTTAAAAAGGTCCGGCTAAGGGTGCTAACAACAGCATGTAAACTATGGATCCAGATTAGGAGAATCCCATGAATGCCATACTATATCGAAATGCCCCTATCAGGGACTCCCCAGGCAATCCACTCTGTCTTCAAGACTTGTTAGCTATTCCATTAATGAACGAGGGAATAGAGACATGGGGTGAGATCACGGATGTGGACTCTGCAATATCATGGGACTACCTAAGAAGGAAAACATATAACAGGCTGTCCACATTTAAATATCTCCAACTAGTCAGCTGGGCCAGTGAGCAAACAAAAGTGGGACATATAACTGACTGGGAGGGAGTAATTTGTAGCAGTAACCCACAAAAAAAGAGGTAGCTAAGTGGTATAGGATGCTGGTGCAAGAAGAAGACTGTCCCAACACTCTGCCAGAAGAAAAATGGAAAGAAGATCTACCAGCAGCAGATTTAACATCTCTCTGGCAAGTATCCATGGCTACTCTTTGGTCTTTTGTTAGATAGGCGCCCCTAAGAAGAAACCATTTGTTCACTCTACACAGGGCTTATTGGTCCCCCAAGAAACTATCCAAGCTCGGAGGAAAGAAAATCAAATGCTGCCAGAAATGTGATTTGGAGAGAGCAGATGATTTACATACGTTCTGGAAATGTCCCAGAGTCCAAATGTTTTGGCGAGAAGTGGGTAAGGTTTTGGCAGCAGTTATAAAGAAGAGAATAGAGGTAAGCCCCCCTTTTATTCTATTTGGGAATATGGGTGGAGCTGGATCTAATGTGAAGAGATCGAAACAGATAGATCAATTACTTCTCACCGTAATAATATTAGCCCGCAGGGAAATCTGTATGAACTGGGTTACCAAGACTGCACCTTAATTTCTAAGCTGGTTAACGTCAGCAAAGCTAATTGGTAGATTAGATTGCATAAGTGGCTCTAAAAAGAGGGTTAAAGTTTGGGAGCCCTTCTTCTCCGATCTGTCAAAGTATGCTTAATGTTAGGAAGCCTAATGGTCCATTGATTAAGACATATACATCCAAGTAGAGGAAGGGTGGGGTGATCCCACAGCCTCAATAAAATGGATTGAAAGAAGGTATATCAGGCAGAGTTAAGTCCCAGCAGGCTGTGGGTCTACAACTTCGGTATCTGATCATTCATCTTTCCTTTTTATCTTTGTCACATATGAGGACCAAAAAAAGAAAGAATATTTAGGAGCCAAAAAGCTAGAAAGAAGGATACACAAAATGAAAAATGAATTGACGGAGGGAAAGGAAGACAAGAAGAAGGAATGAGGAGGATGGAAACAGAGGAAATACAGAAATAGAAGTTAGGAAAGAAAGAGGAAAAATGAATAAATGCAAGAAAGGTTTTAAAATCATTCTGGAAACTTCATCATTTTAAAGTATTGTTTTAAGGGGAACAAATTGCACAGTTTCTTTAATAGAAAGTGTTGGGATTCCTCACTTCGGTAGAATATTTTTTATCATGTGGTTCAAACTGGGGGATATTTTATTTTCCTGGCTGCTCCCTTGCAACCACATTGACTTTTGTAATGTAATCCACCCCAGTACTGTCCAATTATGACTAAAGCCCCATGGAAAGGGAACCTACTGGTAGAAAATGAATCTCCCAGTCATAAAAGCACACAGAATCCCCATTACCACGGGGTTAACGCATACCCTTACCTTTGAAAAACGCAATCTCACCATGCACAGTGTTGTCATAAATGCTCTTTCAGATGTAATTAGTGATGTTATCAATGCTGCCATTATACATGTCATCAGTGATATAATATGTGAAGGTCTAACCAGCGCATGGCTAGGGAATGAGTTATAGTTACTTCACTATTCAAGTTATAGTTACTTGAGATTACTATAACTGATGAATTTCAGTGGTTTTATTAGTTTACAATGGTACGTTTTAACTGACTTTTCACCTAACAATAATGTCCCTTTACTCTTAGTTTTTATCAGTGAATTTCTAGGGTTTTAAAAAAAAAAGATATTATAGCGATCCCAAACTATAACATCACTTTAACCGTAGTTTTTTTTTCCATTGAATTTCCTTAAGAAGTAAGATGTCCCTCACCGTGCGTGGCGTGGGGTTGGGTGCCCAATACCTCGTGGGTGTCCAGGATGCCGCAATGCACAGCCTTTGGCCAGGTCCTGCTCCCAACCCACCTACAAGCGCCCAACCCCCAAAGGCTGTGCCAAAGTGGGCCTGTTTGATGAATCTTCACAAAACGTTCCCAAAAATATTCTTCTACCTTCAACTCCTAACTAGAAAGTTTCGGGGTGATCTATCAAGCAAGGTCCGAGAAAAAGGCGGGGAGGTCACAAAACACGTGTTCCCCATGATTTTTTTCACTGGAAAATTAGACACAGATGCAGCCAAAACCGCTGAACAGATCTACACCAAATGTGGTAGAAAGCTAGATCTTGGTCCAGAAACATTGCTTTTTTTGTGACATGTAATTCCATTCAGTAGTTTTCACGACATTAAGGTTAAAAAACATCTATACCGCTCTAAAGGAACAAAACCACTGAAATTCACCAGTTATAGTTATCTCAAGTAACTGTAACTTGTGTCCTAAAGCATCTGTACATAGCACCTTCGCCATGCATCTCCCATGTGACATGTTCTAGGACACTGATAAGATAACTGTACCATCTGATGACAACTCTATACATGGCGAGGAGCAAGTTATAGTTACTTTAGGTCACGAGTTACAGTTACTTGAGTTAACTGTAATTGGGGAATTTCATTGGTTTTATTTGTTTAAAACAGTATGTTTTAACTGACATTTTCACCGAACTATAACGTCCCTTTAACCTTAGTTTTTTTCAGTGCATTTCTAAGGTGTTTTTTATTTTAAAGCAAAGTAAGATATGATTATCATACCTAACTATAACATCACTATAACCTTTGTTTTTTCAGTATTATCAATTTGCAAAGTTGTTGGGTTAAGTATGGTAACCTATGCTTACTCATATACACCTACCTTCACAATATTTTAGTATTTCAGAAACAATAATTTTGTATGCTGATTTTTTTGTCCACTATATTCCAGTAGTGTCAACTTCAGGACCACCAACAACCATGTGGTTACTCATTATTTAGCAGGAAGAGTACTCATTGGGATAATTAAAGGGGGAGCACTGTGGGAGTCCTCAATAAGTCAACATCTTACTCTGCCATGTTACACCTAGTATTACCTTCCAAGTCGCGACCACCATGTCAAAAATATTACAAGCCCGGGGTATGGGAAAGAGAAGAGGCAAACATCAATAGTCTGGTACAGAGATGTGAAAGAATCCCTGTATTTTCATCTTGAAGGTGTGCACCACCTATTGTTAATTAAAAGTATAAATTGGTAAGACATACTATTAATCGAGTTTTTAATGTGTAGGGCATTTTAAATGATGTAAATTTGTAATTTAAATGAAGTCAGACTTTGTCTAGGGTGTTGATGCCTAAAATAGCCTAGTCTAATCTGTTTTCAATAAAGCTGAACATGAAAAAAGACATTGAAAGCTCTATGACTGTAAAGCAGACACATTAACCAAGAAATATGGCAGATCTCAATTCTGTGGTCACCCCATGATCTACCGCACTGAGCTGGAGCAGTGCCAGAGGACATAGCTCAAGGGCAAGTGGTAACCTGGGCGCACGGGTAAGAAGACTGAGAGCCGTCTCTGGGGAGGGGAATGCGAGGGAAGGCGGGGGATCAAAACTCAGGATGTTGAAGGAAATCAGAAATAAGACCGAACCCACTAATGCATGATTGCAATTAGCAATTTGGAAGATATTGATTTTAAGAAAACTTATCTCCTCAACAGGAAGGGAATGTTTTTTGGTGGCTATGTATTTGCATCAGCAGTTAGATCAACTTTCGCATATAACATAGAATGGTGCCTGTGTGACCTCGGCAATTAACTATAATTGACCCTTATTTACCTGGCTTAAAGAGAATCTCAAGGACCTCACTTACACATTGTGTTATTTATATAATGTTCATCAAGCTATGTAAGGACAGAAATTTCAATATGTGTAGGTTTACACAGAAATTGATTACGTTAAAAGCTGTGTGTGACGCCCTTAGGAATTGTGGTACTTGCAGGAAAGTGTCGACAATTCCTTCATTTTTAGTCGCCTAATCAACAGTGACACCCAGGAGACTACTATAATGACGCCGAATGTATTAATACCAACATAGAGTAGCATCCTACACTGCAGTAGATACATGCTTGCTGTCTTCCTAATCACTTCTCATGGAGTTTCTGTTCTGTTAATAACAGACGAAAGACAGTCAAACATACCAGACTCTCAAATTAAAAGACAGTAAAACATACCAGACTCTCAAATTAAGAATAATTAACAGTATCCTTTTTTAAAATCTTGAATATTTGTTAAATAACACCTTTTTTTAAGTATTACTTGTGTTGAAGGGCAGTATTTGATTCTGATATATTTTAAATTATTTCAAAACATCTATGCAATTAACAGTCCTAGTGACCTGAGGTACAAAAGTTTCACATATCATAGCATTTGCAAAAATGTTTTGTGACTATAATATAAAGCTTCTCTTCTGTTCAGCTTTAATTGGATGTGATTTTTTGGATGAATTGTTTACTACGAGTTGCTTTTGCTATACTTACTCTTTTTCTGCATCATGGATTTTTGATTTTGTTAAGAATGAAATGCTTCTTATTTAGTGTGTTTGCACTTATATATATTTTTGGCAATGCAATACCTATGCATCATCCCCTTTTGTATCGCTTTGTTCGCCCTAAGTGTGGCAGGGTATACTCAGACGTGAGTCCCTTGTTCACTTGGCCACTGGATTCAAGATAGCCTGGCTGATGAGGATTATGAATCCGAAACCGGTCCCAGGAGGCTTGTTTCCGGTCCATGGAAGACATGGCTTGGCAGTTCGGGCTGGACTGTTCCTATAAGGCACAGGGTTAGACTGATTTGCATATAGCCATGTCTGAAATGGGGTGGCTGAGTGGACTAAATAATGGTGATGGATTAAACCCAGATCAGTTGACTGGAGGTGAGTGTTTGATTTGTTCAAACGCTCCGTCCATCATCCCCTTTTGTATCGCTTTGTTCGTCCTAAGTGTGGCAGGGTATACTCAGACGTGAGTCCCTTGTTCACTTGGCCACTGGATTCAAGATAGCCTGGCTGATGAGGATTATGAATCCGAAACCGGTCCCAGGATGCTTGTTTCCGGTCCATGGAAGACATGGCTTGGCAGTTCGGGCTGGACTGTTCCTATAAGGCACAGGGTTAGACTGATTTGCATATAGCCATGTCTGAAATGGGGTGGCTGAGTGGACTAAAGAATGGTGGTGGATTAAACCCAGATCAGTTGACTGGGGGTGAGTGTTTGATTTGTTCAAACGCTCCGTCCATCATCCCCTTTTGTATCGCTTTGTTCGCCCTAAGTGTGGAAGGGTATACTCAGACGTGAGTCCCTTGTTCACTTGGCCACTGGATTCAAGATAGCCTGGCTGATGAGGATTATGAATCCGAAACCGGTCCCAGGATGCTTGTCTCCAGTCCATGGAAGACATGGCTTGGCAGTTCGGGCTGGACTGTTCCTATAAGGCACAGGGTTAGGCTGATTTGCATATAGCCATGTCTGAAATGGGGTGGCTGAGTGGACTAAAGAATGGTGATGGATTAAACCCAGATCAGTTGACTGGGGGTGAGTGTTTGATTTGTTCAAACGCTCCGTCCATCATCCCCTTTTGTATCGCTTTGTTCGCCCTAAGTGTGGCAGGGTATACTCAGACGTGAGTCCCTTGTTCACTTGGCCAATGGATTCAAGATAGCCTGGCTGATGAGGATTATGAATCCGAAACCGGTCCCAGGATGCTTGTTTCCGGTCCATGGAAGACATGGCTTGGCAGTTCGGGCTGGACTGTTCCTATAAGGCACAGGGTTAGACTGATTTGCATATAGCCATGTCTGAAATGGGGTGGCTGAGTGGACTAAAGAATGGTGATGGATTAAACCCAGATCAGTTGACTGGGGGTGAGTGTTTGATTTGTTCAAACGCTCCGTCCATCATCCCCTTTTGTATCGCTTTGTTCGCCCTAAGTGTGGCAGGGTATACTCAGACGTGAGTCCCTTGTTCACTTGGCCACTGGATTCAAGATAGCCTGGCTGATGAGGATTATGAATCCGAAACCGGTCCCCGGATGCTTGTCTCCGGTCCATGGAAGACATGGCTTGGCAGTTCGGGCTGGACTGTTCCTATAAGGCACAGGGTTAGACTGATTTGCATATAGCCATGTCTGAAATGGGGTGGCTGAGTGGACTAAAGAATGGTGATGGATTAAACCCAGATCAGTTGACTGGGGGTGAGTGTTTGATTTGTTCAAACGCTCCGTCCATCATCCCCTTTTGTATCGCTTTGTTCGCCCTAAGTGTGGCAGGGTATCCTCAGACGTGAGTCCCTTGTTCACTTGGCCACTGGATTCAAGATAGCCTGGCTGATGAGGATTATGAATCCGAAACCGGTCCCAGGATGCTTGTTTCCGGTCCATGGAAGACATGGCTTGGCAGTTCGGGCTGGACTGTTCCTATAAGGCACAGGGTTAGACTGATTTGCATATAGCCATGTCTGAAATGGGGTGGCTGAGTGGACTAAAGAATGGTGATGGATTAAACCCAGATCAGTTGACTGGGGGTGAGTGTTTGATTTGTTCAAACGCTCCTTCCATCATCCCCTTTTGCATCGCTTTGTTCGCCCTAAGTGTGGCAGGGTATACTCAGACGTGAGTCCCTTGTTCACTTGGCCACTGGATTCAAGATAGCCTGGCTGATGAGGATTATGAATCCGAAACCGGTCCCAGGATGCTTGTTTCCGGTCCATGGAAGAAATGGCTTGGCAGTTCGGGCTGGACTGTTCCTATAAGGCACAGGGTTAGACTGATTTGCATATAGCCATGTCTGAAATGGGGTGGCTGAGTGGACTAAAGAATGGTGATGGATTAAACCCAGATCAGTTGACTGGGGGTGAGTGTTTGATTTGTTCAAACGCTCCGTCCATCATCCCCTTTTGTATCGCTTTGTTCGCCCTAAGTGTGGCAGGGTATACTCAGACGTGAGTCCCTTGTTCACTTGGCCACTGGATTCAAGATAGCCTGGCTGATGAGGATTATGAATCCGAAACCGGTCCCCGGATGCTTGTCTCCGGTCCATGGAAGACATGGCTTGGCAGTTCGGGCTGGACTGTTCCTATAAGGCACAGGGTTAGACTGATTTGCATATAGCCATGTCTGAAATGGGGTGGCTGAGTGGACTAAAGAATGGTGATGGATTAAACCCAGATCAGTTGACTGGGGGTGAGTGTTTGATTTGTTCAAACGCTCCGTCCATCATGCCCTTTTGTATCGCTTTGTTCGCCCTAAGTGTGGCAGGGTATACTCAGACGTGAGTCCCTTGTTCACTTGGCCACTGGATTCAAGATAGCCTGGCTGATGAGGATTATGAATCCGAAACCGGTCCCAGGATGCTTGTTTCCGGTCCATGGAAGACATGGCTTGGCAGTTCGGGCTGGACTGTTCCTATAAGGCACAGGGTTAGACTGATTTGCATATAGCCATGTCTGAAATGGGGTGGCTGAGTGGACTAAAGAATGGTGATGGATTAAACCCAGATCAGTTGACTGGGGGTGAGTGTTTGATTTGTTCAAACGCTCCTTCCATCATCCCCTTTTGCATCGCTTTGTTCGCCCTAAGTGTGGCAGGGTATACTCAGACGTGAGTCCCTTGTTCACTTGGCCACTGGATTCAAGATAGCCTGGCTGATGAGGATTATGAATCCGAAACCGGTCCCAGGATGCTTGTTTCCGGTCCATGGAAGAAATGGCTTGGCAGTTCGGGCTGGACTGTTCCTATAAGGCACAGGGTTAGACTGATTTGCATATAGCCATGTCTGAAATGGGGTGGCTGAGTGGACTAAAGAATGGTGATGGATTAAACCCAGATCAGTTGACTGGGGGTGAGTGTTTGATTTGTTCAAACGCTCCGTCCATCATCCCCTTTTGTATCGCTTTGTTCGCCCTAAGTGTGGCAGGGTATACTCAGACGTGAGTCCCTTGTTCACTTGGCCACTGGAATCAAGATAGCCTGGCTGATGAGGATTATGAATCCGAAACCGGTCCCAGGATGCTTGTTTCCGGTCCATGGAAGACATGGCTTGGCAGTTCGGGCTGGACTGTTCCTATAAGGCACAGGGTTAGACTGATTTGCATATAGCCATGTCTGAAATGGGGTGGCTGAGTGGACTAAAGAATGGTGATGGATTAAACCCAGATCACTTCACTGGGGGTGAGTGTTTGATTTGTTCAAACGCTCCGTCCATCATCCCCTTTTGTAATGCAATACCTATGTTCATGATTATGCTCTGCCGTGCCTTAGGTATATGGTTTTGTTTTTCACAGTTGTTTGTGACATTTACGCTTATGACAGCTATTGTCTTAGCTTATTGTGTTTTGGGTTTACTAAATGTCCAGTACTCTTATGTAGTATTTCCTTTTAATACTTCTTTTATGCAGACATTTCTTGAATACAGGTAGATTGATTTCTTATTTTATGTTTAATATAATACTTGCAGTTTGCATGCAGCTCTTTGATGACAGTTAATAGCACAATGTTCTGTATTACGTTTTCTACTTATAAACGACAAGAAACAAAAGAGCTCTCTTACAGAAGCAGTAACCCACTGACCTATTTACATTATATGCACTTTGTTATCTGCATGGTACATGTTCTTAGCAGCAGGCATCCTAACCCTCTGCACTACCTTAGGATGAGTCAAAACTTCCACTAGACAAACCTCTGTTAATCACTGAAGGTATCTTGACATTGTAATTGATGCCTGAAAATTGCTGGAGGCCTGGAACGCAGCAGCTGGTGCTTTTAAAATGATAATACACTTGCAAAAATTACACCCCCACCCCGAGACAGCCTACGGTGGGGTGGCACTGATCGCTCTGCCTTAGAGCCCTGCTCTCAGCCTATGGCAGTATGCTGGGTGACGAGTTGTTCTTCAGGTACAGCTTTGTGCAGCTTATATGGAAACTACACAGAGCGATCAGTGGGACAACTTCACTACATGGATCAATCCTGGCTCCGCGCCTTATGGCAAGTCAGCTTTCTCTGGGTGCTCCTCATGCTTGAAAAATGATGAGCATATCCCCCTGGAAGTCTCTCCTCTTGCAGGGCCAGGCAAACTCCTTCCAACACTCAGCAGATGGATAGGCTTTTAGACAGGCCTCTAGCATTAAGTGCAGACTTCAGGTGATGTCCCTCACCGCTGGGAGACGAGCTGTCAAGCAGACATCATCCCTAGTTGCGCAGAAGCTCTTTGGGTACTCTGTGGAGCACTACCTTCCTGGGTCGAGAGTAACTTGGGACTAGAAAAAAGTGAGGTCCCTTGTTAGATCTGGGGGTCTCTAGTTGGCAATGGTTATCACCTTTGTCCAAATAGGGACCCTTACTTCTAAGTCAGGGTAAGGGGATTACTCTCCTTAATAACCCCTGCTCACCCCCTTGGTAGCTTGGCACGAGCAGACAGGCCTATTTCAGAGGTAGTGTGTTAAGCATTTGTGAATATACAGAGTAATACAGTGATAGCACTACAGATGGACACAACACAGGTTTTATAAAAATAGGTATTCTTTATATAGACTTAAACACAAGACCACAAACGACAAAAATCCACAATACTATACTAAAGGTTACTTAAAAGATGATAAAAGTCTCTTAATTTAAGTTGATGGTAAATGCGACAAAGTTCTCAACAAAGTTTTTGGATGCGGCACGCAAAGTGAACAAAAGGCTCGCAAAAGGGGAGATGCGTCGGTTCCGTGACCCGGGGGAACGGTTGCGTCCTTCCTCAATGCTTGCGCAGAGTAGGGTACTCGTCGTGAGCCTTACCGGTGCGGAGGTGATGCGTAGATTCTCGACCTGTTGCGGTGCGCAAGATGGCGCCTTGATGCGATGCGATGATCCAGTTGCGATGCGAGAAGATGGCGCTCTTGATGCGGCGATGCGATGACGATGTGATGATGCCCTGGCAGCCTTGCGACGACTCTGTACTTTGGAGCCGCGACAGGCCCTGCGATGGGCTTCTCCGGTGATGCAATGACAGCTCTCTCGATGCGTCGCGCTTCTCCGGCGATGCTACAGCAGACAGCTTCGATGAACACACACTTCCAGGGAGATGCGAGGAACTCTCGCTTCTTCGGCGTTGCGATGATTTCAGCTGCGGCGGCGACACGCTTCTTCTCGATGCGTCGCACTTCCAGCTCCCAGCGGCACGCAAGTGACTGGAGTCAGAATTCCCAGCAAGGAAATTCAGGAGGGAGCTGGAGGTGAAGTCTTTTGGCCCTGAGACTTCAGCAGGAGGCAAGCACAGTTCAAGCCCTTGGAGAATATTCTGTAGATGAAAGTCCTTACAAAGTTCCTTCTCCTTTGCCTTGGCAATGAAGCAACCACTGGGGGCCAACCCAGCAAACAGCACACTGGCAGAGGGGCAGTCCAAACTCCTGCAGCTTCCTTGGTTCTTCTCCTTGGCAGAAAGGTTTCTTGTTCCAGAAGTGATCTAAAGTCTGTGGGACTGGTTTCCAATATTTATACCAAAAATCCTTTGTTCTCTGAAGGCAGAGAGGCCTCTGCCTAGTTTAAACCAGTTCCTGAGCACTGTGTTTACATGACTCTTCTCTTCCTTTCACTGTGCAGGGCAGAAACATCAGACGCCCCACAGGAGGTGGAGCCAGCACAGGGGAGGGAAGATGCAGCTCTGGAGTACTCTGTTGACAGGATTCCCCTTCTCCTTTCACTGTGCAGGGCAGAGACATCAGACAAGCCACAGGGGGTGGAGCCAGCATTGTGGAGGGAAGGCCCAGCCCTATTCAGGTCCCAGGTGCACTCTCCCCCTCCCATCTTGAGGTAAACCTCCCTAATCACCACTGGCCTGTCCCAGACTGTCTCCTGGAATTTCCCCAGCCCTGGCACACACAAACCCAGACAAGGAATACACAAGTCAGCAGAGGCGGGCTCAAATGGTTAGGCAAGCAAATACCTACTTTCTAAAAGTGGTATTTGCAAACACAGAATATTAAAATAAACTTTACTAAAAGATGTATTTTATTATTCTGAGTTCAGGCATACTAAACTCGAATTTCTACCATGTTCCCTGAGTCAGTTAGGATTGTAGGGATGTAACAATCTTCACTGCCCATTCTAATCTATGAGACCAGGTAGCCTTCAATAGTGAAAAACGAAAATGGCTGTGATTCACTACTAGAACATGCTACACACATCAGAGCATGTCCTACCTTATACTTACAATGCACCCTGCCCTTAGGCTTACCATAGGGGTGTCTAATATGAAACAAAGGGAAGGTTTAGGGACTGGCAAGTGGGTGCACTTGGCCAAGTCAACATGGTAGTCACAGACTACACACAGGCCTTGCAATGGCAGGCCTGAGACACACTTTACAAGCTGCTTCTGTGGGTGGCACAACCAGTGCTGCAAGCCCACCAGCAACATTTGCTCTACAAGCCCTGGGCACACATGGTGCACTGTACTAGGGGCTGACAGTAGATCAAATAAGCCAATTATGGAATCCAATCAGGATATCAATTTAACATAGGGAGCACTTGCACTGTGGCACTGATTAGCAGTGGCACAGGGCCCAAAACATACAACCAGCACAAATATGTCAAAACAGAGGAGGCAATCCATCAAAAATGGAAGGGAGACTCACACCAATGATGTCAGGTCTAACATCCCTTTTATACACATTTTCCAAAACAGGGGCTGAGAATCCACTGTCTAAGGCTTTAGAACCAGCCTGGGGTGGTTCTCTTTCAAAGTCGATCCAGGCTGCTCTCCGCACACAGGCTTTGTGCAAAATTACCTACGCAACTCCGGAATGTAATTGCAAATGACTGTTTACTGGCTGCACTATTGCAGCATCCTTCTGATTTACACACCTCAGAATGGGAGATAGCTTTGTAATGCCATGTATTTCCCATCAGGGCTATGTGTACTCAGAGAATACACTATTTCACCAAGTCTCCAAGATTTCTCCCTCACAGCTCCACAATTGTTCCATTAGTTTTTAATGGACATCAGGTCTCATTGGCACAACTCATTAGAATGAGCTGGATTTACAGTTCTATGCGGATGAGCCTCAACTGATGGCCTCCAGGAGGGGAGTAGGGAGGATGAGGAACATCTTTATGTGTGTCTAAACAAGGTTCATTGTTTCACGAGAGTGAGTAAACTAAGCCTCATTAGAACATTGGCATGTTGAGCGCTCCATTAGACAATGGAGTGCTCCGGGCTTCCAATGGCTGGTTGAAGCCCAGAGCTCCAACATTCCAATGTCTGTTTACAGCTGTTGCTGTGAACAAAGGCCTCACGGAACCAGGCTCCGTGAGGCCTTTGTTTGACAAATTAGAACATTCTGCCCTCTAGGGGTGAAATGTTCTGATAATGTTAGAACCCTCCGTAGCAGGCTCTACTGGTCGTTAAAAGCCCTCTCACTTGTTAAAGGCACGAGCCGAAGGCTTGGGCCTTTACCGCTGGAGCAGGCCTGTCATGGCCGGTAAGGCTAAGGCTATAATAGCAGAAAAAATAACTTTTACAAACAAAAACAACTATTCCATCTCTTCCTCTCTTTTTAGGTCGAACCCAGCGCAGCTCGCATGCGCTGCTCTAGGAGAGGGCTTCTTGGAAGCACTACAGACTTCCAAAGGACTTCTCCGTGTGGGTCGGACTCCTCCCACACATTCCATTGGCCTTTGCAGGTGGCTTTACAAATGAAAGCACCCAAATGGCCAAAGGGGGGGGTATGTCCCACCTTTTCTGTAAACGTTCACTCCCATGGCCTATGGGTCTCGGGAGCGAGCAGAACGAGCAACGGCATACAGTGTGCCAGCTGCATATCTTAAATTCCTTGCAGCGTGCGCGGGCGCACCACTCGCGGGCTTGTTTTATTTTGGCAGTGTACCACGTGATAACAATAGCGGCCATCTGTCTTTATTTTCCATGAAGCTTGCTCCTTTTAATCTGTATTTGTGTTTTAGTTTTACAAGCACAGCAGCATCCCTTGCACATTTTCCGTCCTGTTTCATTAGAGTACATCAAATCTATTTTCAAATGGTAATGCAATGCGTCGCTGTGAATGCAAATAGTGTATGTGCACATCAGTTACTACATGCCATGCTTTAGGGAGGACATGAGCTAGCAAACTCTCCCCACCCCACCACCCCTTACTATAAATGTAGAGTCCGGATTTAATCTAGCATGCGCCCAGCAACAAAGTAAGGGTCATCCCTGTGGCATATAAGCCATGAGAAGTTCAGAGCACCGTTTTCGACATGTAAAAGCATGTTCTGCCTTTGAGTGCGGCAAGTCACGATGAAACTGACCGTCAGGCTCCGGTGAGTCACCGCCATGTGCGCACACTTTCTGCTGACTCACTCGTGAGGGTAAACATGAAGAATCACTGTTGCCGTCTTCTCCTCGAGCTAACCATGGTCCGCACCTTTCAGAGGGAAACTCCATGCTGTCTGGGCAGGGGAAAGGGTGATTCCAGGCCGGGGTGAGCAGAGACGTTTTAAGGCATGTGCAAAGTGGGCAATTGCCCGGGGCCCCCAGCTTCCTAGGGGCCCCTTGAGAAACTGAACTTCGTTCACAATGAACATATCATTTAGTATTGTTTGGCCTGTGGACTTGAATTAGCAGGAAATGGTTAATAAAAAACAAATTTGTTCTGTATAGGGGGCCCCAATATATGTTTTGCCCAGGGCCCCCAAAATTCTTAAGATGTCCCTGGGGGTGATTAACAGCACAGCTGCTGGGCACCCTCAGAAAAACTACTTGTTTACAGGTATGGCAGACTGTAGTGTGAGCTCTGCTTGCCCCTACTCACCACCTTGGTTTTATCTTTCCGTGGTATGGCCCCGAGGCTCGGAGCTGCCTCGCAGTGCGATGCCGCCGCCAATAAACACTTAGCGCGCTTTAACGACCTACATAAACTGTTACCAGTACTCCTAACTCCAACCATTGGTCCAAGCCAGACCCATTCACTAAATCATAACTACAGTCTCTCACCTTTCTCCTACCAATAACCCCAGCAAATGTTTTGTAGCACCATGGACCTATTTATTTGTTTCTTTTTTTAAACTAATTTCGAAATAAAAACTTTGTGTAATGCGTTTTGGTTTTCAATGCCGCAACCTAACATTATTTTTAGGTCAAGCCTAGCACAGTAGGACATCGTCACATCTTATGCCATAACCAGCAGCGTTAAAGAACAGTAAATGTTAAGCACGCAGGATAATGTGCTGCATGGCTAACTAATTATAAATTCCCAAAGGCGAGACCTATTGGCTATGCAAATGCTTGTTATGCAGTCGCCCTTTGACCACAAATCATCCTTGCAGTTAAGAAACTAGTTACATATTAACTATCACAATTCTGAATTATTTTTAAGTGGATATCAGCAGGACACATTTACAGATTTTCAATGACTGTATGGTAGATGTCCCGATTAAAGAAATTGCTCATATAATAACCCTTGGACAACCTTTTCCATGGCACGTCTGGAAACAATGAATAGAATTTAAGAACTGTGCTTGGGTTAAAGGTCCTTATAACCTAAAATAGTCTTTATAAGGATTAGCCCTATAAAATAATGGAGAGTATAGACTCAAGTGACACTTCTCTCCCACATACCGCAAAACTATTTCCCATCTTGGCCTCACTATGGAACCTTTTTCCTTTGTCTATCTAGGGGATTATAGATCATTACATATTTACTTGTCACTGGTCAGTAATTTAATGTGACTCACAAGCTCTACATGCATGTATACAAATTTGACATGACATATGCTGTGCCACATCATGAACATCTTTTAGGGAGTGAATATTTTTACTTTTCTCGATCCCTTTTCTCTCTCCTTTACTTTTCTCCTATCCCTCTTCTTTTCCATCTCTTTCCTCCTTTGTCAAAGTGTTGTTCTCTTCCTCACATCTTCCCAATCCTGTTGCTCTCCTCTCCCAAGCTCTGTCTCGTCCCTCACACCTCTCACCTGCCCTCTCTGTTTTCTGTATGTTTATCAGCTCCCATCTCACCTGTCTCTCCCTCTCACTTTGCACTGTCGCTTTCTCGTCTGTCTCTCATCACCTGTCTCCCCCCTCTCAACTATGTTTTACCTGTCTCTTTATTCCCTCTCTCTCGTTTATTTCTCCTCACTGCTGTTTTTTTCCCACCTGCCTGAATCTCTTTATCCCCTCACTATCGGCTGTCCTCTGTCTTTGATCTCTTTCTAAGTTGCCAATCACTCTTCTATTTCCCCTGTCTCTCATCCCATCGCTATATCTTGTCAGCTGTCTTTCTCCCGCCTCCCACTGTCTCTTTCTCAGATGTCTTTATCTAACTTGTCTTTATAGTTGCCATGTCTTGCACCTTTTTTCCTCTCCCTTACTAAGCTGTTCCTTTCTGAGCTCTTTTTATATTTTCTCTTCTGTTCAGCTGCATTTCTCACCTTTCTCTGTTTCACCTCATTATCTCACACCTCTTGGCCTCCGCCTCTCGCTCAGCTGTTTGTCGCCTTTGTCTCGTTATCCGCGCTCATTTGCCTCCCCATTTCTCTCTCATCTGTCTATCACGTCAATCTCTTGATCTCTTCAGTGGCGGCTGGGGTCATTTGAAAGTGGCCGGGGTGAGTGACATCGCCAACTAAGCGAGTGAGCCTGACTATCATAAGGGAGGTTCGGGGGAGTTATTTTTTGTTTTTTTAAAAGAGTGGGAATATCCTTGCTTTATAATATTATCAGTAGAATTGCATGACTGTGAAAATTTAATGCCCATTTCAGTGGAAATGTGCTGTCTGTGAATGAAAGGGAGCTATTGCACCATCCTTTAGTAATATATTTGCGACAGTATGCCTCAAACTGCACGACTACAGTTACATACTACAGCCTTACCATGTTCCTGACGAACAAATGTAGCTGAGTTGTGACACTTGTCCCTTGTGCAACCTTTAGATTTATCACAATCATTATGATTTCAGCTATGCAAAATTGATGGCAGCACCCCCATTCTGGTAATTATTCCAATACCACTGCAGCATTTAATTATGGAACACCAGATCCATAGACCTTGATCCAATGCACTTGCATTGGGAGCCTAAAAATTCTGAATGTAAGTGCTGCAGTTTCCAACATCATCCTCAGGCCCTGGGTGGGTGTTGGTAATGATGACATATAGCCTTGCCATCTGGGAAGTATGCTGCAAATGCGGGAAACCATTGGACGTGAACAAAAAATGGATAGTCTTTATTTCGGAATAATAACATTATAAAAAAACTTAGAAAAGTGCCAAGATAACAAAGTGCAGACAGTTGTAATGGACAGAATATGTGGCTTTTAAGATGTGGTGGCTTTAATGCATGGAATGACAGTTCTGTGTGTGGGCTGTGAATGATATGCATGCACCCGAGCAATATGGACTCTTTGAGCAGGTGATATCCGTGCACTTTGAGTGAAGTGAAGTGTAGCTGGTGAAGTGTCTGCACTGCATGTCCCACGAGGAGCTATGAGAGAACAGGAAGTAACGTCGAGTAAACACAGGAGGGTTGCAATAAAAATGCCCACGGGCACACACCCAACACACATTTTAGTGCAGAGAGCTGGATAACTCTGTGTATCCATCTCTAAAAGTAAGATTCAGGGTAACTGGAAGGAATTATGTTTTTGTAAATTAGTGATGTTCTCTCCAATCCTGCTATTTCTTTCCTATAACAACAAATATCAGATAGTGTCATTCATTGTATTTCTTTAATTCGTGTGTGCTTTTAATGACTGGATCAGATGTTTGACCCCTTTATCAAGCTTTACTGTCTACTGAGTCTTGATGTATTGGCCTACGAGCACATTGCCTCCAGTTGCTGGACACAGTCACATGCAAGCCTTTTTTAGGTCTCGCGACCTGTCAATGCGCATGCGCATTGAGCGGAGCGAGACTAAAGGGGCTTAAACAGACTTTAACTAACTGGCGATTTGATGCTGTGCCCGTGCGCTTTTAGGTCAACGCGCAAGCGCATTGACCTAAAATGCGCGTGCATAGCATCAAATCGTCAGCCATCTGTTGCCCAGCTTGGTGCCGCTCCACCCCCTGCGGCATCAAAGGCTTTCACGGCCGGCCGGCCGTGCTTTGTTTGCCGCTCCACCCCCTGCGGCATCAAAGGCTTTCACGGCCGGTGCTTTTAGTTTCACGAGCACTGCATTGTTTTCACGGCCGGCCTCCGGCCGTGACTCGCATTTCTCCCAGCGCTGCCTTGTTTAGTCCATGTGAACAATTTATTTATAGCACTTGAAGGTGATATAAACTGTCTACGCTGCGGGGTCCCCGCACTGCCTGTCTTTGTGCCAAAAGTCATCATCCACGTTTTAACAGTCCAGTGTCTCTAAAAGTGGGTCACGTACTTCACCCGGTGTATATGCTTATAACTCCTCACACATCTAAACATGCCTCGTGCTCGCTTCTCTTTTTCAGTATACCTGAGGCGCCTCACCCTATCCGTCTGTGCCTCAAGCGCCTCACCCTTTCTGTACACACCTCAAGCTTCTAACTCACCGGTCTATATGACTGAGGCTCCTAACCCTATGTATATATTCCGCATCTCTCCTCATCCTCTCTTTGTATGACCTGGCATAGCTCAAGCTCCTCACTTCTCGGCATATACCTCAAGCGCTTCATAACCCTGTGTACATGCCTCCAGTTCCAGCTCACCCTGTGTATATATATTCCTCAAACTGATCCTTATTGTATAAACCAGCTGTAGCTTCCTGAAGCTCCTCACCCTGTATATATGCCTCGAGCTCCTACCTTGTACCACCACCACCACTAACACCACCACCACCACCACCAGTACTACCACTACCAGTACTACCACTACCAGTACCACCATCACCAGTACCACCCCCACCAATACCACCAGTACCAGTACTACCACCACCAGTAACACACACACCAACACCACCAGTACTTCCACTAACACCACCACCACCAATACCACCACTACCAGTACTACCACCACCACCAGTACTACCACCACCAGTACCACCTCCACCAATACCACCACTACTACCACCATCAATACCACCACTACCAGTACTACTACCACCAGTACCACCACTATCAGTACTACCACCACCAGTACCACCACCACCACTACCAGTACTACCACCAATACCAGTACTACCACCACACCACCAGTACTACTACAACCAGTACCACCACCACCACCACCAGTACTACCACCACAGTACCACCACCACCACCAATACCACCGCCACCAGTACTACCATTACCAGTAACACCAGTACTACCACCACCAGTACTACCACTACCAGTACTACCACTACCAGTACCACCACCACCAGTAGCACCACCACCAGTACCACCACCAATACTACCACCACCACCAATACTACCACTACCAGTACCACCACCACCAGTACCACCACGACCAGTACCACCACTACCACTAATACTACCACTACCAGTACCACCACCAATACTACCACTATCAGTACCACCACCACCATTACTACCACTACCAATACCACCACCACCAATACTACCACCACCAGTACCACCACCACCAGTACCACCACTACCACTAATACTACCACTACCAGTACCACCACCACCACCAATACTACCACTATCAGTACCACCACCACCAGTACTACCACTACCACCACCACCACCAATACTACCACTACCAGTACCACCACCACCAATACTACCAGTACCACCACCACCAATACTACCAGTACCACCACCACCAGTACTACCAGTACCACCACCACCACCAACACTACCAATACCACCACCAATACTACCAATACCACCACCACCACCACCACCAGTACTACCACCACCAGTACCACCACCACTACCAATACTACCACCACCACCAATACTACCACCACCACCAATACTACCACTACCAGTACCACCACCACCAATACTACCACTACCAGCACCACCAGTACCACCACCACCAGTACTACCACTACCACCACCACCAATACTACCAGTACCACCACCACCAATACTACCACTACCAGTACCACCACCACCACCAGTACTACCAGTACCACCACCACCAGTACTACCACTACCGGTACCACCACCAGTACTACCACTACCAGTACTACCACTACCAGTACCACCACCACCAGTACTACCACTACCAGTACCACAACCACCAGTACCACCACTACCAGTACTACCACCACCAGTACTACCACCACCAGTACTACCACCACCAGTACCACCACCTCCAGTACTACCACTACCAGTACCACCAGTACTACCAGTACCACCACCACCAGTACTACCACTACCAGTACCACCACCACCAGTACTACCACTACCAGTACCACCACCACCAGTACTATCAGTACTACCACCACCAGTACTACCAGTACTACCACCACCAGTACTACCAGTACTACCACCACCATTACTACCACTACTACAGCCACCAGTACTACCACTACTACAGCCACCAGTACTACCACTACCACCACCACTACCACTACCAGTACCACCACCACCAGTACTACCACTACCAGTACCACCACCACCAGTACCACCACCACCAGTACTACCACCACCAGTACTACCACCACCAGTACTACCACCACCAGTACCGCTACCTGCAGTACTACCACTACTACCACTACCAGTACCACCACCACCAGTACTACCAGTACCACCACCACCAGTACTACCACTACCAGTACCACCACCACCAGTACTACCACTACCAGTAGCACCACCACCAGTACTACCAGTACTACCACCACCAGTACTACCAGTACTACCACCACCAGTACTACCACTACTACAGCCACCAGTACTACCACTACTACAGCCACCAGTACTACCACTACCACCACCAGCAGTACTACCACCACCACCAGTACTACCAGTACCACCACCACCAGTACTACCACCACCAGTACCACCACCACCAATACTACCACCACCACTAATACTACCACTACCAGTACCACCACCACCAGTACCACCACCACCAGTACCACCACCACCAGTACCACCACTACCACTAATACTACCACTACCAGTAACACCACCACCACCAATACTACCACCACCACTAATACTACCACTACCAGTACCACCACCACCAGTACCACCACCACCAGTACCACCACCACCAGTACCACCACTACCACTAATACTACCACTACCAGTAACACCACCACCACCAATGCTACCACTATCAGTACCACCACCACCAATACTACCACCACCAGTACCACCACCACCAGTACCACCACCACCAGTACCACCACTACCACTAATACTTCCACTACCAGTACCACCACCACCACCAATACTACCACTATCAGTACCACCACCACCAGTACTACCACTACCAGTACCACCACCACCACCAATACTACCACTACCAGTACCACCACCACCAATACTACCACTACCAGTACCACCACCACCAATACTACCAGTACCACCACCACCAGTACTACCAGTACCACCACCACCACCAACACTACCAATACCACCACCAATACTACCAATACCACCACCACCACCAGTACTACCACCACCAGTACCACCACCACCGCCAATACTACCACCACCACCAATACTACCACCACCACCAATACTACCACTACCAGTACCACCACCACCAGTACTACCACTACCAGTACCACCACCACCAATACTACCACTACCAGTACCACCAGTACCACCACCACCAGTACTACCACTACCAGTACCACCACCACCAATACTACCAGTACCACCACCACCAGTACCACCACCACCAGTACCACCACTACCACTAATACTTCCACTACCAGTACCACCACCACCACCAATACTACCACTATCAGTACCACCACCACCAGTACTACCACTACCAGTACCACCACCACCACCAATACTACCACTACCAGTACCACCACCACCAATACTACCACTACCAGTACCACCACCACCAATACTACCAGTACCACCACCACCAGTACTACCAGTACCACCACCACCACCAACACTACCAATACCACCACCAATACTACCAATACCACCACCAGTACTACCACCACCAGTACCACCACCACCGCCAATACTACCACCACCACCAATACTACCACCACCACCAATACTACCACTACCAGTACCACCACCACCAGTACTACCACTACCAGTACCACCACCACCAATACTACCAGTACCACCAGTACCACCACCACCAGTACTACCACTACCAGTACCACCACCACCAATACTACCAGTACCACCACCACCAATACTACCACTACCAGTACCACCACCACCACCACCACCACCAATACTACCAGTACCACCACCACCAGTACTACCACTACCGGTACCACCACCAGTACTACCACTACCAGTACCACAACCACCAGTACTACCACTACCAGTACTACCACCACCAGTACTACCAGTACTACCACCACCAGTACTACCACTACTACAGCCACCAGTACTACCACTACTACAGCCACCAGTACTACCACTACCACCACCACCAGTACTACCACCACCACCAGTACTACCAGTACCACCACCACCAGTACTACCACTACCAGTACTACCACTACCAGTACTACCAGTACCACTACCACCACCACCAGTACCACCACCACCAGTACTACCACCACCAGTACTACCAGTACCACCACCACCAGTACTACCACTACCAGTACTACAGCCACCAGTACTACCACTACCACCACCACCAGTACTACCAGTACCACGACCACCAGTACTACCACTACCAGTACTACCACTACTAGTACTACCACCACCAGTACCACCACCACCAGTACTACCACTACCAGTACTACGGCCAGCAGTACCACCACCACCATTGCTACTGCTACCAGTACCACCACTACCAGTACTACCACTACCAGTACCACCACCACCACCAATACTACCACTACCAGTACCACCACCACCACCAATACTACCACTACCAGTACCACCACCACCAATACTACCACTACCAGTACCACCACCACCACCAATACTACCAGTATCACCACCACCAATACTACCACTACCAGTACCACCACCACCAGTACTACCACTACCAGTACCACCACCACCACCACCACCAGTACTACCACCACCAGTACTACCACCACCAGTACTACCCCTACCAGTACTACCACTACCAGTACTACCACCACCAGTACTACCACTACAAGTACTACCACCACCAGTACTACCACCACCAGTACTACCATTGCCAGTACTACCATTGCCAGTACTACCAGTGCCACCACCACCAGTACCACCACCACCAGTGCGACCACTACCAGTACCACCACCACCAGTACTACCACCACCAGTACCACCACCACCAGTACTACCACTACCAGTACTACAGCCAGCAGTACCACCACCACCAATACTACTGCTACCGGTACCACCACCAATTTCTAACACTACCAGTACCTTCACCACATATACTACCACTGCCAGCACCACCACCACCTCCAGTACTACCAGTACCACCACCACCAGTACTACCACTACCAGTACCACCACAACCAGTACTACCACCACCACCAGTACTACCACTACCAGTACTACAGCCAGCAGTACCACCACCAATACTACTGCTACCAGTACCACCACCACCAGTACTACCACTACAAGTACCACCACCACCAATACTACCACCACCAGTACCACCACCACCAGTACTACCACTACCACCACCACCAATACTACCAGTACCACCACCACCACCACCACCAGTACTACCAGTACCACCACCACCAGTACTACCACTACCGGTACCACCACCAGTACTACCACTACCAGTACCACCACCACCAGTACTACCACTACCATTACCACAACCACCAGTACCACCACTACCAGTACTACCACCACCAGTACTACCACCACCAGTACTACCACCACCAGTACCACCACCTCCAGTACCACCACTACTACCACTACCAATACCACCACCACCAGTACTACCAGTACCACCACCACCAGTACTACCACTACCAGTACCACCACCACCAGTACTACCACCACCAGTACTACCAGTACTACCACCACCAGTACTACCACTACTACAGCCACCAGTACTACCACTACCACCACCACCAGTACTACCACCACCACCAGTACTACCAGTACCACCACCACCAGTACTACCACTACCAGTACTACCACCACCAGTACTACCACCACCAGTACCACCACCTCCAGGACTACCACTACTACCACTACCAGTACCACCACCACCAGTACTACCAGTACCACCACCACCAGTACTACCACTACCAGTACCTCCACCACCAGTACTACCACCACCAGTACTACCAGTACTACCACCACCAGTACTACCACTACTACAGCCACCAGTACTACCACTACTACAGCCACCAGTACTTCCACTACCACCACCACCAGTACTACCACCACCACCAGTACTACCAGTACCACCACTACCAGTACCACCACCACCAGTACTACCACTACCAGTACCACAACCACCAGTACCACCACTGCCAGTACTACCAGCACCAGTACTACCACCACCAGTACCACCACCTCCAGTACTACCCCTACTACCACTACCAGTACCACCACCACCAGTACTACCACTTCCAGTACCACGACCACCAGTACTACCACTACCAGTACCACCACCACCACCACCAGTACTACCAGTACTACCACCACCAGTACTACCAGTACTACCACCACCAGTACTACCACTACTACAGCCACCAGTACTACCACTACTACAGCCACCAGTACTACCACTACCACCACCACCAGTACTACCACCACCACCAGTACTACCACTACCAGTACTACCACTACCAGTACTACCAGTACCACTACCACCACCACTAGTACCACCACCACCAGCACTACCACCACCAGTACTACCACCACCAGTACTACCAGTACCACCACCACCAGTACTACCACTACCAGTACTACCAGTACTACAGCCACCAGTACTACCACTACCACCACCACCAGTACTACCAGTACCACGACCACCAGTACTACCACTACCAGTACTACCACTACTAGTACCACCACCACCAGTACCACCACCACCAGTACTACCACTACCAGTACTATGGCCAGCAGTACCACCACCACCAATGCTACTGCTACCAGTACCACCACCACCAGTACTACCGCTACCAGTACCACCACCACCAATACTACCACTACCAGTACCACCACCACCACCAATACTACCACTACCAGTACCACCACCACCAATACTACCACTACCAGTACCACCACCACCACCACCAATACTACCAGTATCACCACCACCAGTACTACCACTACCAGTACCACCACCACCATTACTACCACTACCAGTACCACCACCACCACCACCACCAGTACTACCACCACCAGTACTACCACCACCAGTACTACCACTACCAGTACTACCACTACCAGTACTACCACCACCAGTACTACCACTACAAGTACTACCACCACCAGTACTACCACCACCAGTACTACCATTGCCAGTACTACAGCCACCAGTACTACCAGTGCCACCACCACCAGTACCACCACCACCAGTACCACCACCACCAGTACTACCACTACCAGTACTACAGCCAGCAGTACCACCAATACTACTGCTACCAGTACCACCACCACCACCAATTCTAACACTACCAGTACCTCCACCACATATACTACCACTGCCAGTACCACCACCACCACCAGTACTACCAGTACCACCACCACCAGTACTACCACTACCAGTACCACCACAACCAGTACTACCACCACCACCAGTACTACCACTACCAGTACTACAGCCAGCAGTACCACCACCAATACTACTGCTACCAGTACCACCACCACCAGTACTACCACTACCAGTACCACCACCACCAATACTACCACCACCAGTACCACCACCACCAGTACTACCACTACCACCACCACCACCACCAATACTACCAGTACCACCACCACCAATACTACCACTACCAGTACCACCACCACCACCAGTACTACCAGTAGCACCACCACCAGTACTACCACTACCGGTACCACCACCAGTACTACCACTACCAGTACCACCACCACCAGTACTACCACTACCAGTACCACAACCACCAGTACCACCACTACCAGTACTACCACCACCAGTACTACCACCACCAGTACTACCACCACCTCTAGTACCACCACCTCCAGTACTACCACTACTACCACTACCAGTACCACCACCACCAGTACTACCAGTACCACCACCACCAGTACTACCACTACCAGTACCACCACCACCAGTACTACCAGTACTACCACCACCAGTACTACCAGTACTACCAGTACTACCACCACCAGTACTACCAGTACTACCACCACCAGTACTATCACTACTACAGCCACCAGTACTACCACTACTACAGCCACCAGTACTACCACTACCACCACCACCAGTACTACCACCACCACCAGTACTACCAGTACCACCACCACCAGTACTACCACTACCAGTACTACCACTACCAGTACTACCAGTACCACCACCACCACCAGTACTACCATTACCACCAGTACTACCACTACCGGTACCACCACCAGTACTACCACTACCAGTACCAGCCCCACCAGTACTACCACCACCGGTACCACCACCAGTACTACCACTACCAGTACCACCACCACCAGTACTACCACTACCAGTACCACAACCACCAGTACCACCACTACCAGTACTACCACCACCAGTACTACCACCACCAGTACCACCACCTCCAGTACTACCACTACTACCACTGCCAGTACCACCACCACCAGTACTACCAGTACCACCACCACCAGTACTACCACTACCAGTACCACCACCACCAATACTACCACTACCAGTACCACCACCACCACCACCACCAGTACTACCAGTACGACCACCACCAGTACTACCACTACCACCACCACCAGTACTACCACCACCACCAGTACTACCAGTACCACCACCACCAGTACTACCACTACCAGTACTACCACTACCAGTACTACCAGTACCACCACCACCACCACCAGTACTCCCAGTACCACCACCACCAGTACTACCACTACCGGTACCACCACCAGTACTACCACTACCAGTACCACAACCACCAGTACCACCACTACCAGTAATACCACCAGTACTACCACCACCAGTACCACCACCTCCAGTAGTACCACTACTACCACTACCAGTACCACCACCACCAGTACTACCAGTACCACCACCACCAGTACTACCACTACCAGTACCATCACCACCAGTACTACCACTACCAGTACTACCACCACCACCACCAGTACTACCAGTACTGCCACCACCAGTACTACCAGTACTACCACCACCAGTACTACCGCTACTACAGCCACCAGTACTACCACTACTACAGCCACCAGTACTACCACCACCACCAGTACTACCAGTACCACCACCACCAGTACTACCACTACCAGTACTACCACTACCAGTACTACCAGTACCACTACCACCACCACCAGTACCACCACCACCAGTACTACCACCACCAGTACTACCAGTACCACCACCAGTACTACCACTACCACCACCAGTACTACCAGTACTACAGCCACCAGTACTACCACTACCACCACCACCAGTACCACCAATACTAACACTACCAGTAGCACAAGTACCAACAGTACCACCAGTACCAGGTCCACCACCAGTGCCACCACCACCAGTACTAATACCACCACCAGTACCACCACTAAAACCACCAGTACAACTACAAGTACCAACACCAGTACTATCACCACCACCAATACTACCCCTTCCAGTACCACCACCACCAATACTACCACTACCAGTACCACCATCACAAGTACAACCACTACCAGTACCACCACCACATATACTACCACTGCCAGTACCACCACCACCAATTCTACCACTACCAGTACCACCAGTACCACCACCACATATACTACCACTACCAGTACTACCACCACCACCAATACTACCAATACCAGTAGCACAAGTACTGACAGTACCACCAGTACCAGGTCCACCACCAGTACCAATACCACCACCACCAGTACTACCACCACCAGTACCACCAGTACTACCACCACCAGTACCACCGCTAAAACCACCAGTACAACTACAAGTACCACCGCCAACACCAGTACTACCACCACCACCAATACTACTGCTACCAGTACCACCACCAATACTACCACTACCAGTAACACCACCACCAGTACCACCACTACCAGTACCACGACCCCAATACTACCTCTACCACCACTACCAGTACCACCACCACCAATCCTACCACTACCAGTACCACCACCACCAGTACAACCACTACCAGTACCACCACTATCAGTACTACCACCACATATACTACCACTACCAGTACTACCACCACCACCAGTACCACCACCAGTACAACCACCACCAGTACTATCACCAGTACCACCACCACCAGTACAACCACCACCAGTAAAACCACCACCAGTACCACCACCAGTACCACCACCACCAGTACTACCAGTATCACCACCACCAATAACACCACCACCACCAGTACTACCATTACCACAAGTACCACCACCTCTAGATTATATGTAACTCTCACTTCACACTTTGTGTCCGTGTAATTTACAACACTTACACATCTTATTCACTGCACAATTTATCACTACTTTGAAGATGTCGCAGGCCGGACTCTTCCTCTGATATTTACAATCTAACAAGCTGTCTAGAAGGCCCTTTATTGCAATGCAATAAGTCTTGCATTTGCAAAAGTTTAGGTATTGTAAATAACAATGCCTTTTGTTTGTTTTAGAACACAAAACATAAATAAAAGGCATTGTCATTTACAATGGTAATGTCTCAAACTCGTTTTCTCCCGGAACCAAAATAAACTATGTCCGAAAAATATCTAATAAGGCTGCCACACCTCAAAGTCTTGGAATTTGTTCTGGGTAGCAGCTGGCATCTACGGCGAGTAGTGGGGTAGGAAAATGGGTGGTGGTTGGGTGCATGCAACATCACACGCTACATGTAAGATGCAAATAAAATTAATTAAAATAAAAATTCACGTACCTTACGTGCTGCACGACACGTCCTCTTTGCTCCAGTCCGGTGTTCAGCACAGGCCCCAGCAAACTCCCTTAACCTATCCTGGCGCTGCTCTCATGCTGTTAACCAGCATGAGAGAAGCACCAAGATTAGAGGGAGCGGCCTCGCTCAGCTCTCCCAAGGGCACTGGATGCCTATGCTTGCTCTCAACCCAACTGTCTTAAGACAGCAGGGTTAGAGAGGTTAAAAGTGTACCTGTCTGGCCGTCACAAGACAGCCGGCCAAAGGGACATGCTTATTTTAAACTTAAGTGCAACGGCAGCCCACCACCACTCCATGACCCTGCCACACCGCAGACCCTGTTCTGGCACTTGTTCGGGACGGGTTGATGAAAAATAAAATGGTAATAAATTTACTTTATTTTCCATTTTCTTTTCTGGTGGCATTTTATTGGAGGGGTGAGGCACCTCTGCTCTAATGGATGAGGCATCCCTTTCCGTTCCAAGGTTATGATCATCTTAAAATATTAAATATTTATGAAGATCACATTTCTTATGGATAGTTTTTACTATGGTAGCTCCGATGTACATATTTCACTTTCCAACATATGACATATTTTTTTTAATCCATTTGCAATAGCATGACAGATTCATAACACCCTAGAGAGTCTGGTTTGTTGATAATTAACAAAATTATATAAATGCAATATTAAAATAACAAGCAATTGCAATGCAATAGGTCTCGCATTTGCGAGAGTTTAAGATATTGGCATTGTAAATGACAATGCCTTTTATTTGTGTTTTAAAAACCAATACATAAATAAAAGGCACTGGCATTTAAAATGCCAATAGCTCAAACTCTCACAACTGCGAGACCTATTGCATTGCAAATGCTTGTTTCGTTGCGGGAGCATTTCATTTCTGATCTATTGATTGGGAGGGGTTGGGTTGCATTAGACTCAATAGCTGAGGCCTTGCCGGCCCACCTGTTATCTTGTCATTCAGAGCCCGGGGCTCGTGTAAATCCTAGAATACCAGGGGCCACTGGCTTAAGAACTCAAGAAAGCAAGCAGCCAGTACAGGATTTCTACCACACGTTGCTCTGCAAATTGTGTAGAGCGCATTAACATTATTGAAGCTACATGTCCTGGAGGTCATCCGTCATAGAAGCCTAAAGCTTTTGCAATATTTAAACTCAATGCAAGAATTAGCATTTTCCCAATTTTTTATGCTGACCCTCTTTATTTAATTTTTGCAGAATTATATAGCGTGAACACGACCTGAAGGAATTGGAGCTATGTACAAGAGCACCCAGAGTCGTTACATGTCTGTATCAGCTGACTGGGCAATCATGCCTTTGACTCCGGAAGCTAAATCTTAGCTGCTCAATTCACAGATGAGATCCATTCCGGGCAGCTCCAGTTCTGCTCTTCATGCTTCGGGGTCAGCTAAGACGGTATCATTGAGTTAGGCCATTTACAACACTATCGGCTTGCAATGCTGTGTTGGTAACAGCTCTGGTTCTCAGTGCCTCCATTGAGGTGAAAACACTCCTGAGCAGAAAACACACCCGGAGTCTGACAGCAGATATGTGCTGTCAAGGTGCTCAGTATGCCGAGAAGCACACCACAGTGCCACCTCCACAAATCTGTAGTGTCTCACTAACTCAAGAGAGGCAGGAGTGGCGAGCGATACTCCTTAGCAGACCAGGGAAATGCTCAGTGGGTTGCTTGGGGTTCTCAACGTGAGTGATGATATCCTGGGCTATGCTAAATCACTCAAAGAACACCACCAGCACCTACGTGGAGTATTGCAACACATTAAAGTAGCAGGTCTGACATTGCATAAAGAGAAATGTGAGTTTCTGAAGCAGAAAATCAGCTTCTTCGGCTACAGTTTCTCAGAAAAGGGCGTCGCTCCTGAACTTGAGAAAGTGCATGACATCCAGGAGGCCCCAGCACCTAGCAACATCTCAGAAGTACTGAGCTTTCTGGGGATGGTGAATTTTTGTTGAAGGTTCATACCGGATCTGACAAATATTAATCGACCATACCGCGGCCTTACCAAGTCATCTACGCCTTGGAAGTGGGGTGACGAACAAGAAATGTTATTTCAGAAGACCAAGTAGGCGCTATCCTCAGACACCACCCTATCGTACTTTGACTCCACTAAACCCACCAATGTGGCTGTGGATGTGAGTCCTCATGGTTTAGGGGCAGTCCTGATGCAACAACAGCAGGATGAGAGCAGGACTGCGGTGGACTATGCCAGTCGGTCCTTAACTAAGACAGAGCAGCGCTACTTCAATCAATCAATCAATCAGTACATTTATAGAGCGCACTACTCACCCGTAGGGTCTCAAGGCGCTAGGAGGGGGGGGTGCCTCTACTGCTCGAACAGCCAGGTCTTAAGCTTCTTCCTGAAGGAGAGGTGGTCCTGGGTCAGGCGCAGGTCGGTCGGGAGGGAGTTCCAGGTCTTGGCGGCCAGGTAGGAGAAGGACCTTCCTCCTGTTGTCGCTCTTCGGATGCGGGGGACGGCGGCGAGGGCGTGGCTGGTTGATCTGAGGTGGCGCTTGGGAGCGTAGAAGTTGATTCGGTTGTTGAGGTAGCTCGGGCCTTGGTTGTGTAGGGCTTTGTGTGCGTGGGTGAGGAGTCGGAAGGTGATTCTCTTGTTGACGGGGAGCCAGTGCAGGTCTCTCAGGTGCCCGGAGATGTGGCTGTTTCGTGGGATGTCGAGGATGAGTCTGGCTGAGGCGTTCTGGATCCGCTGTAGTCTCTTCTGGAGCTTGGCAGTGGTTCCGGCATAGAGGGCGTTGCCGTAGTCCAGTCGGCTGGTGACGAGGGCCTGGGTGACAGTCTTCCTGGTCTCGGTGGGGATCCACCAGAAGATCTTCCGTAGCATGCGCAGGATGTTGAAGCATGACGAGGAGACGGCGTTGACTTGTCTGGTCATGGAGAGGGAGGAGTCCAGGATGAAGCCCAGGTTGCGTGCGTGGTCCGTCGGTTTGGGTGCGGTGCCCAGGGCGGGGGGCCACCAGGAGTCGTCCCAGGCGGAGGGCGAGGAGCCCAGGATGAGGACCTCCGTCTTGTCTGAGTTCAGTTTCAGGCGGCTGGTCGTCATCCACTCGGCTACATCTCTCATCCCTTCGTGCAGGTTGGCTCTGGCGGCGGCGGGGTCGTTGGTCAGGGAGAGGATCAGTTGGGTGTCGTCGGCGTAGGAGATTATGTTGAGGTTGTGTTGGCGTGCGATGGCCGCGAGGGGGCTCATGTAGACGTTGAAGAGGGTGGGACTCAACGAGGATCCTTGAGGGACGCCGCAGATGACTTCGGTGGCCTCTGATTTGTACGGTGGTAGGCGGACTCTCTGTGTTCTTCCGTTGAGGAAGGAGGTGATCCATTCCAGTGCCTTCTCCTGGATTCCGATGTTGCCAAGGCGCTGTACTAGGGTGCGGTGGCAGACAGTGTCGAATGCCGCGGAGAGGTCCAGGAGGATGAGGGCCGCTGTTTCTCCGTTGTCCATCAGGGTTCGGATGTCATCGGTGGCAGCGATGAGGGCGGTCTCGGTGCTGTGGTTGGCTCGGAAGCCAGACTGTGAAGGGTCGAGGGATCCATTTGTCTCGAGGAAGGCGGCCAGCTGTTTGTTGACGGTCTTTTCGATGACTTTGGCCGGGAACGGGAGGAGCGAGATGGGACGGTAATTCTTGAGTTCGGTGGGGTCCGCTGTAGGTTTCTTGAGTAGAGCGCTGAGTTCGGGGTGCTTCCAGCTCTCAGGGAAGGTGGCGTTGTCGAAGGAGGTGTTGATAATGTCCCGCAGGTGGGGTGCGATGACAACGTCGGCCTTGTTGAAGACGTGGTGAGGGCAGGGGTCGGTTGGAGATCCGGAGTGGATGGAGTTCATCGTGCGGATGGTGTCTTCGGTGCTGATCGGGGTCCAGGCGCGGAGGGTGGTGGTGGGTGGCGTTGCTGCGGTTGTGGCGTGCGTTGGTTGGATGCTGAAGCTGTTGTGTATGTCCGCGATCTTGTTGTGGAAGTAGGAGGTGAGGGAGTTGCAGAGGTCTTGCGATGGGGTGATGTCGTTGTTTCCGGCGTTGGGGTTGGAGAGCTCTTTCACGATGTTGAAGAGTTCCTTGCAGTTGTGTGCGTTGTTGTCCAGACGATCCTTCTATGCAGTTTTCTTGGTGGCGCGGATCAGTTGGTGGTGTTTCCGGGTGGCGAGCTTGAGGGTGGACATGTTGTTCATTGTTGGTTCCCTTCTCCATACTTTCTCGAGGGCTCGGCAGTTCTTCTTGGAGCTCTTGAGTTCGTCGGTGAACCATGGGGTTTTTCTGCTGCCGGGTCTGCTGGGCGGGGTCCTCAGAGGGGCGAGTTCGTCCGCGCAGTTGCTGATCCACTTCGTGAGGTTGTTGGCGGCCTGGCTGGGGTTCGTTGAGCCGGCAGGAGGGTGCTGGCTTAGGGAAGCGGTGAGCTGGTCGGCTGTGATCTTGTTCCAGCTTCTTCGGGCAACCTGTTGCTGGTGGTGGTGGATCGTCGTTCTTTTGAAGGTGAAGTGGACACAGCTGTGGTCCGTCCAGTGGAGTCCTGTTGCGTGGCTGAAGGCGATGTCTTTGCTGGATGAGAAGACGGCGTCGAGTGTGTGTCCGGCGAGGTGGGTGGGGGTGGACACCAGCTGTTTGAGTCCGAGGTTGGCGAGGTTGTCGAGCAGGGTGACGGTGTTGCGGTCGCTGTTGTTCTCCAGGTGGAAGTTGAGGTCCCCCAGGAGGATGAAGTCGGCGGAGGGGAGGGCATGCGGGCTGATGAAGTCGGCGATGTCCTCGCTGAATCGTGTGCGTGGTCCCGGGGGTCGGTAGATCAGGGTGCCTCTGAGGGTGGTCCTCGGGTCGGTGTGGATCTGGAAGTGCAGGTGTTCGGCGGTGGTTAGGGTGTCGTCGGTGTTGGTCGTGATGCGGATGGTGTCCCTGTGGATGATGGCGATGCCTCCTCCCGTCTGGTTGGCGGTGCGGTCCCTCCGGGTGATCTTGTATCCCTCTGGGAAGGCGATGGCGATGTCGGGTGCTGAGGAGGCGTTCATCCAGGTCTCCGTGAGGAAGGCGATGTCAGGGGCTGTGGTGTCGAGGAGGTTCCAGAGTTCGATGGCGTGTCTGTGGACGGAGCGGGTGTTGAGCAGGATGCACTTGAGGTGGGTGCTGCTGGTGTTCGGCTTGGCGGGTGCTGGTGCAGGGTAGGTCCGGACGCAGGAGAACTTGCAGGCGTGTCAGCTGAAGGGTCCGTGGGTGTGCTTCGGGGTGGCTCGGTGGCATCCCGGGATGCCGCCGGTGTTGAGTGCGATGAGTTCGGCGGCGTTGTAGGTTCGTCGGGTCGGCTTCCGTCGGTGGGGGCCAGGGGTTCTGGCACTGGGCGTGGTCCAGGCGCGGACGGGTGCAGACGGGCTTACCTTTGGCGCGCCCGCTGCGCGTCAACGCTGCGCGTGCGCACGGTCGCCATATATGGCGAAGTGCGAGGGAGGGCGGAGCAGCTGGGAGGCGGGAGCGGGGAGGGTACAGAATGCAAAAAGGGGCGGGGCTTAGCGGCGGTGGCGGGAAGCGGGGAGCGGGGTGGGGAGAGACGGGGGAAAAACAGTCAAAAAGAGGGGAACCAGGAACAAAATACTGAAAACCAAAGATGAATGCAACTACAAAATACAGAAACGAAAGATAAATGCAACTACAGTAGATAAACACCAAAACAGACGAACAGAGGCAAAGGCAGGGGGCGACCACGAGGTGAGCGCGGCGGCCGGCCGAGCAGAGAGGCAGGCGGGGAGGCACTCGCAGCAGCTGGTGGCCGTGCGGCGCGGGGGCGTCCTAAACTAGGACACACTCACCTGCGTCGCACGGTCGCCATATATGGCCAAGTGCGAGGGAGGGCGGAGCAGCTGGGAGGCGGGAGCGGGCAGGGTACAGAATGCAAAAAGGGGCGGGGTTTAGCGGCGGTGGCGGGAAGCGGGGAGCGGGGTGGGGAGAGACGGGGGAAAAACAGTCAAAAAGAGGGGAACCAGGAACAAAATACTGAAAACCAAAGATGAATGCAACTACAAAATACAGAAACGAAAGATAAATGCAACTACAGTAGATAAACACCAAAACAGACGAACAGAGGCAAAGGCAGGGGGCGACCACGAGGTGAGCGCGGCGGATAGAACGTGAGGCAATAGCTATCCATTGTGCATGCAGGCATTTTCACATGTATGTGTATGGTCACCCATGTGTCATCTTGACAGACCACAAGCCTGTCATACCTCTTTTCCAAGGATTGCCCTCCAAACCACCCACCCGCATTGAAAAATTGCTCTTGCAGCTGGAGGACTACGACTTCCAAGTCGATTATCGGCCAGGCTCGTATAATCTGGCTACCTATCTGTCCCAACACCCCAGGAGTGCAACATCTTCAGACATGGCGGAAGCAAAGCAATCAAAGCCTATGTGAGGCTGGTGAAAGACTGGTCTCGCCCTATTCCCATGGCTCTGGAGTTGCTAAAAGATCCCACTAACAAAGATGAGTGCCTGCAGCTGGTGGTGGCTGCTCTTTGATTGGCGATCCATCATGAGAGAACGGAGAACTCATGAGGCACGGAAGGTGCTTGAATCCCTCATTCATGCGAGGCAAGAGTTGTTAAAGTATGGTCATCCCTTCAAGCCTCACGTCTCAAGCCGTGCAGCTGGCACATAGAAGGCACCAAGGGATGATTAAGGTGAAAAGTAGACTTTGCGCCAAGGTGTGGTTTCCAGGAATTGACAAGATAATGGAGCAAGCTGTCCGGTCATGTGATTGGTGTCAAGTGTCAGGCGTTCCGAATCGACCTTCCCCCGTGATCACGGAGGACAGTCTGAGGCATCCCTAAGAACAAGTGAGCATGGATAATGGACACCTCTCTGATCGTGGAGAGAGTGGGAACCCAGACTGCCACTGAAGTCACACCCAAGGTGGAGAAGATCATTGCCAGCCATGGCATATTTAAAGTGGTGAAGATGGACAATGGTCCGCCGTTTTATGGACAGGAGTTTGTGGACTATCTAAATTCCTGGGAATCCAACATCGCAAGGTGACACCGAGGTGGCGACAGGCAAACGGGGAAGTACAGCTATTTATGAGAATCCTTAATCCTTAATAGCTCATGCTGACAGCTCATCCATTGAAAAGGCAATCTACAATTTTCTGTGAGTATACAGAATGACTCCCCATGTGACTACAGGGAGGGCTCCTGGCTACCCTAGTATGGGGTGAGTTGTGCTGGACACTATACCCCACCACCCCACCTGGACTCCAGAGCCTATTGATGACACCGCAGTGCTCAACAAACGGAGATTCACCAACAATCAGTCCAGTGTCAGCAGGAAGGCCTGTCAATCACCCATTTGCCAAGGGGAGCTGTCTACCTCAAAGAGAAGTGCGCTTCACTATTATATGGAATTTTCTTCGCACCTAATTCAGAGACAATTTACCAAGGGATAGCGGCAGATCTTGTGGAGGTGAGCCTTTTCAGGGGCTCACCTGGTGCACGGGTTCGCCCTTTTGAGCACTCGTCCTTTAGACTGACAAAGTAGAGATTGGCACGGAAGCTGTAATATCAAGAAAGTAGTTTATTAGGACTCATGAGTGGAACTACATTGATACAGAACCCTCAGGCAATGTATGAGACAGCACATGGAGTACAGAAAGCATGAGCCTTATATACTGTATTAATTGCCGTGTAAGCATGGAGGCTCAAAAAAGAGGCAGTACAAGTGTACACACAAATAGACTTTTACATACCAGGATATATGAGAATCGCTTAGTCAACAGAGTGGGAGGAGTTACAATGTTGCTGACATCAGTTAAAATAGCCTGACAGTTAAATACATGACAGGTGCATCCTAACAGCTAAAGCCTCTCTAAGCATGCACAGTGCTCAGGCTCAGTACTGCAGGAGCTAACTATAGATGATGACTCAGGCGTAATAGAGAAGCAGGCAACAGCGTGAAGAAAATAGAAACCTTCTCAGGGGTCTCACTGATACCTGGTCCTTTTAAACCAACAAAGAAGAGATTGGCACAGAAGCTGAAATATAAAAAGAATACATTTATTAACCTCAAATGAGAGAGACTACGTCACACAGTACCCTCAGAAACTGTATGAGGCAGTCTAAGGAGTACAGACAACAGGGGCCTTATATATGCTTAGGGTTACATAGTCAGCATAAGACCAAGGGGAGATCCTGGAACATGTAAGCATGCAAAATGACTAATATGGGTATACAAGATCTGCTTGCTCAACAAAGTGGGAGGAGAGTTACTTCTCCATGCATCAACAAGAGTAGCCTGACAGTTCTATAAGAGGAGCGGGTGCATTCTACTAGCTAGTCCTCCCTGAGCATGTGCAAGGCTCTGAAGAAGGAAACAGCACATGGCGAGCACATGGCTACCTAAAATGGCTGCCAAATACAAAAATGGCTTTCAGCTCATGCTAAAAAATCCCTGCAATCTTTAACAAGCGAAGACGTGGAAGCACATAGCAAACACATGGCTTAACCAAAATGGATGCTAAAAACAAAATGGCTTCAACTCATGCTAACAGTAATCTCTGCAAGCATCCACAGATGACCCTTTTAGTATTAGCTGAAGATATCTATGATTCAGAAGGAACAAAGAAAACATCTTGTAAATCAATTTGCATAAGTTGGTTAACTTCTTGGTTCAATACATATTGGGCGTTTACATTCATAACGTTGTGTTTGGTAGGTATACAAGCAATGATACAAAGGGAACAAAGTATTGGACCACATGGTAGACATAAGCAACATAACAGTAGGATCGCAAAGAAGATACATAGAATTGTTAACAGTTTCCAGCCCCAGGTAACAAATAGTATCCATAGCCAACCGGTTATAGTCCATGTTCCGGTATCAGGGTGAATCTTAGCAGTGATTTTATGCTGTTTAGAGATTGCATCAAAAACTGAAGAGGTGCGATCAGGGATATGGACACAACAACTGCTCCCGATGATGCGACATGCACCACCGCGATCAGCCAACACAATATGAAGGACCATTCTATTTTGGAGCACCACAATCCCTGCAATTTGCAGTTCTTCTGTGATGTTTCTAAGTGCCATAGCTGTCTGGTTGGTCACAGCCTTTACAACACGTGTCACGCGTCTGATTTTCCGACTGTTTAAGGAAGCACCAACAAAGAAGAACAATCCCAAATTAAAAGTCAATAAATTGCTGCAGTGCAGTGTCAGTCTGATCCACCTCATCGTGATTTTTTGTCCTCTTATATCGGTTCTTGGAAAAGTCATTAAACAGTCTATTGTCCCTGTGATAGGATGCAGGAGCCAAAAACACAGGTGGCAACACAAGGATACATAGCAAGTTACTGACCATCCAATGGGTAGATGATACTATCCTTTATTCCCACAGATGAAGAAAGTATTGTGGGATGACATAAAGCTACTGTTATTCACCCAGTAATGTTCAGTACCAGGGTACAGTGGTTCTTCCCCTCAGGAATATTTCCAACACTGTCCACACACAAATCTGCTCAGGCTCTAGTAACAGCTATAACAGGAGGTCCATTTCCCTAAGCTGTTCGGGTGTTTGGGAGAATCTAGCACATGGAGGAGTTTCCTCTGCGATACTCCTCCATCTCCCATAAGTTCCTTTTGCCTGTGGATCTCCTTCCTCACCATGGTAACACACTTTATTTAGCGGAAAATCCAGTCTCCCTACATCAGCACCAGTAATTTTAGCAACTTCAGATGCCCATAGCAAGGCAAACCAAGCCTGACAAGAACCATTGTGTAAAAACAGCAGAGGAATAAAAGGTGTTCCTCTCTTTTTCTGATAAGCTGGCATCATTCCACACACCCAACAATTGGTGATGTTCTTAGCATTATGGGTGTGGTGCAACATCTGAATGAAAGTATTATTGAGGTAGGACATTCTGTGCTGCTGCTCATGATAGGGAAGGGAGAAATAATGGTGCTCAATTGGGGCTGGAGTAGTGGCATTCAGCGTTTGTCGAACAAGAGCCACTTCCTCTATAACCCAGGCTATTTCTGCCATATTAATCATGATGAAAGTAAACCCAGAAATGAACATAGTTTTCTTGTCACAGATTCTCGCAGCAGTCGATGTCTTTTCCATAGGTATATTTATCTCAACATTGAACAAAAAATGCAGATGGAGCTCTAAAGTCCTGGACAGCCGTTGGTTTCTTCACTGAGACCTGAGATTGGTGTCACTAGGAAAAAGAACTCCCCCTTGCCAGCTCAGCCTTTCACTAACCCAGAACAGTTGCTCAAGCTGTCTTTTTCAGCAATGCAGTTTCTCTCCGGGGTGGTAGCTGATATCGACATGCACCGGGGATCGTGTTGTCTGGGAAGACTTCCTCAGGTCCTTTAGGTGATATGGCTTTCCCTCTCTCTGTGTCCAGGATGTCTCGATGGTCGGTGAGTAGAGCGGGCTCCACCAGGGCATATGGCAGTCTTTTGCAGTGCATGGACTGGATCCAATTCTTCCGATTGGTCACTTGGACTGCAGTTCTGGTTGCCAGGAGCACCTGCTCAGGGCCGCGCCACCTTGGTTCCAGGCAATTCAACCTCGGGAAAACTTTGACCATTACTTGGTCAATGGGCCGTAGATCATGGCCATCACCCTGTGACCTGTCAGGAAGAGCTTCTCAAACCTGTTGATGAATAGAAAGCAAGCTGTCAGTCAACTGGGACAGGTAGTCACTCATCAAGACACAAGGTACATCATGTATAGGGCGTGGCTTAGGAATCCCCCATATGTACATTGGCCTTCCAAATACCACCTCATATGATGTGAGGCCAGATCGTGTATGTGGCACTGATCTAATGGAAAGCAGGGCAAGGGGTAATGCTATTGGGAATGCTCCAACTTGTGCTGGCCCATGTGAATCATAGGGTGTAAATAGGCTGTGGGCAATCTCCATTTGGTCAAGTCTTTATTTCTCCCACAGCCCTTATCATCCAATGTTCCCTCCTTAGACCATAGGTCTAATTCTTCAGCAGAGGCAGATCGCTGCTTGTCTAGCAATTATTGCATGACATCATGCCAATGTTCAGCCTGTGACTTCACCACATACATAGATATAGTACTTCGCTGCATTGCAGTCTCACGAGCTGTGTGATCTGTGAAGGCATTGCCATGTCCTATTTTATCAGTCACTTTCTTATGTGCACTGCACTTAACAATAGTTATTTTCTTAGGATATGTTAAAGCCGTAAGGAGATTATGCACTAATTCTCCATGCACTATTTGTGGCCCGTGTGATGTAAGAAAGCCTCTTTTCTTCCAGAGTAGCCCAAAATCATGAGCCACTCCAAAGGCATATCGGCTATCTGTGTAGATGTTAACAGACAAGTCAGTGCTAAGTTCACACGCCCTAGTTAATGCTATCAAATTAGCTGCCTGAGCTGACTTCTGTGGGATTCGAGCTGTCTCAACTACCGTCTGAAGTGTTGTAATTGCATATGCAGATGATGTTGTGCCATCTGGTAATATCAAACAAGACCCATCAACCCACAATTCCCCATCAACACTTTAAAGGGGCTTATCTTGCAGCTCAACACAACCCTTTGTCTGTTCCTACTGGGACTGAGTAGCTGGGAATGGCAATAGAGTAGCCGGATTAGGAGTCAAACATATTTTCAAGGTGATATGAGGGGCCAAAAGTGTTAATTCATATCCTGTCAAGTGAGCACTAGTTAAATGCAGCATTTTGGTTTGGTTCAAAAGGACATCAACTGCATGGGGCACTGACACAAGGAGTGTATGTGACAAAACTTTTCCCTCACTCTGACGTATGGACACAGCTGCCGCTGCCACAGAACGAAAACACCCAGGCAACGCACGAGCGACTGGACCAAGGACAGCTGAAAAATATGCACAAGGACGCTGTTTATCACCGTGTAACTGGGTTAAGACCGAGAGAGCACAACCGTCCCTCTCGTGTACATAGAGTGTGAAGGCATTAGTGTAGTCTGGAGTGCCTAATACTGGTGCAGAACATAAAGCTTGTCGCAACTGTTGGAAAGCATTCTGGCATTCAGTAGTTCATGGGAGGGGCATTGGAATATCTTTAGTCAAAAGGGCCAACAAGGGTTTAACAATGTGTGAAAAGCTAAGGAGCCATTGCCTGCGGAAAGAAGTAAGGCCAATCAGTGCACGAACATCCTTCTGAGTACGGGGCACAGGTGTGTCTAAAATAGTTTGAATGTGGTCTGGTGTGAGTGCACGTCCCTCGTTAGACAGGAGATGACCTAAATAGGTAACCTGCTGTCTACAATATTGCAATTTCTTCCTAGAAACCTTGTGATGGTGAGATGCAAGAAAGGAAAGCAATGACAGTGTTCCTTCTTCACACTGTTCAGGGGTATCTGCAGCTAACAAGATGTCATCAACATATTGTATAAGAGCCACCCCTTGTGGCACAGGGAAAGAATCAAGCTGTCTTTTCAATGCTTGCCCCTAAATATTAGGACTCTCTGTATACCCCTGTGGAGCTCTACAAAATCTGAAGGATTGATTATTCAAAGTGAGGCCGAACAAATAACGGCTGTTAGGATGTATAGGTATCGAGAAGAAAGCGTTCTTCAAGTCGATCGCACTGAATGTAGTGGCAGTCAGGGGGAACCATAGTAAGGAGTTTGGTGATGTCAGAGACTACTGGATATTGGGCACTACAAACTAACCTCTCGCAAGTCAATGATCAACCTGTATATTTTAGTATCAGTGTCTTTTTTCAAAATGGAAAGGATAGGACTATTGCAGATGTTGTAAGAAACTTCTTCCACAACCCCTACTCCAATCAGATCTTGAACAATATGTATTAGTGCCCCTTCACCTTCTCAAGATGTTTTATATTGAGGGAGTCGTGATAATGAAGCACCTTCCTTTACTTGAATGTGAACAGGTGGGATTACCATTTTTCCCACACCAGTATCTGACGTAGGCCACAAGGTACGAGGTTATGCCTTAGCAATATCTTCTTTGAGGATCCAAGATCTTTCAGCGAGAGGGTAATTGTCGTTTAAAAAAACACGCACACCTTCTGGGGAACATCGTATCGTGGCACAAAAATATTTGAACATATCGAGACCCACAATATTATCCAGTGTGTTAGGGGAAAGCAAGAATGGGTATGCAGCAGTGAATTTATCAACATGCAAGGGGTTGTGACAATGGGCTAAGGGAAGGTGTTCCATCAAATCCTATCAATGTTATTGTTAAACCAGACAGGGGAGCCATAGGAACCAATTATTTAGACAGGGCACTATGAGTAGCTCCTGTGTCAACCAAAAACCGATCAGTAGAACCCAAAACGTTTGCATTAACAGAGGGACCCTTCTGATCTACTGGGACTTCAACTGGTTCCTTACCCCATCCTAGGCATTTCTATGCATAATTAGAATCCTTCAAATCATCAGACAAATAATCAGACATCTGATACTGATTTTGTCTGTCAAAAGTATTAGAAAAATTTTGAGTATGCTCTACTACCTCAAACCTTGCACGATTATCCATACCTCCCCTATTTCCTGAGTTCCCTGGGCGGCTTCACATTAGTCCTCTACCACACTGATACTGCTGACCTCGCAAAAGTGGGCACTCATAACGCCAATGCCCTATCTCCTTACAATAAGCACACTGATCAGAAGACAAAGTAGCCCGAGGAAAAGAGGGTGCACCAGGATGAAACATCGCACGTCCGCCTCTTCCACCACCTCTATAAGATGGACCAAAAACTTGACCTAACATAACTTTTGTTTTTAAATACATCCTTAGTCTTTTTATCCTCCTTACCTTTTTCTTCCAATTCCTGACGTTCATAATACTGAGCCATTGTCAAAAGGGAAACTGGGGAAGATGTAGTCCATGAACTCTTGCTGGCCTTTAGGCGACTAGATATTCCTGGCAACATGTTTACAACAAATTTATCAATGAACAGATGCTTGCCTGTGTCATCTGTCAATGACTGCCCACTAAAATCATGAAATGTCTTCTCAAACCGTGTAAAGAAATCAGAAACCGACTCATCCGCCTTTTGCTTACAGGATGCTAACATAGACTAGTCTATCTTTTTAGGAGGTATAATAGTTTTCAACTTAATTATGATAGCCTTTGGGAGGTCTAATATCTCTTGTTGTGGTTTCTGCGCGGGTGCAATTTCTGCATCTTTTCTCTCTATTTCTGTCCAAATATCTCCAAAAGATGTCCGATCATCTACTTTCCAAATCAATCTCCACATATAAGGCGCTAAAATAAGTCCAAAAAACATGTCAATATCAGGCAATGTCATAGTGCAAGGACTAATAGCCCCGTCAACTTCTTCATAAAAAGCAGCCAGATATTTTCGCGGGTCAGGCAGAGCAGCTTTAAGCGCCATGACATCTGCTCTACTCCAAGGAGTATAAACCCAATTGTAAACAAAATATCCCTTCGCATCAGTGGAATCTTTATTGTCACTTGTTCCCGCACCCCTAGGAGGGTCATATAAAGGCGCAGCTTCACGCATTGGTTTCCCATGAACTACAGTATCCTTACCTGTCCCTCGAACTTCCTCATGTGACACGGGGGTCTGAGCTGTTTGTTCAGCTGCAGCAGCTGCCTTTTTCTCCTCTCGCAAACTGAACGCATCAGTTCGTAGTTTAACCACACGTCTAATTAAATCGGCCACCTGAGAAGGGAGAAAAAGACCGTCACTCAATTGTTTATGATCAGTTTTTATATCAACAGGCTCTAAATCTGTGGAATGTTTCCTAAAATTTGCAATTACTTCTCCAGTAAACGACTTTTTAAAATATTACTGCTCTGACTTCCGCCATTGTTGAACATCTGCTATAATTCCTGGAGCAGAGGCGTCACCACAAGCTGCCTTACGAGCAGCAGATCTGAGAGCGGCCTCATGGTCAGCAGTCAAAAAGGAGCGAGTATGTCGTTTAGGGTCTATCTCTGTCCCTGTCTGACCTGGGGAAGATTTGTCATCATCAGAATCATCCTCGGGGGCAGAGGGAAAAGTATATGGTGGTGGAGATCGATCTAACAAGATTGAATCGTCCTGCGGTTTATTAAGTAGAGGCTAGAGAGGGTGCTGAACAGGGTATTGCCCATTACCTGTAGACGACGCTCCCTATCCTCTTTTTCTTTTATTTCCTTCATTTCTTTATTTTTCATTTCCTGCGCTTTCAGATAGATGTTTTTGCGCTGTTCTTTGTCTGCTAAAGCTTTCTCTTGCCTCACTCTCTCATGTACTTCTTTCCCCCACATATGTACAATATATCTGGTCTACTTTTGCGCTTAGATACCCACTGTTACACATACTGCATTTTTCTAATATAGAATGACCCATGTATTGGCCATCATAAATCAGGATCCTTCCTAGTATATTTATTCCATAGTGCACTATACATTATGGAAGAAATAAAAATTTTAATGTACATATTTGGTGTCCCCTTGGGGGGAGCTGGCTGATTTAGTTCTAAATCCATATTGGTACCTCCAAGAAAGCAACACATCCTTCGAAGCATGCCTGAAACAGGCTTTTCAAAAATATTATAGTATGTATAATATTATAACAAAGTAGTACTTAACACGAATATTGTACCATTCAAGAATTCAAAAATTATAGAATAATCTCCACATGGCCGACCTATATAAATTGCAATTTATATATTAACCCAAACCAAACCAGAATCTTGGGCAAGTAAATCCAATCAAAAAGTGTCGCATGTAGTGACCTTACCAAGCAAAAGTCTCCAGCCTTTAACTGCCATGCTCTGAATCAACCAAACAATCACTGTAAGACAAACGCCAAAAGGGATCTTAGTCGGAGACCGGCACCACCTGTAGGGTCAAATCAGGAAAATCGGAAAAGCACTTCGGCCTGCAAAGACAAGGGCTTCCACATGCAGTGTACATCCTTAGCGAGATTCCAAACCTCCATCAAGACCACTCCGTCGGGCATCCTAGTTGCTAATGAGCCCCTTGTGATGAGGGTCAATTTCTGGGGGTGAGCCTTGTCAGGGACTCACCTGGTGCAGGGGTTCGCCCTTTTGCGCACTGGTCCTTTAGACTGACAAAGTAGAGTTTGGCACGGAAGCTGTAATATCAAGAAATACGTTTATTAGGACTCATGAGTGGAACTACATTGATACAAAACTATCAGGCAATGTATGAGGCAGCACATGGAGTACAGAAACCATGGGCCTTATATACTGTAGTAAGTGCAGTGTAAGCTTGGAGGTTAAAAAAAGAGGCAGTACAAGTGTACACACAAATAGAATTTTACATACCAGGGTATATGAGAATTGCTTAGTCAACAGAGTGGGAAGAGTTACAATGTATCTGGCATCAGTTAAAATAGCCTGACAGTTAAATACATGACAGGTGCATCCTAACAGCTAAGGCCTCTCTAAGCATGTGCAGTGCTCAGGCTCAGTCCTGCAGGAGCCAACTACAGATGATGACTCAGGCGTAATAGAGAAGCAGGCAAAAGCGAAGACGGGGAAGCACATGGCCAACACATGGCTTAATCAAAATGGATGCTAAAAACAAAACTGCTTCAGCTGATGCTAATAATAATCTCTGCCAAGTTTCCACAATCCCACGCATGAAGCAGCACACACCATTTCATTGTCAGATTAGATTATTTTGGTAGAAAATAATTACTAGGTGTGCAGGTTGACACAAGTTATTGAACTATCCCTAAGAGCGCCATCCAGGCAGCAAGGTCCTCCTTCCCTTCGAACACCAACCTTGGGAAGTGACAAGTCAGAAAGGAACTATAGTCACTGCTCGCCGAGGTGAGGAAGAAGTCACTCACAATGTCTCTTGTTTTTTAAAGGGTCTATGAAAGGGACATAGTGCTCCGTGATCATGGGGAGGACACCAGTCTTGGTGACGAAGACACAACCCTGGACTCTTCGACTTCTTGTCCAAGTGGGTCTCCAAGATTGTCTCCATCAAATGACACCAGGTTGGAGCTTTCCGATGTCACTCCCCTAGCGATGTGAAGAAATAAAAACTCAGACCTCCCACCGCCTATCTGCTCAGGCCGCAGTGACTATTCCAGGTACGCCACGAGAAGCAACCCTGCTACCTCCTCTCGTCTGGCTGAATTCCTGGTGTGATGAATACGGTGTACAGTCTGGAGTCGCCAGAGTGGTAACCATATGAACCCCTCTGATGTGCGATGTTGTTTGTGCACTGTTTAACTTAATGCTGAATTGACATGTTTTGGTGCATTATGATTGCTATCAAAGTTGGTGAGGAATCCAATGTCCTACTAACTCATGGGAGGTGGGGGTGTAGAGTGGTACTCCCCTGCAGACCACGGTCTGTGGTTTGGTCCCCGAGTGATGTGTGGTGGGCTATAAAAATAAAGGAGGGGCGTGAAGTCAAGGTCAGTCACGGACTATCCACATAAACTGTACTCACGTTGCAGTCTCCCCTCATTCCTAGTCCCTTAGGCCCGTTTATGAAAACTCTACAGGCGCCAGCTGGGTAGAAATGCAGCAACATACACTGTCTCTGCCTCAAGGGATGTGAGGTGGGCACGGAGGGTCCAGAGAACGGTTGCGAGTGAGTGTAAGCCACAGGGTTCGAGTCAAGGCACCCACTGCAGCACTAGAGGCGGCAGAGCCTACAAATGGAATAAAAACAGCCCCATGCTGTTGGGGCACGTGCTCTGATGCTTACGTTTCAGACACCATAGTTAAGACTCCATGCAGCTCCAATTGTGCAAACAGCGTGGCCCTTGGCACAGTAGTACATTACACAAAATCAGAAACATTTTTTCTTAAGTGATTTGCCCAGAATCAAAGGATGTTGAGGTGGTAGAAAGCCTGTACTGGCTGCAGTGCTTGCATAACTGACGCCACATGAGCACTGCTCTTGCTTTAAAGTAAACAAGCAAGCCTTGTTTTCAGTGAGCTAATTATAACACTTACATTTTCAAGAATGAATATACATGACTTCTCTTTGCGTTTTTGACAAGGCGGCTGATGGCTCAGAATGTCTCTATATCACCCCTCTCAAGCCCAATTCTCTTTTCCCCTCTATCTCTCTCTGCCTCCTCCTCACACCTCTCTTAGCTGCCTCTTTTAACCCTCTCTATCTGTCTCCCTTGTGTTCTATCTCTCATCTGTTTCATCCCTCACTCTCTCTTAGGTGTCTCTTTATCACCTCTCTCTATCACCTCTTTCTCATTGAACTGCAAGTCTGCCTCTCAGCTGACACCTAGTGCTCTCTCACATGCCTGCCTCCTCGCTTTCCTACCCTTCTTCTCGCACAACTGTCCATTTCTCACCTCACTCTTTTTCTTTCTTCTCTGCTTTTTCTCATCTCTCTCATTATCACCTCTCACAACTGTCTTTTGTCTATCTCTTCCCGCTATTTCACCTCACTCATTCCCACACCTCTCTCACTTCGATGTTTGTAGTGTTCATTTGCCCCCTTCTCCGACAGTCTTTTCGCCTTCCCTTTCGTTATGCTGATTCTGTTGCATTTGAGCTCCCTCCCTGCTCACAGGCTCAGTTAGGGCTCTGTTGCAACAATTGTTTTGCACCAATTTTAACAATACTATGCACGCAGGGAAGACCCTATGCTGGGCCTTCCCGGGGAGCAGATTGTAGCTAGGGGGCGGCTGCTTCTATTACTGTGCAGCAGGGCACAAGTCCTAAAAAAAGAAGTGGGGGGACGCTGAAGTCACGACAGGAAGTGACATCACGAAAGGTGGCTTGCACCATCCGACTCATTGCCTCCCCTCACTCACCCATTAGATGAGATGGCTTAATGCACGTGCGACAGTGTAAAGTTTGTAGAACCTAAGTTATCAAAAAATATGAATTAGCGGGAGAAACATATTTGAGTGAGAATTCTCCAATTGATATTAGATTTTTCAGGAGGTTTGGGTTTTTTTTCCACTCCAGCACAAATTGTTCACTTCCACGAAATTTGCCAGATGGCACAGTTGTCAGCAATCTACACATTTTACAAAGTTAAAAATGTTTACAAATTCTTGTTTTTTAACTATCTTTTGTACTTTGTGGAGATCACAAAGGTGACATTTAATTTTTTTTTTTAATAATAATAGAATTTCCTAAATCAACACACCCATCATACATAGACAGAAAATTGAACTAGATATTGAAACACATTTTGGTGCTTCATTTTACAGGCTGTGTATAGAGCACATGATGTGCTGAAGTTGTATCCGTAGGTGCTTCTGGTCATTTCCGAAAAGTGTCATCTTTGCTCTTCATTTGTGTGTCTTTAGGTCCATCAGGTCTTCACTGCCACCTTTGCTCCATTTTCTATTCGCAAAGTGAAGGTCCCTACACAAACCTCGTAGAAGCACTCACCATTGTGACCTGTCCTTCTCTGAACTCATGGTGTCCAGCCCCAGTAAGGGCTAGAGTTAAGGATAGGGTAAGGCAGTGGTTCTTAAGCTTGTCACTTCTGTGGACCCCGACTTAATCATTACTGGAATCCAGGGACCCGCAGTGATTTATCATTGGAATCCTAGGACCTACACCTCGTCATTTCTGGAAGCCAGGGACCGTGGTCTAAGCATTTTTGATCATTTGAACCGAAAATAATTCACAGAAAATACAGAAACAAGAATTCATCAATTACGCAAATTACGAAATATTTAAATTCATTTGAACTAATATAAACAAATCAAATTTTTCATTCTATAAGAAAGGTTGAAGCTTTTCTAAATTCAATTGAGGCCACTCATCTTCCATGTTATATTCTCTTTGATGCACTTGCACTGCTTCCAGAAATCAATCTACTGATATGAACTTAATTTTTTGCCTTCAATTTCAAATTCCTTCACATTTATGAAATAAAAAAAACGAAATCATACCCTTTGCTTCTTTATTTATATGCACATTACTAATCTGTTAACATTATTTAATTTTCTAAGCAGTCGCGGACCCCCTGAGTAGGCTTCGTGGACCCCAGGATTCCCCAGATCCTAAGTCAAGAACCACTGGGGTAAGGCATTCCATACTTTGCAGATGGTGTGGGCATGCGTTTTAGCATCAAATTCAACACAAACAGCCCTCTGCTATCTTGGAGTCCAATCTGGAATCCCTTCCAGTTTGTGTTTTGGCTAGGTATGAAACTTTCCTTTGAGCTTGAATCAAAGTCAATGTTGTGAATATAATGGGCCCTATTCAAAAAGATAAAGTGTTTTATAAACACACTTTAGGATGAATTTGCCATTTCAACTCCTGTTAGTAATTCACAAAGGGATTTCCGGCTGTGAAGAGATTACCACAGTCGTAAATCCCACTCAAGTGATGGGAAGCCATGCTTTGCCTTTTCAGTTTGGGAATGCCTGCACACGTGCACATTTGTGGGCATTCCAACACTCCAATCTCTTTTGCCAACCTGGAAATAGTCAGAGATTTACTCCAACAAAAGGCTGGAGTAACTCCCCTTCCATGGTGGTAAAGTGGTTGAATCGCCCTACATTTAGTGGAGCTGTAGGTGAAGGGCTTTCTCCTTGGGGATACATATTGCAGTAATATAGTTGTGTACATCAATAAATCTTTCTTCATAGAATCCAGGAGGGTGGTGTAGACACCATCCTGTACACCGATTCCCAAAAGAAAACACTGGACGTCGTTCTACTCTCCCTGGTCCAGAAGGGAAAAGTGCAAATCATCCTACACTCAAATATACATTGGTGAGTAGTGAAAGCCATCCTTCTGCCCCAACCACAGGAAGCAGTTGTGGAAATGACAATACTCTCCCCAACTCAGAAGTGAACAAGAAGCCATTCTACTGTGCACCATTCAACAAAGAGTGAAGGAAGTGTAATACTCTCCCCATGACCTCACCAGCTGCCCTGCTGAATCTCCAGGTTCTACAGGGCTCTTGGCTAGATTATATTGAGCATACTCTCAAATGGAAATTGACTAGGAATCAGTGCTGGAAATAGTTGGAAGGGGTAGTACACTTTGTGCAGAGCACTACATGCAGTGTCATCTTAAGAATTTCCCGGGCCCTGGACAAAACATATTTTGGGAGCTCCTGTACGTAACAACTTTGAATTCTATTACACATTTTATGCTAATTCAAGCCCGCATGATGCCTAACAACACTAAATTATTTTATTTGTTAACAGGATCACACTAAAACAGGTGAAATACGTCTTGGCTGGGACCTAAAAAATCATTCAGATGAAATAGCAAAGACAGACAAAGTCAAAGGTAGAGGGCGGCAGAGATGGAGAGGGGGTTAAATAGAATAGGCAAAGGTCAAATAGAGAGAAGGTTCTCTTTCCACAGGGCCCTTTGGAAGGAGGGTGCCCAGAGCAATTGTCCACTTTGACCATGCCTTAAAACATCTCTAACTTCATGTAACCTGCAGGTTTCGTGTTTGAATCCTACTAGCATGAAACATTTTAGTGGGCTAATATTTTGATCACTTGTGCCCATCCTGATACCCTAGCCATTGCCTTGTGCTCCCATTGCAGACACCTGCATGAAGCTGCACATCATAACTTTGAATACTTGCCTGTTTCAAACAAATCTTTTGTTCTTCTGAAATTGATAAAATAAGGATTACACTCATTGCTTGATTTGAGACAGTGGTTTGCGGTACTGAGCACCAGCATTTAACTGTCAATACCGGCACTTATGACATCTTGCCACATGGTGGTGATGTTTGTCTACTTTTACAATAGTTGCTTATTAATTCAATATACATTAAAAGTGACTACTACCTGCCACCCAAGCTATTCTTACAGCTTTGGGCGCCTGGAATAGACTGAATTGTCACACTTGTAGTAGCGTTAATAGTTGGGTTGATAAAGTCATTGACAGCGCAGGCAATAAATTGTGCAAGCTGTAGTGGCTTTTCGACGAGGGCCCTGGCACTTATGTTTTACAAATTAGGCACCGATTACACTACCTCTCTGCTGGTAAAAGAATCATATTTCAAAGCCAGGACCTCAGTGCTTTAGGTCACATATGCAGACAAACCGGGAAATACTTGTAAGAAAAATCTGCTGTTCCCTCCCAGTGGGGCGCTAAGAACTCACTCCTATCCATGGCGAAAAATGATTCTACTTCTGCAGCCAATGTATGGTTCTGGTCTCTATTCACTGTATCCATCTCTCATTACTGACAGTCTTTACAGTTCCAAGAAACTACGGTGGTTGTGCGCTTTGTAAATAACAAAAACAAGCATAATTCATTGAGTTGAAATTAACACACATTATAAATTGAGAAAAATACACAGTTCAATAAGTATTACATTAATTCTATTCATGCTTCATTACTTAAAGCCACTGCATGATCGAATGCATAAACATTTAAATTACCGTGCATCTATATGATATATAATTGTTTTCAAGCTAATAACAAGAGATGGGCACATTAGAAAATAAGAACTAAAGAGAGTATGTTTGAACGTAAAGCGTGTTTAAAATAAGATCATTTGAGTTTAAAGAGGAAATGTAATGAGTACGTTGTGTGTGCGTGGTTTTTAAGGGGTCTTAGGGCACAGAGGAGTTACTGAGTCAAACTGTAACACTATGGGGCTTATTATCAAGGGGCCGCGATAAAATTATCGCCGATTTAGCATCCGTTTTCGGGCGTAAAGCGGTGATAATTTTATTGCATTATCATCAAGGACACGCTAGCGCGTGATTCCATGCCTCACCGCTCGTTGTCTAAACGCCCAGCATCGCAAAGCTAATGATATGCAAAGGAGGCGTGCCTGACAAAACTACATGGGAGAATATCGCTAACCGAGCTGTGCGATATTTATAACAATGCCCCTGCAGCGATACACAAAATCTCGCTAACTGCCCATTAACGCTGGATTTTAACGTCTGCTAAAATCCAGACTTGGGCATACTTTGCATGGGAAGTGGATTCTTGGGTTATGACCACAGGGTCGTATCAGCAAGGTTTTCGCAATTTTTAGGTGAACATCGCTGGATTTCCAGCGATGTTCGCCCTTTTTCCTGCCATCGCTGGAATTCTTATTGCCAATGCACTGAACGTTGTTAATACAGCGCTAGGCTGGCGATAGGTTCCAGCGATAGGCGGCGATAAAAAAAACGCGCTAAGCGGGTTCAGCTTTAGTTATCGCTGCCTCTTGTTAATATGCCCCAAAGACCGTATATCTCTGATCTGCTTGGGCTTACATTACTGTTGGACCCAAACCTGAGGGACAAGAATACACCTTTACCACTTGAACGTCAAGGTAGCGGGGTAAAGCAGCCGAAGGCTTACTCAAGGAAGTGGTGTTGGCCATTCTCCAGCCAGTGCTGTTACTTGAAAAAGAAACAGTGCTTTAATAGCGTGACACAGCTCAATACTACATGTGAAATGCAGAAGGCAAACATATCATGCATAATCCATAGCTGAACTGTGGTTGGCAGGGTATTAGCCATTCCTAACTGTAGGCTACCCCCAGATTCTTACGAGTGGTATGACAACATTAGTATGCATACTATGAAATACACTTCCTGTTCCCAAACCTAATAAGGTGGCCTGTCATTCAGCGACGCCATCCCCGGAGCTCAGGTATCATTGGTAGTCTCAACTAGTGTAGGACCCCTAGCAGTAGAGAAACTCTAGCACTAGGACTGAGGGTTTATGGCCTATATATATGCTCAGTTTTCTGAAAACGTCTGCAGATTCCGCAGGGCTGTCACTGAGACTGTTTCAGGCAGTCCAGAATTTTTGCCTACTCATTCCTGACTGGTCAAGCCGCAGTCTTTGCTCTCTAATGTCAGCAGGTAGGTGGGTAGGGGCTCAAAGCTCCCTGTCAAGGAGGCTCAAAACGAAGGAAAAAAAGTGAATGGAAGAGACTTTCTCACTCAGACTCCTTATAACCTGTTTGGCATGTGTGTCCGAGAATACCTACATTTGCACACCCCAAAATGTACTTCAACAACTTGCCCATGGGTTGATGGATCAGAGACGGTGTGAAACCTCAATTTTTATAAGGCCATGTGTCCCTGAGTTAAGGCACCCCGCGGCATATTACAAATACAGTGAAGTAAATAAGGTCCCATTCAATGATTGAGTTCCAGATCAGGAATAAAGTTCAAAATATTAATTATAAAAATTCAAAAGATATGGTACAGCGATCATAAATGCAAAAGGGTAATGTAAATTGCCATGAAGACTCGCAGAATAGGCCATTACAGAATAATGGGCAAATCAGAAAAATGTGAAGTCCATAATGAGCAGCAAAACCAATAGAGAATCAGACAACTTCCCTAATATTCTGTATTAGGGAAGTCTTCTGGCTCAGCCCCCAAAATCAGGAGATTATATTGGAAACTAGCAGAAAAAGTGCTAATTCATTACGGTGAGAGCAAAAGGAATATATTCTTAGCAAATCAGATCAAACATTTATGAAACATCATATTGCCGTAGCACCTAAGCACTATCCCCCTATATGATTATTGATTCTGTCCCCTCTATGCCAATGTCATCTGGAGATGGCAGAACTAACTAGTTACACGATTAACAGCAAACTAATATGAGTGAATATGGTACAGTGATCTAGAGGAGGGTCCTTGAGGAAAGAAACATTATTGTGACCACACTGGAATGATTTTATGGAGAACAACAAGAATAACGTCAATGGAAATAAAGAAACAGGACTCTGCTTGACTTGTGCGCTGCAGAAATATTAAACAGTGTACATGCAGATGGAGACATCTATTTTAGTCATGTTGGCATTTGAACTTAAATTGAGGCCTATTTAACAACAGCCAGGAAAACACACTTCTGTATGGCAAGGGAGAGGTGTGGTGCAGCAGCCAGAGAGGCTGACTCCAGGATTCACAGTTCAATCCCTGGCTCCGGTGGCAGCTCAGCATCATGTGACTCTGGACTATAGCTCAGTTAATCACCCTGACAGCCCCAGATGCCTTGAAACCTTCTGGGGTGATGTGTTATCGCTTTACAAATATGGATTATTATTATTGGTAAACAGCTTCAAGAGCAATAGCATCATGTCAGTGTGTAAGTATAAATTAAAAATTAAAAAAAGAATCCATATTATGAATGTTACTATTAATGCACAAAAATATATAATGCACAAAAACAGGCGTAAAACCTCTATGGAAGAATGGGCATTGATTGTCCCTATACTTTAAAAGGGCCCTGCATCTTCTATCCTCCACTGTAACAAAATGGGCTTTTTTGCCAATGTTCCACCACTTTTTGTCCCCCTTTGGACTACTAATGCTGGTTTTCGACTCTGAAAGTGCACTGAAGCCTGCCAGCAAGGCTCCAGTGCCAGTGTGCTCCCCCTAAAAGTGACATGTGTAATTAGCATCCCCGATTGACAGGGATCACACCCCCTTGTAAGTCCCTGTTAAGTGGTACTGTGGTGCCCAGGGCATGGGTGATAAAGTGGTACTCAGGGCCTGCAGCATTGACTGTTCCACCCTGAGTGAACCAGGTAAACAGATGACAGCAGAACTGCCAATGCAGACTGCAGGAACACTGCTGCATTTTCTCTTTGTCCTCACCATGTGTGATAGGGTCACAGCACTTCTCTTAAGTATATGCCAGTCATCCCTAGAGACGATCTCTTGTGCCCAGAGGCAGAGTAAAGTACATTAATAGTGTAGACATGCAACTGCAAGCTTTTGTATCTCTCTAGTGGCTTTACTACTAAAGTATAATAAAAGTGATTGGCTGTCCACAGGATAACATGGGACTTGCACCAATGCATACCCGAGTTGATAGTCCATTATGGTCCCACCTAAATTTGTCGAATTTGGTGTCAAACAACATATCTTCTCTCCACTGACATGAATATGATGCCAGTGGAAGGTTGACATGCACCCAGGTGCCTACCTAGTGGTTGCCCAACTGGTTAACCTAGCTGATGTGCTTTGGCTGGCAAGCTCGAGTTTTCAAGCACCAGCTGCCACCAAGGCAGGCTTCTGAACTCCTGCCAGGCCGTGTGAGCACTCCCGGGAGTCAGAGCAAAGGCTTGGGCAGGAAGGAAATCATACCTCCCCTCCCAAGAGGGCTAGTGGAGTGACACATCAGAGTGGTGATCTTCAAAGGCTGCACCGCCTCTGATATGCATCTGGACTGTTCCCCTGAGGAGGACACAGCCCTCCCTCTCGCCCCAGGCATGGTGGGACACTGGGACGGCAGAAAATTAGGTATGCAGGAGGTGAAAACCTCCAAAAAGGCTGACCACACCTCCAGGGTGAGCAGCCTGATCTGTACACCTAAAATTAATATCTGCCATCTTTAGGAGGGCAAAAATAAGGGCTTTAGGTAAAAAAGGGTGACTTATACGACCGGATGTTGTTAACTCAGGGGCGGACCAGCTGCAGGGACTAGCTGCCTATTGGCTACTAGCTCTCACACCCCTAACTAGCCTAAGTCTAGGAATTAAGGGACCCCCTGACACCAGAACCTCAGATATGAACCATCTACTTGAAAGAAACACCAAGTGGAGACCCGTGCCACCGACAACAGGACTCTGCCCACCAGCACAAAGCAAAAAAGGAATATTGTTTCTCTGAGTCAACAAACTTGTAACTGAGTGAACGGCCCTCATCATTAAAACTCAACACTCCCAAAGTGAGGGACCCTTATGGAAGTCAGAAGCACCCTCAGACTCCCCTAGATTGATGGGACCAGTCCCCTGCAAAGTGCAAGTAAAACAATGCTCTGCATCTAAAGAATTGCTGGCCATCGGGCCCTCCAAAGATCGCCCAAAACTAAATGGTGAAGTACATGTGCATTCTGGGAGTTGTAGTCTGGCTTTCACCGAAGTTTCAATCTGCTACCGCACTCCGCTGTACCTCAAGATGTTGAAGTTCCTTTTAGTTACTTTTACCGCTACCAATGCTTATTGGTTACCAGATGGGCAACTAACCCCTTAACTAGACGCTACATTAGGAGGGCACTTCACAGCACCTGTGATCAACATCAGCCATGACCCGACTCGTGTGTATTTGCATCCTATTTCTGGTGGTGTTGTCTCCATGGTGAAAGCAGCTTGGGCGCAACTCGTTTAAAGACCACTGACAACGAGGAAAACCAGTGCTGCACCCGGACTCCATGGGCCAGGTAAAATTGAAATGACTGTTGGGCCCTGGTCCTGGGACCCTAAGGACCCCTAGCCTACGAGGGTACAATGTAATTTGACCCCTACGTGATAGATTGTCGCTTGCAGATTTTCCCATTGACCGCAGTGTTAAATGTCGTTACTATTTAATGCATTTATTTTCAAATGCTTTGAAAATCCATAACTCTAATTATAAGTATGCTTTTTAGTTTGTTTTGGTGTCTAAATATACATAACAATATACTCTATTTTTATAAATTGATGTTGGATTTTTCTCGAGTCTTCTCAATTACTTATGAACTCCTATGGTACTGTAAAATACTCAACACATGTTTCTCCAGTAATGCCTGACTGCTCTTTGCCACAGTACCAGGACTGAGCTAAGGGTTATTGTTGTGAATCCAAGGATCATCCTTAAGGCATTGTGATAATATTGCATGATAAGGGTACTCACCGATACCACATAATATTCCGCTTTCCTATATCCACTAACTAGCATCTGTTCTGTTTCAGACAACCTGAGGAATGCTTTGGAGAAGTTTTGCAATTCACATTTTTGTCCGCCAGCCTTCTTCTGAGCTCCATTTTGTATACCATCCCCATACAGTAGATCCAAAATGGATCCAGGGCTGCATCAGCTTGCACAACACATGTTCCACACTAATCCTAGTCCACTTCATAATGTAAACATACAAGCAACATCCCTCATGGATGGGGTGAAGGATCCAGTTGTAAGAGACTGACAGAAGAATTTTAAATGGGCGAGGGAAAGAGGCAGCTTCCCAGCACCCTACCGGTTAACCAGTGGTAGTTCACATCCACTAAGCTATGCAATAGGGTTTAGGGAGGAGGGTTGAAGCTGGTGGGCTCTTGTCGACCTGCGAAGCAACAAGTGGTAAAACTCAACACCTAAGTTGTTATTTTAAACGCTCTTTAGTTTTTTTTTTACTGCTCCATGTATACTTTCAAGTGCCTTTCCTACCTGTGAACTTGAGCAGATGGGCACTGCGTCCTGGAAGTGTTATGATGAGGGGTTGATGTCGCTGATTTTTGAAGAGTTGGTGGAGGGCCGTATCAGTTAACGAAGGGAATTTTTCAACATTCATACCTCTGGGAACTAATTTCTACAAACAATTATAATACAGTTTGTAAAAATGTGCCTTACTTGTTGAAAACTTACTTTCACTGATAATCGCCACAATATTCCATTACTATTACAAAAAAATAAAGAACACAAAAGAAACAGTCTCCTAATATTCTCTGATTGTTTGTCTTTCTTCTAATATCATAAGCCTTTCAAAATGTCGATCAACACATTGTTCCAGAATATTAAAACAAAAGGTTGCTTCTCCCTATAATAGAGAAAATGTTCCAAAAATTGTTTGTGATAAAATCACTGCGAGATTCTACTTAACATTGCTTTCTTGCAATGGGTGCCGTTAATTAGAGGTTAAGTACTTAGCTTTCTGTTGTTTTTTTCTTTTCCACCGGTTACAGCTGAAGATGTGAGCCGGCATGCAGACAAGTAACCGTGAAGAAACCGGAAGAAGAACAGAAGCCTAGGGGAGCTGTGTCAATATCTAGGTATGCGTTCCGGATACAGCTCTCACCACGGCAACAGATGGAAGCACCTTCCAGAAGACGGGTGTGGCACTAAATACCAATGTCATACCCGAGATGGTCGCCACGCCGACGTACGCTCTGCGTGACGCGGCGTGCGGTGTTGCTTAGGTCTTGTGGCTTTCGTCTGCGGCTTGGATCAGGCCTTCAGCTGCGGCTTGGATCGAGCAAAAGTAAATTTTATGGCAAGACCCAAGGCTCCTATTATGCTTTTCCTTATCTTGCTTTATTACACACAGCAGCCAAGATAAGTGAAATACTACAGTTCCCAGGGGCCCATGCAACAGGCTGGCCAATGGGAACGGAGAAAAAACGGCATAACTGACCAATGATAGCCAAGTATAGTAATAAAGGTCACCACTGACTGCGCAGCTTCCTCTTTTCTTGCTGCTCGCAGTCAGATAAGTGCTTTTATCTTTGTGCTTGATTATTGCTGTCTTATTACACCGTTTATGTGCATTATTTCTTTATCTGTGTGCATAGTTTATCGTTAGTTGTGACTTTTGCTGCCCCGCGCCTCAGGCGCTCTTTTCTCACTGCTTCCTGCCCGGTTCAAGCGCTCGGCGCCTCTAGCATTTTACCGCCCCCCCTCTCCCGGTTCATACTCCAGTGGTTTCTGCCGCCTGCGCGCGTCGTGCACGCTCTCCCCTCAACGCTCGTTTCCTCTGCATTTTTGGGCTCCTATCTTCGTCCTGTCACCCGGGCTCCCATATTTCCTTTTCTCTGCTGCCCGGGGCCCCGCCTTCTTCACCGAAGCTTCCTCCCTTCTGGGCACTCCCCGGCTGTGACTTCAGGACGACTGGTCACTCCCCTTGCCTTCTCCATTAACCCTCGCCTGCCTCCTGCTTCATTTCTAGGCTTATTACAATGGAAAGCTCTCCAGAGCCTATTCAACATAATGAGGAAGGCGAAGTCTTCAGAAAAGACCTCAATAAATTTATTAATAATTCTGTTGAGACTGTGGTTGAAGTCTCTATGAGAAGAATGTCTAAAACCATGGAAAATACAATGATAAACCTTGTGTCCAAGGCTCTGGCCCAATCTGCGGGGGGAAGCAGAAAAAGAAAGGTGGCCTCTTCTGCTTCTCGCGCTTCAAAATCTGCGTCTGGGTTGACTAGCGAGGTTTCCTCGCATTTGATTGAGGACAGAGCTCCTCCCAGGCCTCCTTCAATGGAGGGGTTTGTTGGTACAGAGGGCAAGCGCAAACAAAAAGTTAAGCATGCAGAGTCTCCAAAGCAGAAGCTGGTAATTTCCACCATCTTGGACACGGATGATGATGATGACATTCCTGACGCAGATGATTTATTTGCTGTTTTTGATTACGCTGACCCTCCCTCCCCCCTCTAAAAAAGCAAAAACTGATTCTTTTTCTTTTGAGCCTGTTTTTGATGCTGAAGGACTTCCAATGTTCGACCCTTCGTCCATTCGTCATCCAAATTCTACCGAATGGCTACCCGCTTCCCATGTGGGGGAATACATTGCTGCCAGGCTTCGCCTTCCCCTAGAATCCACAGTTAGGTCCCGTCTGAAATCTGAATGTCCTAAACCTTCTCTTCCAGAAAAAATTACCCTTGTTCCTGCCATAGACCAGCCGCTGTTTATTTTCTTTTCAGATTTTGGCAAGGACACCCGCAGAGGGGTAGATAAAGCCTGGTCCACTTGCCAGGACAAACTGTTGGACGTGGTGGGTCCACTGGCACGTATTCTTGACATGGCTAAGTCGGCCTGCCTTGACGGTTCTGACCTGTCGGCGGAAGACATGTCTATGTGGGTGCAATGTGCCTTTTGCTTGTTGGGTAATGCTAATGCGGCCATCACTCATGAACGGCGCAAAGGCCTACTTATCAAACTAGATCCGAAATTGGCCAATCTTGCACCTTTGGACCCAGGTTCCAAGGCAAATGGACTCCTCTTTGGTGAGAACCTTATCCGCGATCTTAGTAGATTCATTTCTACTTTTGCATCTTTGGACAAGGCGCAACAGTCAATCAAAAAAGTTTTCGCCCCTCGGGTTTTTGGACGGGCTGGCAGAGGCAGGGGTCGCTCTTCCGGCCGTCCTTACAACAACCAAGGCTCCAGAGGTTCTTACAACGCTTCCCAGGAATACAAACCCCAGTTCTACCCTCAGCGGGGTAGAGGTTTCCGCGGCAGAGGACAGAAGAACTTTCGAAATAACAACTCCAACCAGCAAGGTGAGCTTACTCCCCCCTCCTCCCGTAGGGGGTCGGTTGAGACTTTTTCTAACCAAATGGCAAACGATTTCCACAGACCCATGGGTTCTCAACACAGTCCAAGGTTATCTTATGGAGCTCTACTTTCCGCCTTTCTAGCCTTCTCTTCCTCCTCCTCTTGTTTTATCCTCAGACATGGCCCTCCTGATCTCAAACGAGATTCAATCTCTCCTTCAAAAACAAGCCATCCAAATTTCTCCCTTCGACTCCTCAGGCTTTCTCAGCTCCATTTTTCTGGTCCAAAAGAAAACAAGAAACTACGCCCAGTGATAAATTTAAAATGGTTCAACCAATTCGTGGTATATCGCCACTTCAAAATGGAAAATATTCTCCATCTTCGGGACACTCTCCGTCCCAACGATTGGATGGTCCATCTGGACCTTCAGGATGCCTACCTTACTGTTCCCATTCACCCCTCCCACTCGAAATTTCTGCAATATCAGTGGTCGGGAGTGACGTACAGTTTTACTTCTCTTTCTTTCGGTCTTTCTTCAGCACCCTGGTGCTTTACACAACTCCTCAAACCTGTCGTGGCCTTCCTTCGGTCACTCGGCATCAGACTCATCATATATCTGGACGACATTCTCCTCATGAATTTAGACAAACAGCTCCTCTTATCCGACCTGCAAGTAACCCAATGTCTTCTGCTGGATCTCGGTTTTCTCATCAACACCGAAAAATTGTCTCTTACCCCGTCCCAGAACATGGAATTCTTTGGGTTCATGGCAGACTCCCCGGCAGCTTCTCTCCGTCTCCCTCAGGCCAAAGTCTAAACGATCAAGGCAGAGATTGCCAAAGTCCTCACAACATCTCTTATCTCCCTTAACAAGGATTGTCGGTCTGCTTTCCTTGTAAATCCAGGCCATCTTCCCAGGCCCTCTACACTGTTGTGCTCTTCAGCATTTAAAAATCAAGTACCTGCTCCAAGGTTTGGCCTACGCAGATCTTATCACTCTGGATCCAGAGTCCCGCGACGAACTTTAGTGGTGGACAGACCATTTAGATGCGTGGAACGGTCGCACTATCTTTGCTTTGGCCCCAGATCTTGTATTAGAGTCCGATGCCAGCCTGTCGGGTTGGGGCGCCCGGTGTGGTCAAATATCGACTGGAGGTACATGGTCTCTAGAGGAGTCCAAATTGCACATCAATTGTTTAGAGATGCTTGCCGGTTCCTTTGCAATCCAAAGTCTCACCAAACACAGGATCCGCTGTTCCATTCTTCTTCGAATGGAGAATGTTTCTGCGGTCCGTTACATAAACCACCTCAGTGGTACCAAGTCCAAACCTCTGGCGGAGCTGGCAAAAAGTCTTTGGGAATTTTGTCTGTCAAACCAACTTTCCTTGACAGCGGAGTATCTTCCAGGAGATCTCAATTCAGTAGCGGATTGGCATTCGCGCTTTCTCCGAGACTCCAGCGATTGGAAGCTGCTTCCGTCCATTTTCCTTGCTCTCTCTCAAAGGTGGGGTCCTTTTTCCATAGATCTCTTCGCATCCCGCCTCAACTCTCAGTTGCCCCGCTTCTTCAGTTGGCGACCGGATCCATTAGCCTTGGCAACGGATGCTTTCCTCCAGGACTGGTCTTGCCATCTCAATTACGCCTTCCCTCCTTTCCTTATGATCAGCAGAGTTCTTGCTCAGGTACGTCGACAGTCGACCTCCTTGGTCCTTGTGGCCCCCTTCTGGCAATCTCAGATTTGGTTCCCTTCTCTACTAGAAATGTCAGTGGATTTTCCAGTACTTCTCCCGTCTTGCGACAATCTACTCTTGAGTCCCTAGGGTGTCCGTCACAATCTAATTCTGGACAACACTGTCGGCTTGGAAAGTTTCCGGCCTGTCATTTCTGACGTCCTCATTTCACAGGAAGCTGCGCTCTTCATTAGCCAAGCCTGGGCTCCCGGGACTTCCAAAGCTTACAAATCCGCCTGGTCTCTTTGGGCAAGCTGGTGTCTGGAACGGAACATCGATCCCCTTTCAGCCCCTCTAAATTTTGTTGTCAATTTTCTGGCTTTAGAAGCCAGTGCAGGTAAGTCCTATCGCACCATCAATCTTTACCGTTCAGCGATTTCTCTCAACCATGCGCTTATTGATGGCAAACCAGTTGGCTCCCATCCTCTAATCTGCCAATTACTCAGAGGAATTTGTTGTTCCAAACCTCCGTTGGCTAAGTATTCTTCTTTATGGGATGTTTCTGTTGTTCTCAAACTGTTTTCAGACTGGCCAAATAATTCTGCTCTCTCTCAAAATGTTGTCTGCTAAACTTACAATGTTGCTATGCTTAGTTTCCACCAAACGTGTCTCTGATGTTAGAGCGTTAGATATTTCTTCTCGCCAATTTTCTCCCACAGGTGTTGTGTTCCAGATTCACAGACGGACAAAAACTTATTCGGATTCTGTTTTCTATCCATACTTCCCTTCTCATCCTAAATTGTGTGTTGGGCAATGTTTAAAAGTCTACGAACAACGGACTTCTGATCTCAGAACGCCTTCTCATTCCCAACTCCTTATTTCTTTCCGAAAACCCCACCTACCTGTCTCCTCTCCTACCCTCGCCCGTTGTGTTTTTTGGGTTATGTCCCTCGCGGGCATTGATGTCTCCGTTTTTGGAGCGGATTCCACCAGAGGAGCCATGGCCTCTAAGGCCTTTTGGGCAGGCTCCCGTCTGGAGGACATTCTGAGATCAGCAGACTGGTCAAATGACAATGTTTTTCGTATGTTTTACTGCAAACCAATTAATACTGTAGCTTCTGTTGTAATTGACATGCTTTAAACAAGCATAATAGGAGCCTCCGGTCTTGCCATAAAATGTAGATTTTCCTAGTTATTATGACGGAAAGTCTTCATTTTATTAAAGACACGGAGGCGAGTATTATCCCACCGCAACACTACTAATTTCTTGTGTTCTCTCTCCCTTTAGCGAATCCAGCCCTGCCGTCGGCACCATCGTAAGAAGACCTCTCTCTACCATCTTCGAGCTTTTCCTCAGCGGTCCTTCCTCCCTATCAGCCCGGATCTTTCATCTAGAATCCCAGTTGGACGTCCCACATGGTTTCTTCTGATTCAAGAAGTTTGTTCCTGGACTTTAGCGTTTTCTCTTGTTGTTGCAATATTTCCTTTGTTTTCTGACATTTTTTGATTTGCTCGCCAGCGAAAAGAGGAAGCTGCGCAGTCAGTGGTGACCTTTATTACTATACTTGGCTATCAGTGGTCAGTTATGCCGTTTTTTCTCCGTTCCCATTGGTCAGCCTTTTGCATGGGCCCCTGGGAACTGTAGTATTTCACTTATCTTGGCTGCTGTGTGTAATAAAGCAAGATAAGGAAAAGCATAATACTCTCCTCCGTGTCTTTAATAAAATTAAGACTTTCCGTCATAATAACTAGGAAAATCTACATTTACCTTCTTGGGCGGCTCTAATCCTTGATACAATGCTGGATAGTCAGAAGTCAAAGTTGGTTCTCTTTAAATAGTTCGAAATACAGATATTTACTTTACTGTTCATATGCATTTCAATCATGTGATAAAAACTCTTGTGCTTGAAACATAATGTCATAATACCTTGTAACTGAAACATCTGATCACAATTATAATACTCATAATCACAAAACATATCACAGATTGGCGCCATGTCACCAATACACATAAAACATTATCATAGGTTGTGCTGGATGCACAGGACAGGGGTGGGTTTCAATAAAGGGATGTCTCTGCGAATAGCAGGGAATTAAGGGACTACACAGAATCATGACACTATGATCATCCTCGGTCCTCCACAGCTTGTTTAGCTGATGATAGTTATGATCAGAAAAGAAAAGGTGCACATGGTGTGCCCCTCCAGACTATACAGCCCAGGTCACGGCCCAGTGCTTTCTACACAGGCTCTCACTGTAGATGCAGGATTGTCTTTTTGCTGACTACATATATCCTAAGACTCACTACATGGAGACCTTAGGCATGGACGAATAATTTCCAGATTTCTGACCTAACAGTGTGGTATATAAATGTATGTAAATGGTGACTATTTGTATTACTATACACACAGAACAACATACCTATGCTAGACAACATGGAAAGCAATATGATTAGATATAAAGTTCCCCACATGTATTACACACATAATGCTCTATCCTACAGTAATTTCTGGGGTGTATGATTGTTCTACTTGCTTTATCACAAACACTTTCTTCCTTCTTTCAGAAAGTTTATTTTTAGGTTTCAGTTACAGACTTCTTTAGTTATCTGGCGAGACCTCCCAACCACCCTTCACTCACACACATTCTCTCTTTCTTTCTCTCTCTCTCTCTCTCTCTCTCTCTCACTTTACCTATTGGCTGGCATTGAAGTAACACCTGCAACAGGGACCCCAGACTCCCAAATCTGCCCCTGCCTGGCTAGCTCTGGTGCTCCAAAGCCCTTCCCTATCCAGCTCATTTTATTTTTTAAATGTATAAATATATGTAATATCCTCAGGTTTGTTCATATGTTTCTTTACATCTCTGTAACTAGTTGCTTAGCCAGTGTGAGGGTTCTGGGTAGAATGTTAGTGTGATTGACATGGATGGAATGCTTGAATGCCTGGTGTGAGTGTTGTCAGTTGGGAGATGGGCTGAGCAGCTAGTAGGCTGCTCCTGGTGGGGCTGCTTGTTCCAAACCTCTGCTTTCTGTTATCTTACTTATGGACTTAATAAACCTACTATTTATCACAGCTACGTCTGTCTCGGCTACTTCATTACATGAACACGTGGACTAGCATACTGCACATTTTTGGCGACGATCTTGAGGAGAAATACCTGCGCGCAACGTGCCATCTAACAGGAGTTCGGGCTATCCAGTAACGAATGAGGAACAAGCAACTAGTAACTCAAGAAAAAGGAACCTCTACCAGCATGCACTGTAGCCTCACCAGTGTCAACTACACCGGACAGCCCTAGCCCAGGCGTGCTGTGAAGCTATCTCTACATCTGGTAAATAGTCATCATAGATGCCTTTGTCTTCGCATCTGCTAAGGTCTAGTAAGCCACAACTAATGTCTGCCTCTGAAAATATTTACAGTGGATCATGAACAAAGGTAACCAGTGGCTATCTCAGTTTTTGCCTCCAGTGCATAGTGCTGTGCTTGTCTTGACAGTAAGGCTCAATTGTGAGTGCTTAAAGGTGCCATTCTTTGCATTTCTGAGGGATTGGACTGTAACATTTTTAACGTTTATCCTGCCAGCGCTGCACCAGTATGTGTGCTGATTTAATTATACACTGGCTCCTTGGGTTTTTGCCGGCTCTTTTTGCCTGCTGCAACTGTGGAGACCTACACAGTGAGGAAATAGTATTTTCAAATTTTGTTTTACCAGTGTTTGCTGTTCTTACTGCGTGGCAAGTATTTTATGACAGTTGCGCTTTATTTTTTTTATTTAAACTTGGCACGCGCAACTTACTTTGATCACAATGTTGCGCAGATCCTCTCATCAACCTTCCATGACGTGTAGAGCTTTTCTGGCCTTCGATGCTGCCTCTGGACGTTGTGCAGCAAGCGCGCTCCGTGAGCCACTCGGCATGCGTCTCCTGTGCGTCCCGCCATCTTGGTGTTGGCGGATCCTGGCTGTAGCGTGGCTTATGAGTATTGAGACGGGATTCTAAGTATGATGTGGGAGTTCTAAACTAAACTGCAATGATGAACAGGCCTGACAGTGACAACAGGATTTGGAAGTTCGTTTAAGGCTGTTTGGCTGGTACAGGTATAGCAGGACGCATACCCTGTTATTGATTATTGACAGTGCCTTTCAGTACTCTACCAACCATTGTTAAATCAATAAAGTTTACTAATGTGAGGATTTCCATTTTCAACATTGATCGGTCAAGTGTCCGCCTTTCAGTTCATCGTTCTTGTTGTGTGGGCAATATGGTTACTGCAATCTACTGTGATCTGCTGCAAAGTACCATTATATCCTGGCAAGTTCCTTGTTTGTTTCAAGCACGGTTGTTCTTCGATCTTCAGTTGGCACTGTATCTGTTGCAGAGTACCATCTTGCATATTTCCAAGAACTTTTCACGCCTGTCTTTTTTATTTGCGGTGACAGGCACACCTATGACATTGTTCATATGACAAGCATGTATTTGCTTACAATACTAACCAAATGGTTGTGGTTGCACTCATTCACATAATGTTGTGTATCACTATGACATGTCATGCTTTCGCTTAGTAACTTATTTCTACTACTGGGTGCTCTCACCCTCTGGACTGTAATATGGTGATATTTTTCTTTCATGTTTTCAACATTGTTGTTGTATCCCTGCATAAGGGTTGGGAGTTGGTTTCAGTCCCATGTTCCCTCTTTTCTATTCCCTTGTCAAGTTTGGAATGGGTGTCAGCCCCATTTCAAGGTCATTTTATCACCCTTCTTTGCTGTTAACCCTCATTCTTGGGTTATGGGGTGATAATCCCCTTTCTACGTGTGTTGGACACTACGTTGTACGTCATTTGTGTGTAAGTCGCCCTGCGCCACTTTTTCTTGTGTCCAGTGTGTAAGCCGCCCTGTGCCTCAGTTTTCATTGTCGTGTGTAAGTCGCCCTGTGCATCACGTTCTTTTTGTGAGTGTAGTCGTCCCACAGCTCACTTTGTCTTGTGTATGAAAGCATGATGGGTGACGTGTAGGGTTTCCTTTCCCTTCGCCACAGTCTTCTTTCGTGAGGACCTCCTCTTCACGTTAGGTCATGCTAACTTGTTTGTTTGTGAGTTCTTCCTTCACTCTTTATCTTTTCTTTGTTCACTATTTTTTTAAAGATCTTTTTATTAACATATATAAAACAAATGCATCGGGTGACAAGCAATACAATCTCAAAAGATATTCATACATTTCCATATATCAGATTGGACATCCAGGATTAACACTCGCATCATTGAGATTCCAACACTACAGTATCTTCATTTACCGTCGGAGGAATACATATATCCCCTCCATATCCACTCCACGCAAGCCAAACTTTCCCCCACTTCCCGGGACGACCCCTGGCCACATACACCGACCTCTCTCTGAACATGCACCAGTCTAAATTTTCCATCCATTTTCCCAGCTGTGGCGCTTGACCAGCGCCCCACAGCTGTGCAATATTACGCTTAGCTATCATACATCCCAGAGTCACCCATTGCTTCCCATGCGCATTTAGGTCCGTCGGCTCCCAGACATTCAGGACACAACGTCGGGCCTCCAACAACAATTCCACTCCCATCACCTCTCTAATCTTGTCATGGATCTTAACCCAGTAATTCTGTATTATGGTACAGTGCCATAAGACAAGCATAAATATTCCAGTCTCCCCACAACCTCTCCGACACTGCTCATCCTCCGCCAAGCCCATCCGCACAAGCCGAGGTCCTGTGATATAGGATGGGTGCAGGATCTTCAATTGCACCAGCCTAAGTCTCATTTGGATGGCTACTAGGTTCGGGGAAGAGATTGCCTCCCTCCAATCCTCATCATCCAGTACTAGACCGTCAGCACCCCATTGCTCTCTGAGTAATACCATCGGGTCTTCTGTGTGGTTGATCAGTTTTTTATAGATCAAAGAAATAGTTTTGGTTGGGAGATGGCCGTCCAGCACACGGTCTTCCAGTGGGGAGGCTTCCGGGGGCACAGTACCTCAGGGAATATTTGCCAATAAGACATGTCAGACCTGGAGATATCGGTACCTCTCACTCTCCTGCAGCTGGTACCCCTCCTGAAAGGCGTCAAACGTAAGAATTCCATCTTTCCCCCCACATATCCTTAACCTGTGAGATCCCAATGAGATCCCATCTGTCAAAACCCTTCTTTTTCCACAGGCTAGCCAGGCCCTCCAAACTCCACAACGGGGTAGCTAATATAATTCTCCCAGCCCACTTAAGATACCTATTAGCCGTTTGCCACACCTGAACCGCGTGTGCTGCCGATCCGACAAGGGGGAGCCTGTTTTTTCTGGCATAGAGGGCTCTCGTATAGTCTCCGCCTGGCATCTGACCTCGATACATCGCATATCCGGGGTCCAGGGGTGATTCATAGATCGCATGGTTGATTGCTGCCAACTGGGAGGCCCAATAGTATTTCCGATGGTCCGGCAAACCGATCCCTCCATCGTACCAGGGTAAAGTAAGCTTGGAAAAGGCAATACGCGGTCTGCCTTCCCAAAGTAGCTGCCGTTGGAGGGACTCTATTTCCTTGAAGTATGAGGGGGGCACCGGATCCATTGTATTTTGAAGCGCATACAGGAAACGGGGTAGAGCCATCATTTTAAACAGCACTGCGCGACCCATCAGAGAGAGCGGCAACATTTTCCATCTCGCCACGTCTTGATGGAATCTGGCTGGCCAAGAGGCCCCAAATTATTATCATATCGTAGCTTCGGGTCCATTGTCACATATATTCCCAAATACCGAAATCCCACCAGCTCTAGCTGCAGTGGGCAGGAGCTCGGGACAGCCGGGGGTTCACCGCTAATAATAAAAAACACTGATTTCCCCCAGTTAATAGCAAAGCCCGAATATCTCCCAAATATGGCTAGGACATCAAGAAAATTAATCAGGGATTCTCTAGGGGTAGTAAGATAGAGTAGAATGTCATCTGCGTAGAGCGAGATTTTATCTTCCCATTCGGGCGTCCACCGCAGCCCTCAATTCGTCCTGTCCCAACGGACCCATGCCGCCAACGGCTCAAGTGCTAGTGCAAACAGCAATGGGGAAAGGGGACATCCCTGCCGTGTGCCCCTACTCAAATGGAAGTCAGCGGATTTATGGTTATTCACCACTACCCTGGCAAGGGGACCAGCATACAAAAGACGGACCCAACCGATAAATACCTGTCCAATACCCACCTTTCCCAAGGCTGCGAACAAATATGGCCACTCAACTCTATCAAAGGCCATAGTGGCGTCCAATGATAACAGGGCAGGCGATTCATGTATATGTGATGCACCAGCCAGAATCCTGTGCAGCCTCCATATATTTAAAGCTGTGTTACGGCGAGGCATAAAGCCAGATTGATCCGGATGGATCAGGGTCGTAATAACCTTGACCAGCGTAGTCGTCAGCAGTTTTGCTAGCACTTTCGGGTCAGCATTGAGAAGCGAAATTAGCCGATAGGAAGACCACACTGTCCTAGGTTTACCGTCCTTATAAATAATGATTATGTTGGCTACGCGTTGATCATACGGGAGCTGACCCTCCTCCTTGCTCTCAATGAACATGTCTCGAAGAAACGGCGCTAGGTTGTTCGCGTTCAATTTATACAATTCTATGGGGATTCCGTTCGGGCCTGTGGCCTTCCCAGAATGTACCCCTCTAATCGCCTGTGCAACCTCATCATTCGTGAAGGGGGAATCCAAATATTTCCTATCCTCCTCTGAGAGCACAGGCATCTGAATATCTTGTATCATATCCGCATTGTCGGCTTCTGTATACACCCCCGCAGCTGTATACACCGAGCTATAATAGGCAGAGAACTCCTCTACTATCTGCTGTGGGTCTGTAATTCTACCTAGACCCTCTGCCTGCAACTCTGGCACCAGCCGCGATCCCCACTCCCCCTTCTCTAACCACACGATCAATTTTCCGGCTTTGTCGCCAGGCTCATAAACCCTGCTCTGAGAGTTGGCGTGCTGCACCTTAGCTCTGTCTCTCGCCAGGTTCCTATATTCATCTCGGAGGAGTCTAAGACGGTGTAGCCCTTCTGGAGTGTCCTCCCTCTACTCCTCCCCCTCCAAGGACATCAATTCTGCCTCTATTCTGTCTACCTCTGCCCGACCCTTTTTCTTCTTTACTGAGACTAATGACAATACTTCCCCTCGAACTATAGTTTTGTATGCCTCCCACAGGGAACACTTTGATTCCACCGTTCCCGCATTATTCTGGAAATACTGCTGCGTGATTTGCGTGATCTCCTTCTTGGTGGCGGGATCTCTCAGGTATCACGCACTTATGGGGGCCATCCCACTCACATCTCTCCGTCCCACCTCCACACTAAGCCAAATCGGTGAGTGTTCGGATATCCCTCTACCTAGATGCCGCACCTCTCGGATCCTCGCCACTTGTGACGTCGGTACCAAAATTTAATCTATTCTTGAGGGGTAGTGGTGTACGGCAGAGGCATGCGTGAAGTGTAGTTCCCCTGGGTTCCTCAGTCACCACCCATCCGCAAGCGCAGTGGTTTCTACGAAATCCGATAACCACATCTGTCACGGCAGCAGGATTCGGGCAGGGTGTCTATCAACCTCACCATTCATCACCGCATTGAAGTCACCCCCCACAATCAACAACCCCACAGATTAAATTTTTTTTGCACAAATCACGAAAGGTATCAGCCTGCAGGGCCAGCGGGACATACACCGACAAAAAGGTAACAGTCCTCCCCTCCCACTACCCCGAAATGCCAATGTATCTGCCTCTGTTATCCGCCCATGTGGCCTGAATGGTCAGCGGGAAGGAGTTCCTCACTAGGATCCCCATCCCCCTGGACCCTGTGGTAAATCCGGTATGCGCCACTAATTTGTATCCCCCCCTATGCAACGCCATACAGCGATTACCAATTAGATGCGTCTCCTGTAGCAACACGACATCCGGGGAGTGCCTTCTAACTAACTGGCTAACCATCCCCCTTTTTATCTTGACCCCAAGCCCATTTACATTCCAGCTGAGCGTGTCTACCGGAAGCCATTGAAATAGTACATCATATTCAGGTCACCCGATGCAAGAAAAAGGAAACAATAAAAACAAATTGCTAATAAAGATGCACATATTGAAGTCTCAATTTTGAAAAAAACTCGAAGTCTCAAACACCCCTTAACTCGCACTCCTCCTCTCCCCACCCTGCAACCCTGCCTGCAGCTTGCGCTCATCCCCAACTAGCAGTGTGCCTGTCGCCCCCAAACTACTCTACAACTAACTAAAAGTAGAAATAGAGAAGGGCCCTGGATGGGCCCGTCCCCCCTTTCCCCACTCCCAACACCGCCCCTGCATAAATCAATCCCCAAAGGCATTTTCTCAACTTAGCGGCATCAGGAAATTATTACTCGCCCGCCCCACCTCCCGCCACAGCATACCATACTCCAGGCCCGCTCAGTCACCAAGTTCAATAGTTATTGATCATCTGTCTCTTCTCTATGTTGGCTCTCCGTTTCTGCCGCGTGCTTACTGTCCAACCAGTCCGCTTCTACATCTGGATTGTCGAAAAACCAGGCCTTTCCGTTATGTTCCACAGGAAGACAAGCCGGAAACATCATGCCGTATTTCATGCCCTTGTCACGCAGTCTCCTCTTCACCGACAAGAAGCCCTGTCGCTGTTTTTGCACTGTTTGCGTAAAATCTGGAACGAAAGAAAGAGTCTCGTTTTCAAGGCGAAACGGAGGTCCCGACCTAGCCGCCTGAAGTATCACATCTCTGTCTCGAAAGTTCAAGACCCTGGCAATCATCGGACGGGGAGGCGCCCCAGGCCTGGGTCTGCCCCCCAGGACCCTATGTGCACGTTTAACCGTAAAATATTTACTGAGTCCTTTCGGTTTGAGGTGGTTGAGTACAATATTTTCAACAAATAGGTCAGGCGTTTGACCCTCTGACCTCTCGGGCACCCCCAAAATGCAAACATTGTTACGTGCTCTACCTTCAAAACCATCCAGCTTATGATCCGCGAAGGGCCTTGACGACTTAAGTTCCCGCACTTCCTGCGGCAACAAATTCACATCATCTATGAGACTAGTGGTCTTGACCTCCAATGCCTTTACTTTCTCACTCGTCTTTGTGAGATCCGCTCTTATCAGCCCTACTTCAATTGTGACAGTATTAATCTTAGTGTCCATAGATTCCATTTTCTGGCCTAGAGATGTCTGGACTCCGTTAATGGCCGCCATAAGATCTGTCAATGTTGGCTCTACCAAAGCAGTTGTGACCTCTTCCCCTCTAAATTGCGTCCGTTTCGACTCCACAGGGGACCCCTTAGGCAACGTGTATCGATCCAGCGTTTTGGACTGAACATTCCGGGCCCCCTTGGAGGTTCGGGGCAGTGCTCTGTCCTGATCAATTTTCGTCGCCATCTTGCCGCTATCTCCTTGTAGCCACTATCCGCTCTGGCAGTCCTTGCGTAGAGTCTCCGCCCTGTTCCGACACTCGATGGCAGGACCTCCCCAAGCTCTCCCCACCGCTTCTCCACCGGGCCTCACCATGTCTCCCTGCCCCCCACACTTCTGGCCAGTTGCGCAGCCACGGGATACAGTGTGCAGCCTCCCTGGGTTACTGCCCCGCAACCAACATCCACTCTTTAGTCACACCACCTGGCCGGTTCCAACGCGGTCTCCCACTGTACATGGCCACTGCTGCGTTGCGCAAGGTGTAAGACAGGCCTGACCCCGGACCCCACCAATGAGTCGGCAAATTTTGCGGGAGTCTCCTTTTTAGTGCCTCCTTATGTTTCCCGGCACCTCTCACACAGCTCTCCGTGCCACTGTTTCTATCCTCAGCCGCTCTCTCCCAGGCACCCCTCGAGGGTGAACCGCTTTCCAGGCGCCTCCCGCAACCTATTGCAGCATTCAACAGCCCAGTCAGGCCAATGGATCTCCTCAATAGCCCGGCAGACGGCTCCCATATGTGGTCCTCAATACTGCTGCCAGCTCTGGGAGACCCCCCCCCCCGGGCAACACATTCACTGCCCCTCTGCCGGAGAGCTCACCTCTCACAATCCCCAGGATAGCGCCAGGCGGTAAACAGCTGTCTTTCTCCTCAGGTATCTTCAGGGACTGCTCCACCATCTGCCGGCCTCACCGTGATCCCAGAGGCAAACCATGCTCCACACTAGATGCGGTAGCCCCCAGCCTTCCTCCTGTACCCAGCAGTCTTTAAGGCTGTGCCGATCTTCCGAGGCTGCACCTGCTGCTATTTAGAGCAGGGAGGTACGTCCTCTTGGGCCCGAACCCCCCTCCCCCCCCCACCTCAACGCAGCTTCGGGTGGTCGAATCAGGGCCCCCAGGCACTCGGCGGCTGTTTTCCTATCGATCGGGCCAGACCGGGACCCCCCGGCTCCTCGACCCCGCTGTTGATGCCCTCCGGCGCGGGTCGCAGTCTACCCGAGGCCCCGGCCCGGATGCCGGGCCAGGCCCCAAACTGTCTCACGGCTCAGCTCTGCCGCCGAAGCCCAGAGGCGGCCAGCTCCAACGCCAATGGTCGCCGCTTCAACTCCCCCACACGGGAGAGGAGCGCAGGGACAGGATGGCCAGCAGGATGTCTGGGCAGGAGAGGAAGGTCGGCGGAGCCGGCTCCCTAAGCGGCCATCCCGGTCGCTGGCTAGGCTCCTCCTGTTCTTTGTTCACTATTAAAGGTGGAGGATGGCGTTAGTGTTTTCTATCCTTTCCTTCCTTCTTTGTTTGTCTGTTTTCCCTCTCGCAATGTTGTCTCACCCTCATCCCTGGGTTTACGGACTTCTAGCTTCGATTGTATATTTACTGTGCATAGTTTTCTCTCTTCGTTGTATTTTCTCTTTTGTTTTTCATTTCGAGAGGAAGAGTATAATGTAATATCCTCAGGTTTGTTCATATGTTTCTTTACATCTCTGTAACTAGCTACTCAGTCAGTGTGAGTGTTCCGGGTAGAATGTTAGTGTGATTGACATGGATGGAATGCTTGGGTGCCTGGTGTGAGTGTTGTCAGTTGGGAGATGGGCTGAGCAGCTAGTAGGCTGCTCCTGGTGGGGTTGCTTGTTCCAGCCCTCTGCTTCCTGTTATCTTACTTATGGACGTAATAAACCTACTATTTATCTCAGCTACGTCTGCCTCGGCAACTTCATTACATGAACACGTGGACTAGCATACTACAATATATTGAGGGCACAAGTCAAGGGTACACGTGGGAAGAAGACATCTACCCACTATTTTCGCAAGGTGGATGCCGTCCACCCTGCCAAGAAGTTAGACCCCACATAAATACGCTGAGCTCGCCTGGTGTAATTTTCAGACACCAAGACATATCCAGCCGCGCCTGCACCTTGTCTGCTTTCATTCCCAGCAACAATCTACAGGCAAGGATGCTTTGATATTTTAAATTCCAGCTGGGTCCAAAACAAAGAGAGGAATGAAAGGGCCATCAGGCCTCCTTGTGTTATAGTATCCTGGCTGTGAGCTATCAGGAGCTTCACACTTTGCTGTAAATATAATGAGGAGGGGAAACAAAGGCACACAGCTTGTTATTAGCTTGCAGGTATGTAAGAGAGAAATGCTTTTTGCTTGTTTCAGTCCCTGTATATAAGAGATATGCATGCACTGTAAGAATGTCAGATATGTTGGTCTGTCCCAGAATTTACACAAATAACAATTTAAATAGCGCTATTCAATTTAATTTCTTTTATAGCACTACTCATCCCAAGCCTAGGTGTTGAAGTGCTTTATATCACATGTACTCATTGTACTTTGACAATAAATATTATGTGTGTAATCAATGGGCAGTATGTGTTACATAACACAGCGAGGGTTACAAGGTGTAGGAGTCACATGCTCTTCATAGCTCACTGTGGTATGTTAGAAGGATTACAATTTATGAACTGCAAGTAACAAAAGGATCTCTGTGTTAAAAGTAGGAACCCACTTATTCATCAACATAAAATAAAAATCTATCATATGTGTGTTACATTATGTGCTTTTCAGGAGACACATTAACAATCTATGCTACTTTGATTCAAAACTGGGACTAGACAAATCACAGATCTCTCCAGCAAGTGCATGGACCTCCAGAGTTATCTAACCATTGTCATTATTCCCTGAGATTTACTGGGCACACAAAGATCTATCTATGCAGCAGGCCACTTAACCCCATAAGACATTTTAAAATGCAGACTTTGGAAGCAATTAAGCAGATCAGATTTACTGCCATGTTTCTCTTTGTTGGCAATTTCTTGGAGACGGAGTTTTAAAAACACAAATGTATAAGGTGAGGCCCAGATTTTGCGTCGGGTTGCATCACAAATCTAATTTGTTAAATATTGTGATGCGATCAAATGTACTCATGTTAGACCTGCCAAACATATATGTGCGGTCTTAAGATCTGATGTCACTTCCTGTGAGGTCTTGGGTTGTGATGTCACTTCCTGTGATGCCACGTGTGATGTCACGCTCTGTGATGTCACACGTTGAGATGTCACGCGCCATGATGTCACTTACATACTGCCTATTTGGATGGTCTCCACCTCTTTCTTTAGGAGTTGTGCACTGAATATATTTTTTAATACATGGCCTGGTAGCTGCAAAGTGCTACCGATCCCTTCACTATATATGTATTTTTAGAATATTTTTTTACTTTATTTTTCCAACATGGCCATTGGCCATATTGAAATACTAAATTAAAACGATCACCAGCACTTAATGACGCATGTGTGCGCATGCATGACGACGCATACACAGCATTGAATGCACATGCATGTGTACACACAGCAGCCATATTGCGATGCTCTATAAGAGGGCCGCTATGTGCGCACAGGCTTTCGTATGCACCACAACGGATGTGCACACATGTGCTATCACACACCAAATCTAAACAACCTTTGTCTTCAAAGTTAAAACCTATTGGCTTTATTTTGAGAACTTGAGAAAACAAAATGCATTCATATCTTTGTTGCTAGGCCACATTGTGAAGTGACGTGCATCTCTTTGTTTCTTCTTCACAAGTCCTTGCCAGTCTGGAGACTGGTGTGATAGTGAAGGGCTGTTTCCACGTTTTGCTCTGACAGATTCCACAGGCCTGGACAGTCTTGTTACAGAATTGCTGATTGTCTTGAAAATAAACCATTTGGAGCAAGGCGAGTTGATGGGGAAATTGGTCTCTAGAGCCCCCACAAAATCATTCAGGTTGCTTTCAGTGAAGCATATCAGAAACTGATTGTGTGCATTTGCCACTGCGGCACTTGTCATTATATCTGGTAAACTGTCCTGGGACAGAGTTAAGGCGATTCCAGTGCCCAGTACTGGTTCCCACATTAGAACCAAAAATCCCCTTCTGGAGTCGAAATATGGTTGAGTTCATTTTATGCCACCACAAGAAGAGTGTCTTTAAGATAAAGCTAACTGCTAACCTTGTCAAAATTGTTCATGAATAGCAAGCAATCACTTACACGAAGCAGGATCAGAGCTAAACCTCATTATTGTATGTCCTACATACATTTAATGAACGTAATGAACTGGTTGGTAATCAAAGCTGAACAAAAGCAGGGCCGGACTGGGATTGGCAAGAATGCTGCTGTGCTTTTGTTACAAGCACTGCTGCAAAACCGGCCCGAGCAACAAAAACGGCCCCCACTGGTACAAAACCTGCCCCTATCCTTCTGGCCCACTAGGGACAACACCTGGTTCCCACTACAGCCAGTCTAGCCCTGAAAAAAAAGTGTTGATATTTGGCCTACACGAGGAAAATATCGAAAAAATGGAGACTGGGCCCTTTGGCGAGAATATCGACAAAAGCTATAACTACCAAGGAGCCTGGTTCGGTGACACAGGGAACGCGACCATACATCAGACCAGCATGAAGTCAAAAGGACAAGCAACTATAAATGCCCTAAGTAAACTGCATGGTAAATTATATAGCTCAACGACAATCGCATTCTGGGGCGTCATCACAGCAAAACCTACAGTAGGCTATGTGCAACAAAATTTCCCAGGAAAATGTGGTACCCTACTAGAGAAAGTCCAGTGTCACGGATATACACGCATCTTTCAGCTACCAAACTACACACGCAATAGCCTGATACACCTGGAGTTTGGCCTTACACTGCAGAAATATGAATGTTTGGACACATCCACAAAATATTTCTATCAAACCTTGAAAGCTCCACCAGGATCTCTGAAGGATGTGTTAACAAGCATTAGAAATGCAATAGGTCTCGCCTTTCAGTAAGTTAAAGCTATTTGCTTTGCTATACAATACCATTAGCAAAGCAAATGGCTTTAACTTAATCAAAGGCGAGACCCATTTCATTTTCAATGCTTGTTATTTATATCCCGGCCTGTTAATCATGTGTTTGTCCCTTCCACTGAGCAGCGCCTCTTTAACATCACTTTTGATCGACTGAAATCCATGTTGCTCTCTGTTGGCCTTGTGCTTCTTCCGGCCCCCTCCATGTTGTGCTCACCCTCATATATTTCCCCCCTGCTGTTTTTCACTGCGTGCTTCTCCCTGACTTGCTCAATGTTCCTCTCGCCTCCATTGCTTCTCCTCCACAACCCTGCACTCCCTACCATTGTTGACCCACCCGTGTCCTTCTCCCTGACCAGCCCACATTGCTCTCTCACCCATTGCTTCTCATTCCCACACGTGCACCCTGTGGGTTGCTTCCACCCCACCCACCTTTTTTGATAAAAAAAATGTTTTGCCAGTTTTTTTCTTTTTAGGTAATGATCCTACTCATGTTTTGTACGCATGCATGCATGATGCACACTCTTACAAAATGAGGTTGATGGATGCATCAGAGGCTTTAAAAACATGTTTTAGCCATGCTGCACAGCAGGATGCTGTGCTTCATGGCTATAAACAGGGCCGGACTGGCTACCGGACAGTTTGGAATGCTGCTGAGCTGGGGGCTGATTTCGTTCATGGGAACCTGCGTGTACTAAACGAAATTCGTTTTGCTTTCATTATTTCGAAGCACACGCAGGTCTCCATGAACGAAATCAGCCCCCACTGCAGTGAAATCAGCCCCCAGCTCGGCAGCATTCCAAACTGTCCGGTAGCCAGTCCGGCCCTGGCTATAAATGTAAATGTAAATGTAGTATACTTGTAAAGCACAGCTGCCCCAGCAACGGGGCGTCCCGGCGCTGTATAACTCTGGGGAACCCGTCCTGGCTTTCCCTGTGGGATGGTCCCTTGCTGGGAGTCCCCAAGGTGGAGCCAGGCATCCCCGGAATTGGTGGGGCCGTTGTGGAGATTAGGCAAGCTAATGCCCAGAGTTGCCGAGTGGAACCCCTGATTAGAGTAAGCACCGAAGCGAGAATTATCGAGTCCGCTGACCAAGGTCCACGACCCTGCCGCGTCGGGAATTGAACCCTGGTCCCAGGCTGACTTCTGCTCTCAGGCCTGCCGCCTCTAACCAGTGAGCCACACTACTCCACTTCAATCACTGGCAAAGTCACTAGATCCCGAAGGCATGACTGCCCCGTCAAGAGACCGGCCCCACTTAAAGCCATGCTTTGAGAAACAGGTGCTTTCTACTGGAAATTCCAATTCGTTTCTGAGTTTGTTTCCACTGGCTCCAACTGTTCTTTGAGGCAGCTGCCTCATGGGTTGGAAGACACAAAAATATCTTGACAAAACAAGAGTGCCTTGGATCCTAAAGAAAGCCAGGAATATGGTCACCTTACCCATGGTTAGACGGCGAAAGACTAGCATAGTCTGGGAGCTGTTTAGCCCTCACACCCTCAGGCCCAGGTGCCCTGCAACTTCTGCATCATTAATAGCTACGTCCCTAGGCGTGTGCCAAGTGACGTTGATGAGCGCTACCCAACTACGCATAAATGTATTAATCTTTGCCAGGGTTGTGAATAACAAATCTATTGAAGGTTTAAAAAAAGGTAGAAAAAGGGAGAAGTGTGCATGAGGTAGTGAGAAGGTATCCCAGCTGCCACCACAGGCTTCTAGCAATAGGCAGTTGAAATGTGTGGATTACCTGCTGCAGGACGTCCCAGCAGCAGCTTACACCAAAGGCGAAAGAGAGTACAGGGTACGAATAGGGTACACTATTCCAGCTGAGCACCAAATATGGTCAAATCTTTGCTGCCTGAAGGCCCTTGGTCAGTCAGTGCTTAATTTGAGCCAGCATTTGCCGGTGCACGGCATCTGCAGTTAATTTGCTACACCTGCACTTATGACAGCCCAGCAAGTGGTGGCATTGTTTGTCTAATTTTGAGGCGTGCACAACATCAGAGTTTACTAGTGCAATAACCATGAAAAAAAATCCCTGCTGCCCAAGCCATTCTTATAGCTTCGGGTGGCCTTGAACAGTCCAATTGTCACATTTGTATTGGTGTGATGGTTAGTAGTTGTGTTGGTACCGGTTTTGGCAGCGCTTGCAGGGGCAATGGGAGGTGCAAACTGCAGTGGTCTGCTTAGAAGGCCTCTGGCACTTAACTTTTTACATATTAATCAGTGTCCTTCCTTTGTGGGCGGAACTTTCGGCTGCAGGCACTAGGAATAGGTCATGAATAGGTTTAGCATCATACATGTGTCTGTGGTCATTTTATCCTGCAATCAAGGCGTACCAAGACCTGAATAGACTGGTGCGTGAAGTATTTTGTGACACAAAAGTAGGGAATGAATGTCTGAACTGATCATGCAAATGGGATGGATTGATGGATGGATGGATATGGATGGATGGGCTATCCAACGTAGGGCCAGAGGAATAGATGGGCGGACGAACATTCATATTAATTAACAATTTACAAGGGGACTGGCCAATGAATTAACAATGTACAAGGTTGAGATTGATGGATTGACGAATGGATGAACCAACTGTAAAATCAAATGGAAGTGAATGGTGGCTGGTTGCTTGTTGAGTGGCTAGATGAATGGAGCAGATCATATTATTGACATTTTATTTTATGGTGGCCTTTGACCATTCACCGTGACACGTTTGAATCTTACCATGGGAATTGTTTCCAAAGAAAGAATTGTTTTGTCTTTTCAAAGACCCGCGTAAACTGTTCTTTATTTGGCTTTCTGCGAAAACAGATTCATTCCTGCCCCTCCCTCGAGGGCTTGGATATACACATGTGAAAGCATGGCACACATTCACTAAAGGCAATCAACGCGCTGTAACATTTCATTAGGGGGAGGGCGGCGGGGCTCACGGGCTGGACTGAAGCATCAACGGTGTGATATGGTGGCCTTCCTGTCACCTATCTAGCGGCCTAAACACACACTCGTGATGCCCACATCAGACTGGATCAAATCCCTGCTTTAATGAAAATGGTTTTGTTCTTAATATTTTAAACTGCCCCGAACAGGGTAAAATATGCCTTATTGTTAAAGTTCAGCGCAGTAGTCCAGGCCAAAGGAGACAGAGTGATTTGGCGAGGGTCACACAATTTGTTTTAAAATGAAAATCCGAAATCACAAAGCAATGTTCTTCCCTTTATAAAATAAGAACACGACTTAGCAACGGCCACAGGAGCGCACAGAAGCGGCAGTGCGAAGAACAGACCTCTACGTCTTGTGCAATTGGCTATCCTGATGTGCCATTGTTTCTGAAGATTGATGGACGGGTGGGGCCGAGGCAGGGAGGGCAGAGTATGGAAAAGGCCAATACTGCCCCGATCGCGGGCACAGAGTCATAATCCGGAGCCAGCTGATTCCAATACCCAGGGCCGGTCCTAGGACTTTTGGGGCCCCGGGCAGAAAGGAAATGTGTGAAGCCCCCCATTTACATACAGCACCTGCTGGGGATCCGTGATCCCGCAGCTGTTGCGCAGCGTTCAGAGGCTGCAATACACTGGTGGTGCCGCTGCAGCACAGCATTGCATATTAAGAGTTGCCTCACTACCATATTTTACATGGTGGTGAGACTGCCATGAAGAGGGTGGTGGTGAGACAATAGAGGGAACCCTAACAGGGCCCCATGTGCCTCTGTGCATGGGCGTGCATACAGGGGAGCACATGATGTGCCCCCCTGTATTTTTGCACACCCAGTTCCTGCACAGAAAGGAATGCATAACATGGTGCATTCCTTCCCGTGCAAGAACGTATTGCGGTGGTCCCATAGTGGTGCCTTTCTAAGGCTCTCCTATGAGCCTTAGAAAGGCACTGCAGTGGGGCTGCTGCAGCACATTCGCCTGCCAAGGGTTACAGTTGTAATATGGCAGGCGGTGTGAGGACGGCTTTGGCAGTCCTACCGCGGAGTGCTGGTGTGACGCTCCAAGGGAATATCGCCAAAGTCATAATTAGGCCCTTAATATTACCTGGGAGAGAAATGCCCAGTCACATCGTATATTCACCTAAATGCAATACAGTGGTAAATGTATAGACAGGGCCACTGAAACTATGCAATTGGGTGGCCATGGTGGTTTTCCCATAGTTATGGATTCACCGCATTTGCCACACAATCCGACATCTGCTACATAATCTACAGATTTTATTCCAAAAAAGGTTTCTTGCTCAACCGGTTCAAAAGTTACTAAAACCTAGCAACACATGTTGCCATGCAATTAAAGGCCCATTTCAAAGGTTCACTGGTTACGTATTTGTTGCTTATTACTATATTTGAGTGTTAAACTGATGCTAATGAGGGGCAGCCTATGTATCGACAGTGTTACCAAGTGTAAAATGAAAAAATAAGAAGTGCTACTATGACAAAATGTACTGCATTACACTGCATAATTTGTTTTGACCACATAATCTAGTGAACTCTAGTGAACTCTGCCGCACAATTTGATTTACAATTGTGACAGCACTTTAAAATAACCTTACAGGGCACACTCTTAGTACACGTCCTGAGTATAGGTTTCCTTAATTCATTTAAAAGGTTGTTTGCATCCCAGTAGCTTAAGGCTCTACTGAAGCTGCTTGGTGCCTGACACCTCGTGTACTGTGCGTCCCTTTCTGCCGCCCACAAGCTTTTACAGCTCATCAAGGGCTGAAAGAGAGTTGAAAGGGTTACAAGTACAGGACAGTGGGTGTCCTGCAGTGCCTTTGTGTGGGCAGTGCGGATCGTCAATCACAGGCCGTGATTAGCCTGGGAGAGGCCCTTTGTTCACCGAGCATCGCACTTATGGTGTAGAGCTGCGAGGCCCAGGAACGAGGCGCCCCTTCCCAGTGCCTGGCAGTCATGGCACAGTGCGGCAAGGCCCAGGAAGGTGGGCCCCTTCACTTATTATTTCCAGAGCTACCTACAAATGATTGTGAGGCCTTGGGCCTTGCAGCGCTACATCACAGTTGTGAGGCCCAAGGCAGGGGGGCCGCCTTAGAGGTGCGAGGCCCCATGTTGGTCGGCTGGGCGGGGGCCCTGGGCAGCTGCCCATGCTGCCCATGCCTAGCGCCGGCCCTGCCAATACCCATGGAGTCCCAGAGGACACAAGCATGAAAGGCCTTCAATCTCAAATGTAAATTTACTACCGGTGATATCTAATGAATAATAAAACAAGGCAAGGGCAGGAGAGGCCCCAGTGATGTCACCTGCAGCCCCCACCAGCACAACAACAACAGATGGCCAGCCGGGTTCGGTTCAGCCTGCCCTGCCTCACATGATACACGGGATGATGCTTGCTCCAACTGCAGCATCATTTAGATTTGGACAGAGGCGGAAGATAAGGTGCAGGCAGAACCGCTTGTAGCTCACGGAGGTCAGACAAAGCTTGAGGTGAGCGAGAATCGGAGCAGACCCCTGGCGCCCCCCTCCCGCCCCACACTGGGATCAACAAGTGCAGTCGAATAATGTGCCGCATATCCACCCAGCAAGAAAAGTAGCGGTATTGAAGAATTCCAGCTGCTGCCCCGGTAAATAAGATAAGCGGGTAGAGAAACCGGAGCGTCCAGAAAAGTGTAAAGGTCCAGTATGCCTGGAGTCAAGATGGCGGCCGCCCTCGACCTCACACAAGCTCTGTGATCAGCGAGTTTCACAGCACTGGTTGAGTGGTGGCCCCAATAGCAGCTTCTCGACTCCCCCCAGCTCCTAGTGAGGGGCCAGATAAAGGTATTTAAAGTAAACCAGGCGAGGGTGTTAAGAAAAGACCCGTATGCTTCGATCCTCATTGCAAAGCTGTATGCCACGTACGGTTGCTCACGCTAGATGTGTGAGCATTGGTAGGGGCCGTCCATTTCTCCCGTTCGGAGCGCACAGGGTACACCCTGCCCCAAACTTGCTAAAAGTAGCAGAAACGCGGGGAAAAGTATTTTTAATAGACTACAACCTTTTGCTAATTAACACGCTGGGAATCTGAGGCGCTACGACACTTTGATCTTAAAATGGCGGCTGCAACTGAGGACGAGAGAAGTACGTCTGTTCAACAGCAAGTGAAATTAACCGAGCGACTTGGGTAAGCGCGTAATCAGCTGATTTGGTGTGACTGTAAGAGCGGCTGAGCGCAGCGGTTTGAAGCGGAGACCAGACCCAGCTGTTGTCTCAATCAACTAACTGTGCCTGACCCCGTCATGGCCGCCAAGTAAGACCGAGGTGAGCATTGTTTCTGTGGCGTTGGATCGGCGCTGAAGTCCCGGTTAACTTGTTGGGCAGAGCGCATGAGTGATAAAGTCCTCGCTGCCAATCTACTGCTTTGGCCCAGTTTAGCCAAATGGTTGTCGGCAACAGATTTAAATACATTGCAATGGTGTCTGCTGCCTGAACTTGTCATGGTTGTCATGGTACTTGTCATGGTTAATTCCCCATTGCAGTCCAAACTCAGTGGGAAGCCCTGCCCCAGCGCCCCGGTGCTCTCCAAGATGGCACTCGCCCCCCCCCCCCGTGGGGGATGGGAGCCCCGGACAACCAGTGAGAGCTGCGCAGCAAGTATTCCCAGCTACACCATTTAGGCCCTTTACAGCTGCGTAGCAAGTAGTGCCAACTGCTTCGTTTAGGCCTTTTCACAGCTGCGCAGCAAGTAGTGCCAGCTGCACCGTTTAGGCCTTTTACAGCTGCGCAGCAAGTAGTGCCAGCTGCATCGTTTAGGCCGTTAACAGATGTGCAGCAAGTTGAGCTGTTTCCTGCTGCATTGTTTAGACCTTTTTCAGCTGCACGGCTATTAGTGCCAGCTGCACCTTTTAAGTTACTTTTCCGTGGGGCCAGGTCTGATTAAGTTGGAGTCCTGCTGCAGGGACAGCACCATTGACACTATGGTTTCAGGGCATTTGAATCCCCTTTTGAGATGGCCAGTTGGCCAGGGAGTCTGCAAGGTTTGTAGGGCGCCAGGCCTGTACATATATGTTAGTGTTAGAAATTGCTTTTCATGTAGTATGTTTTCCGCACCCTGTTCTGAGCACCTCTACAGGTGGTCTTAAGATGATGAGGCTGTTGTGCATACTTAGGCTTTGCTAGTCCCGGACGGCACATTAGCTCTGATATCCTCAGCTTAACGTCTGGATTATGTGCCCCCTTTATGCCCTTTTATTTCTCTTCTCCACCGCTTTCCCAGTAACACCTTCCCCTTATCCCCCCCACTCTCCTCCACCACATTTTCCCATCATGGCCATCACTCGAGTTAAGGTTGGAACTAATTGCTACAAAATCATTTATCCTCCCAGCCTGACTAAAGCTGCAACAAAACGATTGAAGCATAACACTATTGAATGGTTCCCGGATTCCCTTTTTGTTGATCAATTTCACAATAGTCGTTTTGGGAGGCTCAAAAATGATTTCATTTTCTTCACTCACGACACCCCCTCTTGGTCCACCAGCTTATACAATTCCCTTAACGTCACCTCCTCCTCCTCTATCCCTCATGGGAAACAGCTAAAAATCTAACCCTCTGCGCGTTTCAATGGTTACCTCACTATCTCACTCTATAACAACGGTACTGTCATGATCCAAGGAAATGACACCTGTCTCTCGCTCTTTGACCACCTCTTCCCCTCCCTACTCCCCTCCTCTGCGACCGGGTTTTCCCCCGACTCTCCTTCTAGCTCCACCCATTACTCCCTCTCTCCTCCCCTGACCCCCCTACACTCCAATTGGCTACACTCTCAAGAATCACAGGTCGGCCCTCTTCCCGCCCCCTCCCCCGTGACCTCCTCTCCTATTCCTCCCCCCTCATATTATGCCCACTCCCACTTCACTTCAGCCTCACGCTAGCTAATGCGCTCCTCGTCCAATCTGCATCATCCCGGTACTCCAATCTCTTCTCCTCCCCCATTTTCCTTCCAGTCACCCCCCTTTTTAGTCCACCTCTCCTCCAACCTTCTCCCTCAGTGAACTTTCCCTACGCTCCCCTTATCCCTTCTTCCATACCTCCTGTCCACCTCCCCCTCCCCTCGTTATTCACCCGGATTTCTCCACAATCCCACTGCATCTCTCTCCTCCCTCCCACTCCTCCAGCAATGCTATGCTACTCCGTTTCCCCCCCTGGTAACCCTGTCCATTTCCCGCCCTTGGGTCCAACAGTACCACTTCCTTTCCCCAACTTACCTTTCTCTCAACCCCCCCACTCTGCCAGATGCCCGTTCCCTCACAGCCTCCTCTCCTACCTGAAATGCCCTCCACAACCACCTCACCTCTTTTCCTCCCAAACCTCCTTCATTCCCATGACTCCACACAGTCCTCCCCTCTCCTTCTTCCCTACCGCTGTGTTCCGCACCCTTCTCCCCCTAAAGTTATCCCTAATTCCTCTCCTTCTTGCAACACCAACAAAGGCAACTCTCCCTTATCCTCCGATTCATTAACTCCCGCTCTCAACTTCCACCTTTCCCCACTTTTGAACCCTACACCCCAACTCACCTCCTGTCCCCCCACCTCTCCCTGTCTTCCACCACCAATTCCACCCCCCTCCTGTTTCCATCGATCCACCCAACCTTCCGTGCTCTGCATTCCTCTCGCTGGAAAATAAGCTAGGTTCCCTTATCACCTCCATCTCCCAGCTTACAGCTGCAATTTCACTTCTACGCTCTAAGATTTCCACCTTTCCTTGCACCCCTTCTCCTTCCCAACTTCCCAGGAGATGCACCTCGCCCCCTCGCCTCAATTTAGCCAAGCTCAATCAGTCGTCTGCAAACTGTGTTAACTCGCACAAGCCTTTGAACGCCGCCCTTCCTCAACCTGCACCCTAGCAACCCCACTATCTACACTATTCCAACCATCTCCTCAGTCAGAACCAAGCATCCACCTAAACCCTCCCGAGCACCCCCACATAAGCACAACATCCCGATCACCCTTCAGAGCCCAATTGTCACCAAAACAGTCCTGACAGAGCTGCGCTGTCTGCTCCACAACTGCAGATCTGCAGTAAAACACAAACTTGAAATCTCAGATACCATCACCCACCTCAATATTGACATGCTCTTCCTCACAGAGACCTGGTTCAAAGACACCTCGCATTCTATGTTTGATCTCCTATTACCTACAGGCTATTCTATACTTAGGAATGACAGAACTGACAGCACGGGGGGAGGTGTTGCAGTCATCTTTAGAAACTCCCTTCAACTTAAGGCCTCTCCTATCAGCTCCTTCCACACCTTTGAATGCCTTTCTCTTGAGTTACAAGTGCACCACCGTTCACCCCTTAGATTCCATGTCATTTACCGCCCGCCTCTTAGTGGCCCTTCGTTTTTGGAGGAACTCACTGACTTCATCAGTGACCAATACTCGCAAAGTGACAATCAGACCTTCGTGGGTGACTTCAATCTCCACTGGGGCTCTCCGCAAGACTCTTCCGCAAACTCCCTGGCCACCTTCCTCTCTGTAAACGATCTCATCCAACACTGCTCAGAATCAACACACTCTAAGGGCTCAATCTTGGACCTTGTTATTTCTAAAGCAGGCATGCTTTCCATCACTACCCCTATTCATGTAGATTGGTCTGACCACCTCCTCATCCCATTCTCTATTCAACTATCACACTCGATAACACTTGGCCAACCCAAGAGGTCTATCTCCTAGTTCCGTGATGTTCAAAATATTGATGTCGGTCCCCTCTGTGAATCAGCTTTGTTATCACTTCCAAGGCTAGACCCGAACCTAGATGTTGATGATCTCACCTCCCAATGCCTCACAGTTCTTGCAGATGAAATCAATAACGTCGCTCCACTCAAAAGCAAAAGGTCAAGGCCCACCCCCTCAGCACCTTGGTTCAACAAATCCCTCTATGAAGAAAGGAAGCAGCTAAGATTCCTAGAGAAACAATGGAGGCAAGTGCCCTCCACCGATAACTTGTCCACGCTTCGCTCCGCAAGATCCAAGTACCACAAACACATCTTCCTTGGGAAAGCGGTGCACTTCAAAACCCTCCTTGACTCAGCCAAAAATAGACCCAAAAAACTATTCGATCTCATCAAGATTCCTGACTGCTCTCCCCATCCTCCAAGTTGGAGGATTCTGCAAAGAGAGCAGCGGATTTCGCTATATTCTTCGACAAAAAAGTGAAATCACTTGTGGATCAGGTCGCTAATCCTACCCCTCCAGAGGAGTCCAAATCCTTAGCCATTTGGCAAAACTATGACCCCATATCTGAAGATGCCCTTCTCAAGTGCATCCGCGAAACAAAGCCCTCCAACCATCATCTGGACCCCATCCCCAGTGCCATTGCCATTGACTTTTATACCCTTTCCCTCTCCTACTGGACCACTCTGGTCAACCTCTCCCTCTATCAAGGCTCCCTTCCTGTCTCCTTCAAAACTGGGCAGGTCACCCCGCTTCTTAAAAAACCAACTGCTGATGCGTCTGACCTCAACAACTTCCGCCCCATCACTAACTTACCCTTTCTTGAGAAGATTACAGAAAGATGTGTAGCGAAACAACTCTCTCGTCATATCAAGGACGGGAAACTACCGTTACAACGAAACTTTTACAACGGACTACTTTTACAATGCAACTTTTACAACGCAAGAACCATTACAACGAACTACCATTACAACGCATTTTTTTACAACGCAATACTTTTACAACGCAATACCTTTACAACGTAAGTATTGGTAAGTATATTATTATAGTAAAAATGTTATAAGTTTGGGTTTTTGGGTAAAGGGGTACTTTTTAGGGTTCAGGGCTAGGTTTGGGATTTTGGGTAATTTTTAGGGTTCAGGGCTAGGTTTGGGTTTTTGGGTAAAGGGGTATTTTTAGGGTTCAGGGCTAGGTTTGGGTTTTAGGGTAAAGGGGTATTTTTAGGGTTCAGGGCTAGGTTTGGGGTTTTGGGTAAAGGGGTATTTTTAGGGTTCAGGGCTAGGTTTGGGTTTTTGGGTAAAGGGGTATTTTTAGGGTTCAGGGCCAGGTTTGGGTTTTTGGGTAAAGGGGTATTTTTAGGGTTCAGGGCTAGGTTTGGGTTTTTGGGCAAAAGGGTATTTTTAGGGTTCAGGGCAAGGTTTGGGTTTTTGGGTAAAAGGGTATTTTTAGGGTTCAGGGCCAGGTTTGGGTTTTTGGGTAAAGGGGTATTTTTAGGGTTCAGGGCTAGGTTTGGGTTTTTGGGTAAAATGGTATTTTTAGGGTTCAGGGCAAGCTTTTGATTTTTGGGTAAAAGGGTATTTTTAGGGTTCAGGGCTAGGTTTGGGTTTTTGGGTAAAGGGGTATTTTTAGGGTTGAGGGCTAGGTTTGGGTTTTTGGGTAAAGGGTTATTTTTAGGGTTCAGGGCAAGGTTTGGGTTTATGGGTAAAAGGGTATTTTTAGGGTTCAGGGCTAAGTTTGGGTTTTTGGGTAAAGGGGTATTTTTAGGGTTACAGGGCCAGGTGTGGGTTTTGGGGTACATGGATACAGGGTAAAAATAAATTAAAAATAATATTAAATTAAAATAAATTATATTATTTTAATTAATTACATTTAAAAAAAATATTATATAATTACCAATAGAAGGATACAGGGTAAAAATAAAATAAAAATAATATTAAATTAAAATAAATTATATTAAATTTAAATAATTACGTTCTTGTGTCCTGAGAGTCTGCCAATTAGTGCAGTATTATCTTTCTACCTGTGATTGGTACTCGTGTGTAACATGCACCCGTCACTTTCTCTTGTAACACACTGTTTTCTACCTCTTACATTTGTTTATTTTCGATACCTGCACAAGTGTTGCCTACGTAACGTTTGTTCTTGTGCTTGAGTGCCCTCCATATATTGCAGTATTATACCTCTATGTTTACTTTGTACGCTTTTGTAACCTGCACACTTCACTTTTTCCTCCTGTAATGCACCGTTTGCTACCTCTTTTATTTTGTTGGTTCACGATTGTCACTTTTGTAATGCACCGTTTGCTACCTCTTGCATTTTGTTGGCTCACAATTGTCATTTTTGCTTCATTTAATGTAACGTTTGCTTTTGTATTTTGTTCACTTGTAATGTTCTCATGTATAGGTTCTGTTCCTATTGTGAAGCGCTCTGACACCTTCGGGTAAAGTCCGCGCTATATAAAAACACACAAATAAAAAATTAGAAGGGAGGAAGCGCCGGTGTTATTAAATAAATAGAGGTGCAGACACGCAGTGTTGGGAGATGGGAGGGGTCTGCTTTGGAGGAAAGGCAATAAAGAAGGAAAAGCAGCCATCACGCTGCTCGAGTACATCTAAAAGAGAAAGGAAAGGCAGCCATCAGCTGAGCATCAACACTGCTTGAGGACAGTTAAAAACAAGAATCGATCTCTTATCTTTATGGTTTGGCCCCATAAAGGTATGAAACTGCTTTGCAACAGCAGCAAAGCAGGTGAGCCAGTCCTGCTGGGAGAGAAAGGGTGTGAACAGAAAACCCTCATTTACAAAGGCAGGCCACAGTTTAGCATAAACGGTGACGCCAGCCAATGGAAATGAGGGGTGGGGCTTAAAGCCCTCTTCTTAAAGTCCTCTCTTACAAAATCTGTCGCGAAGGTGGCGCAACTCCACACGCCACCGTTTAGCATAAACAGTGATGGCAGCCAATGGAAATTAGGGGCGGGGCTTAAAGCCCTCTTCTGAAAGTCCTCTCTTACAAAATCTCGCGCGGAGACGGAGCAGGGCTCTGCCCTGCAACGCCACAGGAGACCTAAAAATAATATACAGTGATAGCAGACAACATGGAGTACTTTCTTAAATAGATTGGTGGAGACCTTAACGCTGGCAATAGAGAATTGGTCAATGGAAGCAATTAGCTATACAATTGTGAAAAACTCTATAAACAACCAAATTTGTAAGATATCATGAGAATCGGGCCTTGCCAGCATTCAGGAAAAGCAAGGGCAGTCAGCCTTAACTGCATCCTATGAGGCCCACAAAATATAGCCTTATTTAAGCCAGGCACTTGGGAGGAAATGCTTGAAAGAAATTCTTTGGGCCAGACTGGTGCCCCGCAGATAAAATAATTAAATCCCAACTGGAAAGCATTATCATATATCAAAATATGCAGACTATGCAATTATAGAAAGGAGTGCTTACTGCATCTGATATGCGTTTGTCCAGCACTGCTACAGACTCGAAAAGAAACATTGCAGCATTGTGATTGGCTATCGGGATGTTGGGAGCCAGGTGCATTCTGCTTCTTACCCTAGAAGTGGGGAACTAGACCGAGAGGATGCAGCGGCAAAGGCAGGCGGCAGACAGGTAAGTGTGTATTTAATTTTTTATATTTCATTCCCTCCTCCCCTTGGCTCTGCGACCCATCCTCCCCCCACTGCCTTCAAATACCATCCGCCACTGACAGATACTTGTTGACCCTACACTTACTTTTGCGCTTTTTAGACAGTTTAAAGTCACAGAACCCAGCCCCTTAGAATATTTATGCATTTTATTTTATTTATAAAGTTTTATATAGCGCTGGCTAAACCCAGAGGTATCAGAGCACTTTACATAAGGATCAGTGCGTTACAGGTTACATAGTTATAGGATCAGCGAGTTACAGGTACAGAGTTACAGCAATTAGATCATCGAATAACGGAGGGAGGAGGAGGGAGGGGGGATGAAAAACAGCAGGGTAAGAGGAAAATAATGTCAGATGTCTGGCTGGGTAGGTGGTGGCTAACGTTGAGGAGGAAAAGTGTTAATGGCACCCTTCGCCAGTATAATGTGCAATTTTAAGTATAGCGGCTTGCATACACATTAGGCATGATATTTTAATCTTTTTTTCCGTATGTTATGGAGGATTTTATTATTATGTAATGTTATGCCTATATATCCTTTCGTAATTATATAATGGAAACAGAACTGGCATGAATATACTGTATACAGTGCTAACATAACTGCATTCTGTTAGCTTTTTATTTTGTAACATTGTATTTATTGATAAGGAATTGCAATGATTTTAATAAATCACGCAATAAAAACGTATTCATTCATTCATTCCATTATTGTATATTACTGTGCCAACGGGGTGGTAAAAGACGACGTGTTCCAATGGAGGTTGCGTAGTGCAAAATACATTTTGCAGAACCTTAAACAAATATAATGAGGCCACTCGAAACCAATAGTGCCCGCTCATCTTGGGCTCTGATTGGGTCTGGCACAGCAGCATCGCTTGAAGTTCCACAATGAAAGGAATTATTAATGCCCTGCCAGCCTCAACGAGGTGGAGAGGGCTAGCTTTCATCCAAACCTTCCCGGAGGGGACTTAGTCGCGTTCTCGTGAGTCCTCTACTCTCTATTTATGACTGCTTTCATTTCACTGTCTCCCGGTGGCCTGAGGTTGAAAACCTTTTCTATTGCCCATGCTTATTCCATAAAATAGCCGCCGGACTCCGACCAGCAACAACATGGGCACGAGGTGTTCGAGATGACAAGGCCCCGCCTGTGGGCTCAATTCCAGATTCAGAATGGCGGCTGGTCCATAGGGGCAACGGGGCAGCGCCGTACAAAAGAAACGGCTCACTGCAGTTTGGGGGGCAACAGGAATGTAAGCAGACGAATTTGTCTGTTTACATTTCCGACCGGCCTGTGAGTCACGGGTGAAATTGCGCATGTGTCAAGGCACAGCACACGCAGGCGAGGAGTCCAGAAGATGGTCCGTCTGCGCATGTGAGTGAGGAGCGTCGCCCCTCACTCACATTCACAAACCATGCGCATGCCTAATGTGGTGCAAGCGTCTGGAGATAGGATCCTGCTCGGGCGGTGACGCGTTTTTTGCAAAGTCGCCCCGTGCCCTATCAAGTGGCAGGATATAGAGTAAGTAAACAAGGGTTAGCCGACACCCTGCGCATCCAGTCTCCTGATTTGGCAGTTAGCATTGCAAAAGAAAAGAGCGGGCAGAAGTTAGTGCGACGTGGGACTGGAGGAGAATGGAGATGCCTGGTAAGTTTATTTTTTTGTTGTATTCATTAAATTAATACCCACACCGCCTCCCCCCCCCCCCCCCCCCCCGCGAACCCAGTATCCACGAGTCATGCAGGCCACAAGGAGAGGCATCTGTCGCCAGACGATTCCACACTGAACGAGAGGTGGGGCGGGTGGGGCGACAAAGCAAGCTCGAGGCCAAGGTGGTTGAATGGGCTAATGCTGCACCACGCAGAGCAGAGGTGCAGGTGCATACTAAAAGTCGTAAACACGATTGTTGGACAGGCCACACGAAGGGCCGCTCTCCCCCGGCCCAACCAGGCCCGAACCAGCCACGCAGGTACCACACACCACCATTGCACGTCCACCGTCCCCACAGGGACCCCTACACTCGAACCTGTTGACCGCGTAGGCTGACCCACTACCGGCCTGCGCGCCCATCCTGGGCGCCATCTTGGACACTCCACCACGAGGCCGCCTGGCCCCCGATCGACCTCAACCCTGGGCCTGGCCAGGCCTCAGACATTCCGGCACCAACATCCACCCAGGAGGTGAGCGGGCTACTTGGTCAGTCAATGGGAGCAGGAGGTGTCGATGGCTCTCCCCCACCAAGTGCCGCTCGCCCATCGCCTCCCCGGGCGCTGGCTCCACCCCCCTGCTGGGTGTCTGAACCCCCTCATCCCGGACCTCCCGACCTCCAAGTGCGAGGGTCCGGACATCAAAGCACACCAGCCCTATAACTGGGGCAGCTCCAGAGCAGGACGGGAGTTGTATCTTGGAGTCGAGAGACGCAAAGAAGAACTCATCCTTGACGGACTACTGGCGCTGCCGTAGCTCTGTCTTGTGCACCTTCGTCTTGCCTGCTGGCGCTGCCGCGGCTTTGGGAACCACCCTATCCTTCATCATCGTCGGGACCTGCTGGCGTGGCCGCGGACCGTTTGTAACCACCACCTTCATCGGGACCTGCTGGCTCTGCCGCGGACCGTCGTCTTCCTTCATCCATCTCGGGACCTGCTGGCCCCGCCGCGGCCCGTTCATCTACACCACCGAGCTCGAGGATTGAGAGCTATTTTCCATCTTTTTGGTAACAAGACTGTCCCGCTACCCTTTTCCCAAACAGAGACCAGAATAGAGGGGACCCCTGAGTCCAGACCTCCTTGTACCATTCTACCGTACTTGAAGAATTGTCTATAAAGTATCGTTGAACTTTATCATTGTGTGGTGTCCGTCTGTGGGGGGGAAGTTACTTGTCTGTACGATTCACTGGAGACGGCTCTCCCCGGAGACCTCTCCCCGTATCCTCGGCCGACCCTCCCGGTCCGTCTAACATTGGTGGCCAGCGACGGGATCCGAATCACCGCATAAACCGTACAGAGAGTAGCTCACCCCACGGCGAATCACGATGTCAACTAAAGACAGCGGATCAACGGAGAAATTCCAGATGGAGAAATTGGGCGAGTACAGCCATCGTGAACTTAAACAGTTCTGTATCGAATTAGGTATCGCTACCACCGGACTAAATACCAAAGATGACTTTAAGCAGGCCCTGGAATCTTGGGCAGAAACCGGGGCTGCCGGAACCCCCGATCAAGACATCGCAGCACAAACCCCCATGGCCCCTGAAGAACGAAGAACGGGTCTCTCGCCAGACGAGATCCAGGAACGAGAAAGAACCCGACTACACGAGCTGGAAATGGCCCGGCTCAAAATGGACGTTGAACTAAAGTTGGCCGAACAGAAAATCAACTTAGAGCACCTGCGTCTCCGGGAAGAAAGAGAGGAGAAACAGAGACAAAGGGAGCTCGAGGAAAAGAAACTGGCATATGAACATGAGCGGAAATTAGCTGAAATCGACCTACGCAAACAGAATAAAGAAACAGGGGTGCCCGAGCAACCCCACACTCCATGGGCAGCAGTCGAACGAAAAGAGCACCTGGGGATGCTGGGCGTCCCGGACTGGGCGTGCGTCACCACCCGGTCCATGACCGCCCGTGCCAACACCCGCCCAGAGGAACTCGAATGGCCGGCGCCACCGCCTCCGGTCGCCCCCGCCGAAACCACCGACCGTGACGTCCCCCCCGAACCAGCTCAACCTCCAGACCTCGCTAACCTCGACCAGTGGCCTCAAGAGGGGGGGCCCACGCAAGAACAATTTCGCCAAGAACAAAAGACCTGTCCCTCCCTCGAGGGACTCCGCCAGCAAGCGCTAGCCCAAAGCGCAGGGGATACCTCCGGAACTCACTGGGTCTACTGGGACAATGATCTGCTGTACAGTGAGCAAAGAATCGCGGAGCTGGGGGCCAGCCGAGTCCTAGTGGTACCCCTCCGTTTTAGAGACTTTCTGCTAAACCTGGCCCACGATGTCCCCCTGGCAGGACACTTGGGTCAAGACAAAACCTATAGCCGCCTGGTGACCCACTTCTTCTGGCCCAAAATGAGGGACAATGTACACCAGCATTGCCGATCTTGCCCCACGTGCCAAGCCAGTGGGAAGAGCGGCCGCAAACTGAAAGCCCCCCTGCAACCTTTTCCCGTGGTCACCACCCCGTTCGAGAGGGTCGGAATCGATATCGTAGGGCCCTTGGACCCGCGCACAAAACAAGGCCATCGATTCATCCTGGTGCTAGTGGACCACGCCACCCGCTACCCGGAGGCTGTTCCCCTGCGGACTGTGACAGCCCCGGTAGTCGGCCGGGCTCTGATGGGGATCTTCTCCCGGGTGGGCTTCCCCCGGGAGGTCGTCAGTGACAGAGGCACGAACTTTATTTCGAAATACATGAAATCTCTCTGGCAACAGTGCGGGGTTACCTACCGGTTCACGACCCCCTATCACCCTCAAGGAAACGGACTCGTTGAGCGGTTCAACCGCACGCTCAAAGGGATGATCGGGGGGTTGGAAGAGCCCCTCCGTCGCCAGTGGGATGTACTGTTGCCGTGCCTTCTCTTCGCATATCGAGAGGTTCCCCAGAAGTCCCTGGGCTTCAGCCCATTTGAACTGCTATATGGACACCCCGTGCGCGGGCCGCTCAGCCTAGTTAAGGAAGGCTGGGAGATGCCCCCTCTAAAGAACCCACCAGATGTTTTCCGCTACCTCCTAACACTCCGCAACCAGACCCGGCGATTCCGAGAACTAGCAAAAGCCAACCTAGAGGCCAGTCAGGAGGACATGAAAAGGTGGTATGACCGGAATGCCTCCTCCATCGAATTTGAACCTGGGCAACAGGTATGGGTGATGTCCCCCACCGAACCCTGCGCCCTACAAGACAAGTGGACAGGGCCCTTCAAAGTGGTCGAGCGCAAGGGTCCGGCTACCTATCTCATCGACTTGGAATCTTCCCGGAACCCCCTCCGGGTCCTCCACGCTAACAGACTGAAACCGCACTTTGTACGGACAGAACTCAGCCTCCTGATGGCCACAGACAATGGGGCTGAAGAGGACTCCGAGCCCCTCCCGGACCTCCTACGAACGCGGGAGAAAGACGGTTCCGTAGATGGGGTCCGACTCTCAGAGGCCCTTACCCGAGAGCAACACCAGGAGTGCCAAGTTCTCCTGTCACAATTCGCCAGCCTGTTCTCCCTCACCCCAGGTGTCACTTCCTGGTGTACGCACGATGTGGACACGGGGGACAGCCCCCCTATCCGCCACCGGGCCTACCGCGTGCCAGATCGGGTACGGGCCTGCATCCAGGAGGAAGTAGCCAAAATGCTCACGCTCGGGGTCATCGAGCCCTCAGACAGCCCCTGGGCCAGCCCTGTAGTACTGGTCCCCAAAGCAGCTGCCCCCGGCACCACACCAGAACTCCGGTTCTGCGTCGACTACCGGGGCTTGAATGCGGTCACCAGGACAGACGCACATCCCATCCCCCGGGCAGATGAACTAATCGACCGCATGGGAGCTGCCCGCTACCTCAGTATCTTCGACCTGACGGCGGGCTACTGGCAAATCGGCCTCACACCCCGGGCACAAGAACGTTCTGCCTTTTCCACGCCCGATGGCCATTACCATTTCACGGTCATGCCCTTCGGCATGAAGAATGCCCCAGCAACGTTCCAACGGCTCGTCAATCAGGTCCTGGCGGGGCTCGAAGGATTCAGCGCCGCCTACTTAGACGACATCGCTGTATACAGCAACCAGTGGTCCGAGCACCTCCACCACCTCCGAGCAGTACTGCACGCCCTTCAGCAAGCTGGCCTCACGATCAAGGCCAGCAAATGTCAAATTGGGCAAGGGTCTGTAACCTACCTCGGGCACCAGGTGGGAAGCGGCCTGGTGGCCCCTCTGCAGCTAAAAATTGCCGCCATCCAGTCCTGGCAGCCCCCCACTACCCAGACCGAGGTACGAGCCTTCCTGGGCCTCACGGGCTATTACCGAAGGTTCGTGAAAGACTATGGTACTATCGTGAGGCCCCTCACAGAGCTCACGTCAAAAAATCAGCCCCAGAAAGTCAACTGGACCCCAGAGTGTCAAGCTGCATTTGAACAATTGAAAGCCGCCATGTGCTCCGCCCCTGTGCTCCAGTCCCCCGACTACAGCCGGGAGTTCATCGTCCAGACGGATGCCTCCGACCATGGCATTGGGGCAGTCCTGTCCCAAGTGAACACCGAAGGCCATGACCAGCCGGTGGCCTTCATCAGCCGGCGACTCCTACCACGGGAACAACGCTGGAGCACCATAGAGAGGGAGGCCTTCGCGGTGGTATGGGCCCTCAAGAAGCTCCGGCCCTACCTTTTTGGCACACCCTTTCGGGTACAGACCGACCACCGACCCCTGCAGTGGCTGATGCAGATGCGGGGGGAAAACCCGAAGTTACTACGCTGGTCCATCTCCCTACAAGGGATGGACTTCACGGTTGAACATCGGCCTGGGCCCGATCACGCCAACGCAGATGGCCTGTCCCGGTTCTTCCGCCTCGACGAGAAGAGTCCCCAAGAGAATGGGTAACTCTCCCCGCCTTCAGCTGGGGGGGACGCATGTTGGACAGGCCACACGAAGGGCCGCTCTCCCCCGGCCCAACCAGGCCCGAACCAGCCACGCAGGTACCACACACCACCATTGCACGTCCACCGTCCCCACAGGGACCCCTACACTCGAACCTGTTGACCGCGTAGGCTGACCCACTACCGGCCTGCGCGCCCATCCTGGGCGCCATCTTGGACACTCCACCACGAGGCCGCCTGGCCCCCGATCGACCTCAACCCTGGGCCTGGCCAGGCCTCAGACATTCCGGCACCAACATCCACCCAGGAGGTGAGCGGGCTACTTGGTCAGTCAATGGGAGCAGGAGGTGTCGATGGCTCTCCCCCACCAAGTGCCGCTCGCCCATCGCCTCCCCGGGCGCTGGCTCCACCCCCCTGCTGGGTGTCTGAACCCCCTCATCCCGGACCTCCCGACCTCCAAGTGCGAGGGTCCGGACATCAAAGCACACCAGCCCTATAACTGGGGCAGCTCCAGAGCAGGACGGGAGTTGTATCTTGGAGTCGAGAGACGCAAAGAAGAACTCATCCTTGACGGACTACTGGCGCTGCCGTAGCTCTGTCTTGTGCACCTTCGTCTTGCCTGCTGGCGCTGCCGCGGCTTTGGGAACCACCCTATCCTTCATCATCGTCGGGACCTGCTGGCGTGGCCGCGGACCGTTTGTAACCACCACCTTCATCGGGACCTGCTGGCTCTGCCGCGGACCGTCGTCTTCCTTCATCCATCTCGGGACCTGCTGGCCCCGCCGCGGCCCGTTCATCTACACCACCGAGCTCGAGGATTGAGAGCTATTTTCCATCTTTTTGGTAACAAGACTGTCCCGCTACCCTTTTCCCAAACAGAGACCAGAATAGAGGGGACCCCTGAGTCCAGACCTCCTTGTACCATTCTACCGTACTTGAAGAATTGTCTATAAAGTATCGTTGAACTTTATCATTGTGTGGTGTCCGTCTGTGGGGGGGAAGTTACTTGTCTGTACGATTCACTGGAGACGGCTCTCCCCGGAGACCTCTCCCCGTATCCTCGGCCGACCCTCCCGGTCCGTCTAACAACGATCTTGCAGATTTTAGAGCGCTTTACATTCAATCAAGATGGGTATACAAACTAATTTTTAAAAAACACGGATCAACAATTATATTTTGTGTCTGGTTCACTATCATTAGCTCTGGCTCAGCACGCAGAAAAATCTACACGGTATGAGTGTTCCAATGATGGATGCAGGATGGATGGGTGGATGGATGGGTGGATGCATGAATGAATGATGGATGCAGGATAGATGGATGGATGAATGGATGGGTGAATGGATGAATGGATGCAGGAATGGATGCAGGATGGATGGTGGATGGGTGGATGAATGAATGATGGATGCAGGATGGATGGGTGGATGGATGGGTGAATGGATGAATGGATGCAGGATGGATGGAGGATGGATGGGTGGATGAATGAATGATGGATGCAGGATGGATGGATGGGTGGATGCATGAATGAATGATGTATGGATGCAGGATGGGTGGGTGGATGGATGGGTGGATGCATGAATGAATGATGGATGCACGATAGATGGATGGATGAATGGATGGATGAATGGATGCAGGAATGGATGCAGGATGGATGGTGGATGGGTGGATGAATGAATGATGGATGCAGGATGGATGGGTTTATGGATGGATGGGTGAATGGATGAATGGATGCAGGAATGGATGCAGGAATGGATGCAGGATGGATGGAGGATGGATGGGTGGATGAATGAATGATGGATGCAGGATGGATGGATGGGTGGATGCATGAATGAATGATGTATGGATGCAGGATGGATGGATGGGTGCATGAATGAATGATGGATGCAGGATGGATGGATGAATGAATGGATGGATGGGTGAATGGATGCAGGAATGGATGCAGGATGGATGGAGGATGGATGGGTGGATGAATGAATGATGGATGCAGGATGGATGGATGGGTGGATGCATGAATGAATGATGTATGGATGCAGGATGGATGGATGGGTGCATGAATGAATGATGGATGCAGGATGGATGGATGAATGGATGGATGGGTGAATGGATGCAGGAATGGATGCAGGATGGATGGTGGATGGATGGATGGGTGGATGAATGAATGATGGATGGTGGATGGATGGATGGGTGGATGCATGAATGAATGATGTATGGATGCAGGATGGGTGGGTGGGTGGGTGGATGAATGGGTGAATGGATGCAGGATGGATGATGGATGGGTGGATGGATGGGTGGATGCATGAATGAATGATGTATGGATACAGGATGGGTGGGTGGGTGGATGGATGGGTGAATGGATGAATGGATGCAGGAATGGATGCAGGATGGATGATGGATGGGTGGATGGATGGAAGGGTGGATGAATGAATGATGGATGCAGGATGGATGGGTGGGTGGATGAATGAATGATGGATGCAAGATGAATGGGTGGATGGATGGGTGGATGCATGAATGAATGATGTATGGATGCAGGATGGATGGGTGGGTGGGTGGGTGGGTGGGTGGATGGATGGATGGGTGGATGCATGAATGATGTATGGATGGATGCAAGGTGGTTCGGGCTCGCTCGCTGCGGTGCAATATGCAAATTAGTTTACGCCCCACCACTTTCAAATGTCACCAGCCGCCCTTCATGAGTGATCTAATATTTATTTATTTCATGCCAGCTGCCAGAAAGGCAGTAATGGTCAGCCCGCAGACCCGGTGGCACGCCCCTCGACAGTAGGAGAATGGTAAAGAGTTGAGGAATCTGATATGTAGATACTGACAACTAGAGCTTTAAGAGGGATGAAAAAACTAGGGGTTCTCTCAAAGGGGCGTGGCCGATATAATTAAGGGCGTGTCTTAAAACATTATGCTAAAAATCTGTGCTCAGCATAATGTGCCGCCCAACTGGTATTATGCTGCTTCTGTTATTGCCTCCACATAAATAATACAACAAGTAACATTACACCTACAACAAGCCAGGACTATTGGCTTTGTCAAAGGTTGTTAGTTGCATAAGCTAAGTATACAACATGCATACATACAACTAAGGCTTCGTGGTATATAATATTGAAAATGCTTTAGTTCTTGCGCGAGAGGTTGTATCGTAATGGCTAGAGCTGCCAACTTTGGAGCTGAGGAAGCAGGTTTGAGTCTGAGAGTAGGCTCAACATCCTGCATTTCTGGGCAAATCAGTTAATCGCCCGTGACTACCAAAAAAGAAATGATATGTCCTTGTTGGTGCTCTTGTAAAGCACTTCGAGGTTTGCAATATAGAACTGCAAAAAAATAAAAGTTACATAAAAAACTGTGAACGGCCAAAGAGTTAATATTTTGTTTTCCATTCTGAGAGTGAGGGCGAAAATGGAGAGCACGATAGGGACCCCTCTCGGGGCACCTGCTGCTTTTAAGAAATGTCGAGCACTGGCAGGACACAGCCCACTTAAAGCCCTGCTGACAAGGCCTGTCAGGTCTAGTAAGCTCTCTTTAAATGCAAATGCAGCATTAGTGGTGAGCAAAACCCGCCATGCCCGGAGTCCGCCCTTATGGTGACTAAGCCACACTTAGGCCTTGATTATATTTTAGGAGTAAATTCCGATTTAAAAAAAGCTGTTGTTTTAAAGAAAAGCATGCGTGAAGCCTGGCGCAAACACTGGTCGATTCCGCAATTCCTTATTTCTCAGGGTAAACTTTTAATAGTCAGGAAATGCTGAGCGCAGCAATTACTGTCCATATACCCCGAAGTCAGTAATTCTGGATGCAATATTACTGATGCTGTTTTTCCGCAAAGCTTGCATTACCACTTGCTCTAACTGAGGCTTTCTTATTACACCCTACCAGTCATCCTGGCAGGTTTCTGTCTTTTGCTTCTCTCCTTGCACCACAACTCTCCCCAGACCCAGGGGGCCTCAGTGTGGGCGACCTACTGCTACAGCCGTGAATAAGAATTTGCAGGAAGAATATAACGAAATTATAAACTTAATCATGGAACTCGTAGGGTGTAATCACAGAGTCAGCATGTCACAACTTCTTAAACTGCACATCTGTCTCTCACACCCCTCATCCATCCCACCACTGAGAGCATCATCCCAAGAGAAGATAAGAGCCACCACTCTGGGCCCTAATGCAGGGCACGAAAACACTTCCCACAGAGGCTCAATACATACTAAGACATCACACTTCCAACCACACGCCCAGCCAGGTGAAGCACGCTACACATGTGGATAAGCGCTTCAGCGCGTCACATTTGGGTTATTAGTGCATCATAAATACTACAGTACAATGATCTCTCTTGTTTTGGTCGCAGGTCTTTTGAAGATCTGGTCTAGAGGCAGGTTTAGTTGGTTAATAAAAAAAATACCAAATGATACAAAAAAAATAAACACACATTGTGAAGCTTTGGGTCAGCCTTATTTAGTTATTTTGGTCTTTTCGATTGTCATTCACATTTTGCTCTTTTTCATCAAAACATACAGCCTGGGAAAAAGGGTCAGCATACTGGCTCTCCTGTTTCTGAATGAAGGAACTCTATCTGCTCACATGTGCACTTCTGCCTTAAAAGAAGTGTATTTAAGTGCCTAGGCTAATGGTCTAGTACTTCTTAAATACTTACATATAATCTATATTTAGGAACCTGTTCCCATAGGAAATTGATTTTTTGGTTGGCTAATAACTTTGGTGCCATCTGACGAATCTTCACAAAACACCCCTTAAAATAATTTCAGCCACCTCAGCTCCGTCCTAGAAAGTTTTTTAGGGCGATCCTTCAAGTGGGGACCAACAAAACAAGCATTTGCAATGCAATAGGTCTCGCATTAGGAAAGTGTGAGCTATTGGTATTGTAAATGACACATTTTTTTAAATATGTGTTGGCTTTGAAAATATATAAATTAATAGCATTGTTATTCAGAAAGCCAATAGCTTACACTTTCCTAATGCGAGTCCTATTGGCTATGGCAATGCTTGTTGGTAGCAAGCAAGGACAGTGCTGTTGTGGTGCTGAGTGATGATCTGGTTGGGCTGAGTGATGTGGTGGTGTCCAAAAGTGAGGTGTTGTCCAAGAGTGATGTGGTGGTGTCCAAGAGTGATGTGGTGGTGTCCCCGAGTGATGTGGTGGTGTCCCAGAGTGATGTGGTGGTGTCCCCGAGTGATGTGGTGGTGTTCCCACAGTGATGTGGTGGTGTTCCCAGAGTGATGTGGTGGTGTTCCCAGAGTGATGTGGTAGTGTCCCCGAGTGATGTGGTGGTGTCCCCGAGTGATGTGGTGGTGTCCCCGAGTGATGTGGTGGTGTCCCCGAGTGATGTGGTGGTGTCCCCGAGTGATGTGGTGGTGTCCCTGAGTGATGTGGTGGTGTTCATGAGTGATGGAGGGTGGAGTTGGAGGGTGGAGTTGGAGTGTGGAGTTGGAGGGTGGAGGGTGGAGTTGGAGTTGGAGGGCGGAGTTGGAGTTGGAGGGCGGAGTTGGAGGGTGGAGTTGGAGGGTGGAGTCGCAGGGTGGAGTTGCAGGGTGGAGTTGCAGGGTGGAGTTGCAGGGTGGAGTTGCAGGATGGAGTTGCATTCAGTAAAACAAAAAATAAAAAATGCGTCTAACACAAAGAAGCTTAATCAGTGGTGCACCACGATTTCTGACAGGACAGAGAATCCTCTTGTCCATTTAAAAAAGTGCTTGATCTGCAAGTAAAACGAAATGTAAGCCCTTTACTCCTACACAACAGAAAGTCTAGTATCTAATAAAAAACTGTTGGTGAATTAAATGTTCTACATGCTTCACGCAAAGCATAAGTGGACCACTCCCGCCAATACATCTTTAGTTAACATCCGAGGCTGGAGATGGACGTGCTGTGTCTAAGAAATACTGTGTGCGTATATGCATGTTGGAGCGATGTACACGGCATGAATTGACCCTCTGGAGAGATGTCCTATTACCGTCTAGTCCGATGCCCATGTAGGACTTCATAGCTCTCAAGTGGCACCAGGTCTTGTGCAAAACCTTTGATCGGTTATACTTTTTAACCGAAAGCACAAGAACGAAGGTGCACTTTTTTTTAATGTAAACAAAACTAGGATGCACAGGGGTTGATTAACAGGGTGAAAGTATCAGTTATGGGTACCGGGGCACTTGCACAGAGCGACAGCAGAAGTGCACAGAGGTGAGTCGCTGTACTGCTGCGCACACACACACGAGTAAGGGATGTGTACAGCAGTACTTCTTCCCTGGGCAGGAGAAAAGAGCTCAGAGTACCAGCGGCTGGAGAGTTGCACCGGCCGTATGCGAGATGCCATCCCGCGCAGCTACCAGCTGAAGAATGTGGACGTCGGCACTTAACGGCGAGCGACTGCAGTGGTGCACAGGATCTTTGTTGTGTTGCCTCATTATAGAAACAAGCTCTCGGCATTGCTGTGGTGGGGGGTGGGTGGGGGAGCAGCAGCCTTTGAAGTATGATGCCGAAGCACAGACAAATGGTGGTGTGCGAGTGGCTTCCTTTCAAGTCTGATGGGGGGGAGCAAATGGCGAGCGCGTGCCCGGCGCACATGCACTAGTCATAATCCGCATTCCAAAGCCCTCTTGGTAGGATTTTCTGGTGCCCCTCTATATCTCTCACCAGCAATGCGCAAGCGCATTGGCAGGCGAGACCTAATAAAGGGGAGTTCCAAAATGCATTTTCCTCATGCAATTTCCTATGGGAACGTTAGACAACGCTGCAGCCAAGTCGGCTGAACGGAATTACACCAAATTGGCAGAAAGCTAGATCTTTACCCAGAAAGCGTGGTTTTGTGATTTGGTGTAAATCAGTTAAACCATTTCGGAGCAATTAAGCTTTGAAATCTATAGAATTTGTAGCAGCGAGGAAGTAGTGATGGAGTAGCAAGGGAGTAATGAGAAAGTACAAGGTACTAAATGGCCAATGAAACATACTGAATGGCTAGATCTGCGGCCTAAAACTAAAAACAAAAAAACATATACAAGGGCACAGTAAGGGAACCCTGGCCCATGTATGGAGGGATTCCATCGGAGACCCTCCTCTCTGGGATCAAAGTGTTAAAAACATGTTTGAATCACTGCAGACTCTCGGTACTACTAAGAGAGTACCAAGGGAGTTCAGAGATACTAAACTATAAACGAGGCACACTGATTGGCTGGATCCACTGGACCAAGACCAGACCTCATGAAACCAAGGGATGTGATTGGCATGAAGAGAAATGTTGCAGCCACCATTTTAGCATTCAGGGACTGGATCCTCATGTCCTGAAAATAAAAACAAAAAATCATATAAGAGGGTTAGGTAGGGGTATCCTGACCCCCTGTCCCTTGAGGGGGTACCTGAGGGACCTATCCATGGGTCAAAATAAAAAAAAAAACATTCACATCACAGCAGACTCACATTACTCAATGTGGAAATGTACGGAGTACAGCAAAATTACCATGAGATTACCGTGGGATAAAAAAGTAGGGTGGATGTCTGTGAGTTGTTGTATGGCCATTGGATGTTGGCCAGCAATGGGGTGGGGGGCTTTTGGCTCTGTGTGCAACACGGGATTGGCTGCCCATGTGTGTAGGGTTACTGTCACCCCCTGGGTGGCACGGCGTAGGCCTAATTAGGTATGATAATAACATATTACTTTATTTTTTTTAAAAAACTTGAAATTCACTGAACAAAACCAAAGGTTAAAGTGACAGTATAGTTAGGTGAAAATGTCAGTTACAATGTTACATATTAAACTAAAAAAATCCACAGAAATGTACCAGTTATAGTTAACTCAAGGAACTATAACTCACACTTTCTCCATGGACTGCTTATGACCTCAGATATTCAACCACTCATGACGTTCTAGCAGATCATGGATAACAACACTGATTGCACATGAAATTACATATTGATGACTACACTGTGCATGGCGGGGGGCCTCCAGTTCCTGTATTAAAGCCCAGCTCTAATTTCCTCATTACAGGTGACTTGTAAAATCTCTAGTCACCTGGAATAACAAATTTATGTAGCTGCTCAACCGTAATCACTTATTGCAGTTATGTTCTGACATTGTAAATGCCTCCTGCCAGTATCAGTAGCAAAGGGGAAAGACAAGTTAAGGAACATATTTAAAGATTCAATTTAAACAGCAAAAAAACCTTGGCTTTCCCTTCTATGCTCTGTTTTTCTAGGTGAACAGTGATCAGCAGAAAGGGTATATTTATGACAACATGATTGTAGGGAAAATGTAATCTCTGCATATTTCTACACATTGTCAGCTACAGCATTTTTTAAATTCTGACTTGTAAAAAACTGATTCTAATATATTTTTGCAACAAATATCTAACTGCTCTTTGGTGTATTTAATTTTGTACTACATATTCAACTTTAATTCTTCATGTCTGCAAACACCTATCTCTTTCTTATGAAATAGCAGTGCATCAAAGAACGTGAGTGGTTTCTGGGAAGGCTAATGGTGTGACCATGTATTGACTATGTATTATAAGTAATAAATTAACCCTAACGTACATTATAAGGATATTTTCATGGATATTTTCAGAAGTTTCATGGCCTTACAAAGGAACTCAACCTTCAGCCTAATACTTTATATGGTCAGGGAACTCATCGATGACTTGCAATATCCTTTGAATGTGTGGCAGGAGGTATTTTTCTCAGATATGTATACATGCAAAGCAACCTCCATATGCTGAAAACAGCCACTCACCAGTAGTCTTGCAGATATAAGTTTCAAGTGAAATCAGACTCAGTTACCTTCCCACTGCATTCTGGTCAATCTGCTTCATTTTTGCAAAGTTACAGTTCTTTTAATGTAGCATATAACTGTTGGTTTCTTTCAAATATTTCATTTTTCTGAGCCCCGGGTACATATGTTTCACTCCTTAAGAACTCTTTGTTAGAGCACAGCAGGTATTGAGTAATAAACCTGTGTGCTCAATAAACAGCATATTATTGCAAGGATCTTCCTCCTCAGGTACGAGGCATTAGCCCCAGGACCAATTTATGCAAAACATTCTTCACATGGCCACACTTAAAACAATACTGGTAGATACTAATAGTCTGCAGCTGTGAGTTTCTAGTGTAATCAGACTCAGTAGCCCTCCCAGTGCATTCTGGTTAATGTGGCCAGTGTTTGCAAAGTGTCAATTCTTCCAATGGAGCAAAGCTTAATAAGTGTTTATTTCTCTCATATATTTCATTTGTGTAACTCTAGAGACATGTAGCTTTATATGTATGTATATATACATATGTTGCCTGTAGGTAGTTATAGTTAGGACCTTGTTTCTATTAGAAAAGCATTTCTTCTTTTGCCAAAATCTTTGGCTCCATTTGACGAATCTTCGCGAAAGTTTCAAAACTAATGGCCAACTCACTTCAGCTGTTGTGTTGAACATTTAGGGGTGATTTGTCAAGCGGGGGCCGAGAAAAAGGAAAACTTTAGGAAACTTTAGATGCAGCTACAGACCGAACTTCTGAACGGAATTACACCAAATTTGGCAAAAAGGTAGCTTTTGGTGCAGAAAACACTCTTTTTGTTAAATGGTGTAAAGCCGTTCAGTAGTTCCTGAAATATGTAAATATTTCTCATATATACAAGTGGGGATGCAGAGGATTCGCGAACCCTCCCGATCTCGAGCCGGTAATTAAGGCTGGGCGAAGCTGGCGGAGCAATACTACGTGAGGTCCACGGAGTTGGTGACAAACTCCGCTCTGCTCCGCCACCCCATATTAAAAATAAATTAAAACTACAATAACAAGTAAATGAAAAAGACTTACCTTGAATGTGGCGTCCCCGGGCTGCCGTCCTCCTCTTGCTCACGTCTCAGGGTGATCTGCGTATGCACGCTTTCCTGCGCATGCGCATTTCTCTCTAAGAATGCACGGGCGCACGCGCATGAGCAGATCAACCTTAGAAGCAAGGAAGAGGAGGACGGCAGCCCGGGGACGCCCCAGTGAAGGTAAGTATTTTTTATTCACTTGTTATTGTAGTTTTAATTCATTTTTAATATGGGGGTGGTGGCGGGCGGCGGGCCAACTCCGCTCTGCTGCTGAGCAGAATGCGGAGTAGGCAAAACCCTGCACACTCTGAGGGCAGAGCAGAGCTCTCCGCCCACGGTTACCGATAATCTTATTGGCTGCCAACACTTCAAACCAGGAATTGTTGGCAGCCAACTTGTGACTCGTTGAACTGAGTCACAAGAAAAAAGGTAAAAAAAGTTCAAAAACAAGAAAAGTGTTCAGGGTAGAAACACCCTGACCCCCTAGGTTTGTTCAGGGGGTCCCACAGGGATCACCAAGGCATAAAAAAGCATTTTTTCCAAAAATGTTGGCGGGAATCATGGTTGATTAGCGAATCTGGCCGAATTTTTCTTTTTTAAACCGTAGCAAGGTCTTCCATGTTTTATTTCCTTTAAGCTACCGGGTGGGCCACCTCCCTGGGGCAATAATGACAAAAAATATTGCGTGGGGGGCTTCTGTCCCCTCATGCAGCCCTGTGAACCACCTCCTCCCCGGGGCTATTGTAGAATCAAAGGTTTTTTAAATGCTAATTTCTAACTATAACGTGCCTGAAACCTATGGTTTTTTAAGTGAATTTCAAGGATTTTTTAAATGCTAGTTTCTAATTATGACTACAGAGGTAGGACTTGTGAAGAAAGAAGAAAGAACACACAGAAAGAAGCAAAAGAAATGCAAAAAGAAGCAACAGAATTCCACAAAGACGAAGAAAAAGTGCAGGAAGAAGCAAGACATGTGCAGAAAAAAACAACAGAGGAGCAGAAAGAGGCCTTGTTGTAAAATCATCCTGTGCCCACAACATTTTTTGATGGGTACTGGTGGTAACTGACTCTGACTAACCAGGCCTGGAGACAGTGCTATGCTAAAAGACACTTAGAAAACTGTAAAACACCTACATACACTAGGAAACATGATGCATTGGGGCATCCCTGTGATTAGCATGACCTACTATGTAAGGCCCTACGACATAATAGGGCAGGGGGATTAAAACTACCTCCAAGTCAGAGGTGCAGAAATATGCTACTTTAACTAGTAGTTGCGTTTGCAAACTGGTGGAGAAAGGGTGCTGGGAGTCCAAACAACGCTCAGGAATTCCGCTTGCACACATGTCACTTCAGGCCCTGTCCACTCCCTTCACCACTGTGCAAACGCACCCCGTGGCACATTTTGAGTTGGGAGATAAAGTCCCCTTGAATCCTGAGGGTCCCTGCAGTCCAACTAGTTCACCAGGTACCTCCAGTAAGCGCCACAGAGCTGCGTTGCAGAGGGGTGCAAAAAGGGGCATGGCCTCTGAACACCTCTCTGCCATGCAGCTTCCTGGCGTACACTGGAGGTACCTGGTTTGCTAGTTGGACCCCAGGGACACTCAGTATTCAGGGGGAATTAATTCCCCAACTTACAACTCACCAAGGGGCGCGTTTGCACAGTGGTGAAGGAAGGGGTGGGGCCTGAGGTGACATGTGTGTAAAGATGCCCTGTGGTGCGTTTTAAGTTGGGGAATTAATTCCTCTTCAATCCTGAGGTTCCCTGAGGACAACTAGCCCACCAGGTACCTCCAGTATGCACCAGGGGGCTACGTTGCAGAGAAGAGTTCAGATGCCACGCCCCTTTTTATCCCTCTCTGCAAAGCTGCTCTATGGCGCTTAATGGAGGTACCTGGTGGGCTAATTGGCCCCCAGGGACCACAGGATTAAAGAGAAATTAATTCCCCAACTTAAAACGTGCCACAGGGCGTGTTTGCACACATGTCACATCAGGCCCCGCCCCCTCCCTTCACCACTGTGCAAACGCGCCCCGTGGCACGTTTTAAATTGGGGGGTTAAGTCCCCTTGAATCCTGAGGTTCCCTGGGGTCCAACTAGCCCACCAGGTACCTCCAGTAAGTGCCACAGAGCTGTGTTGCAGAGAGTGTAAAAAGGGGCGTAGCCTGGACCACCTCTCTGCAACACAGCCCTGTGGGGCTTACTGGAGGTACCTGGTGGGCTAGTTGGACCCAGGAACCCCCAGTATTGAAGTGGAATTAATTCCCCAATTTAAAACACGCCACAGGGCGCGCTTGCAGAGTGTTTCTGTGAGGGGGCAAAATCGCGGTCTTTTTTTTTGGGAAGGGGGGCTGTGTGGCCCCCCACCTGTCTATAACCTTTTTTTGGGCGCTGGGGACCCCATCCCCAGGGCCTGATCCCTTATAATAAAAAAAATTAACAGGAAGCATGGGCCCCCTTCTGTGGCCCATTCCGGCCCCGGGGACCACATCGCCAGGGGCATGGCCAAACATATCGTTTTTTTATAGGAAGGGGGGACTGCATGCCCCCTCCTAATGCCTGTATAGGCCCCGGGGACCCCATCCCCCGGGGCCTGCCTTTATTTATTATTTTTTGAGAGGGAGGGGGGCCGCATGGCCTCCCTCTTGGGACACTTCTGGCCCCGGAAACCCATCTCACGGAGCCTGGCCATCCTTTTTTTTGTGAGGGGGGCCATGTGCCCCCCCCTCCTCAGGCAGAATATGGCCCCAGGGACCCCATCCCCCAGGACCTTGCATCTCCTTTTTTTATAAAAAAATAAACAGGGGAGTGGGCCATGTGGCCCCCCTCCCGGGCCACTCACCCCCGGGGACAACATCCCCCGGGGCTAGCCCATTCCTTTGGAGACCGTGGGGGGAGCCCCAATGCCCCCACAGTGCTAACTATAACTACCTACTGGCGACCGCCAGTAGGAAATATAAATATTATTTACGATACAGTAATAAGGTTCCGGTTTGTAATTTTTTATAGTCATGCATATATGAGCACACACACTATAGAAGCATTTTTATTATTAATAATGTTTGTGACACTTGTCACGTGTTATACATGAAGTGTAAATAGTATAAAATGATCTAAATATATAGTATGTATAATATATATATTTTTGTAACTTTGTACCCATAGAATGTATATTTTTGATAACAACCATTTCTCTCTTTTTTGTATATACATAATCATATTTATTTGTATATATATTATGTTGTTCAGTGTGATATAATGCTTGTATAGAACATCTATGCATGAAGTATTTCTTTATTGGAGCTTATGAATTTTAGCAATCATTAACATTTGGCACCATGCCATATATTTTACATTGAAATTGCAATTTGCCTACCTGTACCAAATTGGAGTTTTAAGGGTTAAACAAAAGTACGGGGCGGAGGTCATTTGACTCCTCCCTTTCCCCTTAACGGAAATGGTTAAATATCCTCTGTTAATTCCGCGACGCTATCATGTGACCAAGCCTCGTGTCGGAGGCGAAACGCGTCATGCGGACTTGCTGGGTCTATTACTTAAAATAAACCACTGAGTTCACGATACGAATGGGTTTGTTCTTTTCGTCCTTTTTGAGCTGCTGATAAAGAAATTGGCAGTGGTGAGGCGGCGTCTCATCAGGCGGAGATTGCGATATATATATATATATATATATATATATATATATATATCCAGCTCCAAAGTTACCCACAGGTTTAAGGAAGCACCCGGGCAGCAGCAATGCTCGGCAGACCACGCACGCAGCAGGCGCAGCCTGAGGCGTTTCGGAAACCTCCTTCCTCATAGGCTCAGTCCCACAGATTAAAACAGCAATTAGCCACACTACATTTATTGTTTAAACTGCCTTCTGATAGGCTGATTCATTAACCACAACAATCCTTAAAAAAGAACAAGGATATTGTCATCAAGAGTGCGGATAAAGGGGGAGGGATCGTGATTCTCAACAAAAGAGATTATGAAACCGAGTGCCGACGCCTTCTGAGCAATGTCGTCAACTACATCCCCCTCGAAGTGGACCCAACAGATGACCTGAGAGACGAAATCTTTGAACTTGTGTCAACAGCAGAAAGGGATGGTTGGATCACCAAGAAGGAGGCAGACTTTTTGACAACGTCGGTGGGGCGAGTCCCTTATTTTTACATACTACCGAAAACACATAAGAATATGTTACCTCCCCCTGGACTGGGCTCACTCCTGGAGCCCCTATCACAATACTGTGAATTTTTTCTAAGACCTATAGTGCAACCCACCAGTACCTATCTCAAGGACACAAAGAGTTTCCTCCATTTGCTCAGTACAACCACCTTGCCCAGTGACCCATGTTTCCTTGTCTCGATGGATATCGAGAGTTTGTACACCTGCATTCCGCAGGATGAGACCATCAAGGTAGTCAAGGAAGCACTTGACCGAGCGGTCTGGAGTTTCAACACTACCCGTGATTTCGTAGTTGACTGCGCCACCCTCGCCCTGAAACGCAACTTTTTCTAACATGATGGCAAGATCTATCTGCAAGTAACAGGGACATCAATGGGCAGCACTTTTGCCCCATCGGTGGCAGGGCTCTATGTGTTTGACTTTGAGTCAAAACACATACTGAATCCCATGAACCCATACGGCAATAACATCGCCGTATGGAGACGCTACATAGACAATGTGTTTATGATTTGGCGAGGAGATGAGACCACACTAACAGAGTTTTTCTCGTGGGTCAATACTTGTGATGACCACCTGAGATTTACCCATGAACACTCCCACGACGAACTAACTTTCTTGGATGTTACCATCAGGACGGAAGGCAATCGGCTTGAAACTAGTACCTTCTACAAGCCAACCGCAAAAAACAATTTACTACATTTCACCAGTTATCACCCCCGGGCACTGCGGGGAAATCTCCCGTATGGGCAGTATTTGAGGTTAAGGCGAAATTGTAGCAACCTGTCTACTTATAAACAACAAGCAACTGCACTGACCGCCAAATTGGAAAACAGAGGGTACCCGAAGGGGATAATTAACAAGAGCCAGAAGAGGGCTAGACACCAACAAAGGGATGCTCTTCTGGAAGATAACCCTCGGACAGCAAATGGTGAGATCCCTTTAACGTGTGTGACAACTTTCAACCCGCTATCAAATGCAGTGAGCAAATGTATATCTAAAAATTGGAGGATCATCACCAGCAATAAGACACATTGGCAGAAGCCTCTTTTTTCATATAAAAGGGCTACTAGTCTCAAGGACTCCCTGGTCCACACGCAACCAAGGGTTGAAAAAACTAACAACCAAACACCAAATGTTCTTAATGCATGGGGATTACCACCAGTCACAGGTCACCACCCTTGTGGGAATTGTAATATTTGCCACCTCACCTCACACACCAAGTTCCTTGACCTGACAGACGGCACACGCTGGGAGCAGCGTAGCCATACAAATTTTAATACCTCAAATGTCGTGTACTTGATTACCTGTAGATGCAGACTACTATATGTGGGTATGACATCCAGACGTATAAAAATCAGAATTTGCGAACACCGCTGCAATATACGTTGTAAGAAATCAACAACCAAATTGACATCACATTTCTTACAATTTAATCATACACCGAATGACCTGGAATGGACAATCCTTGAGCATTTGGATAACGCTTCTGAATCCACATTATTCGAAAAAGAACAAAGCTGGGTATATCGTCTGGGCACTAATAAAACTGGCCTCAACGATGATATACCATGGGCCAGTGTGCTCAAGAGATAGATAGGTTCAGCTTCGACTTTAGTTCACAGCATTTCCATCTTGCCCGCCTGCTTGAATTCACCGCCTGGCAGAACCAGTTTCTGACCATCCTCAAAGTACCATACGATACACAGAGACATACTTAACATCAGATATGTACATACAGGCTATCACATATGAACACCCATTTGGGTCTTCATACATTCCCGCTGAGGTGACTAAGTGCTGGCCCACTCGCTGGTCTATATCTGTATCAGTATTTGCGGTCAAATTTCCATCAGAATATGGGTCAGGTACACACCGTTTTGGAATATTCACCTCTAATGCATGTTTTACGCCATTTGTGTACATGACGGGAGGACATCCGTGCTTTAGTAAAAACCTTGTACCTGGGGTCCTAATGTAACTTATGGACATTTGTGCGTTTTAACAGGTTTGGCCCTTTCATTTTTTAGCAATCAGGTTGGGCCAAACTCGAAATGTATCTGCATCTGAACCGGGATTCGAACCCTATCCCTTGTACACCTTTTCCGGGTCTGTCTAGCTTTAAATCGTAGGGCGCGTCACCAAGCCATACACGTCATCTACCCACGTGGGCCCCTGAACCAATCACGGAACGTTTGCTTTTAAGCCGCTCCCTCGCCTCTCACTGCACTCCCGGAAGACAGCAGCCGAGTGAGCAGGTACACAGAGGGGAGCCGCGGAGGTTAAAGTAAGTCCTTCTCACAACCGCTTTCCCGAAACCTGAGCTTTTTGATGGTCCTCTTCTTGCTAACTCCGTGCGGTTTTGGTCTCCATCAGATTTACACCGCGTGAAGATGTCCCGCGCTGTCCGTTCCGAAGGGGCATGATTTTGCCTCTAAGGAGGTGGGTTCATTTACTCATTTACTCTTTACTCTTTTCTCCCTCTTTTTAGAAGGGGGTGCCCCTGTCAACCCATTGTTATCGATCCTCATTATCTGTGAATGTTAAAAACATATACACCTTTCTAAACACTGCATTTTTACCCTATCGTTTTACAATTGAGAAACGAACAGTACACTGCTCGCCATGATTTACTCTGCCAAGCAATTGCTTGATGCCCGTTGCACCATACGGATGGGAAATCAAGTTGACCTAGGTGTAACTAACCCCAGAGTCTGGGGTAACACCTCATATTTGGTGTTATGCAAATTATGTTTGACGCCAAAGCCTGTACATTACAGTGATCAGAACTGCATCTGATAGAAGAAACTAACTGGATAATTTCTTTCCATGTATGTTTGTTTGTCTGTCTTCTCTTCCTTTACAGGTTTTTTATATAGCTCTACTGAAATTGTAGTGATTAAATCACGGAAACTATCCTGATTTTCAACACTGTATATATTTTTCACATTTCGAGCCTCCTGGGAGGGTGCGCCTTAGCGCGCGCACACCACCGGAGGACTTTTGCTAAGGTCCTGACGAATGCTGAGCTAAATGCAACTTACAGCAGAAACATGTTGACCAATTTCTGATCCTGACCAGGACTCCGGTTCCGTAATTCAGAACCTGAAGAGTCCGTCCACTTTGTTTTTATTCAATGCAGGCTGGCCATTATTAAAGATTTTTGTAAAGGCACAACCTTGCATTTTTTAACACACTTACACATTCACTTTTAGTCACCTCCTAATTTGGGCACTGTTGCACTCACCACATCCTGCTCCGCTGTAACCAGGCGTCGTAGCACGCTGGGGGGACACTCGGTCACCCCAGCGGGGACCCAATGATGAAGCATGTCACCAACTAGTGGTGAGTGAGGGTCCTTCTAACAAGTAAGGTTCTTCCGCCTTCTTTCCAGCACTGGGTGATTATTAGGCCCTCCAGGTTTCTTCCTCAGTGGAGGACCTACTGGGCGCACACATGGAGACAGACATTTCCTTTCCTTGCTAGGTGCTTGCACGTGTGTGAGCATTGATCTCATTTGCGGCACAAAGCGGGATAATATCACACCCCTTTATTTTATTTTCGATATCATCTAAATCACAGTCACTCCTTTGTTGTTATTACATAAAACAGCAATTAGCCACACTACATTTATTGTTTAAACTGCCTTCTGATAGGCTGATTCATAAGCCACAACATGGTTGGTGGACAAGCCCCTCTGGAATTCTGGGACATGTAGTGCGGCAATCTCACCCTTGATGGGTGCCGTGTCCTCTGGGTCCTACATGCAAAGCCCTTCAATGGGCCCCACTGTGCGCGCAGTCTGAGTTCCTGGCCCTGCTTGCCCCATGTAGAACTGGACGTATTTCCAGCCCCAAGCCCGCTTTGCCAATCCTAGCGGTGGTGCTCCCTCCACGGCTGGGCAGCCGCGAAAATATCCAGCTCCAAAGTTACCCACAGGTTTAAGGAAGCACCCGGGCAGCAGCAATGCTAGGCAGACCACGCACACAGCAGGAGCAGCCTGACGCGTTTCGGAAACCTCCTTCCTCATAGGCTCAGTCCCACAGATTAAAACAGCAATTAGCCACACTATATTTATTGTTTAAACTGCCTTCTGATAGGCTGATTCATAAGCCACAACATGGTTGCTGGACAAGTCCCTCTGGAATTCTGGGACATGTAGTGCGGCAATCTCAACCTTGATGGGTGCCGTGTCCTCTGGGTCCTTCATGCAAAGCCCTTCAATGGGCCCCACTGTGCGCGCAGTCTGAGTTCCTGGCGCTGCTTGCCCCATGTAGAACTGGACGTATTTCCAGCCCCTAGCCCGCTTTGCCAATCCTAGCGGTGGTGCTCCCTCCACGCTGGGCAGCCGCGAAAATATCCAGCTCCAAAGTTACCCACAGGTTTAAGGAAGCACCCGGGCAGCAGCAATGCTCGGCAGACCACACACGCAGCAGGAGCAGCCTGACGTGTTTCGGAAACATCCTTCCTCATAGGCTCAGTCCCACAGATTAAAACAGCAATTAGCCACACTACATTTATTGTTTAAACTGCCTTCTGATAGGCTGATTCATAAGCCACAACATGGTTGGTGGACAAGCCCCTCTGGAATTCTGGGACATGTAGTGCGGCAATCTCACCCTTGATGGGTGCTGTGTCCTCTGGGTCCTTCATGCAAAGCACTTCAATGGGCCCCACTGTGCGCGCAGTCTGATTTCCTGGCGCTGCTTGCCCCATGTAGAACTGGACGTATTTCCAGCCCCTAGCCCGCTTTGCCAATCCTAGCGGTGGTGCTCCCTCCACGGCTGGGCAGCCGCAAAAATATCCAGCTCCAAAGTTACCCACAGGTTTAAGGAAGCACCTGGGCAGCAGCAATGCTCGGCAGACCACGTACACAGCAGGAGCAGCCTGACGTGTTTCGGAAACCTCCTTCCTCATAGGCTCAGTCCCACAGATTAAAACAGCAATTAGCCACACTACATTTATTGTTTAAACTGCTTTCTGAGGGGCTTGTCCACCAACCATGTTGTGGCTTATGAATCAGCCTATCAGAAGGCAGTTTGAACAATAAATATAGTGGGGCTAATTGCTGTTTTAATCTGTGGGACTGAGCCTATGAGGAAGGAGGTTTCCGAAACACGTCAGGCTGCTCCTGCTGCGTGCATGGTCTGCCGAGCATTGCTGCTGCCCGGGTGCTTCATTAAACCTGTGGGTAACTTTGGAGCTGGATATTTTTGCGGCTGCCCAGCCGTGGAGGGAGCACCACCGCTAGGATTGGCAAAGTGGGCTAGGGGCTGGAAATACGTCCAGTTCTACATGGGGCAAGCAGCGCCAGGAACTCAGACTGCGCGCACAGTGGGGCCCATTGAAGGACTTTGCATGAAGGACCCAGAGGACACGGCACCCATCAAGGGTGAGACTGCCGCACTACATGTCCCAGAATTCTAGAGGGGCTTGTCCACCAACCATGTTGTGGCTTATGAATCAGCCTATCAGAAGGCAGTTTAAACAATAAATGTAGTGTGGCTAATTGCTGTTTTAATCTGTGGGACTGAGCCTATGAGGAAGGACGTTTCCGAAACGCGTCTGGCTGCTCCTGCTGCGTGCGTGGTCTGCCGAGCATTGCTGCTGCCCGGGTGCTTCCTTAAACCTGTGGGTAAATTTGGAGCTGGATATATATGTACATATATATATATATATATATATATAGGTACCCATGTTGCTGGTACATAGGTAAGTAAAGACTGCCCTGAATGCCTCAGAGAGCATATATATATATATATAAATATCTATATACATTTAACAAAGGTTTCTTTGAACTGCCGCTTGTTTGCCTACAGTGTGCCCGCGATCAGGAGCACAGGAGTGTTCGAAATGCGTAGGGCTTGCAATTGCGGAGGGGAAGAATGCTTGCGTGCTGAACTGTATCTGCCTCAAATTAAAGGTGTTAACCTCTTGTCGTGTCTCCTCTGAGGGCAACCTTGTTACGTTGGATATATATATATAATATATATATATATATATATATATATATGTATATACATATATATATATATATATATATATATATATATATATATATATATATATATATATATATATATATATATCCTTGGAAAACACAAGCAAACTTTGGAAGCACGCTCTCAGGACAAAGAAGAGGTAGACACCGGAATACAGGAAGTGCTGTTTATTCCACAACGCGTTTCACCGTAAAACGGCTTGATCACGTGGAAAGTTGTTTGAGAGGCAGTGTTTTAAAGAAGTAAACCATAAACATAAACATAGGACTGGTATATCTCGTTCCACATCAGTTAAATAACCCAACTACACATTACTCCGCATGTTGAATACACACGCGTTCAAATAGATAATGTGCTGTGATACAATCCTGTAAACTGAAATGAATGTCTGGTTATTTCATAAAATATATAAAATATAGTGGACCACAATGTAAACTCATAATATGACCAGCGTGCATCTTAGATGTTGAAAGAAAATCAATGAAGGTTCACATCTGTGTTGCAGGTAACGATAAACCCCCAAACACAATTACTGTATGCATCTAAATAAACGCTATTCCGAAAATGCCGATCATGTGACTATGGAGCCCCAGCGGACCCCGCCCCCTGTACCGCCCATTGCGTACAAGTCTGCAAGTTCTTTCAAGGTCCCGTATTATAACAGAACAACCCGTTCTGTAAATCAATCAGCAAACAGTACATTCATCATGCCCAGCCCGGGCTAAATCAAGTATTCGCAAGTGCTCGAATACAACGTGGAAATATTATACCGTCCCTGTTTGGGAGTCAGTAAATCACAAGGACGGTATAATATTTCCACGTTGTATTCGAGCACTTGCGAATACTTGATTTAGCCCGGGCTGGGCATGATGAATGTACTGTTTGCTGATTGATTTACAGAACGGGTTGTTCTGTTATAATACGGGACCTTGAAAGAACTTGCAGACTTGTACGCAATGGGCGGTACAGGGGGCGGGGTCCGCTGGGGCTCCATAGTCACATGATCGGCATTTTCGGAATAGCGTTTATTTAGATGCATACAGTAATTGTGTTTGGGGGTTTATCGTTACCTGCAACACAGATGTGAACCTTCATTGATTTTCTTTCAACATCTAAGATGCACGCTGGTCATATTATGAGTTTACATTGTGGTCCACTATATTTTATATATTTTATGAAATAACCAGACATTCATTTCAGTTTACAGGATTGTATCACAGCACATTATCTATTTGAACGCGTGTGTATTCAACATGCGGAGTAATGTGTAGTTGGGTTATTTAACTGATGTGGAACGAGATATACCAGTCCTATGTTTATGTTTATGGTTTACTTCTTTAAAACACTGCCTCTCAAACAACTTTCCACGTGATCAAGCCGTTTTACGGTGAAACGCGTTGTGGAATAAACAGCACTTCCTGTATTCCGGTGTCTACCTCTTCTTTGTCCTGAGAGCGTGCTTCCAAAGTTTGCTTGTGTTTTCCAAGGATTGAAATTGGTCGGCTTCACTCCGCCGACGAGCACGCCACCTTTCACGGGTCGCGGGGATCCAGGAGTTGCGCTGGTTGTATGGATATATATATATATATATATATATATATATATATATATATATATATATTACGCTCCATGGGGTTGTCCAAGTAGCGGGTAGCACCCGAGCCTGCGTGCGCCTTCCCCAAAGCGTTAGTTGGTATGGGCAGTTGCGTGTTTGAAATAGGCCCGACGCCTTTCGGAAATTTATTTTCCTCATCAGGGGCCAGCAGTAAAGTGCATGACGTCTACCATCTCCCTGTATGAAAACACATATTGTGCTTGTGGGAGATGTAGTACATATATCCTGGATGGATGCACTCTCAAATTACTGCTCGTTCCAAGGCTCTACCATGAGCCCCAAACATCACTCCTGTCCTCATCCATCACGCAGCTCCACATACGAGACTCCTTGGATAGCGAGTCTCGTGGCCCCCGTTTCTTCGGGGTGGTGCAACCCAGCGGCAGGACCGCCACTAATGTATTACGCTCCATGGGGTTGTCCAAGTAGCGGGTAGCACCCGAGCCTGCGTGCGCCTTCCCCAAAGCGTTAGTTGGTATGGGCAGTTGCGTGTTTGAAATAGGCCCGACGCGTTTCGGAAATTTATTTTCCTCATCAGGGGCCAGCAGTAAAGTGCATGACGTCTACCATCTCCCCGTATGAAAACACATATTGTGCTTGTGGGAGATGTAGTCCATATATCCTGGATGGATGCACTCTCAAATTACTGCTCGTTCCAAGGCTCTACCATGAGCCCCAAACATCACTCCTGTCCTCATCCATCACGCAGCTCCACATACGAGACTCCTTGGATAGCGAGTCTCGTGGCCCCCGTTTCTTCGGGGTGGTGCAACCCAGCGGCAGGACCGCCGCTAATGTATTACGCTCCATGGGGTTGTCCAAGTAGCGGGTAGCACCCGAGCCTGCGTGCGCCTTCCCCAAAGCGTTAGTTGGTATGGGCAGTTGCGTGTTTGAAATAGGCCCGACGCGTTTCGGAAATTTATTTTCCTCATCAGGGGCCAGCAGTAAAGTGCATGACGTCTACCATCTCCCTGTATGAAAACACATATTGTGCTTGTGGGAGATGTAGTCCATATATCCTGGATGGATGCACTCTCAAATTACTGCTCGTTCCAAGGCTCTACCATGAGCCCCAAACATCACTCCTGTCCTCATCCATCACGCAGCTCCACATACGAGACTCCTTGGATAGCGAGTCTCGTGGCCCCCGTTTCTACGGGGTGGTGCAACCCAGCGGCAGGACCGCCGCTAATGTATTACGCTCCATGGGGTTGTCCAAGTAGCGGGTAGCACCCGAGCCTGCGTGCGCCTTCCCCAAAGCGTTAGTTGGTATGGGCAGTTGCGTGTTTGAAATAGGCCCAACGCGTTTCGGAAATGTATTTTCCTCATCAGGGGCCAGCAGTAAAGTGCATGACGTCTACCATCTCCCTGTATGAAAACACATATTGTGCTTGTGGGAGATGTAGTCCATATATCCTGGATGGATGCACTCTCAAGTTACTGCTCGTTCCAAGGCTCTACCATGAGCCCCAAACATCACTCCTGTCCTCATCCATCACGCAGCTCCACATACGAGACTCCTTGGATAGCGAGTCTCGTGGCCCCCGTTTCTTCGGGGTGGTGCAACCCAGCGGCAGGACCGCCGCTAATGTATTACGCTCCATGGGGTTGTCCAAGTAGCGGGTAGCACCCGAGCCTGCGTGCGCCTTCCCCAAAGCGTTAGTTGGTATGGGCAGTTGCGTGTTTGAAATAGGCCCGACGCGTTTCGGAAATTTATTTTCCTCATCAGGGGCCAGCAGTAAAGTGCATGACGTCTACCATCTCCCTGTATGAAAACACATATTGTGCTTGTGGGAGATGTAGTCCATATATCCTGGATGGATGCACTCTCAAATTACTGCTCGTTCCAAGGCTCTACCATGAGCCCCAAACATCACTCCTGTCCTCATCCATCACGCAGCTCCACATACGAGACTCCTTGGATAGCGAGTCTCGTGGCCCCCGTTTCTTCGGGGTGGTGCAACCCAGCGGCAGGACCGCCCCTAATGTATTACGCTCCATGGGGTTGTCCAAGTAGCGGGTAGCACCCGAGCCTGCGTGCGCCTTCCCCAAAGCGTTAGTTGGTATGGGCAGTTAATTCATCCGTATCACAAGACATTGCAGCACCAATGTCATTACTAGAGCTGCAATTCCGCCTTAACAAACTCAACATCTCATTTATTTTGTGTGTCAGTCCAGGGGAGCTTCAATTGAAAAAAATCCTCTCAGTAGGTGCATTGCTGCCTAACAAACTAATTATAAATGACATGATTTCTTTTTTTAATGTTGGGAACATCGCAAGGAAACTCTGACAAAACATTCAGCCATTTCTGCACACATGGCAACTTGGTGCCTGCCACAGCTTCCAAAGCAGGAGCAATTATACTGTCTTCGTTAAATAAGTATTGCAGTTCCAGATGACGGGTCAAGTTAACCGCATCAGCAACTTTGCAGAGCTGCTGAAAAGTGAGTTTCTCTTAAGCAGCATGGTTCTAACGCCAACAAGTAATGGCTTTCTGAGAAAAGCAAACCATTTTTCTAAATACTTTAAAGAGCACTCCAAAAATGTCAGGAAATTCCTCTGCATGCTGGCGCTCAACTCTGAATCATGGGATATTAAATAATTGTGCTCCTGGAAACAAAAGAACTGATTTTCAGCTCTGTCCTTTAAGTTGTTTTTTTCTTGGGTGGCTCTGGCAAAGAGTCTGCCTGCAGGGTAGATGTTGCATCCGAATATGCCTCAAAATCAGATGTGAACATTGCCTCTGCCACACCTTCACCTGACTCATAATCAGACGTTGTGTTTTTTTCTGAAAGTACCCAAAAAAATACCTAACAAACTTGAGATGTAGATGCATACTGTACTCAATGAAGAAAATAAAACATATCAGGTGCTTACTTTCCTCTCACTCACTGGACTGGCCCACCTATCTCTGCGCCTTCATGCCCTTGCATTCTGCCCACAGTGGAATAGAAGGACTTCTATATAGGACTAAAAGTCTAAAAGGCCTGGCAGTGATTGGAAGAGTTTGTCAGCTAACTGTATGTTGTCTTTGTTTTTGATCCTATGTGAGAAGTGTTTCCATGTTGTGTGTGAGGACCACTGAGGTGTGGATATTATGTTAACCCCTTCAGCGCTGATGACAAAGCCAGCTCGTCATGGGCGTTACCTGCGCTACGCGGATGACGAGCTGGCTTTGTCACAAACCGCGCATTTTTGAAATTCCAGCGCACAGCGGGAAAACGCGGTAGCGTGGTAGCGGTTAAGAGGCATTGTGACTTGCAATGTGATGAAGAGGTGGGAGAAACAATCGTGGACTTCATGTTTCTTTGGTATGCTGGCAGCTTTGAGCAACTGTGCATGTCTTTTTGTGGTATTTCATATGATCTTAAAATATTTATATGGATACTGCACAGGGTTGTCCAATCTGAAATTTTGTTTGCAGTGCATGGTTCTGTGCAGGCATGTTTGGTAAGAGAAGTGGCCGGGAAGATCTGATGGGATGGACTTTGTTACTAGCATCCCATATCTGAGTGCTATTCTGAGATGTAAAGCAGCACACAGAGAATGCAGCTAATTGGGAACTGCAGTGCTGGACTAGAGTATAGTCCGCCAAGTCGCAAGCTTTATGTGTCAGGTTGCTTCAGGTATTCCATGTCTGTTCAGCCGGTGATTACTGGTTTAGGGGCTGGTACATAGAGTAATAGATAAGATCCATAGTGGACAGGTATTGTGTGGGGGTAAGAGCATTAAGAAGGAAAAGGGAGTTATTAACCAGCCTGCATGAGCTATAATTGGCTGCAGACTGCTGAGAGTTATTGTATTATTGTGGGCTAGAACAGTTAAATAGGAGTTGACATTACTATATAATGCCCTGGCTAGCCATATATCAGTCCCCTTTTTTTACCTGTATGTGGGCAATAGTATACTTATTGGTCTTTCATTTCTGTGAGATGTAATCTGCTGATTCACATTGATGCATAGAAGTGTGCAACAGACTAGAAACTGTATGTCTTATTGAGGCAATATTGTAGGTCAGAAGGAGCTACTGTTTTTTACATACAGAACATTTTCCATTGAAATGGCACCAACATACTAGCATGCACTTTTACGGGTAAACCTACATAGCACACAAACAATAAAGTATGGGAATGTGGTTTCAGTAAGTATGTATCATTTGAACATAACCAAGTAAAGTATGTTGATTGTTGTGATCCTATTAAAACTCTGTTTCAAATACACTTCAGAATTACAAACAAGTGCTACATTTGTGGTTTCCTATCTGCTGATATGTTTTGAAACATTTACGCAGTTTATTTACAGGTATTTAAAAGTTGTTTTGTGTTACAAAAAAACTAACAGCATACAGCCTTTATTTTCACATGCCCTTTACCACCACAACAAGACTGTGAACTAGTCCACTTTACTATTGTGTCTTTGACTCCAAAGTTAGAGAATATTTGTAAACATCAATCCACGTGTTAAAGGAATAAGCATAAAGTTGTCAGAAGATACAGTCGGATGTTTTGCCCTCTATTCTTAACACATAGCACTTGCGACAAGCAGAAAACTAAATTTAAAGGCATCTTTATTGCCCATTCACCTTCTACACTTCTACCTTCTACACTCAAACTCTTGATAAAGCTGGGATCATTTTGTGATAGTTTGCTAGACTTCGTGCACTTTGTCCGAAGTCCAGATGGACCTTCTGCATGGGTGTGAAGTTGGGACACTTAGGGTGTTCTTGTGTGTGGTGCTGTAGAGGAGATACACGGTGTTCTGTTGCTCATGAATTCTAAAACATTTTGCTATTATCAGTACCCAATTTTTTGACGTAGAAAGGATAAAAAGGCACAGCTTCTCACTCTCCTGCTGAAAAATATGTTCAGAAAGAGGATGGCTAATGAGACTGATCAGACATGGGGAAGGAGTGGGAAACTCCAAGTGCTTCTATTAATATTAGATTTGGAGTTCATAGTGCCATTTTTCGCAGCATTAGGCCGTGTATGCACCAGGAGGACAGTGTGGGTTTAGTGACAACAAACATGACAAAGTAGAGATGAACTAACATCTTCAGAGAAGAGACTTTGCGGGCACGCTCTCATCCCTGAACCACTAATGGGATTCCCTCTTTCACTGCCACTGGTAATCTCTAGCCTTTGTTCTACACTACTGTTCCACCATGCTGATCCGTGCAGATGTCCATCTTCATGCTTTTCCCTTTATTCCGAGATTCAGAACTTGTGCACTGGATCTCTGAGACTCATGCTACGAACACTGTCAGACAGGGCAGGAATTACAAGTTTATTGTTTGAGGTGGAATTATTCAAATTAACACAACCAAGAAGGACTCACCCTGCATCCAAGACTGTTGATCCCATTAAGATAACATTATCTCGTCAGTGCTCCATAATCTCGAAAGCTGCTGAGTTTCTAACCCAAAGAAGGTGTCTTTGTGTCAACGCACGTGGACAGAGCAAATCCGTGAACCGGAGAACTGGACCTCAACCCTAAAGGTATTTTCTGCCACATTTGTCGACGATCTAGGGCAAGAGACTTGCTGCTACCACCATTGGTTATACTACATAATGTTTCTAAGATATTTTTAAAGTGTTGGCTCTATTTAAGTGGTAACCTTGGCTTGAAGTCATAGTTGTTTCGAATAATGATAGTAGTATTCTGTATCTGGCTCAATGTTAATCATTCCCCAATCATCTAAACCTTGACTGATAGAGCAACAAAACTACGAGAGTCAAGGAGGCACTGGAGGCACAACTATAAGCTTAAAGACAAATATTGAATATCCTGATCAATAGGGAACATATGCTCTCTTAACAAACAATTAACAAGGTGGTCCTGTGACTTCAAGAATCCCTAAAAGGGCCTCCCAGCAGCAATAGGGTCCAGTTTGATATTTCTAATGAGAGAGTACCGGTACTCTCCCACTTGAAATGTCTGTCCACTTAAAGAACCGGTGCAGTTAGTTTATGTGGTAGGTAATAATAGAATTCACCTTGTCTCAGGCTGCTACCAAAGTTGGCAGATAAAGGTATCAGTGGCAATGGGAGATAAAGTAATGTGCCCGGATCACATAGTTTTGGACAGTGCGGAAGATAGGTGAAAAAGCCCTGATCTGGTTACTACAGTTACCTTTGGTGTACATCCCTCCTGTGTTTGGCTGTTAACTATAATGATGCTGTGAGTATTATAATGTAATGGATAACATCTTTTTCATTGCAGAACAGGCAGTTAGAAATGTAAGTGGCAGACTGTTGGGAGAATAGGATAGCAGTCTCTTTTTCATGCTCACTACATAGTTTTAAAAAAATGTTCATTGAGCAGACATATTTGTATACCAATTACTATTAGTAAAATACTTTTTCTAGAAACAAAGTGACAAAAGGACACTACTGAGGAACTTATATTGGCATACCGGTGCTACAAGTGAAAGGCCCCCCTTTAGGAGCTGAATATGTGCTAATACGCTGGTTCATTGACCAGGCTTGCGCACCCGGGCCTAAGGAAGGGGGGATCCCTTGCTCCGACCTCGTGCGTGGTCCCTCCGCCACATATAGTGTTGTTGTATAGACAATCACGTATGCTTAGACATCCTCCCGGTTTTGCCCGGAGGATCACGCAATAGCATCACTTGTTAGGCACGAATGGGAACATAACAGACAGTTCTCTTAGTTAACCTTTACAAAAGTTGGAAATAATGTCTTTGCAATGTGGAATCGCAACACTGAGGTTTGATATTCACTATTGTCGCAGTCTGGCACCCCACCAAGTGGTATTTGTAAAGGAATGTGTAATATTGAGCATACTAATGTCAAAGCATTACATTTGTACAACTTGTTGAAATGTATAAACATCATTAAAAAAATAAAAATAATTGAATGGCCCAAGGCTATCTACATTATATAAATTTAATCTCAACAGAAACATAGGAAATGTATAGAAAAAAACTGCAGCCAAGGAGGAGGCGCAAAATTAATGGAGGAAAGAGCAAGGAGAAAAAAAATAAAATCAGAGAAAAGCAAGAGGAAGCACACAATTATTAGGGGAGAGAACATCTATAAAGCAGTGAAAACGAGAGAAAAGCAAGGTGGAGGCACACAATAAACGGGAAGAAAGATGGAGAAAGCAGCAAAAGTGAGAGAAAAGCAAGGTTGAGGCACACAATAAATGAGAGAAGAACATGGATAAAGCAGCGAAAACAAGAGAAAGCCAACGAGAGGTGCACAATAAAACAGAGGCAAGAGCAAGGAGAAACCAGTTAAAATGAGAGTAAAGCAAGGAGGAAGCACACATTAAACAGGGGAAAGAACATGGATAAATCCGCAAAAACAAGAGAAAACCAAGGGGGAGGAGCACATTAAATGGGGGAAGAACATGGAGAAAGCAGCAAAAACGAGAGAAAAGCAAGGAGGAGGCACACAATAAATGAGTGAAAAGCACTTACTATTCAAAAGATTGCAGGGGGTAATGGAGCCCGTGGCTCACTCGGTGGTCCTGTTTTGCTGGGACTGGGAGACTCTGCAAGTACATGACCATGCTTTTCCAAAAGTGAAGTAAACTGAAAGGTGCTTCTACACGACCTAAAGAAACCTTACTAAAGCTGTTCTTATTAGCCCCAGGGAAGCAGCAAGCACTGGGATTGGCTGATGGCCCTCAATCCAATCCTAGATAGCATTATAGGCTCTCCACACAAGGTCCTGGGTGACAATTGGAGGGTGAAACATGACACATCATTGGCTGCCACCCAAAACCTTGAAAATTTGGGACAAATGGTGCCCGTTATTGACATCATCACACACAACGGACAAAAGGGCAAAATTATGGACTGCCTGTGAAAATTATGGACGGTTGGTCACCCTACGGTACACTTCTGTCCCAAGGAGAAGTTCAGGTATTCAAGGGGAGAAAACAACAATGTGCTGGTACTTAGTAATGTTGAGTAACGGCCATTTAAAGCACTTCCTGGACCTCATACAATGCTGGCCTGCTCCCTAAAACGCTTTCACCTCCATTGTGCACTGCCTTTTATCAGCTCTGCTCACCCATTTTTTCACAGCCTGCACGGTGCTGCGGTGCTCAGGACGGCTCCCGGCCGTCATGAGTCACAGTAGACATGTGCTCATGACGGCCAGGAGTCGTCCAAATTCGCCCACTGATTAATTCACTCGTGGGCGGAGCGGCAACGTTCGAACTGCTCCCGGCCGTCATGAGCACATGACTACCGTGACTCATGACGGCCAGGAGCCGTCCCGAGCACGGAACGAGTTAAGAGGCATGATTGAACAATGGGTGTCATTATTACCCACACCAGTGCCACTTACACTATCAGCCTGGAAAGGGCAAAAAGCTGTGTTATCCACAAGAGAATTGAATCAGTGACTTTCAGTTGCTCACAGAATTCCACAGAAGAAATATTAACCACAGAGCTATCCTGATGGTTATCTTGGTCTGCCAGGTGTATCAACTGGTAACGTAGCTTAGTGAGTTAGGGTACTCATGGTAGAATTGTGTATTCAGCAAGTGTCCTCTTCTAGTAACAGAAAATACCCCATGGGTTTAATGTTTCTACTGCCCTGAACTGTATGAAATTGCATATGATTGTACATTTGAAGGTTGCTCAGTGGGTTGTTGTGCACATTCAGGTGTAACCTACAGGTCAAAAGTTACAGTTCTGTTAGGAAGGCTCAGTTACTCATGATACAAATAACTCTCAGGTAATGCGGATGGCACAAGTTTAAGATCCTGCTGATTATCTCCATCTACAGTGTTCTAGCGGTTATAAAATGAGTACCATTGACAGGAGTGTTAATTACTTATTGAATTATTCATCTAAGCCTACAATATATACCATATACATATAACAATATATGTTACAGTCCAAAAATATACATATCATAACTCTTTATCTACAATTACTTCACTATTGTATTAGTAAAAGGAAAATAAATAAATACATCTGTCTAACGTACAGTAACACTTGAAAGTCCGTTATTTAAATACAACTTAAATTTAGATATATTACCTTCCTTTTACATATATACCTTCAATGTATTTATGTAGCTTTACATTTATTACTTTACTCCTAATTCAGGATCTCCAATGCACTACCCTATTTCTCACCCTATTCCTCTCACACTATATCCTCTACCTCCCTTCTCTGACTCATGCCTATTCCCATTCCACTACTATGATCCCCAAAATAACCCTTTCTAGACTCTCCCCTCCTCTACCCCTCCTTGCTTCATCTCAAACCTCTTTTACTATTCAGATCTCCCAAATGAAGCCTTTCTAAGCCCTTCCCTCATGTATCCCTCCTAGACTCATCCAACACCTCATCTTTCTCCCTAATCCTCTTCTAGAGACTCTTCTCCTCTCCACCTCCTCTTCTCATCCCAAACCTCCTCCTACTGATATGATCTCCAGATAAACACTTTCTAGACCCTTCCCTCTTCTATTCCTTTTCAATCTAACTAACCGACTCACATGTCCACCGCTCAAATTAATTTCATATTTCCCTATACTAATTCACCACTAATCCTTTTTGAGTTCTGAGGAGTACCGTGCTTCTTGCCGGAAAGAGCTTCAACTCCCTGTCAGGGGTAGTAAACTCTATATAAATGCAATTACAATTACAATATATATTGCAGACACATATCACACCAACATTTGAGCACAATGATTTTTGACAGTTAAGTGGCTGGATGATGAAGAGGATGGCTATGCTGTGATCTCTGCCCTCCTCTTTTGCTGTAGTGCATGGGCCAAACATGAGATCTCGTTTGCCCTCTGATTTTTTGGGGGGTGGGTGGGAGGGTCTGTGGTCCTGGACTGAAATGGAGGGCCCGGTAGGGGCTCCTAAGAAGACCATTTTTTACTGCTCATGCGCAGGACTGCCAAGATCCATCCCCCTTAAAGCCAGGCCTTACCTCACCTCTGCTCAGTGCCAGCTACCTAAAGACTTGCTACTCTTGTGGGTCTGATTCGTACGAACGAGAACTGTGAGATAAAATCAAATTAAAATTGAATTACTCTGTAGGATTGCCTGGGTTCAGTGGGCTGCCTGGATATCAATACTTGTACCCCAAATGAACGGTGTCTAATAGAGGGAGAGGGAGGGAGAAAGAGAGAACGAGAGAGACAATGAAGAAGAGGAGAAGAGGGAGACAGACATGGCGAGAGAAGAGAGCAAAGACGAAAGTGGGAGTTAAAGGAGAATATACTAATGGAATAAAGGAGAAGCAGGTGAAAAAAAGAGAGAGGGTGACAAGAAAAAGGGTTAACAAGAGAGGGACCAGGAGAGAGACAGGGTCGGAGAGCAAGAAAGAAACAAAGAGAAAGAAGCACAAGACGGCGATGCAAGGCAAGGGAGAAAGTGACCATGGAGATCCAGAAACAGATCTGGAGAGAGAACAATCTGAAGTGAAATAAATCTAGAGTCAGAGAGAGACTAAGAGAAAAAAGCAAGAGCGGAATAGGTCAAGAAGATAACAAAAAAGAGAGCGAAATACACAGAGAGGCCAGACAGCCAAGAAAGAGAGCCCAAACAAGAGAGGGAAATTTAGAAAGAGAGAGAGAGACAGACAGACAAATAGGCCTGGATAGAGGTCTTGCCCTTGTTCAGCACTACTTTGCTTTGTCTCTAGGTTTGCGCTAGACAAATATATTATAACAATTACATGTAAAGAGAGAGTAAGACAACTGAGAAACCAGCAGAAAGTAAGCACCAAACAAGACAAAGCTTAAATTAGCAAATAAGAGAAACAGGCTCTCAGAGAGATCAAATAAAAACAGACAGCGAGAGTAGCCAAGATAAAGCATACAAAAAAAACAAAATAAAAATCTAGAATGGGTGAAAAATAAATGCGAGAGAGACATCAAGATAGAGAGATAGACACAAGGAGAGAGTGCTGGAGCTAGTGGCAGCCAGAAATGCTAAACTAGGGGAGAAACTTCACCATCTTGAAGTGACAGGTGAACGAGATCCCACAAACCCAAACAACCCAGTGCCTTTAGGTAAACTGTTTTCTGTGAGCAATGCTGGGCTCATTCTTGGCTGTTGGTTGAAGCAGCAGGGTTTTCCTCAGAGCCCTTGCTGCCCATGTGTGATAACTGGCACAAGAAAAATACACCAAAAACGAAGCATTCTTGATGTAGGAAACAATAGTTACAGCAACAATGAACTTTAATGCTCATAGGAAAAGGTGATATTTTGAAAAGGAGGAAAACAAAATCAAACACGGATTGTGCGTGATTCGTTTCCCAGAAACGGCCATTAGTGGACAGCAGTGAATTAATTTTCGGCACTGAATAAAAAGCTCTGGCGCCAACATCTTATTCCGGGAAAAAGAATGTCTTTTGAAAAGATTCCCTTAAAAGTAAATGGCCTGCTTTCTTGCAGCAGTAATGCTTTTTGTGCAAAAGTACCTTGACGGGAAATTTCAAATCTTCAGGATGAGTCTGTGGTTTCCCTGTAGGCCTCACAACCTCAGTTCTTTTTTGAGTTTAAGAGCTTTATTGCAATTTGTAAACTTAGTAAAACATCATTATAGTGTAAATAATTTACAGTGAAAAATCGAATGTTAATATATTATACTTACAAAATTAGTCCCAAAACTGGGAAATAAAACTATACGCAGGAAAAAGAGCTTTTACATTTTTTTTTAAAGCAAAGAAAAGAAAGAAGAAATGAAGAAAAAGAAAATAAAAAATAGAAGGGGAAGAGGGAGGAAATAATATAAAGGGAAAACGCAGAAGCAGTATCTATAACATCTGTAAGAGTTCAAAGTAAACAAATAATAAAGAAAGAAAAAGGTACTTAAAATAATAACATGAAGAGTCAAAGAGTATGCTTAGAAAGATAAGCTGTAAAGGGTGACCATAACAAATCCTTTTTGATTAATAAAGGCACTGAAGTGGTGAAAGCACGATCAAGCCTGTGGTGATGACATAATGAGTTCCACCAAGCCTGATATGACATTTTTGAAGTATCTTTCCAATTGGTTGTTATAATTTGGAGGGAGATGGCTATAAATAAGTCTATGAATCTTCGAACATTACAATGAGCACTCCATATTGGTGAGGAGCCTCCTAAAAATATATGTGTAATTTCAAAAGTGAAATTTGTGGATAAAATATTGTTTAATTTGGACCAAATGCTCAACCATAGGGATTTAACCAATGGACAGTGAAAAAACATATGGAGAAGATCACTGTCCTCACATGGACATGACCAGCATTTTTTATCTTCAAGTAATTTAAATTTGTACAAATCAGACGGGGTAAAAAAAAGACGGTTATTGAAAAAAAGAGTTTGTGTAGTAATAGCGGAACGGGAAGAGGTATGTATTTTGGACCAAACAGATTTCCAGAGCTGAAGTGAAAATTCCTGTGAAAAGTTTTCTCCCATAATAGTTCTATTGGCGACTTCGATCTATCTGATACGGGACTGGAGAGCAATTTATAGATAGCAGCAGCTCTAAGAGGGATAGAAAAAACAATTGTAAAGGATGAGGCCTGACCAGGACTGGCTGGAGAGTAAAAACATTCTCAGTTCTGAACCTCTGTAAAATGTCTGTTTCCAACTAGTCGTCTGGACTCCTCTGCAGGCTTCTGACATGTTATTTCTTTGGGGATCAGCTGCGGTCTTGTCTAATGAGACCAGAAGATCATTTTTGTTTGAGACCAAAGCTGGGTATACTATTCTTAGAATCAATCATGTTGACAAGAATCCTTCAGAGGTGCAAGCAGGGCCTTCTGGTTAGCTTCAGCGGCACCTGTACCAGGCAGTTCTCGAATAGAGGGAGAAGCTGCAGGTTGTTTTTTTTAAAGGCAAACCAATCTGTGGTTACCATCAACTTCAGAGCAAAAGGTACTCAGAATTTTCAAATATGTGAATATGTTCCTCCTTCACTGGCATGCGTTACTGTAGCGCTATCCCAGAATCTCTTTCACTAGAGTGAACCAAGATGTGAAAAGTCTGAATCACCCCTGCGGCCCTTTCCAAAATCCTTCAAAAGCAGACCTGGCTCCTGCTCCCAAGGATCAAAGAAACTCTTTATCTACCAGGATCCGTGTGCCTTATCTTCCCTGCTTTGAGATACTCCAGTATTCTGAGGATAGTTTAATGATCCACGGTCTGCACACACTTGTATATGACGGGCAGACACGGAAAAAAGGTCTGCCCGAACTTCATATGTGCTTGAGTATTCTACCACAGAAGAAGTAGGCACCACTTAGTGTGACAATTCACAGCTGTGATGCTTGCACTATGTGAAACACAGTAATGGACTTTAGACAAACTACATGTACAGAGTATCACTGGACTCTCAAGAGACTTACGATGCGAGAAGCCACCTTAGATATGTTGTGTATGAGTTCCTTGTGTTTCAGAGTATTCCTTGCTAGGCACTTAGGCCCTCATTATGATTTCGGGTGGAAAGCCATCCAACAGCTCTTCGGAGGCTTTCCGCTCGACATCATAGGTTTCCGTCCGACCGTACGTATTATGATACTTGCGGTCAGACGGAAACCAGCAGGGAATTCCGCTCCTCATGATGAGTTAATGGAGCCTGTCAGGTGGGGGTTGGAATTGAAATCCCAAAATGGCAGCAGAGCCAGTCTCGGCTCCGCCATCAGGATTACAATGTTGCTTTCTGCCTGCCCTTTCATAGTGGTCGGTGCAACATGAAAAGGCAGGCGGAAAATGACTTTGTGGGCCACTAGAAGGGCCCCCCTGGTCGTCCGGAAGGTGCCTGTCACACGGTGCAGGGATGTTTGAAAACATAAATGTTTCTATTGCAGCTTGCGCTGCAGCCCTTTTCCGGCCACCACACAAGCTGCAATAGAAAAATTGATGTTTCCGACCACACATAGGGCCATCTCATCCTAATACTGCAGGTGGAACAACCGACTACTAGTCGGGTAGATTTATTTCTGCTACAGTGACGGTCAGACGCTCGTTCGACCAACTTCGTAATAGGGCCCTTAGTTGCTGCAGCTGGAACCTGGTGATGAATTGAAATTCATCATGCTTAGAGTTATCAGTAACTTACATAATACAGCAACATTTTCGGGGTATCCTTAGAGACTGAGGGGCTTATTTATGGGCCCTTGCTTCACTTTTGCACCCCTGGTGCGTCACTTTTTGTGACGCACCAGTGGTGTAAAAAATGCGCCATGTTACACCATATTTACAAAGTGACTCATTTAGATAGATACGTCACTTTGTAAAACCGTGCACCACATTATACCTGCACCAGGTATATTGTATGCAGGGGAGCGTTCCGACGCAACAAAGGGTCATAGATTTCACTGCGCCTCTTCAAGGACTCAAATGCGTCAATACCAGACGCCTGCCTGCCGGCGGGCGTAAGACTGATGCAGGCACATTTAACATGGGACTTGTCCATGTGTAAATGACCCATTGCTGGAGTTGCGTCACTTTAGTGACACACTCCAGCAATGCGTCATTTTTCGCCTACAGATACGTCAGTAATACTGACGTATCTGGAACTCCTTGCGACATGATGCGTCATACTATAAATGTGATGCATCACTGGTGTCGCAAGGAGGACACAATGAAAAGTAATGCATCGCTGTTTTCTCGCAGCAATGCGTCACTTTTCATAACTGAGTGCCGAAGTATTTAGACTTAATATGCATACTAGTACTGGAGCCTTCCTTTCAAGGATTGCAAACATAATATTTAACAAGAGGGGGGTGAGGAATCCTCAACTTGTACAGGCTTTCCTTATATAACTTTTGGCTTGATTTACAATACATTGAAGGTAGTCGGCTATCTAGAAACATGCATTAAAGTTCAGGGTATTTTATACATCTCATGGGTTTCATTTATCTTTTCACTTTAAGAAGTAAGAGAGCTTTTACCACTTATCTATCTCTCTCTCTCTCTCTCTCTCTCTCTCTCTCTCTCTTTCTCTCTCTCTCCCCACTCTGTTTTTCCCTCTGGCTCTTTGTTTAATCTTCACAACCTTGTAGTGTTCCACATAGAGGGGATTGAATGGGATTCTCATTGGAAACACATCCGTATTGAAAAGTTTGACATTAGGCACACTCAAAGGTTTTAACTTTTTTTGTTGTACCCCTTTACCTAAAGATGCATATTCAAAGTTTGCAGTGTTGCTAGAAAAATGTGTTTAACATGCACCCGAAATCAACAACAATATGCCACAAGTAAAGTGGAATCCACATCTAGAAAGGTTCACGCTATATAAATGCAATTACAATTGCATAACATTCTGATGTAATCCCTAAATCCACGACACATTATGCGGCTCCTGGCCACCTCATCCCCAAAACAACCTTGACCCACCCTAATATACAACAGTAAAACCTAATCCTTCCACACAACATGTCATCAGATCCACATACATAGCATACCACGCACACTTTCCATGGACCTATACCTTAATAATCCCAGCTCCAATTCATAGCTCATAAACTCACATCCTCCTCATTCCCAGATTGCCTGTTCTGTCCCTTCAAGTACCACAATTCACAACCTAGCAATAACTGGGGTAAGAAAAAGCATCTTAAAAACTTCCCAAACAAATCTGGACATGAAGACACAAAGCTAAATGAGAATCCAACAACCTCTCCCCGTAGACTATTTCTGTGAAACACAGTCAATCATCACCCCGTGTCATGCTAGCCAACTAACTTCCTGTGGTGCTGAGTACAATAACCCCAACATCCCAAACTACAAGACCAGAGGCAAGAAACACAAAGTTAATAACTGGATTCTGTGTAAGGAATTATGAGAATCGAAAAAAATCAGGGCCAGGGAAACATGAGAACCAGAAACAATGCAAAAGGTGCAAATATAGAAGGATAAGATCAGGCACCCTGGAACTAGAATAAACATGGAAACAGATAACAATCAACATTTAGGAGCTCTGAACACTAAACCTTAACCCATCTCCAGGATCCTCTTTTCCCAAACTTCGACAGCTAGCATAAGCACCACAGTACCACAATTTGCATTAGCCACACCTAGAAAGTAGAAAAAGTCAACACTTCTCACAAGAAGTCACTTAGAACCAAATATGCCTCAGGTGAACAGCTGACATGGGTTGGGTGGAGGGCTGCACGATTCTATCTTCCACTGCGCACTACCCTGCAGAGACAACTCACCACACACTCAACGTCCACTGGAATTAGGTTGGAAAATCGAGAGCCACATCTCCATCTTATGAAACTCCTACAAAACTATGAACTGCTCCCACAAACCACTCACCTTCACCAACAGTGTTTACGTTTTGAATATCACTGAGGAGAAGCTTGCAGGTTGAAGCACAACCGCAGACCAAAGACTACTGTACACAGCACAAAGAGGCAAACAGGCACATGCATCAAGCAAAAATGCCTCACATAAGGGGAATCACAATCAGGTGGTAAAGTTAAAAAAAATTGCACAGGTTCTACCAATCTAAAGCCCTTTTAAACTGACTCAGAAAGGCCCCTGAACCCTTTTACAATGGCAGCACTCTACATGACAATGAGGACAATGAGGATCCATGCAGCAGCCCAGCGCAGAAGGAGAATACAGGACAGGATTTTCAGTGTGCGCATCACATTGCTGGGACAAACAGGATGAAATCTACAATAAGTACAGGCTGAACAGTGCAATGATCATGCCCCTAATAGCAGAATTGGAACCCCTAATGCAGCACCAGACCTGTAGGACCCATGCTTTCCCCCACATGTACAGTTCCTATGTTGCACACACCCACTTGCCTCAGGCAGTTTCCAGGGGATAGTGGCTGTAGCTGGAGGGGTATCACAAAGCTCACTTTCACGCTTCTTCAAAACTTTCCTTGACACCATGATGACAAGGATCCACACCTACATCACCTTCCCCACACCCCCACAGGATTTGAATAAGACAAAACTGGACTTCTACCAGGTAGCACAATTCCCTCATGTGTTCAGCTGCATAGACTGTATGCATGTCCCTATTTTTTCCCAGCAGTGAATGAATACATCTTCAGGAACAGGAAATCCTATCACTCAATCAATGTGGCACAATATCCTGGAAGCACCCATGACTCCTATATATTCCGACACAGTGGCATCCACACGCATCCACACGCGTCTTCCCAGGGGTGAATTTGGCGAAGGACATCTACTTGTTACACACATTATACCTATTTGCAACATTAAACAAACAAATGTTAATGCGTAACCGTGGCTAACCCTTTGCTTTCCACCCTTTAGGTGACAGCGCATACGCCGCGCGGAACTACATTTTGACATCATACCTCAACCCAGCCACACCACATGAGCAGAGGTACAATGCTGCACACATCAGCACATGGAATGTGATTGAATGCACATTTGGACTACTGAAAAGTCGCTTTCGCATTCTACACAAAATTGGTGGAGAGTGGCAGTATCATCCAGAGACCTGCTGCCGGATCGCGGCTGCATCTGCCATGTTGCACAATTTTGCCACCAGAAGAGGTATACACATTGAAATGTCTGACAGTGAGTCTGATGGGGACAACTAACCCCCGCACAACTCTGACAAGCGCATGTGGCAAACTCAGCAGAAGGGCAAAGGAGACATGCAGACATCACCCAATATTATTTCTGAGGTTGGCAATAATGAGACATGACACCTAAATAGCGAACAAAAAAGTATTTATTAACATGAGCCCATGTATCAATGTGATTTTTGTCTGAGGGCCCGGGCAACATCCCCACAGTAATGGTACATATCTATTTGCATGGTCACGGAGCGACGTGCCAGCAGCGCAGTGGGTTGCAAAGCTTGTTAATGGACTTAGTATAGGCTGACATGCGCATCATGCTCTGGCGATGCCTTCTCCTCTTTGTGCTTTGTCCCGCAGGCATTGCCCTGGTGAGCTCCCGCATACTTAAGTTGGGCTGCCTATTCCCCTCCATAACCGCTGTGGTCAGTTCACGCACACTGTCTGTCGTTAGGCTGATGTTCTTGGCAAGTGTAGATAACTGTAGCTGTATTGAGCCCATGTTTCTTGCTTGCAAGCGCTGCACGCGCAACATCTGGGACTCAACGCCACCAAACACATTTGGAGCCTGGTCTACTCGAGCAGCAATGCGGACCCTTGAACTGCGCCTCTATACATTTGGACCTGTGCCTGTGGTGTAGGTGGTGTGGTCAAACGAGGCTGGCTGGTTTCTGGAGTGGGTGCAGGAGCCAGCTCTGATTTCATGGGCTACAGTGTAGGGATTTGGGTCCTGTGTTTGGTGGGTGCGGGTGGTGTGCATGCTGGGGCAACTGAAGTCTCCACATCAGTCTCAGCGGGTGTTTAGGAGATCTGTAGGCAATCACTGTCTTCCGAGTCTACCTCAGCTGCATCTGTGATGTGAAATAGTGCAATGTTAATTTGTGATAATCTTACGATTGTGTTACATTATGCATACGTGGCTCACATTAAATCACTGCCTGCCATGCAGTGTTGGTGTGTTTTGCTTGGGTCAGAATGCCCACCTGACTAACATGCATACAACTCCTATAATGCATTGGGTGTATGAGAGGAAACGTGGACTGTAGTCTGACCGGTCCACTGGGGTTGGCCTGGGTGTATGTGCACAATTGAACATTACGTAAAAGTGAATGGTTGCATGCATCTTACCTTATGGGATACTTGCTGCACCGGATGTGTCCAGCTGGGTCACTCCCACCACTGCCTCAGGCTGAATTGTTGCCTCCACCAGGTCCTCGAGCGCTGTGTTGTTGGGTACTGTACATGGGCTCCCTCCTGGGACACTTGTCTCCTTCAGCCTTTTGGCGATACGCTCCTTAGCACGGATATGCAGGTCTTACCACCTTTTTTTTTGTTCGTCTATGCTGCGTTGTGTGACCCCCCACAGCATTTACCTTACTCTTTATGCGCAGCCATATCCTTCTTTTTTCTGCCTCTGGCACTTTGAGTGACATTTTTCCAAAGAGCTTGTCATGGCTCTTGGACACCTCCTCATTGAGATTCTCAAGTTCTCTCTCGCTGAATTTGAGCTTCCTCTTTCTGGGCGTGGCACTATCCCCTGATGTTGGCTTTTCCATCCTGATGCACAGATTTGCAGGAAAGAGACCTGGCTGTAGTCTCAGGTCAGCTCCAGTACTCTGCTTCCTCCTCTCACCTCCTCTGGGCACTGAATGAAGCATGGGCTGGCAGACTTCCTGATAGTGATGTCATCAGCATGCATCCAGAGTAACACGCTTTTTGCGAATTTGCAAATTTCGATTTCGCAATTCGCGATATCGCAAAATGCAAAATCGCAAATGGCGTCTCTTTTGGGCACTCGCAATTCTGATTCGCGATTTTTTGCGAATCGGTAAATTTGCGCGCAAGGCTTCATGCATTGCGGATAGTGATTTTGAAATTGCGATTCCTTATTTTTTGCAATTTAGGAATCGCTATTTTTGATTTTGATGCATGTACCCGTAAGTGATTGGGGAAAGCCGCCATAGACAAATATCCAGCAACATTCCATAATATATCCATATGACACATTTAAAACACAGACCTCTGCAACCATGAGCTTTTTGGAAAATTATTTCTTTTTGATGCAAGTGGTGAAAATATCCTTCTCTTCACTTTAGTATCACATATTAGAACTTTGTGCAAGTGCCAAAAACACCTACAACTGATTTACCGAAGTGTTGAATTAGCCAGTTTAAGGCAACTGCAGGTTTTAGTTTTAGGGTACAGCATCTGTGCTAAAAGTCTGATCAGTAAAGGTCAAATCTTAGATGCTCAGAGTTTGAAAAACAATTTTAAAAAATGTAAAGAACACACAGCAAACAAGGTGGAGTTCATCTCACCCAGAGAGAGAGCAACGGAGAGAAAGAGAGACAGAGCCAAAGGCCAGTCTGCACCTGCAACACCCCAATTATTTTCCATTGTCAGTGCCCTTTATTGACCCTAACTCAGAACATGGGTGTTTGTTTTTAGCCAAATTCCTCATTTTGGGCCCGATTTAGGTAAATCTTTTTTACCACTTCTTAAATACCGATTCATACCGAATCGGTATTTAAGATTTTACCACTTCTTAAATACTGATTCATACCGAATCGGTATTTAAGAAGTGGTAAAAAAGAGGAGGGCAGATGTAGGTAATTGTATTTTTACAATTACCGAATCGGAAGGATTCGGTATTTACCGATTCGGTAAATACCGAATCGGTAATGCCCATTGATTCCTATGGGCATTGAAGCCCATAGGAATCAATGGGCATTACCGATTCGGTATTTACCAAATCGGTAAATACCGAATTTTGCAAGGGTGCAGGGGGTGTCACTTTGACACCCTCTAGCACCCCAAAGACGGGCATGTGTGCCATGTGGCACACAGACATGCCCTAAGGGCATGTCTGTGTGCCACATGGCACAGGTGTGCATGCACAGATGTGCATGCACACCTGGATTCGGTATTTCACCACCCAATTGGATTGGGTGGTAAAATACCGAATCTAAAAGGCCTGTAGCACTGGAAACAGTGCTACCTACATCATGAATTTTCTGAATCGGTAAAATTACCGATTCGGTATTTTACAGAATCGGCAAATTTACCATTTCGGTAAATTTACCGATTCTGTAAAATATGGCCCCCTACATCTCAATGACCCATTTACCGGTCGGTAACGGCCGAATTCGGCCGTTACCAACCGGTAATGGCCACCTACATCGGGCCCTTTGTGAGTAAAAATGCAAATACTACTACTGTGATTGTCATGTCATACTCCATAAGTGTCCTTAGAGTAGATAGTCTCTGCAGACAGCACAGTAAAATTGAAAACGTAACCTATTGTGTTTTTTACGAGAATATTGAGATTGTAATATCTTCCTGTCAAAATATTGTGGGCAAAATATTAACTACCATGATATCATGAAGGGAAGCATAAATGGGTATGTATAGATTTACTATTTTTACCTTCATATATATATATATATATATATATAGATCTTTCATATATATATATATATATATATATATATTATTTATTTATTTATCTGTTGTAATTGTATTGTATTGTAATTGCATTTATATAGAGTGTATATGTATATATATATTCACTGAAAAAACCATAGGTTTGACACCAGTTATAGTTAGCTGGAAATTTTACAGACATAAAACCATTGAAATTCCCACGTTATAGTTAGTTGGACTCACTATAACTTGCGCGCCTCCAATGCACTGCTGATGATGTCACATATTACATCACTCATGACATGGTCAGTGACATCACTCATGACATCACTGATGACACCATCCAGTGAATGTGTGTCTTTCTGAAAAATAAATATGTTTTATATATGTATATGTAAAGGTCTGTATGGTTTGGTGGGGGTATTACTTAGCACATAGATGCATCAATTACTGACTCACTGTTTGTATGTGTTTTGAAGACAGCATATGTACAGGACTGTATGGGTGGATGAGTGTGTATATGTGTGTGTTAGTGAGTGAATAACTGTCTCACTAGTGTCTTTATCAGTAACTGCATATGTTTTAATCTAGTATATGTGAGTATTGATGTATATAAGTGAGTATATGTGAGAGTGAGAGATTGTAAGAGTTCCTGTTTAAATAAGTATGTGTTTCTATAAGTGATTGTTTAAGAGAATAAGTATGTGTAAGTTTCCTTAGAAGTAAGGTGGTAGTGTGTGTATAGCTGTATATGCAAATAAATGGATGTTCAATAGTTTATTTGCATGTGTGAGTATGTGTGTGAGTAACTTTTGGATGACTGTCGGTGCGTAACAGGATGTATAGGTGTCTCACTACATATGATAAGTGAGTATATGTATTTTTTGCTTTGGGGCGCTCCCGGTGCGCGTACCGGTAAGCGCACCGGTAAGCGCAGTCTTGCGGCGCGCCCCGGTGCGCGTACTGGTGAGCGTCCCGTTAGCGCTATTGCCGCGAACGAAAACATCATCGTGATGTATCGCGTAGCCGCGTGATGCGTCTTATGACGCACGGCGTAAGCGCACCCGGAAGCGCCCGAGCGCATACGATCGCGCTACGCTAAGCGCCCCGGTGCGCAACCCAGGGCGCGGAGCGCAAGCGCGTCGGGGCAGCCCCGGGGCGCGTAGCGTAAGCGCGTCGGGTCATGTGACCTGAAAATAACACTTTTCATTGGTTCAGAACAGTTTTTTTTCCACATGATGAAAGCCCCCACCTTTTTTCCTCATTCTCACTTTGTACTTTGACTGAGGAAGACCTGTTTCTAGTAAGTGAGAAATGGCTACAGTAGCAGCAGCAGCAGAAGCATCTCAACCACCACCACCACCACCACAAGGACCACCACAACACTACAGTGGTGGTGAAGAACAAGAGGAGGAAGAGGAGGAGGAGGAGGAGGAGGAGAGGCAGTTCCTGCCTGAAGATAATACCCCCTATAAACCAAAGGAGCACATTGTGTGTGAGTTTTTTAAAATCCCAAGGGGACTAAAGAAAGTTAATGCACCCAAAGTGACATGTCTCATCTGTGGCACTGTACTTTCCAGGGGGAACCCTGCAAAAAAGTATTCTTTTGACAACAATACTATGATTCGCCATATGCAACGCAGGCACCCAAATAACTATGCTGCGGCAGAGGTCAGAGAACTGACAAGAAAACCTCCCCAATCTTCTCCCAGCACCTCCAGAAGCAAACAACCCACTCCATCGGGTCCAGAGACAAGGGAGATGGTCCCAAATATCCAACCTCAGTTTGGAGATTTTAAAATAGTTTGTATATTTTGCGGGACTACAATTTCCTAGGGAGAGCAAAGTATCAAACTTATCAACCATGCTGGAGACAACCACAACTGCAAAAAGAAACCTTAATTTTTTCCTGATTTTTTTTTTGCTCCAGTTGAGCCGTTTACAATTCCCTGTTTTTTGTTTGTCCCCATAAAAATTACAAAAAATATATAAAATTGTTCATAAAAGCCAAAAAAAGTTAAAAATGTTCAAAAAAACAATAAAAAAATATAAAACAACAAAAAGAATTAAAAAAACAGTTCTTTTTAGAACTAACTCCAATTTCTAAAAAAATGCTACATTTTTAAAAAACTCTGTCATTCTTTTTTCCCCAGGGTACGCTCCCTGGTACGCTCCCCGGTGCGCGTACCGGGCGCTCCCCCCGTGAAAATCGAAAAAAAAAATCAAACCTAGGGGATCAGGGGGGGTCTACCCTGCCCCCTTTTGGTCATTTCCCCCTTTGTTTTTGCCACCTCTTGTGTCTCGATCTTACCGAGACACAAGATGGCGGCCGCTCCGGACTGTTTGGAATGTTTACAGACACCCGAGAGCCAATCAGCTTTCCGCTCGCGTACTTGCGTAGCGCGCTGGTGCGCGCCCCGGTGCGCGTACCGGGGAGCTTATAGATATATATATATTTTTTAACCTAAATTACTCAAAATCCACTGGAGCACATATCTTGAGACATAGCAAAGGCACATCGGGCTACCAGTCCCTACAATTTTGCCAAGTTTGGTGGAAATCCATTCAGCCGTTCGGGCTAAAAGTGAGTCCAACCGCCCTATGAAAATTAACATGGGGAAAACACGTTTTGGGACCCCCCTTTTATCTCGGCCCCCGCTTGACGAATCCCCCCGAAACTTTTAGGGAAGGAGCGGAGCGAAGCGAGGCAAATTTAAGGAAAATTACAGGCATATCCCTCAATATGCGCCAAAGTTATTCCCAATAGAATGTTGCGGATTTCCTATGGAAAACGATCCTAACTATAACTACCTACTGGCGACCGCCAGTAGGTAATATATATATATATATATATATATATATATATCAATGCAGTTTCTCCCACCTCGGAAGAAGCAGAGGCCACACCGGAGACACTGTTGGAAGCGCTTTATTTGAAAAACCGGCAAGATGCATTTCGGCCAAGTGTGGCCTTCCTCAGTTGCCATTGAATGTTGAACTGGCGAACACAGTCACGCGTTTAAAATCACCCTGCCACCTTCCCATTGGTGATGGGTCGCCACACCCCCTTGTAGAGTTACAACACGGCTTGTAGTTCATGCACACTACAGACCCCAGGATGCATTTCCAGGTAAGTGTTGAATGCGGTGTGTCCATGTGGATTTCACGAAATTGTGGCAGGTTCACGGCATGACAGGCAGTCAATATCCAGTGTTGAAATCATTAAGTGCTTCCTCCGGTCTCCGAACGTTCCAGCCCCTCAAAGCACTTTTCAGACGGGCGTGGGTAGAAATGACATGCAGATTTCCACCATCGTGAAGTCACGATCCACATTTGCGGCAGCCCTGTAATCCAAATGTGAAGAGGGGCGAGCACCGGGCTGTTGCAATACCTTGCAGTAATGAGAAAACCGCCGAAGCAGGAACCAGTTGAATCCCGGGCCACTTTGTAGAACGGAACCTCTGCAGCGCGTTACTGGAAACCGCGCAATAATGTCAATGCAGTTTCTCCCACCTCGGAAGAAGCAGAGGCCACACCGGAGACACTGTTGGAAGCGCTTTATTTGAAAAACCGGCAAGATGCATTTCGGCCAAGTGTGGCCTTCCTCAGTTGCCATTGAATGTTGAACTGGCGAACACAGTCACGCGTTTAAAATCACCCTGCCACCTTCCCATATATATATATATATATATATATATATATATATATATATATATATACACAAAAAAAGAGACGTAGGAATGTATAGACACAACAAGATGCTTTTGGAGATGATCAAGAAATGTTTATTTAATAATGTTTTCATGTTTGATGGCAAAATTTACAAGCAGAAACAAGGCGTGGCTATGGGGGCATGCTTCTCCCCCAGCTATGTGTGTTTACATGTAGGTTGGTGGGAGGAGCATGTCCTCCGTCGAGAGCACAGGGCACTTGATGATTTGCATGTGGTGCACATGTGGCGTTATATTGATGACGTTTTTACTGTGTGGAAGGGATGTGAACAAGAAGCAAATAGATTTGTTGAGATTATAAACACCAATGAGTTAAACCTCAATTTCACTTCCAATATCAGTGCAGTCTCCACCAATTTTCTTGATATTCAAATTGTTGTCCAGAATGGCCGCATAGAAACTAGTCTGTATCAGAAGCCCACGGCGGGCAATACATTACTCCATGCATCTAGTTTCCACCCGCATCACACCATAGCCAGTCTTCCTTATGGCGAGTTTTTGCGAATACGTAGGGCATGTAGCACAGACAAGGCCTTAAAAGAGTCCCAAGATAAAGCAAAATGTAGACTATTGGAACGAGGTTACAATGCAGGCAAGTTTGATCTAGCAATGCCAAAAGCAAATGCTAAAGAAAGATCATCCTTATTGAAAAAGAAGGATTGCATTAGTAGTGCTGGTACCATTGTATCTGTAATAACTGATAATACCGTTCCAGGGACTAACATGCCCGAAACGACATGTAGGTTTATTTCTACCTACAATAGGCAATCCAATGTCAAAAGGAAGATCATTAATTCTCAATGGCCAATAGTTTTAACTGATGGAGTGCTTAATATGGTTTTACCTTCTAAACCCAATTTTACTTACCGTAAGGCGCGCTCTATGAGAAGTTTTCTGATCAAAACGAGCCCTGAATTGAACAATAAAGATATATGGCTTTCACCTAGGAGGTTTTTTTTAAGTGCAGTACGTGCAGAGCCTGTAAATTTGGAAGCAACACCGCCTCTTACAAGAGTGCTTTTTCTGATGAGTTAATGAAGATTCAAGGGCATTTTACATGGGTAAACACACATTACAACGCATTTTTTACAACGCACTACCATTACAACGGAACTTTTACAACGCAAATACCATTACAACGCATTTATTTACAACGCATGTTTTTACAACGCAGGTACTTTTACAACGCATACCATTACAACGTAAGTATTGGTAAGTATATAATTATATTTAAAATGTTATATGTTAGGTTTTTTTAAAGGGGTATTTTTAGGGTTTAGGGTCAGTTTGGGGTTTTTGGGTAAAGGGGTATTTTTAGGGTTCAGGGTCAGTTTTAGGTTTTTGGGTAAAGGGATATTTTTAGGGTTCAGGGTCAGTTTTGGGTTTTTGGGTAAAGGGATATTTTTAGGGTTCAGGGTCAGTTTTGGGTTTTTGGGTAAAGGGGTATTTTTAGGGTTCAGGGTCAGTTTTCAGTTTTTGGGTAAAGGGGTATTTTTAGGGTTCAGGGTCAGTTTTGGGTTTTTGGGTAAAGGGGTATTTTTAGGGTTCAGGGTCAGTTTTGGGTTTTTGGGTAAAGGGGTATTTTTAGGGTTCAGGGTCAGTTTTCAGTTTTTGGGTAAAGGGGTATTTTTAGGGTTCAGGGTCAGTTTTGGGTTTTTGGGTAAAGGGGTATTTTTAGGGTTCAGGGTCAGTTTTCAGTTTTTGGGTAAAGGGGTATTTTTAGGGTTCAGGGTCAGTTTTGGGTTTTTGGGTAAAGGGGTATTTTTAGGGTTCAGGGTCAGTTTTCAGTTTTTGGGTAAAGGGGTATTTTTAGGGTTCAGGGTCAGTTTTCAGTTTTTGGGTAAAGGGGTATTTTTAGGGTTCAGGGTCAGTTTTCAGTTTTTGGGTAAAGGGGTATTTTTAGGGTTTAGGGTCAGTTTTCAGTTTTTGGGTAAAGGGGTATTTTTAGGGTTTAGGGTCAGTTTTGGGTTTTTGGGTAAAGGGGTATTTTTAGGGTTCAGGGTCAGTTTTGGGTTTTTGTGTAAAGGGGTATTTTTAGGGTTCAGGGTCAGTTTTGGGTTTTTGGGTAAAGGGGTACAGGGTAAAAATAAAATAAAATTAAATTTAAATTAAATTAATTAAATGAAATTAAATTAAATTAAATTAAATTAAATACAATTACATTACATTATATTAATTTTAAATAATATACAATTAAAAAAAAATATATACTTACCAATACTTACGTTGTAATGGTATGCGTTGTAAAGGTACCTGCGTTGTAAAAAAATGCGTTGTAAATACATGCGTGGTAATAGTATTGGCGTTGTAAAAGTCCCGTTGTAACGGTATGCGTTGTAAAAACATGCGTTTTAACGTCATATATCCATTACCATGTAAAACTGATTATGCCGTGTACGTTCTCTCTTGCATATGCGGTCTCCGATATGTGGGGAGCACGAAACTCCAGGTACACACACGTATATTACAACACCCCTCCTATCCGGTTGCAAGGCATGTTAAGACAGAACATGATAACAACCTCAGTGTCCTACAATACTTTGTAATCGATAGTATGCCCCCTAATAAAAGAGGAGGCAACAGGGAGAAGTTGCTTAGGCAACTAGAAACCAAATATATCTTGGAGCTTGACACTAAGGCTCCCAGAGGACTGAACATTTGTGAGGATTTGCATCACTACCTCTAAGCTAAAGATGATCCCTTCAAGTAGTAGCATTGGCTTTTTCATTGGTTTATGATTGGGTACGATAATGGCAACTTCTATGTTGAAACGTAATCACTTTTTTAGATAAGAAAAAAATATTTTTGTACTGGAATTTTAAGATATTTATTCTGGGTTTAGTTTTATGTCTCCATCTGGTGTCCTGTATCTATTTGTTTGATCATGAATTTGTTTTTATGAATTTATGGTTTTACATTATTTATTGGCGCCATTTGCACAGATATGATCTAAATTTCTCTGAGTCTTTTGACCGATGAGTCCAGTGTAATACTGGAATTTATGAATGAAATTTCCTTCTTCGCTCTGGATTATTGGTCCACGTGTGACAACAATAGGGTACAGACGGCTGTCTGAACCAATAATAGTTATGATTGGAATAATTTCTAGGGACCAATTCAGGAACTTATATATAAACATTCCCTGCTGCCTATGTCCCACTTGATCTACACAGTTCTGGTAGAGAACTATTATTTCCCGGCTAGGAATATATGAGCACTTTATTTTAGAGCACTTTCACATTTGGCACTTTAGTCTGTCATGAATACGACCTGGGTATATTGAAGACATATAAATAAAATCACAAATTGACTTGATGTAGGCACCAGACGGAAAAACAACAAATTGTGTATCCACAAGCACTCGATTAAATAAATAGAATTAAAACGACACTTTGAAATGTTTTCCATATTAAAATGAATAAGTTTCAATAAAAATGACACAATGTAAATTGAATGTTATCATAACAAGTTTCCTTGAATTTCCTTTCTTCGGAGATTGCAGCAATGCGCGACGGGTAAGCTAGTATATATATATATTTTTATATATATATATATATATATATATATATATATATATATATATATATATATATATAGTTCCATCTTGACAACATCCATAAGCAGGCACTGACTCCGTGAGGATTTGGCATAGAAAGTATTTATTCCACCTCGTCAGGTGTGATCATTGGGATTGGCACCTGGTAATTTAGTAACATTCTGATACAGGCCAGTGTGGGGCCACTTCCACAAAAGGAGCATCCGTTCACTAAAAGGAGTTCAGCATTGTATGTGTGGCAGTTGGGAAACAGCATTGTTGAAGGAATGCTAGAACCATTGCAAAGCCAGGAGCAAAACGCCGTACCTGCCTATACTGTATCAGGACATTACTACATGACTAGGCGTCAGTCACAATGATACGCACTTGAAGGTATTTTGCGCATGAAATGTAGGCACTAAGCGGCTGAGCGAGGGCACAAACTAAATTGCACGTGAACAATTACTCCTGTTGGGGAAATGGATGGCGTAAAATTTTGTAATTATTGGGGGCCTCCAAGACCCCCCCAAGCCCCAGCGAACGCTACCACCGGGGCTATAATTAAATATGCAGGGGGGGCTTTGCGGGCTCCACGAAGCTCCAGGGAACACCACATCTCCAGGGCTTTGAAAATATAGGGAGGGGGGCCGCACGGCCCCCCTGCTGGAGCCCATGATGGTCCAGAGGACCGCCACCCCCTCCCCAGTGCCGGCTCCTGCAATGTCCCTGGGAGCCACCCCTGGGACATTGTTGTTTGCTATGACATGGTGGAAGCACTTCTCCCACCCTGTTTCTAGCAAAACTTGGTTTGCTTCATTGAAGCGAGAGGAGGAAAACCTGCTTTTGCTTCAATGAAGCAAAGCAAGATTGCTTTTGGGCAAGGGGAGCTTTATGTTAGCAGCTCCTCTTGCCCAAAAGCAGTGCCGGCTCCCGCAGAAGGTGGGGAGCCGGAGGGGACCTTGGGAGCATTGGGGCTCCCCCCACGGTCCCCAACGAAGAGACCAGGTCCCGGGGGATGGAGTCCCTGGGGCCAGAAGTGGACAAAGGAAAGGGGGACCATGCGCCCCCCTTCCTAATGATGAATAAAAACATTCAAGAATTGGGCATGCCTCGGGGGCTTGGGTCCTCGGGGTGAATATGAATGAATGGAAGTGGACTGTTTATTTTTAAGAAATTTTGGAGTGGCGATCCTAACGCGGTGCTCAGCACGGCCCTCTTGTGTGTATGCGCTGGGTGCGCGGCTCTCAGCGTGACCCCCTAGTGTGAACACGCTGGGTGCACAGCTCTCAGTGCGGCCCATAGTCTGAATGCACTGGGTGCGCAGCTCTCAGCGCGGCCCCCTAGTGAGAACGCGCTGGGAGCGCAGGTCTCAGCGCGGCACCTGAGTAATTCACAGGTCCTTAAAAGATCATTTACCTGTAAATGAGGCTTTGTTATAATTTCACCTCTTCTTAGAGCCGCTGCTTCTCCACTCTGCCTATTACTGGAAGAATTAGCCCCCCCCCCCTGAAATTTTTATCAGACTCCCCCGAAATTTGGCTCTAGTTGTGCACCTGACTGGCATACGCCAGCTCTTCCCACTCCGCTTACACGTACAGAATTCCATAGATTCTATCCGCCATATGTCATTGATCCAGCTGTGGGGCTGGGAATATCTTGCAGACCGGATTCCGAGCCTTTCCCGAGGCTTGGTTTGCAATCCTGATGCTCCGCCGGGGTTTCCATATGTTGGCAGCCAATTAGAGCCAAGCTTGTGCTCCGGGGTTAGGCTCCGTCAACATATGTACTTATCCGATCATTCCGCCAATCCCCAAGCACTTATAAATTCGCTATACACTCTCCATGCAGTACTCTAATCATCCAGTCTCTACCCATGTACTCATAGAATTACCCAGACAAAGTTACATAACCGATGTCTTCCCCACTACTAGAGGTAACATGGCTGCGTGCACAGTCAACAGCACCATGTAATGTGGTAGGGACCAGGGCCATCATGCATACATAATGAACACACAGACACAGTGAGATAGATAGTGGAACTGGCTACAGGCACGTGCGCTCTGCCCCTTTTTATTACCAGGGTCACATGTCCAGTGACGTCTGTGCTGGATGCGTGTGGGGTGGAGTGTAAGCCAGCCCTCAGGGAATGGTTGGTGCTGCCAACAACTACAACAATGATAATCAGATCACACACAGAGATTCAATCATAAAGGGTCCATGACTTGTGGTGCACTACGGTAGGGGTACCAGAGCTTAAATCACACACAAAAAGATTGTATCGTAAAGGGTCCATGACTTGTGGTGCGTTGAGGTAGGGGCACCAGAGATGAGTGTGCTGATGTGAAGAAATTTTTAATGTCCCTTTGGGATATTTCTGCTGCATGAGGTAACATTGTTGCGTCCGGTGTCTACAGCACAAAAGTCAACCATAAAGGGTCCATGATTTGTGATGCACAGAGTTAGTGGCACCTGAAGAGCTCAGCGTGTGTGCAGCCAGCGATGATGGCGTGTCCTTGCAGGACACGATTGGATTGGATATGTGTGATACCTGGTGACCGCAGTGTAGGCTGGAGGCAGCGGTCAGCAAGGGCGTACAACCATGTGGTGTTGACTTGTAGTGCACTGAGTTACTGGCAACAGTGGTGCTCAGCGTGTCCACAGCCAGCGACGATACGTAGTTCGGGCGGGCCGCACTGGGAGCAATGTCTTTTGCCTAATGAATTCTGCATCAATAAGGCCACGTGGCGGTGACTTGTGGTGCACTGAGTTAGTGGCATAAGAAGCATTCAGCGTGTGCGCAGCCAGCGATGATGCGTGATGCTGGTGGGCCGCACTGGGAGTAATATCTGTTGCCTACTGGACTGCATCATCTGCAATTGTGACTCGATCTGAATTGTGAGCCTTGCTAACCGCAGTGTAGGCCAGAGGCAGTGGTCAGCAAGGGCCCACAGCCCCATGGCATTGACTTGAGCTGCATAGAGTTAGTGGCACTTGAACCACTCAGCGTGTGCGCAGCCAGCAATGATGTGTCATCCGGGCAGGCAGCAGTGGATGCAATGTCTGTTGCATCCTGGACTGCGTCATGTGCACTGAGTTAGTGACACCTGAAGCACTCAGTGTGTGCGCAGCCCCTGATGATGCGTTGTCTGGGCGGGCCGCACTGGGAGCAATATCTGTTGCATACTGGACTACATCATCTGCAATTGAGACTCGATCTGAATTGTGAGCTCTGCTGTCCACAGTGTACATTGAAGGCAGTAGTCTGTACAGACATAACTCTGCGGTGCTGTGCCGCTGAGTTTACAAGGGGTCTGTGTCGAGGAGGCCGGCGGACACGGCGGCGGCCTCATGGCAGGATGAGGGCAGCCACTCTGGCAGACGCATTGGCTTTCACAGAAGTGAACCACGCCCAGAGCCCCAGCCTATTTATTCACACTCCTACACTGGAGTGGCATATGTTGGACCAGCCCACTCCGCTTCCGGTTCCGCTTACAGGGGGGGGGGGCGACACAGCTACATGACCGAGATCTTCCCTACCCCACTGCCAGAGGTAACATGGTTGCGTCCACTGTCCACAACAGTACAAGCACCAGCAGTATATGTATACATGGAGAGGTTTGTGCTCTGCATAGTAAGGTCTGTCCGGCACATTACCGCTACATTTTGCATTGTGTGCATTGTTATTGATGGGTGACTTGCCTCCTTCACACATACTTGGTTCCCACATCTCCCAACATTCAGCTACTGTGTAGCCATGCCATTTTGAAAAGGTCTGATGTTCTGTTCTGTGCTGCCTCGGTGGTAGTAGGGGGTGGGGGAAGGGGGTGGTCCGAGGGGGAGGTCCTGGGGTGGTGGCGGTGGGTGTTGTGGCCTTTTTGGGTGTCGGAGCTGCATGGTCGGTAGTTCTATGACATGTGTTGGCCTTCAGATGTGGTTCTGGGCTGGGCTCACTTTCATACTATAGGTAGTCGTCCTGCTTTACACTAGTAAAAGGCAGATGTTAAATTCCTACTGCTAACGCGGCTTATCACCTGTTTTTGTATCGCATCGCAGATTTCCCTGGTTGTTGAAAATATCGGGAAGTGGTGTTTTCATGGGTTTTGTTTGCACGGGAGCGCCTATTCTGCATATCATTAGTGTTAGATGTCGCCATCATTGGTGGCCATGTTTTTTTGAGGAAGCTGTCGCTGGAAAACTGGCAATGTTGGCAGTTTTCACCAGATTGAGAATGGGATGATAATTCTTTTGCTGCAGTAAAGTGCCGATAACTCTGCGATAAGTTCTTGAGAATACACCCCATCGTAATTTTTTTATTTTTTCATCCGGATTCGCACACCCAGCCGTTTAAAAAAAAAATGTAGTCATACATTTTTGGTCCTGGGGCTTTTTGCGGGTTCCCTGAGCAGGCCTAGGGGTGAGGGTGTTTTTACGAAGCTCACTTTTCTTGTTTTTTCATCTTTTTTCTTGTGATTCCCATGTAGCTACAACAAAGTCCTAATAAACACCAGGGCTCATTTTAAAGTCACCCTATAACCCAACAGTTGGGACTTATCGCCGAGTTATCGGCAGTTTAGCGCAGCAAAAGTGGCAAAAGAATTATCGCCCCTTTCTCAAGTTGGTGCACACTGCCACATTGCCCACAGGCTGACGGTACCAACACAGCGGACAATCAACATTGTTATGCAGACAAAGCTGCTGGCTGTGCTGCACCTGTTGGCCTCTGGTATCTTCCAACTAACAACTGCGATAGTCAGATGAGTCTCACAGCCATCCCTATCAAACTTCCTCATGTGTCTTGGATCCATGTCTACAAAAGCAACTTAGGGCCCCTGCGTCTGCACCACCTGCTCGTCCCAATTCGTAGTATTCCTGCACAACCATCCCCAGCCGTTGCTTGACACCTCTGTGCTCCAGATCCAAGACTGTAGTCATTGAAATGGGGCTGTGCCAGGCAATGTTCCCTCTAATTTTTTTCCTCTGTGTCCGGCAGTGGAGGGTCTCTGTGCGCTGCAACCATGGCTATGTGTGCCAGGAACCGAACCTCGCGTGTCTGCGGCGCCAAATGCCACTCGTTTTTGGTGCCCTCCTGCCCTCTGTCCCACTCGTTTTTGGTGCCCCTCTGCCCTCTGTCCCACTCGTTTTTTGTCCCTTTCTGCCCTCTGTCCCACTTGTTTTTGGTGCCCTTCTGCCCTCTGTCCCACTTGTTTTTTTGGTGCCCTTCTGCCCTCTGTCCCACTCGTTTTTGGTGCCCTTCTGCCCTCTGTCCCACTCATTTTTGTAGCCCTCCCTCCCTCTGTCCCACTCGCTTTTGGTGCCCTCCTGCCCTCTGCCCCACTTGCTTTTGGTGCCCTTCTGCCCTCTGCCCTACTCGCTTTTGGTGCCCTTCTGCCCTCTGTCCCACTCGCTTTTGGTGCCCTTCTGCCCTCTGCCCACCTCGCTTTTGGTGCCCTTCTGCCCTCTGTCCCACTAATTTTTGGTGCCCTCCTGCCCTCTGCCCCACTCACTTTTGGTGCCCTTCTGCCCTCTGCCCCACTCGCTTTTGGTGCCCTTCTGCCCTCTGCCCCACTCGCTTTTGGTGCCCTTCTGCCCTCTGTCCCACTCGTTTTTGGTGCCCTCCTGCCCTCTGCCCCACTTGATTTTGGTGCCTTTCTGCCCTCTGCCCCACTCACTTTTGGTGCCCTTCTGCCCTCTGCCCCACTCGCTTTTGGTGCCCTTCTGCCCTCTGCCCCACTCGCTTTTGGTGCCCTTCTGCCCTCTGTCCCACTTGTTTTTGGTGCCCTCCTGCCCTCTGTCCCACTCGCTTTTGGTGCCCTTCTGCCCTCTGCCCCACTCGCTTTTGGTGCCCTTCTGCCCTCTGCCCCACTCGTTTTTGGTGCCCTTCTGATTCCATTAATGTAGCAATAATTAGCGCTGCGAGGCTGGCTGTCACACAACAAGATCATGTTATAATGGAGCCTAAGTTGCCAACATTGGCACATGGTGTAAATGTGCTGGTTTCCACACTGGATTTCATCTCGACACATAACCGTGAGATTTTGCAGATGTTTTTTTTTTAGTTTTCGTGGTTGCTTTTACTCAGGGCGCCACTCAGCACGGGCAGCATTGTTTGGCAGAGCAGCGTGCTCTTCACAGGCAGGCCCCTCCCTGTTAGTGCACTTCTTAGAGTTTCTTGTTGCTCAAATGTGTGTCATTTTTTATATTTATATGTTTCTCCATATGTTTCATGCTTGATTTTTGCTTCCGATAAAGTGTCACTCATAGTTGTTGAAATGTCACTCGAAATTACAATGAAATTATGAAAATGTCACACATAGCAATTTGAAACCTTGGCAGCTATGCTGTGGCCTTTTGTTTAAGTATTGCTGTTAATCAGAGCCCCTTCCAATTAACAGTAATACTTAAACAAAAGGCCAGAGTATTCCCTGCGCTTTCCTAACAAAAGCGTAGGCAGTTTCCAAACACACGCTGTGTTTGGAAACTGTCTACTCTTTTGTTAGGAAAGCGCGGGGAAGACTCTGGCCTTTTGTTTAAGTATTACTGTTAATCGGAGCCCGTGAAGGGGCTCTGATTAACAGCAATACTTAAACAAAAGGCCAGAGTCTACCCCGCCCTCCCTCATACCCTCAAGCGCCACAAGCCCTCCCCCCACCTCCTTACCTGCACGCCTCATGACCACTCCGCCGCATTCGCGCCGCTCGCTTCTTTCACGGCGGCGTGACTTCCTGACCGTGTGCGCGCTCCACGCTAGGTGGTGCGCGGTGAGGTCAGGAGCGGTGCGCGCACGCACGCGCGCGCCTTAGAGGGAACAGTGGTGCCAGGTCATGAAGTCTAGTAGTCAATAGTAGTGGAAAAACAGTACTTTATTAGAAAAACATAAATTAACAACACAAAAACATCAAACAACGAGTGACATTGCCAACGAGGAACATCAAATTGTGGATCGAAATAACTGTAGATCATCCTGGAAATTCCAAAAGTCCATATTCAGAAACCTGTTGGATAAACGAAGATAATGGTCAAGCATAAGTATGGTCACAAACGTAATATGGTACAAAGTATTGCACTTGGACAAACCGGAATGCTTACAGGAATGATCAATCCTGCACAAAATTACCGCAGCAGAAGCTTGTGTTGTCATAACCTTCGTAGGATAGAAAAGGAACATTAAAACCACACAAACTTCTGTGACGTTCTCATTATGCAGGATTTATCACACCTGTAAGCATCAGGGTTCGTTTCAGCTTGATACACATGCATCTTCACTTCACCTAAACTGTGCAAAAACAACTGGAGACCAAGCAAGGGAACCACCCCATAGCAGCCTTCCTGCACTTGTTGGGAGAAACTGACTGCACACATGTACTATTTGTGCCCCCTGCCAACACTGCACCAAATCACCGCAACAGAAACCACACGCATTCCAACAATGTGTAGGCAAAACTGGACCACCGGGCCCGGTACACTAATGTTGTCGCAAACTTCTCAGGCAGTGTGCATGATTCTTACATCTTTCGCAAGCATCCCAGCCCTGGTCCCCAGACCAGTCACCTGCTGCCCAGCGATGACTGCCTGACCCTACGCACCCAGACCTCAATGCTCAACTGCTGCCACCGGCGTGTCTGAAAGAGGGCCCACCATGTGCCGGGGCAACCTCCTCAGGAAGAGTCATGTCTGTACAGCCAGCTGCCTTTGGCGTACACGCGGTCCAGCCGAGCTCAAAATTCAAATCGGGATTTGATTGCCAGGATAGTGTATCGAGGCCATGCATCATCGTAGGCTGAACACTTGCTCAGCTCTGTGTCAAGGCCAAGACCAGAACCACAGGAGTCGAAGATGGACCCAATGCCCTCCTACCAGTTCATCACCCAAAATATTAGAATTCTTCTGGGCAGCGCACTAGCACGGGGGAAAGGGGAAGTGGAAATAAAAAGAGAGACAGCCTGGTCTGGATTGTAGGCGATGAACACACCGTTGGATCAGTCAAGCTGGTACAATTCAGTATGCTGTGCCTGTAGTGGACGATAAGAACCCATAAGCATGCATACAACACAGTCAGGTAATTACTACACTCTTGCTATGTCTATTGTACCCTTTGTTTACCTAATTTTCACCAGGTGATTGCTTCTCTCTATATTGGTTGTATTGTATTAAAGTTTCTGCATCTACAGGGAAAAAGTACAACACTATAAACAGGACCTCAAAAACTCAAGGAACTCTTCTATGTATTTTTTTTAGATAGTTTCTCAATTTACCTCTAATGAAATAAACCTCTTATTAATAGCATTCAACAAAATTGCTTGTGGTTGAATTTGTGCTGTGTCTTATTAGTTTAGTCTCTATCAAAGTACCAACACGACTATAAACCACTATTGCTTGTGGTATAGTTAACCAAGGAAAAAATGGTTGGGTAGCACAAACTGGTGTCATAGACACCTCTTACCACCGCAACACCAGGAACTAATTACATACAGCAGCTTGACACGACAAATGTTTCTCGGCACACTTGTCCTATCAACAATGAGGAGATTTGTTGGTCCCACGTTGCGCATGCGTGTTAAAATTATCCAGGATACGAAAGACGCTTGCTAATTCACTTGAAGACAAGACTGGAGTCTCGAAAGGGGTGTTACGGTTGCCAAAAAATATATTGAAATACAAAATTCAAGAACCACTGAAAAGCGTAACTATCCTTGTCACGCAACAGTTGAAGTGCGCAGTTCATTTTCTAAACAGGAGCATGAAGCACCTGGTTCGGCGCGCACTTCAAAGGTCTAGACCGCTGACTCCACTCTCCAGTGATGTCAGCATCAGCCATGTTGGATTTCTGAAAAACTAAAATACATCTTTTTAAAAAGAGTTTAGTAACCTTTAGGTTGTTCTTTTTGTGATGACATTTAAATCGAGTGTTTGTCTTGTTTTTCATTCTCAACAGATTGTGTGCAGTCAGACAGATCTTGTCACTCTGGTGGCACTAACTCAGTGCAGCTCAAGTCATCGCCACGTGGCGGGTGGCCCGTGTCGGCCAAAATGCCTTGTCTGCCACCGACTCTGTGCACCTCAAATCATCGTCATGTGGCAAGAGGCCAGTGTCCTGCAAAGTGCTTCAGCTGCCACCATCTCTGTGCACATCAACTCATTGCGACGTTGCGGGAGGCCCATGTCGGTCAAAGTGCCTCGGCTGCAACCAACATAATAAGCACACGGATACACCCAGATAGAGAGTGGAAATTACGTTGAGCACGGGCGCCCGGCCCTTTTGATTGACAGGGTCACATGTCCTGCGACGCCTGTGCTGCATGGGTGTGGTATGGGTGTAAAGCAGCCATGAGGGAGTGGCTGTGGCATGCTGACAACTAGACCTGTGATCAGCAGATCACTACAAGGAAGACCTGGGACATGTAGCGTTGTAGTTCCCTCCCTGTAAGCGCAAGCGGAGTTGGCTGTCTGAAACGCACAGCCTTCACGACTTTACCAATATGGCGGTTTGAATCTGCACACCCAGAGAGATAGGTACACGATGGGTGCACGACTCCAGTTTTTCTCCCCCAAAAAAATATATACTAATATTTAAGAAAACAAAAGACATTATATTATTTTAATAACAAACTAAAAAAATACAAAAACTATTTTGGGGATACCAAAGTTACAAAATATCACCCAAAAAAAATCTAAATTACTGAAAAAACCATAGCTTTAATGAACATTATAATTCGAATTTAGCATAAAAAACTTTGAAATTCACTGGAAAACAATAGGTTTCAGGCACGTTAAAGTTAGAAATTGCATTTAAAAAACCTTAGCAATTCACTGAAAAAAACATAGGTTTCAGAGACGTTATAGTTAGTTGGACATTTCACTCATACAAAATCAGAGAAATTCCCCCATTATAGTTAGTTCAGCTAACTATAACTTGTGCCCCCTCAATTCACTGCTAATGACGTTACATATTACATCATTCATGACATGGTCAGTGACATCACTGATGACATCACTGAAGACATCTCAAATGGCATCACTGATGACATCACCTACGTGAAAATCTGATCCACCTCCTCACACTCTAATATAACCTTTGATACACCCACTGTACAATACAGACTACCATTTTTGAAACTATTGACTCATCAATACCAATTATTACATACGCACTCACTGATTCCTAGGTCTCCAAACATATCCACTCATTCACCCATACAATCACTCATACATGCAGTCACTCATCAATATAACACTATCATATGCACTCATAAACCTATACAGACACTCACACACAACCACTGATCAAGAGTTACTCACACACCTAGTCAGTCATGCAGAGTCAATCACACTTCCACGTACTGACCTATACAGTTATACATACACCACATCACTTGTTCAAACAGAAACAAATGCATACTTCTCTACAAGTACACACTCATCCATACAGTCACAATCACTGACTCTCATGTATAGTCATTTATATACTTCAACTTTCACATACATTGCTTTTTACAAATGCAGTTACTTGGACATGTACCATTGAGACATCCATTCACTCATCAACACACCCATACACACACTTACCCACCCATACAGCTGTATGGGTGGGTACCCATACACACAGTGAATCAACCACTCAAACATCTATGCACAGACTCACACACCTTCCACCCACCCATACACACACCCAGGCACCCATACAAATACTCAGGCAACCAATCGATAACCCATATAGACACTCATGTAGCTACTGGCCAACCCATGCAGCAGCTTATACAACAACAGACAGACTGATACAGACATTCACACAGTTTAGTCACTAACCCATGCATTCAGTAAGACACGTTTAATCACTCACTTAAACAGTCATTCGCGCACCTCCTAAATTCTCCATTCAGACACTTATACACCCACTCATTCTTCAATACACCTTGGCATATATATATATATATATATATATATATATATATATATATATATATATATATATATATATATATATATATATATATATATATATATAAAACATATTTAAACTTTTCAGAATCACATAGTCACTGGATTATGTCATCAGTGATGTCATTTGAGATGTCATCAGTGATATCATCAGTGATGTCACAGACCATGTCATGAATGATGTAATATGTGACGTCAGCAGCAGTGCATTGCGGGGGCGCAAGTTACAGTTAGCTGAACTAACTATAACTGGGGAATTTCTCTGGTTTTGTACGAGTGAAATGTCCAACTAACTATACCATCCCTGAAACCTATTGTTTTTTCAGTAAATATATATATAGATAATATATATCTTCAAGGTATATTGATGTGGAGATAAGAATATTAAATCTATACATCTAGACTTGGTTTTATATACTTACCTTCATGAACAAGTAATGAATTACTGTTGAACCAGTACTTTATTACTAACACACAACACCACTACTTACATAATCATCAGAGGGCCCTGTAAAAGTTAAACTGATACTAACTGGTAACCATGGTAATCTAGGAAGGAGACGTTCTGAATGGTTCCCTATAGGCAGGGCGGATGTGGTAATGTTCACTGGCCCTTAGCCCTCTGAGTGAATCTCAGAGGTGTTGTCTATCAGTCATTGCTGGTACAGTTAAGAGTGATGAGGCGGGGCGGGCGGGACAGGGGGTGATTCGTCAAATAACGACGAGGGGGAAAAAAAGAAAAAAGAAAAACACTTATCTTGCACTCGCCGTATCACTAAAACAGCGATGCGGCGAGCGCAAGGTAAGTGATTTTCCTCTTTTAAAATTGTTATTTTCCCTTGTCATCGTCTGTAAACTCACCACCCCTGCCCCCCCACTCCCAAACCACCAACCACTGCTCTTACCTGCACAGGCTGCAACTATTGTCTTTGGGAGTTCCTGTGGCTTCGTTCACCCTGCTGCTCACAAATTAATGATTCAGTTCCCAGGAAAAATGTGATCGACTTTCCACTCTTCAAGGGTCACAAGTGCAGAGTACTTTTCTTTTTAAGGTGTATTTCAGGCAGTCTGGGCCCACAGTTCATCATCACTAGGCAACCTTGACATTCGAGGTAGCGTGCACCATGAATAGTCCACCAAGAAGGACTCATCTGAACTTCTTCCCTACCCAGCCAACACTGGGTGCTATGCACTGTAATGCACTAGTGTATGCCCTCTCAGCTGATTGTAGGCAGCCATAGTACCTGGAAGTTTCTGTTCCATCCACATTTCTAGACATTAGTTGTATGTTCCAACAGTTAGTTCTGAGACCGGTTCTGGGCAGTCCTGGCCCTATTTCTTTTTCCATTCAGAGTGGTTGCAACTGTAGTCTTTGTTGTAAGATGCCTAAAGGAAAATGGGGTGCAGTTGAGAGTCTTCCATCATGAAGCCCAAAAACAGGGGTGCACAGGAAAGTTGTTGTTGTTAACTTGTGGTTGGGAGGCATTCAGCGTAGGTGAAACTTCCTGTGCTTCAAATGGACCCTCTGCCTTCTCTTCTCTACACCAAAAAGTCTGACCCATTACAAATGATCACTGGGATGTTGTATAGAAGCGCCACAATTCTCATCTTCTGTCTGTCATAGTATGTACAGCTTGGATGTAAGAAATACAAAATGGAGTCATGTATGGCTATGGCTACATATGTCACGCACACTCTTCTAGATACATAGGTAGGCATATACATGTGAGATTCATGCTCCACATGGATGGGCGCAGGGCCAGGTTAAAGGGACTGGCAGACAAATTTGAAAAAGTTGGAGAGGCCAGTAGTCCTCTGTCCCTTGCAGGTGCATTAAAAAGGCCTGTCTTGCCAATAGAATCTTTATTACTGCTACCATCACCAGCCCAATGCAGCCCAGGTAGGATGAGGATAGTTATGCTGGGTAAGGTGGGAGCAGATAGTATGGTACTCTAGAACAGAGTTCTGCTCTGGGTCTCCATATATGTTACTCACATACACCACATGCACATGCGCAATTGCTGTGTTTGTTGAGGTGGGGTTCAAAAATCCATAGTTTGCTATGATGAACCTAAGGCAGAGACATATGCTCTACAGAACCATTCAGAGGACCTTTCTACATCTCAACATTACCAAAAACAAAATGAGCACTGTTAAGGTACTCAGCAATGATAAATACCAGCATTGAAGTTAGATTCCAGCTACCAAATTCTCCCACTGCAGTTAGGAGACATGAAATATATGTTGTATAACCTTAGGTGTTGTGCATTTCAATTGAAGTACATCTCTTGTCTGGAATCACACCCATTTTTCATCCTAGGACTATCCAGCTCTACAGCTGCAACATCCTAGGATGGACCATACAATGTTCAAGTTGTACCGGAGGAGTCCCCTGGTGCCTGTCAAGTAATTTGTCTCCTACTAACACATGGGGTAAAACTGATCAAGCTCATCCGGATGAAGACTGCTCTCCATTTAGGAACTTTCCTCATGGAGCACTCCTCCACCTGAGGAAATTTCCTCCTGGAGCAGTCCTCCTCCTGAGGAACTTTCTTCCTCGAGCACTTCTACACCTGACGAACTTTCCTCATGGAGCAGTCCTCCACAGGAACTTTCCTCCTGGAGCACTCCTCCTCCTGAGGAACTTTCCTCCTGGAGCGCTCCACCTCCTGAGGAACTTTCCTCCTGGAGTAGTCCTCCTCCTGAGGAACTTTCTACCTTGAGCACTTCTCCATCCGAGACCTTCCCCCTGGAGCAGTCCTCCTGAGGAACTTTCTTCCTTGAGTACTTCACCGAAGAACTTTCCTCCTGGAGCAGTCCAGCTCCTGAGGAAATTTCTTCCATGAGCACTTCTACATCTGAGGAACTTTCCTACTGGAGCACTCTTCCACCTGAGGAACTTTCCTCTTGAAGCACTCCTCCACCTGAGGAACTTTCTTACTGGAGCAATCTTCCGCCTAAGGAACTTTCCTCTTGGAGCACTCCTCCACCTGAGAAACTTTCCTCCTGGAGCACTCCTCCACATAAGGAACTTTCTTCCTGGAGCACTCCTCATACTGAGGCACTTCCTGCTGTGGAACTACTACTCCTGCGTGCACAAGGGTTCTCAGGCATAGTAATCTGTAAGTATTACAACTGACCAGCTCTTGCAACATTGAAAGCTTGGAAACGCAGGGATCATTCTCTCTATTTTGTTTCAGATACACTTAAGAATTGAATTATTTTTACTTTTGCAGACAACTGCCTTTCCTAGTCTTTTAATGGGGATCCTTACAGTATCTGGGCAGCACTGGCAACACTTTAGAAGGATAATTACAGCCATCAGCTCCTGAAGGTGGGCAGTAAACTTTCAAGGGTCTGACGAGACATTGCACCCTTTGGACAAAATGTAATACCTCAAGGGCCGTAGTTATCAAAATGTAATGCCGCGCAGGAAGTCAACTTGCTGCGCTGAGCTGAGTTATAGGAAAAAATCAGGAATGTGCCGCATTTATCACAATATGGCTCATTCCAGCCTTTCCCAGCACTGACAATGTGCAAGGGTGACTGTGTTTGCCAGCGGGATTGTTTTTGTGCTGGAAGGGGCACCTTTATGCACAAAAATAATCCCCTGAGGCATTTTCCTCTTTCCATGTGTGCTGAAGAATGCAGAACATATAGAAAGAATAAGTAATGAGGAGAAATAAAGATATTTTTATCCTTATGCCACATCTGGGGAAGTATAGCCTTTTGTTGCATTCCGAGCTCTACCAGTAATGGTAAATCTGAGAATGAGTCCAATTCCATGAGTGTTGCGTGTGAACACCCATGCAATGCCCATGGAACACCTCCCTGAGTAACACACTGCAGTGATTTGTGCTGAGTTGCTCCAAATCTATCAAGACACTCAGGGCAACACAAAGTGGCCTTGCGTGGCTTAATAAATCATTGCATAGTGCAAAAGTGATGCAACCCTTGCATAAATCCTAATGCTTTTGAGCCAGAATCTATTCTTTGTGCCACAATCTGCAAATGGTGCACCAGATGAAAGATTATGTGATGACTGCAGTAAATTCTAATTTTTGGGCAAACATTGCAGCCAACCAAACACGTTTTTACAGAAGCACCAGATATCACATGAATTACACGCACTCATTTTATCAACCTTGGAACGACAAAAGGTTTCATTGACACTACAGAGACTCAACTTGTCTCGCGAACAATGCACATAGATATCCTCAGTGGGCTTTCAGTTTAAAAGTAAAAGCTTAAGGTGTCACCTTAACATATAGGGGTAAAGTTAGCAGAGAGCAAAACTGGCAACTGGACCATATCATGAGAGTCACCTTATACAAGCAACATGTTTTTTTAATCAGTTTTTTTCATGTGGGGTTAGTGGACCAATACTTAAAATAGGTAAAGAAAAGCTATTAGTCCCAGGGCCCAGGGTTTTGCTGGTTAAAACATCTGAACTCTCTAAAGCTGATTGTCCAACAAAGTATTTGGAGGGGCCCCCCTTCATACTCACTCAGGAGCTCTCAGACCAGGGTATTGTGCTGATGGTGCACCTGGAGCTCGCACCCCACCCCCCCTGTACTGCGGGGGCTGCAGGGGACTTTGTTATGCCACTGAGCTGACCTTCATGACAAAGAGGTAATTGACCACTCTGAGAATGCAACAAGGCAGCTTGTTAATGCGTGCTTGCCTGTGTAGCATCTCTTTGGCCGCTGACATTGTTTAAAATGGTTCTCTTCTCCCTTCCAGCCATAATATGCCACTATGAATCCATCTTGCCAGGACTAGAGGTCTGCTCAATGTACCCCGGGAGATCACAATTTTGGGGGTGGGTGAATGCAGAAGGAGAAGGAGTCACGAATGGCGGAACCTTGAGCCCAGAGTCATGATGGGAAAGCCATGTGCTGGGGAGGAGTCAATGAAGGGCAACATACGCCTGTCAGTACATATGGGCTATTTTTACAAACTCCGCCAAGAAAATGTCATAGGGAAAAAGTAGATAAAGCTGTTCTGACATAAATAATTGTCACAAAACGAAGGCATTTTAAGATTGCCTAAAGGGGTTTAAACACTTGCTGCAGAGGTCTATGTGTATCCAGCATGTGATGTGACATGGTGTTAAACTAGTAAAATAGCTCAGGGGGTTAATGGTCTTTCTGGAGTCCTCTGTGTGTGATCTCTGGTATGAATGAATGAAGTAATTTTTATAAAGCACAAACAGCTGCTCCCAAAGGGAGCATCCTGGCGCTACCCCAATCAGGGATCTGCTACTCACCTAAAGCTCTCTGAAGAGAAAGTTCTTCAGGCCCTTTCTAAAGGCTGATTCCAGTTTTATCTCCCTCAGTGGCATCGTCAAGGCATTCCAAAGCCTAGGGGGCCCTTGCGGCAAAAGATCTTCCACCTAGTCTTACTTTAGGGACCCTAGGGATACATAATAAATGCCGATTACCAGATTGGAGTACCCTAGATGGAGCTTAAACTTTTAAATCTATCCTGGAGGTAGATACATCCTTTTTTTAGGTCTAGCCTAGAGCAGTGCATGTGCTGCTACTTGACTTTTAGTAAGGGGCTTTTCAAAGTGCTACCCAGAAGCTTTTCCTGGCATAAAGATTGTGTGCACACTCGCATGCACGCCTCCATCTGACTTTCTTATCTCTTCCTCCGCATCGCTGGCCTAATAACTTTTGCGGCCATAGGACTTCGTGAGAGTTCATGTGCTTTTGAGCAGTCTTCCTCCGTATTGCTCTCTGGTGCCTGCATGTTTCTCTCCACCCCTCCCCCTTGCACTTCTCCCCATTAGTTGCCTGCAGCCTCTGCGTAGCTTTCCCTAATCAGGCGCGTGCACACACAACTCCCGGACTTGTTGCTTGCGCTTCTTGTTTGTTAAGAACTTCGTGAAAGTGCATGTGCTTTTGAGCAGTCTTTCTCCATATTGCTCTCTAGTGCCTGTATGCTTCTCTCCACCCTCTCTCCCTTGCACTTATCCCCATTAGTTGCCTGCAGCCTCTGCGTAACTTTCCCTCATCTACTCCCTTCTTCTTGCTCCTCCTTGTTTAACTTGTTTTAACTTTCAACGCACCACTCGCGGGACACCTCCATCCAGGTTGTGTCTGTTTATTATTCCTCTGTTCTACGTCTCCATGTTCAGCCATCACTGCTTCTGGTTAAACACAGCTTGGATGGATTTTACTCCGTTGCGGTTTATTGTTAAATGTGCCTAAAATGGGAAAGAGCACGCAAACCAAACGTTGCAGGAGGCATATTCATTATAAAGAAAATGAGTCAGATCTTTCGCTGGTAAACCTCACGCACTGATTGAAGGATCTCAACAATCTAACGGGAACAAGGAGGGTGGAGGCAGCTGCAACATCTGCCGTCACTGATGAAGCAATGCATCCGTTGAAATAAGTCATTTGGGTTGCTGCACGACCTAGAGATCGCCACCTTTTGACCCTATGCTGAGATCAGTTTTTGTGCCTGCTGCTCACTGACTGCGGCCCCTGGGCAGTGTGTCTCCCCGACAGCAGGGCGCTAGGCCCCAGAAGGTGCCACAATGACCGACTTGCAGGCGGGCTTTTCACACGAGGCCCTGGTGAAAGCCCGACTAGAGCTGAACGAGAACCCGGACACCTTGCACCAGGATATCCAGGAGGTCCGAGTCATGGTCATCACCCGGCCGGACATCGGCTTCCTGCGCACGGATGTGGCCTTCATCTTGCGGTTCCTGCGGGCCAGGAAGTTCAACCACTTCGAGGCCTTCCGCCTACTGGCACAGTACTTCGAGTACCACCAGCAGAACCTGGACATGTTCAAGAACTTCAAGGCCACCGACCCCGGCATCAAGCAGCGGGGGTGCTCTCCCACCTGGAACACTATGGATGGAAGATAATGGTGCTCTTTGTTGCAAACTGGGACCAGGCCAGGTAAAACCGCAGACACCAGTCTCTGGCTTATATTCTCAATTTGGTGCTCACCCAGGCTCGCTATTTTTGTGGGAGGTATTACTTTGCACATATATTTTTCCACTTTCTGCTTGAGAAAATAGTATTTCCAAGGGTCATGTTTAAGGACTGGTTAAAATGCCTCCCTTCTTTTAGCAGCAGATTGCAGTGAAAGGAAAATTATGGAGCATAATGTGGCACATTTTATAATAGTATTACTTCGTCATTTTTAAACTTGGTAACTCTCTCTGGGCATTGCTTGTATTATATTAGTACTAATTTAACGCCCAAATATAGCAATAGGCAACAAAGCTGATCCCTTCAGCTTAGCAAAGGTCCTTCCACTGTGGAGCGACACATGTCATATTTTTAGTTACTTTTAAAGTGTTTGAGCTAGAAACAAAGATTTATTTTTTTGGGTTGTTTTTTGTTAAAATCGCTGTGCAATTGCAAACGGTGCTCTTGGAACTACTGGGAGCAAGTGTCACCTGCTCTTGTGACAGAACTATAACAGGAGGTGAGTTTGTCCTTGCCTCCTTGGCTCTTTTTGGGTCTCGCCCTTTTTTTGAGTCTCGCCCGCTTTATTTATAATCTTAGGTCAGCACATGATATTGATTTTGTTATTTATTATGGTTTTTATGTTTATTCTTTTTTGCTACAGTACCATATAGATCTTTTGCACTGATAATTTTTCAAGCTTCTATGCCAATTGGACACATATCTGTTAGAGGTGAGTGGCTACATGCCCCACTTTCATCAGCATGCCTTGCGAATGTAGTCCGAGACTATTACTGGTGTCATTTAACTATTGACATATCTTTTTCGGTCCTTTGAGTTAGCCAATTGCAAACATATGAATTGTTTGTTTCTCTTCATTTATGATTTTCTATACTTTCCCCTTTCTTAATGGATTCTTTATTGATTTAGGTTCATTTTCATTCTTGGGTTTATTTTTTCCAGTTTTTGTCTTTCCTTCTCGGTTTTTTCCTTTATTGCTTCTTCTTCGTTCTGTCCCTCTTCTTCTTTCATATTCATACTATTGAACTGATCTGCTTCTTTCCTTGCGTAGAAATTGATTTTGTTTATATTTATTTATGGTCATGATTTCTGACAGTGAGTTAACAAACAGAAATCACCAGGAGCAATCAGGAATCTGGTTATGACTAAACATTGGTCAATCTCTGTGCTGTTGGAGCAATTTTTATTATGTCTGCTTTTTTAACCATGTTTGTATATATATGTGGTGTTTGAGTCATGCATTCATCTAGATTTATATTTGTATATATATGTGTGTGTGTTTTTTACATGAGTAAATGGTGTATATAGGAAATAATTTTAATAAAAAATCTTGTATTTCTGTATCAATCATGTTATGTTGTGTCTTAAATCCCATCCATTTCTGTATAATACTTATAGTCTCTGTATATTTTGTATAATTGTAGTTTGTAATATGTCTGTTTTTCTTTTTCGTCATTCCAATTTAACTATTTGGACTAAGAAGAATCTGTGTCAGATTCCAATGAGTGCGCCTTCCGCCTTTTGATGAAACATGATTCCATTGGCCCAGCTCATTACCCATGGCTCCCAAGCGTTCCGCGTAACTACTGTCTGTGACTTCCGTGCGTGCCATGTGACACAGGGGGCTACATACGGCTCAAGGCTTTCTAAACACGTAAAGCAGATGTCAGCCGGGATCGTTTAATCAGTCAGCCAGCTTGTCATGGATCCTTAGGGCATTTGCAATGGCAGGGCATTTTTTTTTTAATTGGTGATTTTTCACATGTGGCAGGTTGTCTGTGTTTGTGACATTTCTGAAAGCAGGACATCTAGAAGTACAGTGCACAGTGGTGCCTGGGACATGCTGGACTGCAGTGCACTGGTTGTACATGTGAGATCTGGAGAAGTGTGGCTCAGGGGTTAGAGGCAGCAGACCCGGAAGCTAAGATCGGTCCTGGACCAGGGTTCAATTCCCCGCCTCGGCGGGTCTTGGGCTAAAAATTCCACGGACTCGATAATTCTCGCCCCGGTGCCTCCTCGACTCACGGGTTCACACTCTGCGACTCTTGGCAATAGCTTGCTTAATCTCCACAACGGCCCCTCGCGGCGGGATGCCTGACTTTCACCTTGTGGATACTCTGCTATCTCACAGGGGAATACCAGGACGGGTTCCCTAAGCAAGCGCCGGGACACCCACTGCGGGTAGCTGTGCGCTATATAAGCTCAACTACATTTACATTTACATCTCAGAGTGCAGTGCATTGGTAGTGAGAATGGGGTTGCGATAAAAAGCCTTTTGAATGTGTCAAATTTTATCCTGAGGCAAGCATGTATTCCTGAATCAGACTCCTCATCCAGTGTGTAGTAATTGTATAACTCTCCAGTCCCAGGTGGCACAGCACCCAGGATAATGTGCTGCATGGCTAAACACTTATAAGGTCCCAAAAGCGAGACCTATTGGCTATGCCAATGCTTGTTCCGAAGCGTCTTAAAGCAAATCATTAAGGCTTTACATTTGACCCAGGACCTTATCGGACACCATCGCAGAGCCCTCAGGCAATCACAAGTAAACTAGGGCTTATTTACAAGCGTTTTGCACCGCCGGTGCGTAAGCTTTTTTTGTTGCACCAGGTGCGCAATGGGTTTGCCCATATTTACAAGGTCATGGCCTTGTAAATATGAGCCCCTTTCACGCATTACTCTGTGTGAAAGAGGCGTTCCATGGTTGTTGCTGTGGGTGTTCCTACGCAACATTCATGGACTGGACACATTCCCAGATTTACAACATTTTGAAAAACTGAGAATGCGTCAGAATCCTATGCCGACCCCCGAGAGGCGTAGGAATGGCGCAACAAAGAGAAATACTTTTATTGTTCCACGTTTCCTCCTCTTTGCTTGTAATGATTGTTTTGGTGCAGGAAGCTGTCTCTTCCTGCACAAAAATAATCATCCCTCAGCGCAGGTACCCTTGGAAAATGACACAAGGGTGCCTGCGATGGCGCAGAGCATCCAATTTAGCGCCAGTGCAGGAGAAAGCACAGGGAAGCGTTGCATGGTTGTTAATACGATGCATCCTTGTGCTTTGAAAATGACACGGCATGGCGCAGCTAAAGGGCTTGCGGTGCCACGCTGCGTCATTTTCTTGTAGATTAGGCCCACTGCCTTTTAGTGACATTCAGGATTAGCCATGCTGCTGCATTTTGCATCAATGGAAGTCTGTTCATCAATTTGTCGGGCCCCCAGATGTAGCACATTAGCATAATGGAGTCTAGCTGTAATGAGGGTATAGCATTTAATTATTATAAAATAGTTTAGGGGTAAATACGCTTCATGGAAAGTATTGTCTGTAACAGTAGGCATCATATTTGCATTTTGTGTAAGACAGCCACATTGGTTAACACGTTTGATGGAGAGATCCTCTTGGAACCTTCAGATCACAAAATACAATCATGATAATATTGCTTAGTGCATGTAATCTGCAACTGCATGTAATATGCAAGGCTGACACATGAAACCTGTGTAAAGCTGCTTCTGATGGGCAGAAATTAAAAATATTAAGCGCTAAAAATAATGCAATTGATATTGCGCACCATGGTTAATGTTTCCCACTGCACACACATACTACCCTAAATAGATACAGAGCATAAATTCAGTGGTGTAGCTAGATCTATGGCTGCCTGTGGTAGTCCCTTTTGTTGCCCTGCGGCGGAGCCATGGGAGAGCAGGTTGGGTGCTGGCGATTTCTGCGTTTGGCACACCGTGCTGGGCGTGGGTAAGAACAGAGGGAGAGGCCGCCGCCCCCGAAACTTGTGTCGCCCGGGGAGGACTACTCCCCTTTGCCACTGTATAAATTTAGAAAAGCAAATGCACTATAAAATCATATTTTATCTCTTGCTAACTTGTGAAGTGACACGTTCAGCTCAGCATATTCACTTCTGTATCTTTGTCCCACCTGATGACGTGTGCTGAGTCAGATTGCAAGGTGTTAACATCTCTTTGTGCTCTAACACCTGTTCCAGAACACAACTTCAAAAAAAAGGAATGACTGATTGCCCGTGAAGTGAAGCTTTTTGACATGTACCATGCCCTTGCCACTATCCCATGCCCCTCTAGTGCTTTAGCATCCTAGTGTTAAACCAGTGCATTAGGACACTTTTGGAAATATTAGATGGGTCCATGCCAAAATCCGGTTCCGAGTCGAGAGTACGTGCTGGCCTGGGGCCAGCTCGTTCCCTGCTCCATCCAGGCACTCACCCTGAGGCCATGTATACACTGCCCCAAGCTTTCTTTTACAAGGAGAGGTGGGCGAGCAACCGAGTCTGAGTCTTGGCACAGCTCGAAATTCTGTTGGAACCTCAAGCCCATAACGAGCCAAGCTTTCATGTGGATTCTGCCTGCCTCCTTCTACCCAGGTTGTGGCATTACACTCAGTGCTGCCGACTTTCAAAAGGAAAGGGGGGGCCGCTCAGCCCCCACGCACGCATGGCTGGGCCCGGCCCCCCTCACCCCTCCTGATTGGTGGGTCCCACCATTGACCCAGAAGCGGTGTGAGTGCTTCCGGGTCAAGGGGCGGGACCAGGGGGGTTTAAGAGGCCTGGGGGGCGCGGGAAGCACCCTCTTGTACCCGCGCTTCCCAGGCCCGCTCCTCGCTCCGCTGTGGGGCCGATAATTTTCTTTATTTTGTTTTTACAGGTTTCTGCTGTTATCGGGAAGGGCGCAGAACATCATGTTGGAGCGCCGGGTTTGAGTGCATCTCTCTCGTGATCCAGCCGGCGCGGTGTACGAGGCGGGCTGCGCGATTCAGCTGGCATCGGGAGCACGGATCGGGGAACTACGAGCATTGACGCACATTTTTAACTTATTAAAGTAAGGTGGCCTACCGGGGTCAATAGGGGTCGCATTCCAGGGCTGAGTACAGTTAATCAGCTGTGTGCGAGGTTCGGGACCTGGTCTCATTTGTTTCTACAGGGTCCCCTGCGATAATTACTGGGTCACGATATTACAGTGTGGGCTGAGGCGCAGGGGCGGCAGCGGTGAAAAGGGGGCAGGAACATGAAGCACACGGTTCCTTTTTCCAGCGCTGGCAGCTGCCCGACAATAAATAATAGCAACAAGGTTTTGAAAACATTTGTAGCGGCAGCGCAGTAGTAAAAGCGTGCACGCTAGTTGTGTAGCCGGATCGGCCTGATTGCTAGTAGGTTTGCTACAACTGAATTTTGCCGCATATAAGGCGAAGCAGGGTCGGCCCGGGTAATAACTAGATGGGGGACCACAGCTAGAGCAACGGGGGGAAAGCTTTACAGTGCCTTATTATTATTGCAGAATTGTATAGACAAGTTGAAGAGTGTGCTGTGTTTTAACGAATTATAAACCCAGGCCTATTTATTAGGCAGGACAGGCTTAAAACCCCTTAAAACCACATTATTTAAAAGCTGTGCACAGCCCAGCTTCATCAATACAGGGTAAGCCACTTTGTGTGAATTTTGAGCCTTTATTTCACCAGTGTCAAGGAGTCTGTTTTACTTTAAAAGCATTTCGACGCTTATTTTGTGGTGCCTCATTCTGGGTGGTTAAGGCTGCCACTGGTGTTTATACATTGCAAATTGCATGTTAGGTCATGGTCTTTGCGGCCAGAATTGTTTGTGTTAACTTTCCTCTCATCGTAGGTCTGCATTTCAAGGACGCAGCAGAACGGACTGCCGGGGCAACACGCGGTGGACGGCAGGAACCGAGGGCACGGGCAGGCCTGCATTTCACTGCTTCTGGTGGGCCGCGGGGCTAGAGTGCGCTCGCCCAGGCACCCAGGCTAGCTGGTGTGTTGCGGTCACAGTTGCGTGGTGCCTACGGCCGGCTTGTGAGCCTCCAACTTTGGGACAGGTACAAGGCACATCGTGTCCATAATTAACGTGTGTAGAGTAGGTGCTGTGGAATAGTGGGACATGTCTGGCACGCGGGGTGCGGGGAGTTCCCGCATGGAGCTAATGTTTCAGACCATGTTGCGCAGAATGTCTGCAATGGACAAGAGATTGGGGAAAGTGGATAAGTTGGGAAAAACCGTGCCGGAATTGGGTGAGAGGATTGAGGCACAAGCAGGGCCATCAGGGAGGCCCAAGCGGGTAATAGTGCCACCTAGACCCAGGGGGAATTGGAGGCTCCACCTTAGCGTGGCAGAGCCAAGAAGGGTTGTAGTCGCCCCACCAAGTCACGGCTGGGAGGGGGGTCTCCGGGGCCAGTCCCTGGCATAGCGCCGGCATCACCAGACACACCCACGCCAACCCCGATAAGTGTACCAGTATCACCGGCTCCAGCCACGCCACCTACAAGCTTAGTGCCGACAGTGGTCCCACCAGTAATGCCACCCAGTCCATCCCCCGGGGCAGGTCAGGTACCCCCGGAATTGGTAGCACAGATAGCGGCAGTGCTCCCTTGGTTGGGGATTGGGGGTTTGTTACCCTCCGCGGTTGATCCCACGGCCAAAGCTCAGAGAATGGCCACAAAAATAATGGTGGCTAGGGGTGAGGGTAGCATACCAAGCACACCAATTTCTCCCCAAACAGGTTCATCGAGCGAGGCGGGGAAAGTCAAGACCATAGAATCAACACAACCCGCTGAAAGTGATAAGGAGGTTGCCTTGCCGGTATTAGGCGAAGGCGCAATACCCTCCAGGGGGGAGAATTTGGCGCAACATGTCTCGCAGAGTGTAAAAGAATTGATTTGGGCAGACAAATATGTAAATATAATCTCATTGCTGATTGACAACAGGGAGTGGGAATATGCCAAGTCCCAGAAAGATATGATGTTGCCTAGCGAATGGCGGTCTCAGTTGTATAAATTCAGGGTGGAGGAGACGCTCATCAACTGGATCAGGGCTTTTTCTGTGTTTACGGCGGTTACCGCTGAACGTTCACCTTCAATGCAGGCGGAGATGGCTTGTTATCCGAGTAGGATTACAATGTTCAGTGACAATCATGGGGGGGATGCATGGAAAGAATATGACATAGCTTTCAGGAAAGCTAGGGAATTTGATAAATCTTTAGCCTGGGACAAAGTTGATTCAATTTCCTGGCACTCTCAGTTTTCAAGGGGTCAATCGACAGGCACTAGCGCTAGTTGGAACAAAGGATATTCGCCCAAGCCCCAGCAGCCCTTTCAGCAGCCCTTTCGGTCAGCGCAAGGGCGGGAAGTGGCCAATAAGGCCAGAGGTAATGCTGGCGGAAAGGGCGTGTGCTGGGATTTCAACAGGCGAACATGCACCAGGGCACCGGGCACGTGCAAATTCAGACACGCGTGTTACATATGCGGCCACCCTTCCCACCCAGAAATGGCATGCCGTTCAAAGGGTAGCACTTCAGGTAACAGGGAGAGAAAGAAACCAGAATAGTGGGGGACACCCCCAGATCGCTCACTCCCCCATTGACGTGTTGGCTATGATTCCTTGGCTGAATAGATACCCAGACCACACCTCCGCAAGGATGCTGCAAGAAGGTTTCACGTATGGTTTTCAGGTTCCAGCTGGGGGATATACCGGGACACCGCAGTGTAGGAACCAGTTGTCAGTGAAACACAATCCTGGGGTGGTAGCGGCAAAAATTGAGAAAGAACTGCGCCTAGGTAGAGTAGCGGGTCGTTTCATTGACATCCCAGTATTGGATTTTGTCTGCTCACCCCTGGGGGTGGTCCCGAAGAAAGAAAAGGGCGAATTCAGACTCATACACAATCTCTCAGCACCTAGGGGCTTGTCATTGAATGATGCAATTGACGAGGGCATTTACAGCGTAAAATATGCGTCTTTTGATCAGGCAGTAGAGATGTTGAGAGTGTTGGGCCCCGGGACATTGATGACAAAATCAGACATTGAGTCTGCGTTTAGACTACTGCCAGTACATCCATCTGACCAACACCTGCTGGGTTTTTCCTTAGAAGGCAAATATTATATGGACATGTGTATGGCCATGGGTTGCTCCGTATCATGTGCCTACTTTGAGACCTTCAGTTCTTTCCTGGAATGGGTTTTGAGACAATCTACAGGGCACCAGCATGTGATGCATTACTTTGATGATTTTCTTTTGCTGGGGGTGGCGGGCTCACTGGACTGTGCATGGGCATTGCGTGAGTTTTGCGTGCTCATGCGTGCTTTTGGGGTCCCGCTGGCACCAGGAAAAACAGTGGGGCCATCGACATGCCTGGAATTCTTAGGCATCGAACTGGACTCCGTTGAGGGTTGTTTCAGGTCACCCAAGGAAAAAATTGCAAAGTTCAGGGCAGCCCTGCAACAATGTTTGGTTAAGGAGAAAGTCACATTACAGGAGTTGCAGCAGACTGTGGGCCAGCTGAATTTTGCATTAAGGGTCATCCCTGTGGCGCGCCCATTTTCCCGCTCGATTGCGCAGGCCATGAAGGGCCTGCGAGACAAGCATCATCGCACGAGGCTGTCAGTCGAGGTTCGCCAGGACATGCGGATATGGATTGCATTCCTGGAGAATTTCAATGGCAGAGTAGTGTGGGGTGCCCCCCCCCCCCCATGACCTCGGCAGAGTTAGGACTATGGACAGACACTGCTGGCAGTGTAGGGTTTGGCGCCATACCTGGCAACAAGTGGGTGGCACAAAAGTGGCCCGAATGGTGGGAAGAAAGCGGTTTGACAGCAAACATTGGGTTTCTGGAACTTTTCCCAATATGGGTTGCTTTAAGGGTCTGGCCTGATCAATTGTCTAATCAATCCGTCATTTTCTGGTCGGATAACATGACTGTTGTGGAATGCATCAACCAACAGGCAGCACGGTGTAAGTTGATACTCCGCCTTATGAAGGAGATTGTGCTAAGATGCATGAAGTTGAACATGCAATTCAGGGCCACATATGTTCCAGGGGTCTTGAATAACGCAGCTGACGCCCTTTCTCACTTTAAGATGCAGGTATTCAGGAAACACCTACCAGCTGCAGAGGCTTCACCAGCACACTTCCCAACAACACTTTGGCAGATTGGTGCCCCCAACTACAGGACCTCGTGGCAGCCAGCCTAGCTCCCAGGACCAGGCCAGCTTATGAAGGGGCGTTCAGGTCTTACTGTAATTTTCTGGGACAGGATTGGTAGGCCAAATGGGATCAGGAGGCAAACTTTACTGGGTACATAGACACATTGCACAAGGAGGGACGCTCAGCTGCGACAGCTAGCAGACACAAGGCAGCTGTTTCTTTCTTCGCACAGACAAAGGGGGCCAGAGATCCTACGAATAGCTTCTTGGTACGAATGGCGATGAAGGGGTGGCGGCGCCTACAGGCAAACACCGCCGATGGCAGAAGGCCAATAGGTCTAGAACGGTTGGCAGTGATATTGGTTGCCCTGCCTGACACATGCAGCTCTTCAGGGGAGGTACTCCTATTTAAAGCTGCCTTTTCCCTGGCATTTTACGGGGCATTGCGTGTAAGTGAACTAGTGGCTAGCAACAAACTCGACAGGTTAGGTGGCCTGCAGTTGGTGGATACTACTATACGGGGCAACTCAATGTGGGTTACCATTCGGAAATCCAAAACTGATCAGGAGGCCCGGGGGAATAGTTTGGTGCTACACAGGGTGCCGAACAACCCGTGTTGCCCAGTGTCGCATGTGGAGGCGTTCATCAGACAACAGGCGGGTGTGGCAATGGGAGCATTGTTAATACATGTGAATGGTACCCCTTTGACCAGGTTTCAGTTCCAAAGAGTGTTGGCAATGGCAATCGCCAAAGCGGGCTTGAACCCCAAGGAATTTGGGACACGTTCTTTCCGGATAGGGGCGTCCACCGAGGCCACTGCGAGAGGATTGCATGCCAACAGTGTGAAGAGGATTCGGAGATGGTCTTCTAATTCCTATAAGCGTTTTGTGCAGCTGCACATGTTGTGAGGGTCAATTACACCCCCCATGAAACCTGCCTTGTTTATGTTTATCTTTCAGTTTCTCGGGCCTGTGACGCAGGACGGAAACTACTACAGGGTCATCAAATGCAACCACCAACAACTCGGCAACGGCAGGAAGACAAGAAGAGGACACATGTAGTATGGGTTGTCGGTCATTCTTATGTGAAGCATGCTAAACCATTTTTCCTTTCAGGAGCGTGTAGACGGAGGGCGGAGAGCGGGGGTTTCAATGTTTCCTTTCATGGCAGAGGGGGGCTTTGCCTTAGCAAGCTTAGGGGCTTCTTCTCCGACTTACTTGAAAGACACACCCCACCGCCCTCAGTGGTTATCCTGCACCTGGGGGGGAATGATTTGGTGACGCTGGGCAGAAGGGTCTTGTTGGAAGAGATTATCTCAGCGGCGGGTTGGCTGGCAAAGTTACTACCGGGATGCACCATAGTGTGGTCACATTTGATACCTAGACTTCAGTGGAGGGGTGAGGAATCAGTTAGGGCATTGAATCACTCGGTAAAGAGGGTCAACGACAAGATCGAGAAGCTGTTTCGAACACATCAACTGCAGAGTATCCCACATGGGTGCATTTGGGGAGATCAGTTCTACTTACGGGATGGGGTCCACTTAACTGAGGCAGGTAATGACCTATTAGTAAGGAACATACTGGCATGGTTAGAAGGTTTTGCGAAGTAGGTATGACCTTTCAGTGTAGGCATTTTGGGGGGGGCCAGATAGTCGGTCAACTATGCTGGCCTGTGGTGGTAAGGTCATAATCGGTGAGCAGCAATTTAAGGTCCTTAGGGGGCGGCACCATTATCGAATGGGGTTGCCCAGTGGAAGGGGCCACTGGTCTCTCCTAGAACTTCAGGGGCAGAATTCCGCTTGCTTGGAAGGGTGCGGGGGAGGGAGTCACGCTTTCCTCGGGCTGGTAGCCACCCCGCACATACACTATGACATCAGCAAATGGCGTGAGTAAAAAGGCCCTCCTTTTTGGTTAAATGGAGTTCACGGAGCGTACAAGGGTAACCAGGAGAGGGACGAACTCTCCCGGTACCCGGGCCCTTGTTGCACATGCGCACTCAGGCGTGAGGGGGTAGCTGGGGAAAGGATCTGACACCGGTTAACGACCTTGCCGTACACCCAGAAATTATTAGAATGCAACATTGATATGTAGGATGTTAGATTCAGTTAGGAACATGCTGTATTAGGCATTTGTTAAGGTTAGCCCTTCATACCTGTCTACCTTGCTGTAAATCTAATGTCTGAATTTTGCCTTTAATAATTATGTAAATAATGTTTATCTTACTCATTTTTATTTGTTTTTATATTTTTAATAAATATGGCCGGGGGGTCGTGAGACCCCCTGCCTTCCAAAGAATGCTCTCGCCTGGCAAAATTACTATGTGGATTGTAAATGTTGTTTGCATAATGGAGTCTAGCTGTAATGAGGGTATAGCATTTAATTATTATAAAATAGTTTAGGGGTAAATACGCTTCATGGAAAGTATTGTCTGTAACAGTAGGCATCATATTTGCATTTTGTGTAAGATAGCCACATTGGTTAACACGTTTGATGGAGAGATCCTCTTGGAACCTTCAGATCACAAAATACAATCATGATAATATTGCTTAGTGCATGTAATCTGCAACTGCATGTAATATGCAAGGCTGACACGTGAAACCTGGGTAAAGCTGCTTCTGATGGGCAGAAATTAAAAATATAGGGCTAGATGTAGGTAAATAATATTTACTGACTCTTAAATACCGAATTTTACCGATTCGGTATTTAAGAGTCGGTAAATATGAAGGGGGAAGATGTAGGACAATCCAGATGTTTTTTTTCCGAATCGGTAAAATTTGGTATTTACCGATTCGGTAAATACCGACCGGTAATGCCCATTCATTCCTATGGGCTTTGAAGCCCATAGGAATGAATGGGCATTACCGATTCGGTATTTACCGAATCGGTAAATACCGAATTTCACAAGGGTGCAGGGGGTGTCACTTTGACACCCTCTGGCCCCCCCAAAACAGGCTCGGGTGCCATGTGGCAGGCATACATGCCCCAAGGGCAGGTCTGCCTGTCACATGGCAGAGGTGTGCATGCACACATGTGCATGCACACCGGAATCGGTATTTTACCATCAAATTGGATTTGATGGTAAAATACCGATTCGGTAAGGCTTGTGGGACTCAGAAGAGTCCCACCTACATCTCAAATTTACCGAATCGTTAAAAATACCAAATCGGTAATTTACAGAATCGGTAAATTTACCGATCGGTAAATTTACCGATTCTGTAAGAATATGCCCCCTACATCTCAAAATCCATTTACCGGTCGGTAACGGCCGAAATCGGCCGTTACCGACCGGTAAAAGCCTACCTGCATCTGGCCCATAAAGCGCTAAAAATAATGCAATTGAAACTTGTGCTGCCCGGGGAGGACTACTCCCCTTGCAGAAAATTAAATTTTGCCTTGTTATATGTGCCTACGTGTTCCCCATCCTATGTTATATGTGCATGATCGATATGCATGTATCCCCCTATGATCGATTAAAGACGCAATTATAAGTTGTGTCCAACGTTAATATGCCAGTTATCTAGTCCCTGTGAAATCAACGAGTATTAGGCCTATGTTGCCCACGTTTTACATTGTGCACGTTAATTCAGCAAAATGTCCCCGTTTCTAGGCCTCATGAGGGCCCGGACGCTAGATTCAAGCTCCAGTCTCCTGAACCCACTCCGAGGAGCGATACAGCCCCCACCTGCATCCCTGACCCTTCACTTACTTCCTGCCGCGCAGCGCGGTGCCCGGCCTGGCTCTGCCTGCCTGTCTGCCAAGAATATGTTATGCCTCCAGTTATCAGTTCAGCTCTTCGTCTTCACATTCCTAAGCTAATGAACCGCATAAACAGCTCCAGCTATAGTCTAGTCTTTCTGTCTCCATGCAAGAGAATTACTGAATTAATATCCATAGAAGATTCATAGCACACGCAATACATGTAGAATATATGCATGCACCAGCCTTAGTGTCAAGTAGCCTTTGCCCTGATAACTTTTAGATTCTATCAACATGTACTCCAAACACCAGATACCAGATATGCTATAGGTACATGTCGTCCTGACACCGCAGACTTTCGTCTCCTCTTCTAGTGCAGAAGTCAGAGCCCCCAGTCCTCCCCGGTAATACGTCATTGTCCGTTTGCGCGCACCACTAGGTTAAAGGTTCCAGCTGCTCAGGTAGCCCCCTCCATGTATCCACCCATTTCATGACACTTCTGTGACGTTCTCATCACATGTCTACGTGCACGCCCTGTGCACGCCTTCTTTTCACGCCCATGTGTTCTTATCTTACGCTTGTCACTCGTTACGCCTACTGTATGTAATGTAATTGTGATGTTTTACTATATATACCTTGTACTGTTAATGAGACGTTGCAGCTGCCTTCTGTGTCATTCTATTTCAGGCTGTCCCGATCCTGTCCCTTCCCTTATGCCTGATTAAAGCCTGTTAGACTCAGATTCCTCGGATCCTGCCTTCTTATTTATTGAGCTATCTGTTATTATTAATGTATTCAAAAATAGTACCGGTAATTAATTATTTATTTACCACATAAATGGCGACCGAACAGGGACCAGCCCCTTCCCCACGCGCCGGCGATGTAACGCAGGCCCCCTGACCCTTCTACAGCCGTGACGGAACCCTACGTGCACGTGCAGATATTTCTGCTTCAAGTCTCCCTCAGGCCCACGGAGGAGACGGAAACTGCGGTCCGGCATCCAGACGAGGCGGTGTGGAATGCGGTTCGTCCCGACCAGAGCCCAAGCCGAGAGAGCAAGGTCCGAGGTATCCGGAGGCCCACCTGTTTCTGAAGTCCGAAGTTCGTAGTAACCAGACGTCGTAGCAGTCCAGTCCAGTCCGAGGCCTTCAGTTTCTGCTTCCCGGTGAGTACCGTTGCGGGGGAAGTATCTAGACAGGTTCATTAGTTTGTTCCTGGTCCGATGGGTTTGGGTACACAGATCCAGTCCGAAGTATTCACCTAGGTGGATACGGTATGACGTGTCTCTTCACGAGACCGGTATGTTCTGTACTGTTTTAGCAGTGCATCCAGTAATTCTAGTAAGTCTGTTCTCGAGAAACTCAAGTGATTATGTTTTCAGTGTATCAGGGAGTATTCTGTTCGAACTGTTATTAATGTATATTTATGTCGTGGTATGAGTGATTTGTTTGCCATTTCATTACTGTGATTATTGTGTATTGTGTTCGCAAGTAAAACTCCGACATGCCTCTGTTTTCGAAATTACGTCAGATAAAAACTAGAAAAGGGTTACTCGAAGAAGCAGTTCCTGTCCCTCCTAGGGACAGTCCTGGTCATTTTATGTATCACAAGCATGGCTTAGATGTCATATTATATCTAGACTTATGGGCGGAGTACACGAAAGATCTTGAAGAGAAATATAGATGGCCTGTATCAGGTACATGGGATGCCGAGAGCATCATGCGAGTAGAAGAAGCATTATGGAAAAAGAAAGCCAGACAGTCCCAGAAAGACGCCATCGAGTTATGGCGCAAAGAATCTCACAGAAGAACCGAAAAAGAATTCAGAAAAGCAGAATTAAGTAGGGAATCCTCAGAAAAAGCCCAAGAAAGGGAACTTCTAGAAGAAGGTGAACGAGTTAGAACGGAACAGTCAGACAGACAGAGAAATGCCCTTATTAAAGGTATGTATCCTCTTCTTGCCGAGGGCTTGCCGAAGGCAACCCCGGAGGCACCCTGTAATTTACCGCCACCATTGGTCCCGATTAAGCTACGTCATAAACCGACCGCAGCTGAAATTTTTCTTTCGTCCTACTTGGACGACACAGTCCCAGAATATGCAAATCCTATTCCGCCTGCTCACCCTCAGCACCCTGTCAATAATGTAATTCCTGTTCCTCCAGCCACTGGCCCCGGGGATCAAGTTACTGTGCCAGTACCCCCGGACCAGTCCACACCACGTGTTTTGCCAGTTACTTTACCAGCCCGTTCAGTATTAACTGACGATTCCAGTTCAGGAGGAGCGGGGGGAGGTGCTCCTATCACCCCGCCTCAAGTAAGACGACTGACGCCGCGAGAAGCAGCGTTACAGCGTACGCCAAAAGTGGCTACATACACAGACCTCAAGCGACTTCTTACTGACAGTATATATGATCCAGTTCCAGGCGAAGATCACATGGTATTATATTCAGTACGTTTAAGACGGGTTGCCAACTTTTTGGTCACCCTGCCCGACATGAAGGAACATCTAGACAGAATATATCGTTTTGTCCGTACAGGGGAGAATCCAGGAAGTATTCACGAAGCTATGGCACACAGAAAAGTCGAGATTCAACATATGATTTTACAGTTCTTGATTAACTGTTTAATAAGAGAGCAAGATTATCCTGATATAGACAAAGACGAGATGAAAGGTCTGATCAGGTGGAGTGACAATATAGCCGAGGGAAAACACAAGACACAAGGTAGTGTAGAAAGTATGTACAAGAAAATTCGTAAGGAAATTATAAGTATACACCAGAAGGAGGAAGCAAAAAGAGGAACCGAGAAAGAGAATGACTCTTCAAGTGAAGAGGTAGACAGCGAGAATCCCTCCAGAATAGCGTACGTAGGTAGAACTAGATTTTCTGACAGACATTCACGCCTAGATTACAAGAAAGCTTTTCCTCCTCCAGTACCAGAACAGTGTTCTCTTGAACAAGTATTCCAGGCCACCGATAAGATTCTGAAATCACGAACAGGTTATAGCGAGCTTAGTACAATGCATGAACAAGAACTAGCCCGATCAGCAGTCCGATGGACTAGTGATTCTACCACGTTTCCAGATGAAATAGTGGCCCAAACGTTTCTGAAACTGCCCCCAGCCGAGCAGCGTCTGGTGGGTACGTATATGATCCAGCACCTCATTACACTGTATGAGGATCAGCATTCTGATCCAGGTCCTTTACATGATATACTGAACGAGTTACTCCTAAACAGATGGAAAGGTCTAGGTACTGATTTAATTAGTGTCATATTAGAACAGCGCCATAAATACAGTACGTTCCTGACTCCACATTTTGTTCCTGTCCCACCCCCAGAAAGGAAATCATTCTACATAGACAGACAGAATCCGTTACGGGAAGTACATCCAGTTAAGGGAACGGGGGGTGAGCTAGAACGAGTATTTGTTTACACCCCTATCACGAAAATAGAACTTCTGGAAATGAAAAAGCTAATACCCTGTCACGATAAAGATCCAGCAGGGTTCCACCGTGAATTAAAGGACATGCTCCGTATGGGAGAATACACGTATCCTGATATCATTAAAATGTTAAAGGTCCTGTTGCCTGCGGGCATATATGAAAAACTTAAAGAAAAAGAATGGGAGGTGGGAGAGAAAAAGATAGATTGGACCGCATTAGAGACTGAAGATAACACACAAGTTCCAGGGACCGGTCTTGGGGAAAAAGCTAAAGCTTTGCCCGAATTGTTAATACAAGTCTTGCCAAGATTACTAGCCACGAAAAAGGAAGACTGGGATGCTATCTCAGCCTGTAAACAGAAACCAGATGAAGATACTAGTGATTTTTATTCTAGATTTGAAAAATGTTTCATTATAAATAGTGGTCTGAAAACAAGTAGTGAATCATATCCACATCTTTTTGTTACCAAACTAGTCGAGAATTCAAGTCCACAAGTTAAAAATCGAGTACTGAAAGTCGAGAGTACTTGGCAAGCTAATACTCCGTCACAAATGCTTCAGATGCTCCAGTATCACCAGAACAGAATCAGGGAAGAGCAGGAACATGAAAGGAGACGTATGAAAGACACGAAAATGAAAGTACTAGTTGCACAGTCTGTTCCACAAGACAGTCAGAAGAGGGGTCCGAGTCAAACCAGTCATTCTGCAGCTCCCGTTAAAGGGACATGCAATTACTGTAAACAGCCAGGTCATTATATAAACGAATGTGCAGTTCTGAAACATAACATAGCTACTGGTAAAACGAAAGAGAGACCACGTCCGCCTAGACAAGAACAAGTTTCACAGACTTCCCAGCCACCGCAGAACGCACAACAGACAGTTACAGTACCGCAGCCTATAGCTGCAACACAACACGTTACACAGCAGATGTATCAGTATGCACAGTCAGATTATCCAGAATATCAGCAGTATTCATGAAACAGCCTAGAGAGGGAGGTTGGCTTGCCTCTCATCGAGATTCCTGTAGATTAAGAGGGTCCCTATGTACACAGTCAAGTATTAGGGAAAGACAGAAAGTTTCTGATTGATACAGGGGCAAGTAGGACTACCATCAGTCATGACGAGGTTCCAGGGGCTCCACTCTCAGGCTCTAGAAATGTTTCCCTTGGATTTTCAGGAAAGCCTATTGTTAATGAAATATCGAAACCAGTTACTCTAGAAGTTGGTCCATTATCCCGAACTACAGACTTGTTACTAACGAAATCATGTCCAGAAAACTTACAAGGCATTAAGACCCTGAAAGAATTAGGAGCAGTTATATGCTGTTCCCCAGAAGGAATACGACTGTTCTTACGCGATTTTAAAGGTCATTATGTATTCCGTGATTTTGATCCACGATTATTGAATGTACCACAGCATTTATGGGCGCAAGGTCCAACTGATGTAGGTTGTATGCACATCACACCCCATCGTGTCACTCTGAAGAAAGGTGTTGTATTACCACGAATCCGACAGTACAAATTGCCACCTGAGGCTGTAGCAGCCTTATCGAAAATTATTGACGAGCTCATTGCTCAAGGAGTAGTTGTAGAAACTGACTCCAATGTATGTAATTCTCCTATCATTCCGATTCTAAAATGTACTGATCCAAATGCACCTCCAGTTTATCGATTAGTGATTGACCTTCGAGAACTTAATAAATGTATCATACCCCAGTACCCAGTGGTTCCAGATATTTCTTCCTTATTGACTGCCATTGATTCCGAAGCCACGTACTTTACTGTTATTGATCTCAAGAACGCATTCTTTAGTGTCCCCATTCATCCAGACAGCCAGTTTCTTTTCGGATTCTGTTTAAATGGAAGAAGCTATAAATTTACACGAGCTCCTCAAGGTTTCACAGAAAGCCCTAGCATTTACAGTCAAGCACTTAAAAGACAACTAGACAATATTCACATGCCAACTGACACTGCTCTGCTCCAGTATGTCGATGATCTATTGATCACAGCCCGTTCTGAACGTGACTGCGAACGTGCGTCACTTACAGTCTTGTATTTCCTGGCCGAGATGGGGCACAAGGTGTCCCCTTCGAAATTGCAATTCTGTGTCCAGCAAGTGGTCTACCTTGGACACTTACTGTCCAAGTGGGGTAGGCAGTTGACACCAGACCGTATCCAGTTAATAGCACATCTTCCACAGCCCAAGACTCAGAAGGAGGTACGAGCTTTTATCGGCCTCACTTCTTACTGCAGACAATGGATTCCTCAGTACGCATATCTAGCCAAACCACTGACACAGTTAACGACACAGGAGGCAGCCACATCGACTGTCCTCCCTTGGACCCAAGAACATACACTTGTTTTCAATGAGTTAAAGAAAGCTTTATGCCAAGCACCTGTTCTAGCAACACCGAACTACAGTAAACCTTTTACACTTTTTGTCACCGAACGTGATGGTACTGCATTATCCGTTCTCACACAAGATCAAGCAGGACAATACAAGCCCTGTGCTTATTTCTCAAGCACATTAGATCCGGTGGCCCAGGCTCTGCCTGCGTGCCTCAAGTCAGTTGCAGCCACAGCTCTAGCTATCAGACAAAGTGATTCCATAGTGTTAGGACACTCCCTGACAGTACAAGTTCCACACTCCGTGGAAGTTCTTTTAAACCGAACACAGACTCAGCACTTGACAATTGCACCTTTAACAGGATATGAACTGACACTGTTTCAGCCACACATAGAAATCAGACGCTGCAACATTCTAAATCCCGCTACACTATTACCCTCAGTTACTTCAAATCCTGCCACACATGACTGTGTGGAAGTTGTTAACACCATGACAAAGCCAAGACAAGACTTGACAGACATTGCATTACCTGATCCCGACCTGACACTTTACGTGGATGGTTCATGTATGAGAACAAGTACAGGAGAACTAGTAGCCGCGTATGCAGTGACTACTGACACTGAAGTTATAGAAACACATCGTATTGACACCCTGTCTGCTCAAGCAGCAGAGCTTATAGCTCTGACCCAAGCCTGCATACGAGCCAAGAACCTGAAAGTAAACATATACACAGATTAACGTTATGCATTCGGAGTCGTACACGACTTCGGAGTACTCTGGCAAGAGAGAGGTTTCATGACTTCTCATGGAACCAAGATTCAGCATGGCCCCCTCATTCAAGCTCTGTTAGATGCAATACATTTACCGACAGCTATCGCTATCATGAAGTGCAAGGCACATACGAAAATCACTGACATCATTTCCCAGGGTAACGATCTAGCAGATCGAACAGCCAAACTTACCGCTCAGACTCCAGACATTCCAGTTAACACGATACAGACAGACGTTCCAGACCAGACTACTTGTATGACAGTTAAGGACCCTACACAAGACGTACTAGACATACAGTCACATGCTACTCCCGATGAAATCAAGAAATGGTCTGAACAAGGAGGGGTCCAGACAGATCAAGGATGGTTGACGAAGGGAAAAGCCACATGGTTTCTCCCCGACTCTATGGTTCAAGTCATTATTAACACCGCACATAGTCCAGCACACTTAGGAGAAAAAGCCATGCTAGACAGTATTCAGAACCTCTGGTTCAACAAGCATTTACGAGCAGCAGCCAAGCAGAAAGTGCGTACCTGCATGATCTGTTGTCAGTTCAATCCAGGTAAAGGTGTCCCGGTGGAACAAGGTGGATTCCATCCTCCTGACCACCCTTTTGAAGTCCTCCAGATGGATTATATTCAGATGGAGCGATGTCGAGGTTTCAAGTATGTCCTCGTAGTTGTATGCGCTTTGTCCAGGTGGACAGAAGCATATCCAGTCCCAGATTACACTGCTGCGACCACTGCCAGGCAGTTGGTTCATGAGTTCTTTCCCCGCTATGGATTACCGAGGGTCGTGTATTCAGATAACGGCCAGCCATTCTCATCCGAACTCATGAAACAGGTATCCCTTCTGTTAGGGTACCAGTGGAAATTCCACTGTGTACGACATCCCGAAGCAGCCGGTCTTGTAGAGAGACATAATCAGACTCTGAAAATCCGCATTGCCAAAGTATGCGCAGAGAAAGGCGTAGATTGGATAGTAGCACTGCCAGTCGCCCTTTTCTATATGAGAATGGTCGCTCATTCCCGTTCCGGTCTGTCTCCTTATGAGGTAGTGTTCGGTTGTCCCCCAAACATGTGGGGTACACCTAGACCACGTACAATTACAGATGTTGACAGTAATATGCTGACAGATTACCTGGCTTCCTTGACGTCTGCACTACTCTCTTGTCGTTCACAGGTTGCCGCCGCTTTTCCAGACAACACCGAAGTGAAACCGCATGAGGTCATACCAGGCGACCTGGTCCTCATAAGGAACTTTGATCGTTCAAGTCCGCTGGATCCCCGTTGGAAGGAACCAAGACTTGTCCTACTAACAACAAGGACGGCCATCAAAGTCGAAGGCCGGAAGGGGTGGTTGCACTGCAGTCAAGTAAAGCGATTTCATGGACTTCGGCCAAAAACTTTTTTCAAAGACTGCCCCGTTCTCAAGGACTGCCCAGACACTGAATCTAAACTTCCCCTGTTAGAGAAAACTCCGCAGCAGGAGTATAAAGAAAAATTAAGGTCTAGTAAGTCAGCCAGTTTAATTGTCTAAGTCCCTCTCGGGTGAAACGGTTAGACAGGTTCCTGACATGTATGAGATAGACCCACACAGTGAGAGAGTTAGTCGAAACTCTAAGAGAATACGTTATCAAAAGAATCTCCGAAGTCGATGTATTATTACTCTAGTACTTTTATTGTTTCTGAGTCTTATGGTTACCTGCCTAAGTTATGCCTTACATTCATGTTTTCCTATTAATTCACATGTATATATGTTTTCTAATGTTACAGTAGAGCACACTTTTAGTGACCTGCCTCCTCACGAGTTATCCTATCGTCTTGCCATGCGCAATAATACTTTTATCCGTATGTTACACTATTCACACCAGACCAGCAATGCCACTAATTGTTGGGTGTGTGGTCGACTCCCCCCTTTCCAGACACCGAAGGGAGTTCTGCCACTCTTTCCTTATCCATTTTCACACAATGGTTTGTGTGGAGCATGGTCCACGTTAACGTCATCCTCAAATGATATGTCCCTTCTGAATAGAACATGTTTCCCAGACAAGGAGGGTCTTTCCCATAGAACAGGGTTAGATCTAGAAAATGAAGTATATGATCTAGGTAATTATTCCTCGAATTTCATGGTTTTGAATGTTCAGTCCGAGACTACTCCAGATTTGCCTGCTATTACAGTTCTACCAGTGAAAGGCGAATTATGTGTCAGAAAGAATGGTACAATACATGTGGGACATAGTGATTGTACTACTATGGTCGAGTATAGTGACAGTGGGAAATCTATTTTCAAAGCCTCACGTCATTCTTATTTTGTGTGTGGTCAGACCGCATATGTTCGTCTGCCCCTCGATTGGGATGGAACATGTTACATTGCCTTCCTACTGCCACCAGTTTTCCTAGCCCCATCCGATTATCACAGAAACACACACCTAGTAAACGTCAGACATAGAAGGGAGATCGAGTCCCCAATTGTCGATCAGACTGAAACTACCTTAGAACAGTATCAAGATTTCAATAAAGGTTTCTTCTTCTTCATAGGTCCTGTCCAGAATAGTAAGCTAATACGTAGGCTAACCAGAACCCTTGAAGCAGTAGTGAATGAGACTACTTCCGCTCTTGGTAACTTAACTGAAGAACAATCTGCTATGAGATTTGTCGTGCTCCAAAATCGTCTCGTCCTTGACGTCATACTGGCCGATAGGGGAGGAGCTTGTAGAGTCATCGGATCTAGTTGCTGCATTTTCATTCCTAATAACGCACCGTCTGTTTATTCAGCTATAACCAGACTTCATAAAATTGCCCATCAGTTACACCAGAATCCAGGCACCTGGACATGGTCCGGTTGGCTCTGGAGTATAATATCTGCCTGGGGATGGAAAGTATTGTCATTCCTAGGTATAGCAGTAATGATCATATTCAGTTGCTGTCTCTGTTTACAATGTGGCCCTGCGATTTGCGGCTTGTGTGCTACCTCTTGTATTCCTAGTCCTAGTCCTAAGTCCCGTTCCAAGACAATTCAAGACGAGCAAATGATGCTATATGAAATGATAGATGGTATCATGAATATTGATGTTTCCTGATGGAAACGTAGGGCACAAGGAGGGAATGAGGAAAATTGAATTTTGCCTTGTTATATGTGCCTACGTGTTCCCCATCCTATGTTATATGTGCATGATCGATATGCATGTATCCCCCTATGATCGATTAAAGACGCAATTATAAGTTGTGTCCAACGTTAATATGCCAGTTATCTAGTCCCTGTGAAAGCAACGAGTATTAGGCCTATGTTGCCCACGTTTTACATTGTGCACGTTAATTCAGCAAAATGTCCCCGTTTCTAGGCCTCATGAGGGCCCGGACGCTAGATTCAAGCTCCAGTCTCCTGAACCCACTCCGAGGAGCGATACAGCCCCCACCTGCATCCCTGACCCTTCACTTACTTCCTGCCGCGCAGCGCGGTGCCCGGCCTGGCTCTGCCTGCCTGTCTGCCAAGAATATGTTATGCCTCCAGTTATCAGTTCAGCTCTTCGTCTTCACATTCCTAAGCTAATGAACCGCATAAACAGCTCCAGCTATAGTCTAGTCTTTCTGTCTCCATGCAAGAGAATTACTGAATTAATATCCATAGAAGATTCATAGCACACGCAATACATGTAGAATATATGCATGCACCAGCCTTAGTGTCAAGTAGCCTTTGCCCTGATAACTTTTAGATTCTATCAACATGTACTCCAAACACCAGATACCAGATATGCTATAGGTACATGTCGTCCTGACACCGCAGACTTTCGTCTCCTCTTCTAGTGCAGAAGTCAGAGCCCCCAGTCCTCCCCGGTAATACGTCATTGTCCGTTTGCGCGCACCACTAGGTTAAAGGTTCCAGCTGCTCAGGTAGCCCCCTCCATGTATCCACCCATTTCATGACACTTCTGTGACGTTCTCATCACATGTCTATGTGCACGCCCTGTGCACGCCTTCTTTTCACGCCCATGTGTTCTTATCTTACGCTTGTCACTCGTTACGCCTACTGTATGTAATGTAATTGTGATGTTTTACTATATATACCTTGTACTGTTAATGAGACGTTGCAGCTGCCTTCTGTGTCATTCTATTTCAGGCTGTCCCGATCCTGTCCCTTCCCTTATGCCTGAATAAAGTCTGTTAGACTCAGATTCCTCGGATCCTGCCTTCTTATTTATTGAGCTATCTGTTATTATTAATGTATTCAAAAATAGTACCGGTAATTAATTATTTACTTACCACACCCTTTGCCACTGTATAAATTTAGAAAAGCAAATGCACTATAAAATCATATTTTATCTCTTGCTAATTTGTGAAGTGACACGTTCAGCTCAGCATATTCACTTCTGTATCTTTGTCCCACCTGATGGTGTGTGCTGAGTCAGATTGCAAGGTGTTAACATCTCTTTGTGCTCTAACACCTGTTCCAGAACACAACTTAAAAAAAAAGGAATGACTGATTGCCCGTGAAGTGAAGCTTTTTGACATGTACCATGCCCTTGCCACTCTTCCATGCCCCTCTAGTGCTGCATGCATCCTAGTGTTAAACCAGTGCATTAGGACACTTTTCGAAATATTAGATGGGTCCATGCCAAAATCCGGTTCCGAGTCGAGAGTAGGTGCTGGCCTGGGGCCAGCTCGTTCCCTGCTCCATCCAGGCACTCACCCTGAGGCCATGTATGCACTGCCCCAAGCTTTCCTTTACAAGAAAAGGTGGGCGAGCCACCGAGTCTGAGTCTTGGCACAGCTCGAAATTCTGTTGGAACCTCAAGCCCATAACGAACCAAGCTTTCATGTGGATTCTGCCTGCCTCCTTCTACCCAGGTTGTGGCATTACACTCAGTGCTGCCGGCTTTCAAACGGGGGAACCAGGTTCCAGCCAAGGTGTTATCTCTGGGCAAATCGCGTAATCTCCACATGCCCATAAGCAATGACTGTGATCTTGTGTAAAGTAACTGGTGCTCATCTAAAGTGCTCCAATTTGGTGTTTGAGTCGAGTTCACGCTCTATAAAGACTGCAAAAAAAAATGCCCAAAGGTAAAAACAAAGCCTTAACATTAGGAAAGACAAAAAGATTCCTATCTCCTGGCTGCTTTGTACACAGTGAAACGGGAAAACCTGCATAAATCGTGGCTTCCTCAAATTTTATTGAGTGATCTTGAGCAAACATTTTATGTCACCAAAACTCTTTTTTCTTCATTACTTTGAATTCTCAGTGCAGTGATATAATGTGATATTAATGTCGAAGCTTCGCATGTTAAAGAAATATATATATTTTTTTATGCAACTTTATCCTATTTTACGCGTTGTTTGTTGTGATATTTGCATAGGAAACATTTTCAGGGTTTTGCTCCTGCACCGGCTCTAAAATCAGAGCTATTCCTTGGCTCCTCTCCGGCTCGGCTCTCCCTGTATTTTGTTGTCTTTTTTCAGCTCACACCTCTATTTAAAACTTATCGGAATCTGGGGGCATATTAACAAGGCAGGGTATTTGAAATTATCGCCGTTTTTGCGGCCGTTTTCGGCCGAAAAGCTGCGATAATTTCTTCGCCCTATCAGCAAAGACATGCTATCGCGTGTTTCGCTGATTTTGCGCCCTTGTCAATAACGCCCAGCTTTGCATCTCTAATGAGATGCAAAGTGGGCGTTCCAGGGCAAAATAATAGGAGAAATGTCGCTAAGCGACATTTCTCCTATTAACAAGCTGCTCGCTAATAAGCAGAGTGTTAGGAAAAGTAGCGCTAACCACAGTTAACGCTACTTTCCTAACGCCTGCTTGTGACCTGTTCTTAGCCATGTAATCCAATGGGAGGTGGATTACATGGCTAAAATTGTCCTGCCCTATCAGCAAGGTTATCGCCATTTTCAATGGAATATCGCTGGAAAACCAGCGATATTCCTATGAAAACGGCGATAATCCCCACTATCGCTGGGATTTTTATCTCCATGGCGTTAAGCGTTGTTAATACAACACCACCATGGAGATTATCACCAGTGATAGCGGGCGATAGTTTTCCTCACGCTAGCAGCGGTCAGCGATAATTATCGCTGCCGCTTGCTAATATGCCCCAAGGTGCTTTAGTTAGCCTGGCTCAAATTCAATTGAAAAAAAAAAAGACCACCACATCAGTTTCATTAATGAAAGGTCAGGCCTGTAAGCAGGATGTCCTGGCATCAGCTCGACATTCAGTCATATGCTCACCCTACCTAGAGGCCCAGGTGCCCTGCCACTGGAGCTAATGGACTAGCCTAGCACGAAAGAACACGGCGAGGCCTGATGGACATCTGACCTTCACTGAACAAGCCCACCGCACGTGGCACTCAGCGCACGTGCGCCTCCTCCCATCCCCGCAAATGTCACGCCATCATTCACTTAGCTGGGCGCACGTCTCTCGCTTTGTTCTTAAATGCAGGCACGCGCAAAAGGAATAATTAATGGACGCCTGCTGAATTTTTCATACACATTTGTTATGAGGTTTATTCCAGCTCAGCTGCTCCCATTGACATGCCAGCCAGGCCTGGTGCTTCCAGCCTCCGGGGCGGTTCCTGTCTCATCACATATTTCGACAGGAAGTGCAGCTGGCAACAACGTACCCGCTTTTAGCGACAACAAACCGGAAGCAAGATAGTTCCTCACAAACAGTGAGATTATGAAAAGGCCACATAGTTGCAGGGTAGGGTACCCCAACACTGGGGTTGGAAAATATTAAAGGCACAGCGTCAAATATGATTTTATGGTGGAAATACATTTGCACAAAAAGCGGTTTGCAATTTTAAACCCAGTGTACTCATTCCAAATAACTCCATAATACTTGCAAATGTAACATCATAAGATTAAGGGAAACAAATATATAGTACATCATTTCACTGAAAAAACAAAGGTTAACAGAACGTTATAGTTAGGTGAAAATATCAGTTAAAACACGCCATTTAAATTAACAAAACCATTGAAATTTACTATAGTTACCTCAAGTAACAAAACTTGTGCCCTAAAGTAACTTTAACTATCTCTTGCCATCAATAATGTAATTTCAGATGTTCCACTGGTGTTAACAATGATGCCATAGAATATGTCATGATTGATATAAGATGGGAGATAATTAGCTGTGCATGTTATGTTATGTTAATATTTTCTTATAGAGCACACGTTCACCGGGAGGTTTCATGGCGCTGACTCTAACGGATGTATGACGTTACAACGCATGCTTTTACCACGCATGCTGTTACAACGCGGTTTTTACAACGCAAACCTTTACAACGCATAGCGCTTTGGGGTGCTGGATAGTGAATAGTTTAATTTACTATTCCAACTCCAGTCCCCGTGGACACTAGGGAAGGTGTTGGATAGTAAATTAAATCTATTCCCTATCCTAGAGCGCCCCCAGCGCAATGCGTTGTAATGGTTTTCGTTGTAAAAGCACTGCGTTGTAAAAGTTTTGTTGTAAAGGATGTTTCCCGACTCTAACAAATGCCGGATCCAGGCAAGGACTACACGTGTGCCTGTGTGAATAACGGATGTATGACATTACAACGCATGCTTTTACATCGCATGCCTTTACAACGCAAGTATTACAACGCAGTCCATTACAACGCATAGTGCTTTGGGGTGCTGGATAGTGAATAGTTTAATTTACTATTCCAACTCCAGTCCCCGTGGACACTAGGGAAGGTTATTGGATAGTAAATTAACCTATTCCCTATCCTAGAGCGCCCCCCAGAGCAATGCGTTGTAATAGTTTGCGTTGTAATGGTTGTGTTGTAAAGGCTCTGCGATGTACAAGTTGCGTTGTAAAGGTTGTTTACCGTGAATAACCATATCTTGAGCATCTTTCTGAAGCTCAAGAGGTTATTGCAGGAGCGATTCTCTAATGGGAGGGAATTCCATAGTCTGGGGGCCAGAGTTGCGAACCTGCGTCCGCCCTGGCGATGTAGCATAAAGGATGGAGTGGCCAGGAGTTGAAGATTAGCGGAGCGGAGGTTGCTGGCAGGGATATACCTAGGTATAAGGGATGTGATAAATTTAGGGCTGCGGCCGTGAAAGGATTTAAAGATGATACAGGCTGTCTTGAATGCAGTGTGTTGAGGGATGGGGAGCCAGTGAAGTAGCCACCTAGGTTGCTGATGGATTAGCCTGGCCGCCTGGTTCTGAACGAATTGGAGGGGTTTGCAGAGGCCGAGTGGAAGGCCCAGGTATATAGCGTTGGCATAATCCAGATGTAACAGTACCAAGGCTATCACAACCTGGATCAAGGCTGAGTGGGTGAACATGCGGCTGATTTTCCTGATCTTACGAAGTTGGAAGAAACAGGAGGACACCACCGTGCCAACTTGGGTCTTTAAGGATAGGTTGTCGTTGATGGTCACCCTTAGGCTTTTTACTGAACTTAATGGAATGGCTTTTTACTGAGCTTAATGGATTGGGGGTTGGGCCAAGGTCAGTGGGCCAATAGTGTGTGCCCCAGAGGGATTGGCTGTGCCCGTTCAGAACCAGCTCAGTCTTACCGGGGTTAAGCTTCAGGTGATTATGTTCCATCCACTGGCGGATGTGAAGCATGGTACCCTGAAATCCTGAATTGATTTAGGGGAGTTGTCAATAGTAAAAATCAGCTGGAGATTATCAGCGTAATTGAATGTGATTATTTTCCGTTTCATTAAGGACTGAATCAGGGGTATCAAATATAAATTAAACAACAAGGGAGAGAGTGAAGATCCCTGAGGAACCCCACAAGTCATGGGAAGCTTAGGAGCAGTAAAAGGGGCTAGGCGTACGGCCTGAGAGCGGTCGCTAAGGAAGGATCGTATCCAGCTGTAAGCCGCACCGCGGATGCCGGGCAGTTTGACACGGTCCATTAAGATGGTATGGTGGACCACGTCAAACGCGGCCGAGAGGTCCAGAAGGACGAGGGCCTGGGGGATTCCCCTGTCAGCATTACCTATTAAAGCATCCAGCACTGCGAGAATTACTGTCTCGGTGGAATGGGCAGAGCGAAATCCTGCTTGGTGAGGGTCTAAGTAGTCAGACTGCTCAATAAAGTTAGACAGGCATGTTGTTACATGAGCTTTAAGGAGCTTCAAGGACCTTGGCCAGATAGGGAAGCAGAGAAATAGGCCTGTAATTGGAGAGGTTCTGAGGGTCTGCACCTGATTTCTTCAAGAGGGTGACTACAATAGCATCCTTAAACGCTTTGGGGACCCTGCCTTGGGATAAGGATTCATTCAGGAAGGCCAAAATGGGACGGGAAAAGACAGAGAATGCGTCCTTTAAAATATGAGGAGGACAGTTGTCCCTTGGCGGTCCAGATTTCACCCTGGACAGTAGAGCTTGAAGAGACTGAGCATTAATGAGGGGAAAGTGGTCAAGGGTATAGGGGTTAGGTAATAAGCAGATTGATCCTCTTTAAGGCAGGTGATGGGAATACTGGTTTTAATATTAGCAATTTTTTCTAGAAAGTATGAATTCAGGGAATCAGACAGAGCTTGGGTGGCCACAGGCTTGGGGAGAATTCTCTTGGCATTGGATAGCTCATTTATGTCTTTGGATTTATTATTTGACTTTGTGATTTTTTCCAAAAAGTATGAGGCTTTAGCTGAGATGATAACTCTCTTATATTCTTTGCGGGCCATCAGGTAGTGGCATTTACCTTCCGGAGTATACAAGAGTCTCTATTTCCTCTCTTTTTGACGGAGGTCTAATTTTTGAGCTTTGAGCTCAGGGGAAAACCATCTCTGAGCATCAGAGCGGCGGACAGTTTTAAGTTTCTTGAATGGGACATGCTTATTGCTGGCTGCGAGTAGCCAGGCTGAGATGTTAGCTTCGGCGAGGTCAACATCCGAGACCGCTGCAGGAATGGAGCTAGTTAGACTATCCAGAAAGTCTTGTTTATTGAGAGTGCTCCATTTTCTGATCAAGCCTCCCTTGATCGATGGGGGCTTAGTACAAGTGGAGATTGATATGGACAATTTTATACGGTGGTGATCGGACCAGATGCACGGGGAGATTGTGGGTGTTGAGACCATGAGGTTAGTAGTCCACACCTGGTCCTGGATATGTCATTTAATATGCGTGGCTGAGGAAATGTGGTGGGTGAAATTTAGGTTGGAAAACAGTTCCGTCAGTTCAGTGGCATGGGGTTCACCGGATACGTCGTTGCACCAGTAATTAAGGTCCCCTAGCACCAGTATTTTTGCATAGTCCGTGACCAAGTTAGCAAGTTGCTCACATAGTGAGAGAGGGAATAATGGCATATGCTGAGGGGGTCTATATATCAGGACACAAATAGGTGGTCCGGCACTGGAGTCCAGTTTGATAACCATGTTATCAGCAGCGGGGAGATTTAAAGGAGACATAGAGGTAAATGTGTGATCTTTATGAATAATGGCAGCTACTCCGCCTCCCATTTCCCCTGGGTCCGGTTGGCCTGTAAGATGTAATAGTTTTGAGGAAGCGCGGCCAGAATGTCAGGGGTGGAATCAAGATTTAACCAAGTCTCGGTGATAAAAAGATGTCAGGCGCCTCCGATGATAGGAGTAAGAAGATGTCTAGCTGGTGTTTGACGAGAGAGCAGGTGTTGAGGTAGAGTATCCGTAATGTGTTTTTTTTGGCCTGAGAAGGAATCAGAGTCTGACCCTGATAGAGAATGGTACGCTGGGGTCCATGGGATGTACTCTGACTTTGAGCGATACCAGTGTGCTTCAGGTGGGCATAGATGGCGGGACAAAGAGTGTAGTTGGACTGATATAGACTTCTTAGTTCCTGCGAGGAGTATGTGGTGATTAGGGCAGGGGGTGTTTGCATGGCAAGGGTGCCATTATAGTTACTTTAGGGCATAAGTTACTGTTATTTGAGATAACTATAACTGGTGAATTTCAGTGGTTTTGTTTGTTTAAAATGTTATGTATTTAACTGACATTTTCACCAAACTATAACGTCTCTTTAATCTATGCTTTTTTCTGTGAATTTTAAATCTTTTTTTCCAGGTATAGTAATATATTATTGCAATTCCTATCTATACCGTCACTTTAACCTTGTTTTTTTTCAGTAAATGTCAACTTTTTTAAATGTAAAGTAAGTTGTCCATCGCCATCTGTGGCATGCTGTCAGGCCCAGCGTCCAAACTCCTGCGGGCAGTCACTCAGAGCGGAGTGGGGTTGGACACATGCAGCTGACTATATGATGCAACAATATATAGGGTTTCAAACAGTGGCGGCTCGCTGAGGGCGTGCTGCGGGGTTGTGGGTCAGGGTGGGGGGGTAGTAAACTTGGACATATGACGGAACGGAGGAAAGTACTTTCCTCCGTTCCCTTGTATGTCCGAGTTTACTACCCCCCACCCTGCTTCTTCCTTGCCCTGCCCCACAGCCCCGCAGCACACCGTATGCGAGTCCACCACTGGTTTCAAGATGACCCAGCATATAGAATGGACCGCCACACCATGGCAATGGGAAGGTACCTCAAAGCAATCTATGGAGGAAAGAAAACTAACTTGTTCCCCGGACTGACTCCTGGCCACGGTTTAGGTCTGGCAATTGGCACAAACAGCTTTGAGCTGGCGAGATAAAATTAAGCAGATGACCCCGCTATGGGACTCTGGGAAGCTGGGTTTACAAGCACAGCAAACACGCTTTGATAAATGGGATTTAATTGGCCTCTCAAAGGTCGGTGACCTGTGGGTGGGGGGTGAAGTACAGCCATTCACAGCCGTACAAACAGAATATTAGCTGGCACCATCAGAGGCCTTTCATTACCTCCAGGTCAGTCACGCATTGAGAGCAGTATTGTTGAAAGGAGAGGAACTTCCTCAATCCTTCCTGTGGGAGTACAGATTGCTGGATGAGTATATTGATAAGAAGGCGATCTTCCAAATATATTGTAAAATTATGAACAAGTCCCAAGAACTAATATCAGGTCTTCAGGTTAGTTGGGAGGGGATGTTGAGCGCCTGGAGGATGAAGATTGGCAAGAGGCTATGGCCTCACCCAGAGAGGTGGCCATACGCTTGCGCTTTAGGTTGATACAGCTGAAGATCTTACACAGAACCTACTTTGCTTGCCCCACACTTGTAAAGATGGGGAGATCTGACTCTCTGCTATGCCATAGAGTATGCAAACAGGAGGGAACATTTTTCCACATGATAAGGGGAGGCCTGGCACTTCAGGATAACTGGGAGGCAGTGCTGTCCTGTATGCGAGAGGTATACAACATAGATACGACTAAATCTCTAAAGTGGTGCCTCTTATGTACATATGGGATGAAATGGTTCTCACCAGCAAAGAACGCCTCTGGATGACATTGAGGTTCATGGTGGCCAAGTTCAATATAGCTAAGTTGTGGGGAGCCGCATCGGCCCCATGCTGAGTGAGTGGAGGGCAGATATGGACTGGTGCCTGCTTGCAGAGAGGGTTTTTTCGTGAGCAGAGGCAGTCCCAACAAATGGAGCAAAGTCTGGTGAAATGGAATGAGTACAGGACTGATTTGCATGCTGTGGCCCCTGGTGGGCAGGGGCAGTTTTCAGGAGAGGCCTGACGGGTGGAACAGAAATACTGGGATGAAGAGGGAAAGTATACATTTTGTAAAAGATTTCACAGTTGACACTATCTCCCCACTGTCAGTGAATGTCATCGTAATGCAATGTTTACCTTTTACAATAAAAAGAGTTATAAACAAACAAAATAAGAGTGTAATTTTAAGTAATTGCAACAACAACAAGGTGGTGAATGGAACACTTGAATTGATGTCAGGCACTGGCAATCGCTTAGTGCACCACCCCAATCCATTGTTTTTCACCCACCATGCCTCCTCATTTCAAACCCAGCCATATGCAATCAGCCTTGAACCTGCTACTCATGCCTACCGACTTTCTCAAAGGGTCAAAACACTAAAATATAAAAAGTGAGACTATTGGTTTGATTAAGGGGGCTGCACATCAACGTATATGCAGCAGACGTCTTGTCTTTGTCAGTCACCAATAACCATAATTAAATGCATATTTTATAAAATCACACATTGCAATATTTAAGAAATAGTGATTCTTGTAAAATATTTTCAATGAAGCTTTTTTTTAAAAAAAATACATTAACATGTCGTTCAGTCTTTAAAAAAAAAATGTCAGGCTACAAAGTACAGCTATAGAACCAACCACAATAGATTCCTGCACTCCAACTGAAGAGCATACAGCTCAGAGTGCTTTTGAAAAATATTGTAACCTGTCCTGGGGTCATGTATTAAACGATCATGGGGACTTCCTCTGTTTGTTTCCCAATTCTTCCAATGTAGCAGCACCTACTGACATAAAAAGGGCTGGTGGTGCCTCTGCCTCCTCTAGGGGCATCCCCAGCAGGAAAATATATAATTTTTAAATCCCTAAGGAGGACTCTCTTTGCCAGAGCAGTGAATAATAATTCAGCCGCTCCTTTATTTATTAATTTTTTTACAGTTGTTTTGAATTTTGTGGGTGCCTTTGTGCTCACTCATGGCACTCACACTATTTTGTAATGTTGGGAACCACAGGGGGAACCCAAGGCCCCACAGCCCCTGTCAGCTCCCCAGCCGGCACATAGTCGGTACCAGCAGGAGGATGCAGTGTTTTGTCTTGTGGGGTTGGTGTCACAGTGCCCACCCAGGGCACCCACAACTCAGTTTTTGTTGGGGGCTATTGGGGGAGTCCAAGAGCCACCCCGGCGCAAGCTATGGAGCTGGCCAATTACATTATTGGTGGATGCTCCAGTGCCTACCCGGCTGCACCCACAATGTGTCCCTCACTGGAGGCTGTCGGGGGAGCTCCGAGATCACAGTGGCCCCAGCCAGCTCTCTGGTCAGTAACATACGATGTGCTGACAGTAGGCGACTCCATTACTTTGATCCCTCCTGGTCAGGAGTAGTTTTTTATTCTGCTCCCGTCCGGGTGGGAACAAAGTTGTGTTCACTGCCCAGGAGTGAATGGGCAGGAATAGATTACTATCTCTTGCCCACACTTTCCTGGGCAGGGAAACAGTCTCACAAGGATGGAGTCCCTGGAAACAGTCTCACAAGGATGGAGTCCCTGACACAATGCTATTGAGCTCCGGGGATGTGGTCCCGATTTTGGAGGAGGATGCCCCATGCATCAAAAAATACACTGGCCCCAGGGGATGGGGTACTTGGGGTCTCTTTGAGGCTTGAGCAGAGGGACCAGAGGCCTCTTGAAAATTCATTTATTTGTCCCGGGGAATGGGGTCCCTGGGATGTCTACCAGGCTACATGCCTCCTTCCCCAGAAAAATTAGAATGTGCTGCCCCCTGGGATATGGCCCACCATGCAAGAGACCGATATATAATATATACAAGCTTCCGCTTCAACGGACCCCTCCCCATAAGTTGGCGTCAGCCCTCAACCAAATGTTGATTGATATATATATATACCCTTTTTTGCTATAAAAAAAAAATATATATATATATCAACGTTTGGTTGAGAGCTGACGCCAACTTATATCCGTTGAAGCGGAAGCAACCAAACTTTCACGATTAGTATGCAGCTCCTTCCTGTACCTCCTTTCGGTGAACCTGGACATCAGTTGACCACCAGACAGCTTTGAAGTAGCAGGTACATTTATTAACCTTTTCTCCTCACTCCTCGCATGACGCGTTTCGGGCAACAAGTGCCCTTGATCACATAGTGAGCCTGCAGTTCGTTGTTGTTTTTATATACAATTGTTTTTTAGGGGGGGTTTCCACTTAAGACCAGCACTAGACACGTTATATTTAAGCGGGACCCCAAATTGTGTGTCTTATGCTGTGAAGTCATGTGCTGTGGCCGCTTCACTATATCTATGGAGGTAGTGTCAGCATGTGTTCATACCTACTAGGATGAACTACTGGCTCGTACTGGTCTGAAAGTCCTGGGGTACGGAAAATATGTGAGGTATTGTGTAGAGTCTCATGGTGCTAAGCTGGGCTGCTGCTGGACTTGGGGATGAAAGCGTGAGCCCAGACTGTGTGTCATATGCTGTGAAGTTATGTGCTCTGGTCCCTGTGTCACATCTGTCCAAGTAGTGTCAGTATGTAGTTATAGCTACTTGGAGTAACTTTTGTTTCGTATATTGTAGCTTGTCTATGGTGTTTAGGGGGTATTATAGAGGGAGTGTGAAGTTAAATTTGTGCGTATCAAATCAATTCGGTATTTGTGAAGTGCTAAGTACTTACTCCTACGGGTTTGATCGCGCTGGGGGAGTAAACAGAATTGCTGATGGACTCGGTGTAAAGCTGTTGAACTACTAACCCCTACCGGTCTGAAAGTGCGTGGTACGGAAATTAAGTGAGGTATTGTGTAAAGTGTGATGCTGTTATTTTGACCTACTGCTAGAGTCGGGGATGAAACCGTGAGCCTAAACTGTGTGTGCTATGCTGTGAAGTCATGTGCTCTGGGCGCTGTGTCACACCTGTCCAACTTGTATATGGTGCTTAGGTGGTGTTGTAAAGGGAGTGCGAAGGTAAATCAATATGGTATTTGTAAAGCGCAAACTACTCACCCCTATGGGTGAGTAGAGCCGGGGATCAAAGCGTGAGGTCTGTGCTGGAAAGTGAGATGGTCTGGCTGCTGCGCCACAGCTGTGTGGAGAAAAAATGTTGGCGAGGGTCCGGGAGTTGCCGTTATTTGGTCCTAAAATAAGGGGCCTAAGTTGTAAGTTATAGGGTGGCTCTAAAAAGAGACTTTGTGTTCATTAGTTGGAGCTACATATAAGTGCGGATGCACAGCTTCAAGTTGTTCAGGAAAATTCGATTTCCCTGATCTGTGAAGTGTACTCCACCACTTCTGTACACATCCACCATATCAAAACGTATGTTGTTGTTGTATATGGACCCCATTTTGTGGTCTTTGAGGTATGCAGACGCAGCTTTGTTCACTTTCTTCCGAGATTTTTCAATCTGAGGACAACATTGTTTGAACCATTTCCACTTTTGTCTTTAGGATATAATGGAATATACAAAGACAGTTTGATGCAAAAGTAACATCAATTGTTCAAAGGTGTCCTTTATAAGCATTTCCAAACCTATCCCAGTCAACGTGCCCAAGTCGTTTCCATCACAGTGCACAATGACGAGGTCAGGGTGTTGGAGATGCAAACAGGTTTTAACCAAAGGCAAAAATTGGTGCCACTTCAATCCTCTCTGTGCAAACCATTTAATGTTCACATTTTGTAAATCTAGGTCTAAGTCAATACGTCTCTGTTCTGCATACCTCTTGCACCAGAAAACATAGCTATGTCCTAAGATGCACACTAGTAGTTTGAAGGTATGGCGTGTAGGTATGAAAAGATGTCTGTGGGTCATGCAGTTTCTTCGTAGAATAAGAGATATGTTTAAAGATGGGGAACTAGTTTCTTTTCGCATACAAAACTGTACCTGATTGGGAGATGAAAAAGAGTTTTTTTTAAATTCGGGTGCACATTCGTTTTGTGGAAAAGCATCCTTGTGATTGGTTAAGAAAAAGCAGTTTGAATATGGAGTACATTTTATAGGATAAAATGTGCTCAACTGAACGACACCTGCTACTTGCATTTGGAAGGCACTGTTCGAATTTAAAACAATCATGAACTTTTAACCTGCACGTGCCGTTAAATGTTTGAGAAACTGTTGCAAAAAATTATTGTTAGGTTTATAAAAATGTATGAACTTTTAACCTCCACGTGTTGTAGAATGTTCGAGAAAGTGTGTTGAAAGAATATGTTGCATTTCTGAGTTCTATGTGTACTTGAACATAAAAAAAAAACTGTGTAAATGGAAAATTAGAAAGACAGAAACAGAGAGAAGTTTCAAACCTAAAAGAATCAAGGAACTATTCTAATTTGTTCTTTATGTGTATTTATGTGTGGAGGAGCAAAAGAAGAGCAGCAGGAAGAGGAAGTAGCAGGGAGTGGGGGGACGGGGGAGATGGGCACAATGGCATACATGTACAGTGAAGTACAGCACAAGCATAGACAGAAATGGCCAGAATGAAAGACACCAACAAGTAGCATAAGTCACAGAACTCTGCAATATCACAGCGCTAAACGAGCATAGAAGTGAAAACCACGCTGCATTCATATAGAATGTGTACAAAGGCCGGTCGTGGGTGTCGTTGGATGTGTGCGAGTGTCATCATCATGGATGAGATGTCCAGCACGTGGCACATGGGCGAGTTCATTGTGTGTTACGTTGCCAAACAGCTGCTCCTCCTTCCCTTGAGCCTCCATACTTTTGTACAGTGCGCTGTTGTATCCCGTGCACTCATATGGCACAGCATTGTAATGCATATTTCGGCATGTTGTGCGGTATTCCAACCACACCGTGAAACTGCCGTTTGGAGGTTATGCATGCCACTTTACAACATTGCCAGCTGCGGCCCTTGTGGCAGGCTACATCAGAACACAGAGAAACACTTACCGCTCTTCCTGCACACGGACATATGGGAGACACCCCGTTTCCCTTGCCGGATAGGCACACCCCTGCGCTGACCTGTGTATGCCAGACCAGCACATGCCTGTTGTGCTTGTAGGAGGATGCCTACGTAGCTACATGTCCAGGGAAACTGCCAACGCTGAGGTGACATAGTAACGTCTGCTGGAGACAGCAGACTGTGATGTTGTAGGACATTTGCTTATCATGCTAACACAATGAGCACACAGACAGACTTTCTCAGATGCGGGTTTGGTGGGCGTTGGTGGTCCTGGGGTTGTTGCGATGAGTCTTGTGGCCCTCATGGGTATCCCTGTATCGTGCTCATTGACTCTATGGCACCTGTTTGTGTTCTCGTGTGTCTCTTCATGCTGCAGATAGTCGTCCTTTTTAACACTAGTATAAAGCAGGTGTAAAATTCTTTGTGGTAATATGGGTTATCGCCGGAATCAATTTTGCATTGTAGTTGTGAAAGTTGTGATGTCATTTGTTCGTGTGTAGAACAATATACGGACTGGGTAGTGTATCTCGTTAATATCCAGCGTCTGATGCACTATTTGTAATCAATATAAACACAATGAGATTTCTTCATTAATTTTGTGTGTACACTGTAAGTGCAGGGACTACCTCAGTGTAATTCTATATAGGATTTTAGTATATAGAATAAATCGCAAAGGTGCACCTCGTGTCTTTTTGCACGGGAACGGCTACTCTGCATTTCATTATTAGAACTTTAATGTAACTAAAGTTGAGATAAATCTAATACAGTACTTAGAAGTTGGTGCAAACTGGAGAGATTAATAGTATTCCTGCGATAAGCATTCTAAAATTTTACATCATGGTGGATACCACCAAATAACAGTAATAAGAACAAGAAAGGGTAACACAGTTGTTAAGAAAAAAGTCTAAAATGTTTATAATTTTTTTTGTCAATCTTTATTTTTTAATAAAGTTATAAAAACCATAAACTATTCTCATTTTTTTTTTATATATTTATAAAAAATAAAGCAATAAATAAAATTTTACAAATATAATAGAAAATAACAAGGTGGAAGATTCCTCTGGAGACCATGGATGTCGATGACAGAGGTTGGAAAATAAAGCACAACATAAGGACGTGTGTAATGTGCATATGAAAGGACTGAGAGAGAGAAACAGAGAAGGAAAATCATGCCAGATACAAAAAGAGAGGGGAGGAAAGAAAAGGAGTGAGATAGAAGGAAAGGAATGAAGAGAGTGAGAGAGAGAGAGAGAGAGAGAGAGAGAGAGAGAGAGAGAGAGAGAGAGAGAGAGAGAGAGAGAAGAGAGGGAAGAGAGAGAGTGAGTGTGAGAGATTGTCGCCTCTGCGCATCGATTAGCAAATAATTACTTGGTGCTATCGGAGTGTGCAGCAGTGGGTGGACTGCACGTTCCTGTCAAAACCCTGCCGATCTCAGATGTGTTGCAGAGTCCTGAGTCCTGAATGGCAGTCACCACATCACATTGTGCGGGCATCTTACAGATGTCGTTGAGTCTTGAATGGCAGAGACCACATTAGCTTCTTCGCCGATCTGATAGATGCCGTTGAGTCGTGTATGGTGGAGACCACTTGAACTTCTGAGCGGTCTTTCATATCTCACAGATGTCGCTGAGTCGTGAGTCATCAATAGTGGAGAGCACCTTAAGGTATGGTGCCACTCAGCTTGTGGAACTCAAGTTAGTGGCATGTGGTGTTAGGCTCCTGATGGCCACATGAGTTTGGCGTGGCAGTAACTCTAAGTATATGATGTCCGCGCCAAGGGGATGGTAGGCTGCTGACGGTCATATAGTTGAGGGTGTGACTAAAGTTACGTGCAAGTTTTCATGGAGTCTTTATGGTTGAGACCCGTGGACCGTTCGCCAGCTAGTGAGCACCGGCCATAAAAGATATGACGTTGACGAACTATTATGTTTGCGTGGTCTCATGGCCGGTGCTACATGTGCCTGATTAGTGTGGTGTGTGTGCAAACCTGTCCTCGGGGAGTGACCGTGAGATGTTGAGAAGTAGACCACTGACCTGCACAACAACAGCGAGTACGCCAGCGACAGGTAGCTATGTGGGCCAATGTCGGAACGTACCTGGGTGGCGTGGCGTATGACGGAACAGGGCACGGATAGACATAATGACGCGGACGGCTCCTAGTACTGCGTCTGTGTGTCGAGCCGACGGGCCGCAGCTATTGGTGTGCGAGCCTGGGTCCGAACTGTTCATAGCTCACACTACATAAGTATTGAAAAACTAGTTTGTGATTCAGTCCGTCAAGATGGCATCTGTCCGAGGCATTTGTGAAAACATATCTTTGTTCTTTCTGTGAGTGATACCCCTTTTTCACATTATCAACATACCCCCAACAACCTTCTTGGGCCCAGAAGTATCTCTGTGCGGTTGAACAAAGAAGAATCGGGGCAGATGTATCAAGCTATTTTTTGTTCGCAAACGCTGCGAATCGCAAAAAAAAAGGAATCTGAGATGTATGTAAGAAATCGCATTGCAAAATAGGTAATCGCATTTTTAGCGATTTCTTATTTTGCAATACTGTCATTTCTGTGAATTTGTTTGCAATTTCTTAATTTGCACGGTTTATCATGTGCGAGTTTTGCAAACAAGGAATCGCACATTAAGAAATCGCAAACAGATGTATGAAAAATTCACAAATTGCGAAAACATGAAATTCTCAAATTAAGAAATCGCAATTAACACTAAGTACATGCAGGTGGTAACCTATTTGAAAGTATAAAAAAGAGCCCACAATGCAATTTCAACTGACACAATGGCAGGACTTTACCTGATAGCGAGGAGGCTGCGCATCGAAGCCCTTGCACAGAGGAGACAGAGGCAGGAGAGAATCTTCAGACTGCGTGTTACAATATTTCAGCAAACAGAAGAGGACATTTTTGAGAAATATAGACTGAACCCACAAACCATTTTGGACCTCATTGATGAATTGATGCACTTTCTGGAACATGCAACATCCAGGACCCAATCAATTCCTACGCATGTGCAGGTATTGTGCTCACTGCACCTTTTGGCTTCTGGTTCTTTTCAAAGGGTCATTGCAGAGCTTGGAGGGGTGTCTCAGAGTGCCCTGTCACGCTTCTTTAAAAATGTCCTGGATGCAATGATGAGTAGGCTATAACATCACATCTACCTCTCCAACAATCAACTAGATTTTCAGGAAACTAAAGTGGATTTTTATCAAATTGCACGTTTTCCACATGTAATTGGTTGCATAGATGGCACCCATATTGCCATTACTCCACCAGCTGCCACTGAATATGTTTATAGAAATAGAAAATGTTACCATTCCATCAACATTCAAATAGTGTGCAATACAAAGTACATTATCACTGACATTGTGGCTCAGTACCCAGGGAGTACTCATGACTCCTACATCTTTCGGCATAGTGGACTTCATACACGTTTAAGTGCTGGCCAGTTTGGAGAGGGTTTTCTATTAGGTAAGTATACTTACAGTAATATGTTAAAGTTTGTTTCATTTTAAGATAAACTGATACAGTAACATACATGCAATAATTCTCACTATAATGCAGGTGACAGTGCTTATGCTGTGTGGGATTTCATCATGACACCATATCTGAATCCAACAAATGTACATGAGAGGAGATATAATAAGGCTCACCGTTCAACCCGTGGTGTAATAGAAAGGACTTTTGGAATTTTAAAAAGCCGTTTTCGTTGCATTCACAAAAGTGGTGGTGCTATGCAATATAATCCTGCCACATGCTGTAAAATCAGAGTCCAAGACATGTTTAAATTTTCAGATGAATATTGTTTTTATTTTTAAACATTATGCATACTGATTTTGTGACACTTGACCTGTTAATGCACAGGAACGTACACATATTTTAGTTTTGTAAATAAAGGCACAAACATTGTAACCAGAAGCATGATTTATGAAAAACGTATTTCCTGCGCTGCCTATTATTTGAGCGCTGCACTGATTCCATGCTTCTTGAGGATGTGGCATGGCTGGCATTTCTTTCACTCCTGCGCTGCACAATGTCTGATGTAGGTGTAGGATTACTGCTGCTCCTACTTGATGTCTCCTCAGTGTCAGCAGGTTCCAATAAGGCACTTGCGCCTGATGTTGCTGTTTGTAGCAATTCTACTGCTGAGGTGACTTTATCTAGACCTTTTGCAACAGACCGTGTGCACTCACTCACCACTCGCTGCATAGTGATGCTACACCTGGTAAAATTTGCTGTCACACTGCACAGTCTGTTTATGGCTTTGGAGTAGCCAAGCATTCTTGCATGAGTACGGCGTGCTGCCCTGTTTCTGGAATCCTCTGACCGTTCAATTGCCAAACAGAATCTGTCCATAGATGAAGCCATTTTACGCATGCCATCCCCCATGCCTGCATTTACACAACTGTCTGTTAATTGAGCGAAGGGCCTTGTGCTGTTGCTGCTGCACATGCAACATGTTCTGTTCCAAACCAGAAAAGACACCAGGACTGTCCTCTTGCATGCTTCTACTACTCCTTGGTCTACCAATTGTATAAGCTCTTCTTCTATGTGCCACAGATTGCTCAACATGTCTTTGAGTAACAGTTTCTCCCTGTACATTTTCTCTTGAACCTTCAGGTTCCATGTCCTCAACTTCAAAAGGTGGAAGAGGGGTCACATGTCTCCTTTTTTGAATGACAATAGGAGTGGTGTCAACATCATCATTTTCACTTTCATCAGCAGCAGAAACATCATGCTCATTTCCCTGGTTCTCGACTATTTCCTCCATGGATTGTTCAGCATGTGCTGTAGATGTAGATAGGGGCATGCGAGTTTGTTGTATTGATTACTTTATGTGTTTAATAAAGTGTCATTACTTTAAAAAACATTTCAACATTCTTTTTATAAAAGTGATTATCCAAAAATATATTTTTTATTTAAGTAAATGTTTTACATATTAAGAGGAACATTGCAATTTAAGTCCCACAATGCATTACTTCAAATTGTAAATAAAGGTATCTGGCTTACATAAAAGAAGCATGTATTCTTGAACTAACCTCAGCACATGCATGACCCACAACTTCACATACATGCATACTTGCTTCTTACATTCTAGGGCTTGTGAAGGCTCAGAGCTGTCTATCTGCGTGACCCCACTCACACTCTCAGGCAAGAGAGTGGACTCAACAAGCTCCTCATGAGGAATAGGCTGCTCAGCAGTGGATGTTCCCCCTCCTGTCTTGCTGGACTCCTTAATTCTTGCAGCAAGTTTTTCCTTAGACCGGAGGCGCATGTCATACCACGTGGTGTGACTCCTACAGCATTTACTTTCTGCTGAATTTCCAACCATACTTTCCTCTTCCGAGCCTCTGGCACTTCCAGTGCTTGTTTGCCAAAAAGCAACTCATGGTTGCTTGCCATTTCTTCAATTAATGTCTCCTGTTCTTTCTCTGAAAATTTCTGCTTCCTCTTCCTCTTCTCTCCAGAAGAACATTCCTGTGAATTTCTAGCCTCCATGATGCAGTGAAACAGGTCTGCACAGCTTCAAAACAGACTTCCAACTGCCACTGGGTGTGGCTCAGGAAAACAGGTGCAGGTAATCACAAGCACTTCCTGACTGTGATGTCAGCAGCCTGTTCCTGCATTGGCAGATTCCCGTTTTTGCGATTTCTTAGTTTGCGAAATTCGCAAAATAAGAAATCGCAAATTATTCGCAGAATAATCTGCAATTTTTAAGAAATCGCAAAATATTTGCAAAAAACTACATACATCGCATTTTGCGAATCTGTATTTGCGAATCGCAAAAGATCGCAAATAAGGAATTGCAAAAGGCTTGAATGATACATCTACCCCTAGTCATGTATAGATTCACATATAAAAAATATGTATTTATAGAAAAGAAGAACAATACAACTGAAGGGAGTCTGGTGCTGTGGTCGCTGCCACGAAGTTGGGATCACTGCTGTTCAGGACTCAGGACACAGTGAGATATGTGGGATTTTTTGTGTTTTGTGTTAAAAACGGTTAGTGGTGTTGTTAATGATGTTTGATGTGGAAGGGTCGCACTGGGAGCAATGTGTCTTGCGTACTGGAGTGTGTCATGTGGAATCGGGACTGTATTTGAATTGTGAGGACTGCTGACCATAGTGTAGGTCAGAGCTAGCGATGAAGAAGGGTCTATAGCCTTGTGCATATGTTGGTGGCATCACCGGCCTGCATAGTGCGGGTTCAGTGGCACCACTTGTCGGCAGACTTGAATCTGAAAATACTCCTCACTAATCGAAGGGAATGATATGCTGTGGTCTTTGACACGAAGTTGGGGTCACTGCTGTTCAGGACTCAGGACACAGTTAGGCAAGTGGGATTTGTTTGTGTTAAATATGCTTAGTGGTACCAGAAGCATTGAGAGTGTAGGAGCCTGTGATGATGTTTGATGTGGACTGGGAGCAAAGTGTCTTGCGAACTGGACTGCATCATCTGCAATTGCAAATTACACAGGTTTTGGGAATCAAAGCATAGACGCCCGCTGTTAGAAATGGAGTTGCCAATCCTACGGGGGGGTAGCATGGAGCAGAGCGGGCAGGCCAAACTCCTGAGGACATGTGTGAAGCATCCACGCAGTACCCACAGACGACACACCAGGCACACTACAAAAGAGACACAACACGGGTTGGAAGTAAAAGAATAACTCATGTATTGTCTCCAACCTGTAAGGTAAAACCCAGGAAAGCACAGTAATGCACAGTAGGGCGCCAACTGGCGCCAGGGCAATTAATGCAAGGGGGGATTATTTACAAGGAAGATGGGAAAAAGAATGAAAGGTAAGTAAGTACGTTAGTGTCCAGCTGAAATAAAAAGAATGTTATCACATGACCTAAAATAACAGCAATGTCAGGGCGAGGGGGCGAAACACTAGGCATGGAACAACAGGGTCAATATTGCAGGGCCAACACAGGTATTAATCCTTAGCATCACCCTGCTAGAAGGCTGTAGGGTGAAATAAAACATTAGGCATAAACACAGCCGGCCTGCATTAGCACCTCCTGCAAAAGAAACAATAGGCATGCCACCTTCACATCAGCACCTGGCATAGGGCGGAGCAGGCCTACATCATGGGGCATGAAACCTTTAACAGGATATTCAGCATAAAATAAACATTAGGCGCAAACCATTGACATCAGGTCTACAAGTTCAGTAGAGGGACCTCTGGGCATCAGACAGGAGCCTTATCATTGGGCAGGAATCACGGTGCTCATAAGAATGGCATAGCACACATCATCAACATCACTCTGAGAGGAAGAAACACTAGGCATCAGCCTTTGGGCATGTCAGCATGAAATAAAACATTAGGCAAGAAGGCACATCATGCATGAACTCATTAGGCCAGTAGTACTGTGCGTATAAACAAGGCCTAAACACCTGGGGCTTAACCTCATGCAGGTAAGTACACCATAGGCCTAGAAATGTAAGAGGCATGAACTACACAGGTACGCAGTAGACTCAGTGACTGTAACATTTAGACAACATTTCCTATTCACCTGGTCAGCATCAACCACATTTCCTGCTCAAGGACAGGCTGCAAAGAACACTCCCCTAGCCAGGTGTTAACTTTAGCACCAAAAGAAAACCGTATCAAGGACACCGGCCACTGCAGGGGGCTAAACAGAGCTTTGTAGACACAAAGCTGTTAGTGACAGCAGTCCTGGCATAAGACAGTTCTTCCCAAAAAAACAGTTCCTTCAGGCCAAGCAGCGCTTCTGCCGCACAGCGCTTGGGGGCACAGTCCTCCTAATACAGCGCTTAGGAACCAGGAGGTCAGGCAGTAACACTTCCAGTAGTGCAGCGCTTCGCAGGGCAACAGCGTCTTCACGGCACAGTGCTTTAGGGTTCTAGCGCTTAGAGTACACAGCAGCGCTCACAGCGCTTGGGCCAGCAGCAGTTCCCAGGGCAATACAGCGCTTAAAACACTCACAGCAGGGCTGTCTTGGTCACGTCACTTTGGGGACACGAGGCAGTCTCCTGCAGGCCAGCGCTTTCAAGGGCACAGCAGGCTGCAACAGTCCTGGGCAAGGTTAGCTCTTTCCAGGCACACAGCGCTTCTTCTAGGCACAGCGCTTTAGGTTTGTGGTACTTAGGGGGCAGACAGTCCCAGCAGCAAGCCCGAGGGGCCCCAGGGTAACACTCCTCACCTCCTGGGGGGTCCCAGGTGCTCCATCCCTCCCAGGCGCTTCTGGGCGCAGCGCTTGCGTGGCGCAAGGTCCCGGCACTTCAGGGACCTAAGGGGCCCTCCTTCAGGAGAACGTGGGACAGAGCAGCAGGAACTACTGGGCCAGGTCAACAGTCAGTGGGGGCTTCATCAAAACAGGGCGGTAGGCTGACACAATCCTCCACTGCAGCGTGGCCCTCCTCCTGAACAGCAGCCTGAACTCCTGAAGTGGGGCTTCCACTAGCCTGGGGACAGTAGGGGGGTTCCAGATGGGTGCAGGGTCCAGCACACAGGCCCAAGTGGCGGTATCCCCTGGCAGCAGGTCCCCTCACATTCATGTCCCTGCTCTGTCTCTGCACATGACAACTCTACTACTCTACCTATACCAGAAAGGCTGGAAGCTCCTAGAATTCTCAGGCAAACTAGTTCTCACTGGCTCAGGGGGATTAGTAGAGCACAATGTGTGCCAGCTTTCCCTAAAAATGCAGGGATGGCTGGGTACCTAACAACTAGACTGCTAACCTACTGCAGTCAGGTGGCACAACGTACAGCCATGGCATCCATTTTGAATACAGCATTCCATCAGGGTACATTTCTATAATGGGTGGTTAATAACTGCACACCATTGTATTGCATTGTCACATTAAACAGGGCATCTCATACCACACATGGCCTATACAATTGTATTTACCATGGGGGAGACATCTCAAATCAGGGGGGCGAAAAGCGAAACATTTTGGGGGAAAAGGGCCAAGTCCAACACCCGCACACAACCTAATATCCCTTTTTATCAAAATCAAAGGTGCAAAGAGGGCTTGAGGCAAAATCCCCTATACCTCCAATGAATGGGAAGCTGGTCGTGACACAACCAGCTTACCCAAAATACAACAAACAAAGAATATCGCAGCACACTTTACAAGCAAATAGTAACAATTATACAGTAAAAACACAAAATTATTCCAAAGAAGAGTTGATGTTCTGATTGTTTTCGATTTCATCCTTCATTTTCCTTTTTTTAAAACCATTTGTAACCGCCAATGCGTTTCGTCCATACACGGACTTGTTCAGGGCTACAAAAGTACATAAAAACACCATTTACAATATTGTCCAAAGACATTTCAAACCAAAGTCAAAAAACATCGACGTCATTACCATAATATCATTCTTCTTGACAACATCAACCAGCTATTACATGAATTTGTCAAAGTATGATCTATCACATTTCACTTATTTATACTTGGTGTATTTTATCGCCCAAGACTCAAACCATGTCCACGATTGAAGAAAGATTGATTGGAGGAGGGAGGAACAACTTCATTTACCAATACAGGACATAGGTCATAGATTTAATTAATGCTAGGAATTGTTAAGTCTGATTAGTCCAGTTTTTCATTTGAGGCACCAACATTTTTCACTATATTTGTATCAAGCATACATACCTTGCAGTATGTATCTGTGGCGCTGTTAAAAATTATTCCCCATGTATTAAGACCAAGTGGTTCTGTAATAAAACGATGAGAGGTCTCATCAAAGTTTATTCAGTCACAACATTATTCAGATTTATATATATTAGCAGTCACTGAATATTATTTGCAATCTCTATCTCAAGTACCAGAAGGCTGCTTACTTTAAAATCAATTTGTAAAGTCCCACATTGAGGTCTGTTATGCTCCAAGTAACGTTCCCTGCCAAATATGTATCCTAAAACCAAGACATATTAAATCACTCCATGGTAATCCTTGCACTACATTATTTTTAAACTCAGGACGCCAAATGGTTATCAATTATATATATCAAAGTCAAGACATTTTAAGTAGTAAGAATTGGCACACATTTTATATGTTTTAAAATTCTTTTTATTATAAAGACGTCTTTCTTAGCACATACATCAAATAAACAGTTATAAAGATGAGACATATAGTAAACATCTTATCAGCTTTGCAAATTGTCCAAATATTAAGGATCACCTCCCACTCATGCTTTAATCGACACTGATGTTTTTTAGGGAACTGTTATAAGGCACCAAATTTGTTTCTACTTATGCATGTCAAAATCAGGACATTTTGAATTGTAAAGATTAATAAAAAATTGTGACAGAGGTTGCTTTTCAGGGATTGCTTTAAAGTCATCTTTCTAAGCGCACATATCATATACACAGTAATAGAGGATGAAACTTCTGGTAATCATCTTATTGGCTTGACAAGCTGTCAAAATATCCAAGATCCCTTTCCACCCGGGTTATGATCGACATGATATTTTTAGGGATTGTTATAAGGACATCTTTTCTAGCGCATACACCATGTAAGTTATTGTAAATATCTTGTCGAAAGAACTAAGGATCACTCACCACTCGGGCTGTGATTGGCAGAAGTGGCGGTCATTTTGGACTAATAAGTCCGAAAAAATAATCTATGTTCTATTACTAGTACCCTCTCAGAAAACATAATTAATACTACCCATATACATTTCTGAATCTTCCATCACATTTGTTACACGGACAGTGACGCGCAATCTCTATCAAAAGTCTCACCAAATATAGTGTCATTCCGGCAGTACGATCATCCACGATGTAGGGCAGCGCATACATTCTCACTGAATACTCCGTCTTTATATATGCTTATGGAATTGTTAAATTGATAATTTAGTTACTCAATTATGTTTAATTTCCCGCCTCTTTTTGGTTTTACTAACGTTTTTCGACCTCGTAAAAACTGCGCCGTCTTGGAATGGTCCCATTTCAGAAAGATCCTAATGTTTTCATCATTTCATTTTAACTCTATTGTTAGTATCCCCACATCTAAGGTGATATTTACATTTTATTTGCGTAGTTGACTTAAACCTGCTATTCTAATAAACTTTTCAACACGCAATTATTAATCTGGTGTTCCAATTTTATGTAATTATAAAAACCCAACATCATATATATAAAGACCACATCTAAATAAAGACTAGAGAATGGTCTTCAAATTGTATGAATATATTTTTTCTTAGCAGATACTCGGGGACCATTTTGTTGAATGTTTCTGTCAACGCTTGATAATATGGGCGCCATCTTAAAAAGTTCTTGCCGCAAGGGTTTTTGTTATAGCCCAAATACTGGATACTATTCCTAAATTATATATAATTCCATATCTCTACAGTATGTATTCTATTCACACACGCTATATTCAATTTAGTACATGGATAAACTACGTTAATATATAAAGCGAGCACACAGTTCATTAGTTTTTTCTATTTCCAATTTTTTAGGTGCCATCTTTAAACAGTCCCATCTATGTATTGGGTTATATATTTTACCTACTAGAACACTGCCGTATAGATAGCGAGCACACAGTTCATTTGTTTTTTCTATTTCCAATTTTCAGGCGCCATCTTTAAACAGTCCCATCTATGTATTGGGTTATATTTTTTACCTACTAGAACACTGCCATATAGATAGACACTATTGTTAACACCCATTCACAAACCGCAGCATTATTGGTTTAGATTTATTTTTGACAACATTGATCATAAAAAGAGGAGAATTAATTTTTGGGATTATACGTTTTTGCCTACTTCACCACCACCTTATAAGTGGTCATTAATGTTCCTTCGCAAACCGTGTCATTGTATCAATTTCATTTTAGACAGCATAACTCAAAATAAAACGTAGATTTTTTTAATATATGAACTTCACCCGTAACTGGTATCTAACAATAAAAACCCCTTTTGGATTTTATCAAAACCAATTTTGAGGCATCACCCTCATTATCCTCAACATCACAATATCCATCATATCTTAATGTTAAAACAATTTGTTTTAAAATCTAGACGTGAATTTCCCAAAAGGCCCATAGTGTCTCAAACTATCACAGGAATTGCATTTCAGGGGACCTCAATTTCAGATTGTGAAAGGATAGTTACTAAAAAGATCATCTAAGGCAATGATACATAGTATCTCATGGAGAAAGGCTTAAAACCATTTTTTTCATATTTCCACCAAATGATTCCATATTGGTCCATCATATCCGGAAGCATTTACAGACATCGTAAAAAAACATTCGTCTTACGCTCTCAAACATTATTGTGACAATGACTATTCATCACAAACTCAAAAGATTTCATCATTAAAACAGAGTATTCATGCCATTAACATTAGTACGGAGGGATAGTGATTATCCCTCACAAGAAATAATGAAACTCACTATTAACATTTAGGCCCATCATGACACATCTTAGCCTACAGATCCATCGAGATTTCATCTGTCTTAGCTGTAAGGTCCTATCTCCACCCCTAACATTAGTATCAGCACTGTCAATTGCATGAAACGTGATGTCTCTATCATCTGGATGGTTTTCTAAACTGTGCTGTACTATTGGGTTGCTGGTATCCCCATGTCTTATATTTCTCACATGCTCCTGTACTCGGATCTTAAGGCATCTTACACTACTCCCCACATAGATTTTATCACAGGCACAAATGATCACATAGACAGTATATCTTGTGTTGCAATTAATGAAAGATTTTATTTGGGATTCTTTAGGACCATTATACTTGAAAGATTTCTTTTTATTAGGCCAAATTTGCACACAGAGCAGCCCCCACAGGTATGGAAACCTTGTGGTTTCTCTAATAACCATGTGGATGATGACAATTTAGGAGTTTTTACATGACTCGGGCATAGTACTTTCTTTATAGAAGAACCTTTACGGTAAACAACTTTAGGTTTCTGTGGGACAAGATCAGATGAAAGTGTTTCAGATTTTAACAGATGCCAATTTTTTCTTAATATATTATAGATATGGTTACTGTAAGTGCCATACTCAGTAATGAAAGTACATTGGCCCTGAATGTTCTTGTCATTAGTGCCTGTCCTTTTTACCAGAGTGTCCTTTCTTTTCCGATTTCTGATTTTAATTTCTTCTTTCTTCAGGCATGTTTCATCATAACCTCTAGCTTTAAAGTCACATTTAACCCTACATATATTCTGTTCAAAGTCGCTTTCCTCGCTACAATTACGGCAAATTCTTACCATCTCCCGTAAGGTATAGCAGCAATTGTTGTTTTCGGGTGACAACTTGACGCATGTAAAACTGTTACAAGCAGTAGGTTTTTTATATAGATCACCCTGAATTGTCTGATTTCGCACATATAGTTTCATTTCTAAGAATGTAATCTCAGGTTTGGAGCTATTCATGGTCAGCTTGATGTTTCTTGTATTGTTATTCAGATATAGGGAATATTTATTAAGTTCTTCAGAATCCCCTTTCCAAATCAGAAAAATGTCATCGCTGTATCTTGTGTAAAAAAGTATACTATCGATCCAACCTCCAGCGCCCGGCCCCCAGGCATGCTGCATCTCATACATTCCCATAAAAAGGTTAGCATAGGATGGAGCAAACCTGGAGCCCATGACCATTCCTTGTTTCTGTAAGAACCAGACCTCTCCATGTAGGAAGGCATTCTGGGTCAGAATAATTTCTGTCATTGTCAGTAGCATTTGCGTGTGCTCTAAGTGACACGCATTGCGTTTGTACAGAAAATATTTCATAGCTCTTAGTCCAGCTTTCAATCCTGTACCGGTATATAAACTATCCACGTACATCGTGACGAACGTGAAGGTATCATCCACCCATATGAAATCTTCTAGTTTACACAGAAGTTCCCTGCTGTCCTTAAGATACGATGGGAGATTGTGTACAATGGGTTGCAAAAAGTATCCATGTACTCTGCCAGATGTTCAGTTGGACTGCCATTGCCTGATATTATTGGCCGGCCCGGGGGGAATGCCCCCTTTATGAATTTTTGGCAGCATGTAAATACATGGATGCCTTGAATTATTTGCTAGAAGGTATGTATATTCTAGATCTGTTAAAAGGCATGATTCCTGCCACTTAGTTAGTCTCCCATTGATATTTCTCTCAATTATCTTGGTTGGATTTGACTGTAATTTTATGTAACATTCTGTATTCCCTAGCTGTCTATCGATCTCAGTTACATAGTCTAAGTAATTCATTATCACAACATTACCACCTTTGTCAGCCTCACGGATGACTAGATTTAAATCGTCTCGTAAGGACTGAAGAAAAGCTCTTAATTTTTTGAGATGATCTGGTGATGTACACATTTTGTATTAACCGCATGACTATCTTCCAATTTCTACAGATGCTGTGTCACTTTCAAGGAGAAATTGTCAATGGCAGACTTCACATAGCCTGGAGGCATAAATTTGGATGTATTTCTTAACCCACTTTCTATGCTAGTGTCCTCAACAATATCAAGGTTCCTAGCATGTTCAACTATATTGCACATATTATCTTCTGCCAGAGTTGCAATCACGTGATGTATCAATTTCAGATATTTCAAATTCAGACATACAAGGTGCATTCAAAATTGGAGGACGGACATGTGGATGTTCAGAAAAATATTGTTTTAATTTCAATTTTCGTAGAAAGCGAAAAAGATCTAAATGTACATTGTCCAATGATTGGTTCCCTGTTAAACAATAATTGAGACCTTTGCTCAAAATAATCATTTCATTAGCATCAAATTGTCTAGATGAGAGATTCACAACATTTACAGTATTTGTCTCCATAGGTTCTTCAACTCTGTCCACATTGTGGTGCACAATCTTCTTGGTAACCTTTGTCAATTGTTCCCCAATTTTGCCTTTGTAACGGATCTGGTGTTTCTTACCATCCCTTCTGATTCGTCGCCTATGTTTTTCTTTCTGTTTCCCAGACGGTATCTATGGACCTCGCGTAAAAAATCAGATGCGGGATTTAAACTAGGACTGGCAGTGCTAGTACCTTCACCTGGATTACTATCAACCGAGTAGACTGATGAAACAGAGGTACTACTCAAAGAAATACTGGCAGACTTCTTATCTACTAAGGGTACCAAGATGTTTTTCGTCCCCACATCATCATATTTACGTGCAAACGTAAAAATACGCCTACGTTCATAATCTTTTTGATCCCTTTCTATTTTTTGTTGTTTTTACCCTTTAAGTAGAGTTGGTATGCTGCCAATTCCTTTTTAAGGATCACATAATTATTTTGTGTCGCATCAGGTGGATTCATTTCATTTATCTCTTTTTGAAGAATTAGAATCTCCTCCCTGATCTTTTTTACTCTATATTCTGAATTGCGGATCAGTATATCCATCATCTTGTAAGAGTCAGTGTGTAAACCGTCCTCCCACTCTCCCAACAACTCGGGTTCTAAATCCTTATAGTTGGGGAAAATAAGTATGCGAAAGTCTCTGGGGATGCGCTTATTTTCTAGGTATTTTTCTAAAGTTGAGCCGTCCCACCATTTCGTGAGTTCTTGTTTTTTAATTTTCCAATCGTACAAATTTGTTCTTTAGGCCATCTTTTTTAACAGTTACTGTTTGAGCCTGAATAGTGGGTCCATCATTTTTATTGAATGAATTATCCAATAGTTCCTCCCTATTGTCTTCAAAATTCATGGTATGGGTCAAAAAGAGACTTCAAAAAGTGAGAGGTAAGTATAGGGTACGGACTGTGCTTGGCGGCTCACAAATATACAAATTACACAGGTTTTGAGAATCAAAGCATAGATGCCCGCACATGTCCTAATATCCTTTTTTATCAAAATCAAAGGTGCAAAGAGGGTTTGAGGCACAATCCCCTATACCTCCAATGAATGGGAAGCTGGTTGTGACACAACCGGCTTACCCAAAATACAACAAACAAAAAATAGCCCAGCACACTTTACAAGCAAATAGTAACAATTATACAGTCAAAACACAAAATTATTCCAAAGAAGAGTCGATGTGATTGTTTTTGATTTCATCCTTTATTTTTCATTTTGTAAAACCTTTTGAAAGCGCCAACGCGTTGCGTCCATACACAGACTTCTTCAGGGCTACAAAAGTACATAAACACACCATTTACAATATTGTCCAAAGACATTAAAAACCAAAGTCCAAAAACATCGACATCATTACCATAATGTCATTATTCTTGACAACATCAACCAGCTATTACATGAATTTGTCAAAGTATGATCTTTTACATTTCACTTATTTATACTTGGTGTATTTTATCACCCAAGACCCAAACCATGTCCATGATTGAAGAAAGATTGATTGGAGGAGGAAGGAACAACTCAATTTACCAAAACAGGACATAGGTCATAAATTTATTTAATGCTAGGAATTGTTTAGTCTGATTAGTCCAGTTTTTCATCTGAGGTCCCTACATTTTTACTATATTTGTATCAAGCATACATACCTTGCAGTATGTATCTGTGGCGCTGTTATATAATTATTCCCCATGCAGTAAGACCAAGTGGTTCTGTAATAAAACGATGAGAGGTCTCATGAAAGTTTATTCAGTCACAACATTATTCAGATTTATATATATTAGCAGTCACTGAATATTATTTGCAATCTCTATCTAAAGTACCAGAAAGCCGCTTACTTTAAAACAATTTGTAAAGTCCCACATTGAGGTCTGTTATGCTCCAAGTAACGTTCCCTGCCGAATATGTATCCTAAAACCAAGACATATTAAATCACTCCATGGTAATTCTTGCACTACATTATTTTTAAACTCAGGACGCCAAATGGTTATCAATTATATATATCAAAGTCAAGACATTTTAAGTAGTTATAATTAGCACACATTTTATATGTTTAAAATGTTTTTATTATAAAGACGTCTTTCTCATTGCACACATCATATAAACAGTTATAAAGATGAGACATGCAGTAAACATCTTATCGGCTTTGCATATTGTCCAAATATTAAGGATCACTTCCCACTCATGCTTTAATAGACACTGATGTTTTTTAGGGAATTGTTATAAGGCGCCAAATTTGTTTCTACTTATGCATGTCAAAATCAGGACATTTTAAATTGTAAAGATTAATACAAAATTGTGAAAGAGGTTGCTTTTCAGGGATTGCTTTAAAGTCATCTTTCTAAGCGCACATATCATATAGACAGTTATAGAGGATGAAACTTCTGGTAAACATGTTATTGGCTTGACAAGTTGTCTAAATGTCCAAGATCTCTTTCCACTCGGGCTGTGATCAACATGATATTTTTAAGGATTGTTATAAGGACATCTATTCTAGCGCGTACACCATGTAAGTTATTATAAATATCTTGTCGAAAGAACTAAGGATCACTCCCCACTCGGGCTGTGATCGGCAGAGGTGGCCACCATTTTGGACTAATAAGCCGAAAAAATAATCTATGTTCTTTTACTAGTAACCCCCTCAGAAAACATAATTAATACTACCCATATACATTTCTGAATCTTCCATCACATTTGTTACACAGACAGCGACCCGCAATCTCTATCAAAAGTCCACCGAATATAGGGGCCCATTATGATCGCGGACGGACTTGAGTCCGTCCGCGACCATAGAGGAGGAGGGCACCTCCGCATGGCCTGCAGAGTTCCCTCCTGTCCAATTAGGATGTGACCGCCACCCTGGCGGTCACATCCTCTATTTTTACCATTGCGGCGGGTGCGGCTTCAAGCTGCACCCGCCGCAATGGTAAAAATGCATACATTGCATTTGTATGCAAAAAGCAGCAGGCACCGTGCGGTGCCTGCCGATATCTGCATACAAATGCAGGGGGGTACCATAGGTACCCCCCATGTGCACCCCCCTTCACCCAGGTGGCCCACAACGGGCCCTCGCAGTGAAGTTCCACATGCTTTTCCACGGCGGAAATCCCGCCGCGGAAAATCCTTTTTTTAAACCCATCCTAATATGGCTGGCGGTGTCTGAGAGACACCGTCACCATATTAGAGCTTTTCCGCCGCGGTTGTAAGCCAACCACGCCGGAAAAGCTGCGGACGGAAACCTTAACCCACCTGCCATCCTAATGTGGCGGTGGGTCTTTGGTGGGTCCGCTGCGGTATTTCCGCATCCTCCGTGCTGGCAGTGGCTTCCGCCGACTCGGAGGATGCGGAAAAACCGGAATCGTAATAGGCCCCATAGTGTGATTCCGGCAGTACGATCATCCACGATGTAGGGCAGCGCATACATTCTGCCTGAATACTCCGTCTTTATATATGCTTATGGAATTGTTAAATTGGTAATTAAGCTACTCAATTATGTTTAATTTCCTGCCTCTTTTCGGTTTTACTAACTTTTTCGACCTCGTAAAAAACGGTGCCATCTTGGAAAGGTCCCATTTCAGAAAGATCTTAATGTTTTCGTCATTTCATTGTATCTCTATTGTTAGTATTCCCACATCTAAGGTGATATTTACATTTCATTTGCGTAGTTGGCTTAAACCCGCTGTTCTAATAAACTTTTCAACACACAATTAATTAATCTGGTGTTCCAATTTTATGTAATTATAAAAACCCAACATCATATATATAAAGACCACATCTAAATAAAGACTAGAGAATGGTCTTCAAATTGTATGAATATATTTTTCCTTAGCAGATACACGGGACCATTTTGTTGAATGTTTCTGTCAACGCTTGATAATGTGGGCGCCATCTTAAAAAGTTCTTGCTGCAAGGGTTTCTGTTATAGCCCAAATACAGGATACTATTCCTAAATAATATATATAATTCCATATTTCTATGTTATGTATTCTATTCACACAAGATTATACGCTATATTCAATTTAGTAAATGGATAAACTACGTTAATATATAAAGCGAGCACACAGTTCATTCGTTTTTTTCTATTTCCAATTTTTCAGGCCCCATCTTTAAACAGTCCCATCTATGTATTGGGTTATATTTTTTACCTACTAGAACACTGCCATATAGGTAGCGAGCACACAGTTCATTCGTTTTTTCAATTTCCAATTTTCAGGCGCCATCTTTAAACAGTCCCATCTATGTATTGGGTTATATTTGTTACCTACTAGAACACTGCCATATAGATAGACACTATTGTTAACACCCAATACATAGATGGGACTGTTTAAAGATGGCGCCTGAAAATTGGAAATAGAAAAATCTAATGAACTGTGTGCTCGCTAGCTTTATGGCAGTGTTTTAGTAGGTCAAAATATAACCCAATACATAGATGGGACTTTTTAAAAATTGGAAATAGAAAAAACTAATGAACTGTGTGCTCGCTTTATATATTAACGTAGTTTATCCATTTACTAAACTGAATATAGCGTATAATCATGTGTGAATAGAATACATACTATAGAGATATGGAATTATATATATAATTTAGGAATAGTATCCTGTATTTGGGCTATAAGAAAAACCCTTGTGGCAAGAACTTTTTAAGATGGCGCCCATATTATCAAGCGTTGACAGAAACATTCAACAAAATGGTCCCCGTGTATCTGCTAAAAAAAAAAATATATTTATACAATTTGATGACCATTCTCTAGTCTTTATTTAGATGTGGTCTTTATATATATGATGTTGGATTTTTATAATTACATAAAATTGGAACACCAGATTAATTAATTGCGAGTTGAAACGTTTATTATAATAGCGGGTTTAAGCCAACTACGCAAATAAAATGTAAATATCACCTTAGATGTGGGAATACTAACAATAGAGTTACAATGAAATGACGAAAACATTAGGATCTTTCTGAAATGGGACCATTCCAAGATGGCGCCGGTTTTTACGAGGTCGAAAAACGTTAGTAAAACCGAAAAAAGGCGGGAAATTAAACATAATTGAGTAGCTTGATTACCAATTTAACAATTCCATAAGCATATATAAAGACGGAGTATTCAGGCAGAATGTATGCGCTGCCCTACATCGTGGATGATCGTACTGCCGGAATTACACTATATTTGGTGAGACTTTTGATAGAGATTGCGCGTCACTGTCCGTGTAACAAATGTGATGGAAGATTCAGAAATGTATATGGGTAGTATTAATTATGTTTTCTGAGGGGGTTACTAGTAAAAGAACATAGATTATTTTTTCGGATTTAGTAGTCCAAAATGGCGGCCACCTCTGCCGATGACAGCCCGAGTGGGGAGTGATCCTTAGTTCTTTCGACAAGATATTTATAATAACTTACATGGTGTATGCGCTAGAAAAGTTGTCCTTATAACAATCCCTAAAAATATCATGTCGATCAAAGCCCGAGTGGAAAGGGATCTTGGACATTTAGACAGCTTGTCAAGCCAATAAGATGTTTACCAGAAGTTTCATCCTCTATAACTGTCTATATGATATGTGCGCTTAGAAAGATGACTTTAAAGCAATCCCTGAAAAGCAACCTCTGTCACAATTTTTTATCAATCTTTACAATTTAAAATTTCCTGATTTTGCCATGCATAAGTAGAAACAAATTCGGTGCCTTATAACAATTCCCTAAAAAACATCAGTGTCGATTAAAGCATGAGTGGGAAGTGATCCTTAATATTTGGACAATTTGCAAAGCTGATAAGATGTTTACTATATGTCTCATCTTTATAACTGTTTATATGATGTGTGCACCAAGAAAGACGTCTTTATAATAATTTTTCTTTAAAAACATATAAAATTTGTGCCAATTTTTACTACTTAAAATGTCTTGACTTTGATATATATAATTAGGGCTCCCGGTTTTCCGTTTTTACGGATATTTACATATAAATACAGACGGAAATCTATATTTCCTTTGTCTGTATTTATATTTAGAAACGGCAAAACACTGGCAAATGTTGCCGCGCTGCCGCTGCATGCTGTTTCCTTTGAACGCCCCTTGGAATTCGTTTTAATCCCTTTCAATCACGGTCTTTTAGCGCCCTCATGTGGGCCCTGCCCCCCCCTATGCCCCGGCAGCAGCAGAGGGTCTTATTCTCCGTCGTCAAGTGGGTGAGGGGGAGGTGGGAATTGTTGTCCTTTATTTTCTTAATTACTGTGCGTGTTGAATACCACAGGGTGCCTTGTGTCCCATAGTAGTATCATTAAGGCTCGGAGCCTGCAGTGTCTCCAGGACAGAAAAGCTTAATAGTTTATAGCAGGGGTAGAGGGAAAGGGCCCGCCGTCGCGCCATTACATGATTGATTGCCTGATGAGGTTAACAAACTGGGGGGTGGGGGGGGTCAGACTGACTCCAGAGCCATGATTCTGTCCCCCACCTGGCTTAACACAGCTCCGGCCTCCCCCTCATAGCAGCGTCTTTAGTTCTTGCACATACCACACCCAGTAAACCCTGAAGAGCAAAACAAAATTAACAAACAAAACATGTGGTTATTTATTTCTGCATAATTTAAAATCATGGCCTAGTCTATGCACCTTTCCGATTATGAGAGTCAGGCAGCGGCTTTCAACAAACTGTGAACCTAGCGAAATGTGCCAACGTAACTGCTGCTGAGCAGCGCATTCCCGGAGTGCAGCTCCCATTATGCCAATGCAAGTGGCTTTTTGAGAGACTGGATCAGATAAAGAACTGCACCGACAAAAACATGCACCGAGCAGATGCTGCTCTGGGCTTTTGTTGGGTTTATCCAGATTACTGGAGCCTTTCATCAGGGCATGTTAGCACGAGGCACAAGTAATAGACGTAGGAGTTCAGAGAGAAATGTTAATACTATACCACTTATTAAAATTACTGATTAAAGTTACTAAGCATATCACCTTAAAAAACTATAAACGTTTTACCTTTTCACAACAATTGCATTGCTTGGACATTATAGAGACACCATTAAAATACAAGCCTAAAAAGGCGATTCCGTGAGCTCACACTAATACCTGACCCCTTTGTTTCCAAGCAGCGCGGCGATCCTCCTCACCCGGGGCCAGTAACTCACTGTGAATATCACAGGCCTCGGAGCACAGGTCTGACTCGGCTATCATGTGCCCTAAGAAGAAGAACCTATCGAATGCACTGTTTTTTAACACATTGCACAGAGGCAACATTTCTTTAGTCCACTTTTTGCTTATTTTTCCGGTAGCGCTATACATTAGTCACGGGTAGTAAGCGCTATATAAATGCAGTTAGTAATGGCTTCTTAGCATCCATGGAGTTTCTGTCATCAGCAATTCTCCTCCCTTTTTCCACAAGAGTAGTTCAAAATGAAAGGCAAAATATCCTAGTTTGCAACAAAGGACTACAAGGTGTAGGAGTCACATGACAACCATACTAGTAGGCAGCATAGTTTAATAGTGATTGGTCTGGAGAAACAAACTCAGAATTTAAAACTTAATACCATGGTTGGGGAGTCTCTTTAATAATTAGAATTGATTTCTACCCAAATTAACCCTTTTGCCACATTAGGATGATCAAAGACTGGAAGAAAAACCATAACGCTCTAACTTAGACCTTGCAATTTGCATACAGCTCTTACGTGACAGTTAATAGCTCATTGTTCTATGTTAATTTTTTTACTAATTAACTGCAAGTAATAATAGGGTCTCTCTGACAAAAGCAGTAACCCACTGACCTATTTACATTATGTGTACCTCTCGAGAACTACTATGGAGTATTTTCTATTAGAAGCCAATTACATCTTGGAACTAGTAACTTGAGTTTTAATTTTGGTTTCATGTAGTATTTTATTCTTTTTAGAATGTGCGCAAAGTCTCTTGAAATGCACATGTGCTTGTACTACAATGGCAAAGTTTTCAAATGAATGTATTGTGTTGACCAATAACAACCAGGCGCTGGTGTGCATTGTCAATTTAAATAAATGCGGAAAAATACTAGCTGTAGCAGCGTCTTTTCCTTGTGGCAAAAATAAATGTGGATAAATACAGAAAAAATACCCCAAAAATAAATATCGATAAATACAGACGGAAATGGCAAAAAAATAAATACCATAAAACCGGGGGCCCTATATATAATTGATAACCATTTGGCGTCCTGAGTTTAAAAATAATGTAGAGCAAGGATTACCATGGAGTGATTTAATATGTCTTGGTTTTAGGATACATATTCGGCAGGGAACGTTACTTGGAGCATAACAGACCTCAATGTGGGACTTTACAATTCGATTTTAAAGTAAGTGGCTTTCTGGTACTTAAGATAGAGATTGCAAATAATATTCAGTGACTGCTAATATATATAAATCTGAATAATGTTGTGACTGAATAAACTTTGATGAGACCTCTCATCGTTTTATTACAGAACTACTTGGTCTTAATACATGGGGAATAATTATATAACAGCGCCACAGATACATACTGCAAGGTATGTCTGCTTGATACAAATATAGTGAAAAATGTGGGTGCCTCAGATGAAAAACTGGACTAATCAGACTTAACAATTCCTAGCATTAAATAAATCTATGACCTAAGTCCTGTATTGGTAAATGGAGTTGTTCCTCCCTCCTCCAATCAATCTTTCTTCAATCGTGGACATGGTTTGGGTCTTAGGCGATAAAGTACACCAAGTATAAAAAAGTGAAAATGTGAAAGATCATACTTCGACAAATTCATGTAATAGCTGGCTGATGTTGTCAAGAAGAATGATATTATGGTAATGATGTCGATGTTTTTGGACTTTGGTTTTAAATGTCTTTGGACAATATTGTAAATAGTGTTTTTATATACTTTTGTAGTCCTGAAGAAGTCCGTGTATGGACGAAACGCGTTGGCGGATTCAATAGGTTTTAAAAAAAGAAAAAGAAAGGATGAAATCGAAAACAATCACAACATCGACTCTTCTTTGGAATAATTTTGTGTTTTGACTGTATAATAGTTACTATTTGCTTGTAAAGTGTGCTGGGCTATTTTTTGTTTGTCATCTGCAATCTCCACTGCATCTGAATTGTGAGCCCTGCTGTCCGCAGTGTAGATCGAGGGCAGTAGTTAGCATAGACATCGAGCAATGCTTTTTGTTACTTCCTCTTGATGAAATCCGAGGACATAGAGTACAATTCTCTCTGCATTTAATAAATCAAGGCTGAATTCAATGCTATTCGTAGTGTTGATCTAAAGCTGAATTCAAGTTGTGAACCCTGCTGTCCGCAGTGCAGAACGAAGGCAGTAGTTAGTAGAGACATCGAGGAATGCTTTTTGTCACTTCTTCTTCACAACATTCGGGGACAGAGTACAGTTCTCTTTGTAATTAATAAATCAAGGCTGAATTCAAGTTGTGAACCCTGCTGTCCACAGTGTAGATCAAACCCAGTAGTCGGTACAGACATAAGTCTGCGGTGTTGTGGCGCTGGGTTCACAGGGTGCTTTTGTGGAGGAGGTCCGCGGTCATGGTGGCAAGTACCTCCCAGAGTGAGGGCCTCCACTCTGGCAGAGTTGTCGGTCTTCCCACAAGTGAGCCAGGAACAGATTGGGATTATTTGGTCTTCTTAACCCATTATAGTCTCTTACACAATTTGGGTTGCTACTAATCTTAAATTGTGAACCGTGTAACCCCAGTGTAGGGCGCAGGCAGCGGTTAGGATGGACGCACAGCCACGTGGCATTGAGTTGAGCTGCACAGTTAGTGGCACCTAGAGTACTCAGCGTGTATGCACACTGCGATGATACGTGGTCTCGGAGGTCCGCTCGGGGAGCAATGTCTTGACTTGATAAGGCAACGTGGTGATGATTTATGGTGCAGTGAGTTAGTAGCAGCTGAAGCACACAGCATGTGGTCATCCTGCGATGATGCATGGTCCCGGCGGGCCGCAGTGGGAGCAACATGTCTTGCAAACCGGACTGCATCATCTGCAATCGCTACTGCATCTGAATTGTGAGCCCTGCTGTCCGCAGTGTAGATCGAGGGCAGTAGTTAGCATAGACATTGAGCAATGCTTTTTGTTACTTCTTCCTGATAAAATCCGAGGACATAGAGTACAATTCTCTCTGCATTTAATAAATCAAGGCTGAATTCAATGCTATCTGTAGTGTAGATGCAAAGCTGAATTTAAGTTGTGAATCCTAGTGTCCGCAGTGCAGATCGAAGGCAGTAGTTAGCAAAGACATCGAGGAATGCTTTTTGTCACTTCTTCTTCACAAAGTTAGAGGACATAGAGTAGAGTAATGAGTAATTAATAAATCAAGGCTGAATTCAAGTTGTGAACCCTGCTTTCCACAGTGTAGATCGAATGCAGTAGTCGGTACAGACATAAGTCTGTGTTGTTGTGTCGCTGGCTTCGCAGGGGGCTTGTGTGGAGGAGGCCCACGGTCATGGCAGCAGGCATGTTCCAGGGTAAGGGCCGCCGCTCTGGCAGACTCTTTTGTCTTCACACAAGTGAACCATGCCCAGACCGTGGTCTATGTATTTATACTCTTATGCTGGAGTTGCGTACGTTAGACCAGCCCACTCCACTTCCGCTTCAAGGGAGGGGGGGGCAACACAGCTACATGACCAAGATCTTCCCCAGTGTCTGAGGTAATATGGTTGCATCCACCGTGCAGTACACTACACATATCAATACTATATCTCCACATGGAGAGGTTTGTGGTTTGTATAGTGAGTTCTCTGCAGCACATCACCGGTACACTTGGGATTGTGTGAATTATTGTTGATGGGCGAGTTGCCTCCTTCACACGTAGTTGGTTGCCACATCTACGAACATTCAGCTATTGTGCGGTTGAGGGGATATGGTATTTTGGGAAGGTCTGTTGTCCTGTTTTGCACTGCCTCGGTGGTAGGAGTGGGGAGTGGTCCGGGGTGGAGGTTCTGGTGGTGGTGGCGCTGGCGCTGGGTGTTGTGGCTTTGTTGGGTTTCGGAGCTGCATGATTAGTACCTCTATCACGTGTTGGTCTTTAGATGTGGGTGTGAGTTGGGTCTAGTTCACCTAGTAGACAGTCAACCTTCTTACGCCAGTTAAAGGTTGATGTTAATGTGTTACTGGTAAGTGGGGCTATCGCCTGTTTTTAGGTGGCATTGCAGATTTGGCTGGTTGTTGAAAATATTGCGAAGTGGTGTTTTCGTTGGTTTTTTGCACGGGAACGCCTAGTTTGTATATCATTAGCATTATTTGTGGCTCTGGTTTGTGGCAATTGTGTTGGCGGAAGGTATTGATGGAAGAGTGGTGATATTTGCAGTTTTTACCAGGTTGAGAATGGGATGATAATTAAAAAAGACAGAAATAAAAGATATGCTTAATGAAAATTATAATTAGAAATTAGCATTTAAAAAACCTTTAAAATTCACTGAAAAAAACATAGGTTTTACAGACGTTATAGTTAGGTATTAGCATTTAAAAAACCTTTGAAATTCACTAAAAAAAAAACATAGATTTCAGGGACGTTATAGTTAGTTGGACATTTGACTCATATAAAACCAGAGAAATTCGCCTGTTATTTGCAGTGCACTGGTGATGACGTCACATATTACATCACTCATGACATGGTCAGTGACATCACTGATGACATCACTGATGACATCTCAAATGACATCATCCATGTGATAATGTTATGTTATGTTATGTTAATTTTCATTTGTACGGTGCAACAGCTACCCAAAAAGAGTTTCCCAGCGCCAACTAGGAAGGACAAGAAGGAAGGGAACGATTATTGATTAAACAGGCAAGTTTTTTGGCTTTTACGAAAATTGGCATATACAGTTTCATTGGGAAGCTGCGCAGGATGAGAGTTTCACAAAGTGGGGCCTTACTAGGCAAATGATCGATCGCCCATACGTGACAGTCTAATTCTAGGTACAGAGAACTTTGCCTGAGTGGCAGAGCGGAGCGCATGTGAGGGCAAGTAAGGGTGAACCAGAGCCTGCAGGTATTAATCTAATGCACATACTGATGCTCTAATAGAAACTTTGATACACCCATTCTAAAATGCAGACAACTATTTTTGAAACCGTACAGACAAGAATGCCACATACTACATACCACTCACTATTTCCTAGGTCTACACACACATCCGGTCACTTATACTTGTAGTTACTCATCAATACAGGACTATAATATGCACTCATACATCTATACATGCAGTCACACTCCGCCACTCATCCATAGAGTTACTCACACACCTAGTCAGTAATTCAAAGAATCAATCACATACCCATTTACTCATGTATATAGTTATGCACACCAACTCCGTTATTTATAGACGCACCACATCACTTATTTATACAGAAACTAACACATATTTACTGGCTTATGCAATCACTGATAGAAGCAGACACTTATTTATACACCCACTCTTAAAATAACTTACTCATACGTATAGTCATTAATATTCTCCAACACTCACATCTACTGCCTTAAACATATGTAATTACTCACAGATATACCACTGACACAATTATTCACTCACCAACACACCCATAGACACACTAACTCACCCATACAGCCCTTTGCAGATGCACTTTCTTTTTAATCCATACAACCACTGAATCACCCACTCAGACATCTATGCACAGACTCATACACCCTCCCACGCACCCACCCACACAGACACTCAGGGAGCCATACAGATACTCGTGCAACAAATCAATAACCTATATAGATACTCATGCAGCTATTCGGCAACCCATGCAGTTGCTTACACACCAACGGAGAGACTAACACAGACTTTCACATAGTGTAGTCACCAACCCATGCATTTAGTAAGACACGTTCAATCACTCACTTATGAAGTCACTCACGCACATACAAAATATTTCCTTTAGGCACTTCTAAATGCATTCATTCTTTAATACACCTTGGCATATATATACAATTTATTTAACCTTTACAGAAACACACATTCATTGGATGATGTCATCAGTGATGTCATTTGAGATATCATCAGTGATGTCACTGATCATGCCATGAGACATCATCACAAGTGCATTGCGGGCGCGCAAGTTATAGTTAGCTCAACTAGCTATAACAGGCAAATTTCTCTGGTTTTATATGAGTCAAATGTCCAACTAACTATAACATCCCCGAAACCTATGTTTCTTTTAAGTGAAAAATATACACTGACGAAGGCGGCAACGCCGAAACGCGTTTGTAGACTGATTGCTGAGGAGGTCTTTGATTAATAAAAGACTTGGCGAACCTACGCCGTATTGGCTTGGAGTGCTCTCATTTGTAAACCCGTGATCTGGGGGTTTCAGCGTTGTGCAATATATATATATATATATATATATATATTCACTGAAAAAACCATAGGTTATACACCATATATAGTTAGGAATTAGCATTTAAAAAACCTTATTTTACTCACACAAAACCATTGAAATTCCATATATAGTTAGTTGTACTAACTATATATCGCGCACCCGCAATCCACTGCTGATCATGTCACATATTACATCATTCATGACATGGTCAGTGACATCACTGATGACATCACTGATGACATCTCAAATGACATCACTCATGGCATCACTGATGACATCTCAAATGACATCACTGATGACATCACTGATGACATCACTGATGACATCTCAAATAACATCACTGATGACATCTCAAATGACATCACTGATGACATCACTGATGACATCTCATTTGACATTACTGATCACATCACTGATGACATCATTCATGTGATAATACGATGAACCTCTTCAGACTCTAATATAACCTTATATACACTCAGTGAAAACAGACACTCACAGACTGTCACTCATCCATGGAGTTACTCACACACCTAGTCAGTCATGCAAAGAATCAATCACACCTCCATTTCCTCAACTATACAGTTATACACACCTTACTTATTGAAACATATACTAACACATATTTACTCACTTATACAATCCTGGATACAAGTTCACAATGATCCATACAGCCACTCACACATTCACTGGCTCTTATGCACAGTTATTTATATATGTCAACTCTCACATGTACTGTGTTTTACATATGTACTTACTTTGACATGTAGCACTGAGATATCCATTCACTCACCAATACACTCGTGCACACAGTCAACCGCCCATACAGATGTTTCCACATGCACTTTTGAACCCATACACCTAGTGAATCAACTGCTCACACATCTATGCAGAGAGTCATACACCTCCCAGCCACCCATAAACACTCTCAGTCTCCCATACAATTACTTGGGCAACCAATTAATGACCCATATAGTTAATCATATAGCTACTGATCAACACATGCAGCAGTTTACAGAACAACAGACATAATGATGCACAAATTAAGACAGTTTAGTCACTAACCCATGCACTCAGTGAGACACATTTAATCACTCACTCATACAGTCAGTCATGCACCTACTAAATCCTTTGTTCAGACACTTATACATCCACTCATTCTTCAATATGTAAGACATATTTTAACTTTACAGAAACATACAGTCACTGGATGTTGTCATCAGTGATGTCATCAGTGATGTCATTTGAGATGTCATCAGTGATGCCATGAGTGATGTCATTTGAGATGTCATCAGTGATGTCATCAGTGATGTCACTGACCATGTCATGAATGATGTAATATGTGACATGATCAGCAGTGGATTGCGGGTGCGCGATATATAGTTAGTACAACTAACTATATATGGAATTTCAATGGTTTTGTGTGAGTAAAATAAGGTTTTTTAAATGCTAATTCCTAACTATATATGGTGTATAACCTATGGTTTTTTCAGTGAATTTTCAAGGTTTTGTAAATGCTAATTCCTAACTATATATGGTTTATAACCTATGGTTTTTTCAGTGAATTTCAATGGTTTTTTAATAGCAAATATCTATAGCTGTAAAATGTATTCTTATTTAAATCCAAAAATATATTTTATATGTTTATTAATAATTTTTTTTAAATATTTTTTTTGTTTCGCTCCCGGTCCGCGAACCGGGAAGCTTCCCGTTAGCTCAATTTGATGCCGCGACCCGGTCCGCGAACCGGTAAAAAATCAACATAGTGACGGTATCGCGTTGCCGCGTAATGCGTCTTATGACGTACTGCGTTCGCGCACCCGGAAGTGCCCCGGGGCGCGGACCGAGGCGCGAAACGCAGCTCCCCAGAAGCGATCCGCGGCGCGTCGCGAAAACGCGACGTATCGCGTTGCCGCGTAATGCGTCTTGTGACGTACCGCGTTAGCGCACCCGGAAGTGTCCCGGGGCGCGGACCGAGGCGCGAAGCTTAGCGACCCAGAAGCTAACCGGGGCGCGTTCCGCAGCGCGTAACATGAGCGTGAGAGGTCATGTGACTTGTTAATAAAACTTTTCATTGGTTCATTTCACTTTTGGTTTCATAATGATGTAAGGCTAGGTCAGGTGACCTAAAAATAACACTTTTCATTGGTTGAGAAGTATTGTTTTTCCCAAATGATGAAAACCCCTCCTTCTTTCCTCACTCTGACTTTCATCATTGTGAGAGGAAGACCTATTTTGCTTGTTGGAAAATGGCTTCATTGGTAGCTTCAGCTGGTGGACCCCCACCACCACCTCCACCTCCTCATGGGAAGAGAGGACCACCTCCCCAGGTCATTACCAACACTGAGGAGGAAGATGAAGAAATGGATGAGGAGGGAGAAGAACCACAGTTCTTAGAAGAGGTGCCCCGGGTTTCCAGAAAGAAAGTCAGTTTCATCTGGCAGTTTTATTCGATCCCTCGTGGCCAAAAAAAAGTCAATGCGAGGTATGTCACCTGCCGCATATGCAAAGAACAATTATCAAGAGGGACGGACAAGAAATATAGCTACGGAAATCACACAATGCACAGGCACATGACAAGGAAGCATCCACTAAATTACAGCCGGGCGGAAATAAGGGATATGCAGGACAATCCAAGACCAACTCCTGTGGCCAGACCAACATTACCAATTGCATTAACACCAGAAGAGGCACGGGAAACTGTGCCAAATATTCAAGAAAATTTTGGGCACATGATTCACTCTTGTATGCACTGTCGTGCATTGTTAGCTTGTGGCAACATGAGCATTAATGCTATAAACCTAGCATATGAACACCATGATTGCCCTAACCGCCCCCAGTAATTTTTTTTTTGCTCCTGTTGAGCCCTTTTCAACGCCTGTTTTTTGTTGTTTCCCCCCCCCCCCAAAAAAAAAAAAATATATATAAAATCGTTCAAAAAATACAAAAAAAACAAAAAATGTTCAAAAAATTAAAAAAAAATATAAAACAACAAAAATATTTAAAAAAAAGTTCTTTTCAGAACTACCTTCCCTTTCAAAAAAAATTGCTAGAATGTTTAGCACTCTGGCAAGCTCTATTTCTTTTGGTTCGCTCCCGGGTTAGCTTCCCGGTACGCGGACCGGGAGCTAACCCAAAAAAATTAAAAAAAAAAAAAAGAGTAAGTATAAGGAAAGTAAACAGAGAGTGATGTTAAAAGAAAGACAGCTATAGGGAGTAAAGAAGAGATACTGTTTAATAGATCTATTTACCGAAGAAAAGACGGAAGAGGGTATAATTGTGAAAAACAAAATAGATAACGAAGTGAAAGAAAAAAAAAGAGAGTATAACATTAACAAAGAAGAGTTTCTTGGAGAATGTGAGTGAATGTTCAAAATAAGATTAAAACATGAGGAATAACAGAGAGAAAAAATAGAAAACAGAAAACAAAAAATAACAGAAAAAGATTCATTGAAACAGCAAAGAAATGTAAGTAACATACCCCCACATGCATCATTGTGACATTTTGCACTTCTTAATTTGCGAAAAATAAGGAATCGCAAATTAAGAAGTGCAAAATGCTATGCATCATTATTTTCGGTATTCATTTGTGATTCGGTAAAAATCGCAATTTTTACCGAATCCCAAATAAATACCGAATTCTTAAGTTAATTTTCGCAATTCCCATTGATTCCTATGGGCCAAAAGGCCCATAGGAGTCAATGCAAATTGCGAGTGGCACTTAGAAAATTTCATGGGTGCAGGGGGGGGTCCAAAGGACCCCCCCATGCACCCCTGAAATGTATTTTTCGCATCATGTTTCACACACACATGTCCTAAGGACATGTGTGTGTGAAACATGAATGTTGAAAAAAAAACATGTTCAGCTTTTTAAACACTTTTTCCAAATTTACCGAGTGGTTCAACCACTCGGTAAATTTGGCACCCTAATTGCGATTTTACAGTTTTAAATTTAATGATGCATTGCTTTTAAGAAATCGCACATCTGCGACTTCTTAAAAGCACCCGCAATTTTAGAACTCGCAAACATGTTACGAATTCTAAAATTGCTTCATGCATCCCAAAAAGCACTTTTGCATTCGCAAACGGCCGATTTTAAGGAATCGCACCGTTTGCGACTACAAAAATGCTTGATGCATGTGGGGGAATGAGCCATATCATCAACATAGGCAATACAAGTTTTGCAGCTTTTATTGGCAGAAATGTGTCGCTAAAGCTGCTTTTGCGGCAGAAAACTGCCGCTAAAACCACTTTTTAACCAGTTTTCTGCCAATAAAAAGAGCAATAATTTTATTGGCTGTGTTCATAATATTCCCCTTAGTGTGCTTCAACTACACAGAGAAAGCATTATGAACAAGTAGTGATAGAGTGATCAGTCAAAGACACTAAGAGTAATAGAGACGGAGTGAGTGAACAAGAGTGAGGAACTATGAGAAGAGAGGGACTGAGAAAAAGAGTGGAAGGAGTTGAGTAAGTAGGTAATAGAGAAAGGAATGAGGGAAGTAGCAAAGGCAGGAAACTGAGGGTTAAAGAAATGAAGCAGTGGAACTAATAGTAGGTGAATGTGATAGAAATGTAACGAAAAGAGTACAAAGCATTTACCTTATAATTGTCGTTAAATTACTCACTTTTTGTTTTTATACTTTCAATCTGTGAAAGAGAGAACAAACATTTCAAAAATATTAAAACATGTATTTAAAAATTACAAAAGACAAGGGAAAAGATTGAAGGACAAACAGTTTTTCAACAACTTTGACACTTACAGAAGCTTCTGCTTCTCCAGGCCCCCTACACAGTCCTAAAGATATACATTTTAAACTAACAGTATCTTGATGCAGATGAAGTGAGGCCTATCTTAAAACATGGTGCATCTTTTGCATTGCTGTTGTCTCAGAAAAGTGTCGCAAGACACTAAAATTTTAAATAATTGCTTCAGGATGCCAATAAGATGTGTCCTATCCAGAGGTTTGTTTGAGGTGAGGCCTACTCAGGGTTGCAGATGAAATTTCGAGTTGTTGAAGAGAATAGAGGACATAATACATGTAAAGGTCTACCAATGAAGTGAGTCATGTCCACTGCACTCTTGAACAAAGTCCAAACCTCCTATGTTTCCCTGGACAGACCTAAACTTGATCTGCACAATGTGATTCGTAATGATAGGAAACACAGGTCATGTAATTGAAATACGTGCAATTTATTTTGCTCATTTCACAATCACATCACTTGTGTTTCCTTTGCTTAGGTATCTCATTGTGCAGATGTAGTCTAGCATATGAAACAATACGCAGAAGTGCAGCACTGCATGCAACAACTTTGACACTTACAGAAGCCTCACCTTCTCCATGCCTCCTACACAGTTCTACATATACATCATAAATGCAAACAGTACAGAATTAATTATACATGTTAAATGGTTTATTTTTGCTGTTCTCAGAATGTATCAAAATTCACTAAAAACAGTGACTTGAAGGTATTCATCATATAACAGCGGGGAAAAAAAAACACAATCAAAATGATTGTGTTTAAAAAACCCATACAACATAAGAAATCAGAATTCAGAACTCCTTAAAGTTAACTTACTTTCCATGACGTCAAAGGATGTCCTATGAACAGCTTACACTCTTTTGTGCTGTTATTACTTTCAGCCCGCCACTTTCTGAAAGAAAATCTCCATCGTTTTTAAAAACATGTTACATGCAATAAATGACTTCTTGCTCTCTACCACAAGTTTCCACAAGGCCAAATCTTGTCAGACCCATTTATAACTCTTGGATTTCTTGTAAGCCAATCCCGTCATTTGGCATTTCCGCAACTTTCAGAATTAAAATGTTGAAGATCATTTTCACAATCCTGGAATAGTAATATCTTCCCCTTCTTGCTCAGTCATGTTCTACATTTCCTATGACACTGATACTGCTTACTATGAAGCAGACTTACACTAACTCTATGACTACTACAATTATTTAATTCTCTACATCACTTTCAATCACAAAGCAATGTAAAACAGTAGACAGCGTTGCAGACTTACATTCCCTCTACTCTATGTTTTGATTGGCTGCTTCAATTAGCTTATAAAAAGAAATAGTTTTTCTGAACTCATTCAAAGTGCACTTATTTCTCCATGACGTCCAGTCTTATGGTTAGAAGTTATGTCTCTGAACTACACTTATCCTCAAGGCCAAATTGTGTAGGAGCCATTAGAACTTCTTGAAATTCCACAGAGCACATCCCAAGATTATTTCCCTAAAATTTTGGTTTTAAAAACACCAGGTAAGAGTTTTTGAGGTCATACGGCAATTTTTTTTTGAAAATTAAAACAGAATCGTTGCAGAATGACCAGCCATTTCTAGACTTTAAATAAGCTGTGTAATGTCCTGATGTTATTGAAGGGCCGTCATGATATATAATTGCTGCAGTTACAAAAGTCCTTCCTGATATTGACAACTGCGAAGCTACAAAATTTTTAATTAAAGTTGTCAATTTTGTTCCATCAGGCCTACATCGTTGGAACATTAAAATGACATACTGGCCATATGTTCGTATAAATAATGTGGACATCATTTCAGATTTACATTGGCTACACTCCATGTTGTGATCAGCTGCTTTTACTAGCTTATTAAAGGAGACTGATTTACTGTCTGGCAAAGTTAAATATATAAATCTTTCTGAGTCTACACTAGTAGTACTTGATACCATACAGTTCTCGCAGTCATGCTGCCATTGATAAGAAAGCCCAAACAGCTGATCTACATCTACACCTTCAGCATGCAATACATCAAGCATATACATTAAAAACTCCTGACAATCTTGCTGAATATTTTGAGAGAATTGTGTTTGGCCTGAACATCTGTCTAACAGATTTCGAATTTCAGACACACTTTCTATGTTTCTTCTATCAGTGCTACATTTCTCTAACACAGAATTTAACAAACTGCAAAATCTTTGATCAGAATTGACCACAATCTCTTCTTTTACATTTTCTAGAGAAAACAAAACATTAACCACTACATTAGCATAGCAGTTGACACCAGAACTGTTTTCAAATTGAAAACCAACAACATCTTCAACAGAATCCTTTTTGTTTCTGCTTGTAATTTTAGGTTCATCGACTTTTCGTCTTTTTGCTACAACCTCCCCAGTATTGGTCACATTTCTTCGTTTCCGGCCTACCACACGTTTCTCAAACAAAGGATACTGAGGCAAATGTGACGCATACTCTCTTCTTAACCTATTGTATTCCTTAACACAATCTAGATCCGCACACATGTTTGTGACATCACACTCAATCAAGTACAATCCCGATAAAGTTCTAACTCGTGACAATGCCACGTATGCCATACCCTCCTTGAACACAGAACTGCCAATATTCACCAATGCACAGTCTACACTTAAACCTTGCGATTTATGGATTGTCACCGCATATGCCAAGCAAACAGGAAACTGCTTACGGCGAACATATAAGTCTTTTACAAGCAAAAATCTAGCAGAGCAACGACCAATTAGCTGTACTTCCTCAATGCCATCAAATTTAATTTTTAAAAATTCAATTCCATCTCTATTTCTGTATTTTACAAAATCAACAACATTACCCATTGATCCATTTACCAGACCTCTTTCAACATGTAAATTCCTTCTTAAAATTATACGGCAGTTCAAGCACACATTCAGAGTCTTTTCAAAACCTGCAGTTTTAGATATACTCTTCTCTAATGAATCCAATTTTGTTTTCAGATTCTCAGACAAAATAATTGTTGATCCCATATGCTCTACTCTGTCAATAGCTTCCAGTTTCACAATCTCTTGCTTTTCTAAATGCAACATTTTGTTGTTGAATTTGGCACATTCTGCAAGAGTTGGCATCAAACATATTCCAGATTTCTTATCAGTAATTTTCTGAAAAATATTCTCAGGCACAACATCTTGTTCTGGATATAAATTTGACAGTAATCGTGCATGTAAAGCTTCTTTCCCATACTCGGTCACTTTTCCAATTCTAACATCTTGTAGAATAGTCTTGTAAACTTCATCCTTCGCCTGACGCATATTTTCATGCAGTTCAGCATAATTGAAGTTTAACCATATATTGACGTTGCCAATGCTGCCTAGGCACTTCCTGGTATCTTCATGCGTGAGCATTTTGAACACAGGTTGCCCTTTCACTGGTGTCAGCTGCAGAAGATCTCCGAAAACAATGATGTGTTTGCCACCAAATAACACATCATACTCTGTTTTGAGAACTTCTTGCATTCTCAAATGCACAAAGGCAAGCATGACATTGGAAACCATGCTTACTTCGTCAATGATAAGAAGTTTCATTTTCCTCAAGATTCTTGAAACTTCAAAACAAGCATCTCCAGATAGCTTGTGATATTGTAATTTGTTGTCATGCTCCACTGGCAGCATCAGTAAACGATGTAAAGTAATCCCTTTAATGTTATGTGCTGCCAGTCCAGTTGGAGCGGTGACAACACAAGACAGCGATGACTCTGTCCTTTCCTGCAAATAGCATGAAATTGCTTTAATGAGGAAACTTTTTCCAGTTCCTGCTTCTCCACTCACGTACAGTCGGACAGGCTTCAACGACGTACATGAGCACTCTTTCTTGTCATGACTTAATCCATGATCAATTTGCATGGTAACTTCGTCATATATTTTCCTCTGCTCAACGTTGAGTTGTCTTTCCAACTCTTCTAAGTTAACCGCATCCTCCTGAGCATGTGCCATGGCTCTTTCCACTTCATTCATGGCAGTGGCAGCTTCATTTTCGATAACAGGTCCTCCTAGTGGATCCTGACTCAATGAAGCAGAACTCTGACTGTCCTGAGAACTGTCTCTGGCAATCTCGGCTGCAATCGTTGCTTCCTGCTCAATTTCCGCATTCAACATTTCTACATATTTGGGAAAAGCAGGACATTCTATGGTCTCCTTGACGGCATTGAAAGAGTCTTCGTAACAGAGGAAATCTCCAAGCAGTTCCTCTTCTGCACGCCAAGGCTTGAAAAGTTGCAAAAGTGCTAAATAGAAAAACTCCTTTTTTTCAGGAGATTCGCCACTCAATTTTCGATGGTTTACCAAGTGGCATTTTCTTTGCTTGACCAGACATCCCTCACTTCCTATTACAGCATACACTCCTTTCTCAGTATCTTCTTTGATGTTCCTCTTGAATATGTAATTTTGAAGAACCTCATACAGACAAACATTGTCGAGGTGACTGCTTCTATTTGGATAATATGTATCCAACATGTTGGTCTTCAAAATGTCGGTACTGTTTGGCTCCTTTTCCGCCAAATACTCAATTTCCCGCACAGGTTTCAGAACTCGATTACGCGTTGCAGCAAGACCAAGACTCGCCCAAACGATACTCCTGGACTTGGCATAGAGACTTGCTGAAGACAACCGGTCAGAGCATTCGTAAGCTCCAATTTCTCGATGCGACAACATCTTCAGACTGAAACTGTACAACTTCTTGCTGAGGCTCTTTTCATGGGAAATGTCCTCCCACATATCCTTCAATTCTGTCTTCTCTTTTTTGGTGATGTAAGACGTCACATACCGAGCCACAGCCATACAGTTATCAGCCACAAACTGTATATCCATGTTAGCATTCCACATGGACAAAATCACCGGGTTGTAGTCGTTGATGTACTTGGACTCTTCGTTCCTCTTCAAATTGTATGTGTTTTTAGGTGATTTCTTCATGACATTATGTCGCAGCGAAGACATCAAACTGTTTACTCTTCCTTTAGAAATCACCGGTCGTGGAAAACTGAAACGACATTTGGTGTAGAACTTGTCCTTGTTTCGGAATTTACGACGGCAGTACTTTCCACATCGATGGCTTTGGAAACGCAGAACTTTTTCTCTTAGGCTTTTCTTCTCCTTTGTGTTTGGAACAGCACACATAGAATACTGTTGGATGAAACTCATCACTGAGTCTTCTGGATCCGTTCCAAATTTAGGTGCATCCTTGATCCACAGCAACATATGTATATGAGGAGCACCTCTTGCTTGGTACTCCTTTCTCCAGAAGAAATCCAACACCTCTCCAAGAGGTGGATTCTTCTTATTCATGATGAAAGACATCATAGCTTCAAATCTATGATTGAAGTACCTACATACATTGACTGGATCCAAAGAGCACAGTTCTCCGGGTGTCTTGAATTCGATGTTATCTACGTTAGCATTTGCCTCTCGTAGAAATTCAAGTAAGTCTTCCCAGCCATACTCGGCACAGCTCAGAGTGAGGAACCATGTGGGAGTACCTAAGTTCCTCAGCATACATTTTAAATCACCATGACGACGGTACCAGTACTCATTAGTACCACGCTGACACGCCATGAGATTAATCAGGTGAGAATCCAAAATACTGTCTTGGACATTGACTTTATCCATAAAGTCACTTGCCGAGATGTTTTGCATGTGTATACCACTTTTCAAGATGTGGTTCACTGCATATGACAGTCCAGACAGATCGCTTTCAAACAGGAGATGAAACAAATAGGGAATGCATTGTCGAAACCTAGCATCTCCTGCATACAATCGCAAAGTCCGGTATTCAGAAGCAGGAATTTGATGAGGTCGCTCATCATATCTTCCTCCCTGACCTGTTGGAAAAAGCTGTGGGAAACACCGAGCTTCCAAACTTTCCTCCCAAACACTAATGGGACTCCCTTTGGCTTGTTTCATTTGAAACAACTCAATAGCATTCCCCATGACTTCCTTGGAATGCAAAGGATGAACACTATAATGTTCATATATTTCTTCACTAGTAGAGGGTTCTATTTTCTCAATTTGACCAGCACACAAATCGCTATCCTCTTCCTCACTTACTTCCTCTTCTGCAACATATACATTCTTATAGTATTTATTATTTTTTTTCAAATACAATGTTGCCTTTTTAACTTTCCTAACATCTACTAAATCTTGCCATATTTTCTTATTCTTTGTCGGAACCCCATTAACTAAGATAACCAGAGGTTCCTCTTCCACTTTTTCTACTCCAATTGTGTTAATGTTTTTCTTCAAATCTAGAGGCAAATAAACAACTCTTCCCTTTAATCCTCTCTGTAAATCTGATGGAGGCAATTTCCCTGTCTTTGGCTCCATTCTTACAATAGCCTGAAAGGGATGGATACTTTGAATCAAAATAGATTCATAAGTATTTAAATCCTTCAATTCAGAAGGAATCTCAACCAATTCCAGATTATTATGAACTGCTCTAGCAGGCATCTGGTTTTGATTTAATTTGCAACAACAATAAGTACACACACGTTGATCAAATCCCAAATCAAAACAATTTTCTACCATCAAGTATGTTGCAAAATCCTTCCATTCACTATTATTTTCCCTTTCACTTTTTGCATATAAATCCACTAACTTAGTCTGATTCTTATAATAAGTGCGTCGACAACACACACAAGTGAAATTAGGCCTCTCACTTGATTTCACCTGAAACGTCGCAATTTCCCTCTGGAAATTATCTGTACTGGAAACCTGTACACTATCTTCCACATTACCCTCTTCTTCTGGGTCAATTTCAACATTCTCCTCTTTACTTCCAAAGTAACAAAACTCAATTTCTTCACATATGTTCTTCACATCTATTTCAGAACCATGCAAAAGAGCAGCGCATAATTGTTTAAGCATAATTGCTGGACTCTTAGCATAATACAACATTCTAACTAATTTCCTCACTTTATTATGATGCACTGCTAGCATCCTGAAATGATGAAAAACACTCTGGCATACTCTCCTGGAAAGACAAGCCAGTGAATGACCATGCAAACCTGTCACTTCTCTCACTCTGCAAGGATCTAATTCTTGCAACAACTTCATTTTCTGCTTCAAACTTTTCTTATTAAATGACCGTACAAAATCACAAAGCAAATTGATGGAATCCTGTCGCACACTGCAAATACTACTAAACTTCCAGGTGTACACAGGACCCTTAGCACGTCTTCCTAAAACCTCATTACCTAACACCTCTTCTGCCTCTGTTGTCACAAGTTTTTCTTTTTCAACTGGACAACCATCTTTCACTTCATAAGCACGACCACTGGTGTCAACTGCATGCACCAAATCATTATCCTGGAAATAACTCTCCTCATTAAAAAATGCCTCACAGCTTGAACTATGCATCCATTCTCCAGAAAAAACTTCACAAAAATTACTACGATTAACTATTCTCTTCCATCTACTATTTCTTTTGAAATCATAAATTGCCTTGTTTAGCTTCCTAATTCTATTGATTATCAAAATAAATAACTTACGTTTAATTTCAAATGCCTGATCAATAATTTTCTCAACTTTTTTTTTTCTCTTATAAAAAACCAGTTTCTGTTGACCTTTCTTAATATTTTTTAACAAATTGCCAATTATCCTGTTGCGGAACATTCGTTTACGAATGTCCCTAAACTGTTGTTTCCTTCTACTATCATGCACAGAGTTATCTCTTGCTCTAGCAGTAACATTTTTGATTGGCCTTTCCTTTCCATTTGATTTGCTTATCTTTTTATGGACTGAAACATTTTCTGTAGTAATATTTTTTTTACTACACATATTTCTTATGAATGTTTTTGTACTCTTACCCGGTGCTTTCTTCGTGACTTGACAAATCTTTTTGTTAGAGGACTGCTGCTTATTTTGTTTCACCTGCTGTCTTTGACGTTTTGCAGCCTTTCTCTGTCTTTCTATTGTTGGCATGGTGAAATCTTGAAATGATCTGCAGTTGAATCTGTGGTAAAATATAATAAAAAATGTTATTAACCATTATTACCAAACAGTAAATCAATAACAATGATCAAAAACTTAACACACTACTTGACATTTTAAATAGAAGATTTTTTAGTCCTTGGCAAATTTACAATACAGAAATAGCAGAAAAGAAATGACATTTATATTTATGTTACCTGTGCTATTTTATATGTGAATCTGATCTAATTTTATGAGCATATTTTAATATTTTATTGAAGACACTACACATAACCTGTTTTTGAAGGTGTCTTTATTTTTAAATTAAACGGTTTACATTTTTACTTTTTATTAATTATACATTTTAAAAATAAATGTTTATATTTCCATAGGCTCAAGCAGGTCAGCTTCCCACCCTATGTCATATAATTCGGACAAATCTGCATCCTCATCACGCTCTTCTTCATCCTCAGGTTTTAAATCATCCAATGGATCAACATCCACTGATGTTTCAATTACAAGTTCAATGATGAGGTCAAAATCAACTGATTGCAGATTGTCACTCATGTTGATGTTGTCTTTATCTTTAAAGAAAGATAACAACAATGAGATGTTGCAGAGTAAGAGACAAATCTCAGAGATTATAATAGTAAAATTGTTTAACAAGAGTAATATTTTGCAGCTATTATTTAGCCATGTCCAGCAATGCTGATCAGGTGAAGACTATGTCTAATTTTTCAGTGAACAGGACTCATCTCTTCTTAACCTTGGATAAGCCTCACCGACTCTGTGTGTCCTGCACATACTTAAATGTAAAGGGGCAGATTTATGTTAAATGGCACATCCCCAGGCATGCACCAGTTAACGTGCACCGCTGCTCTGCCACCCATGGTGTGCCGTATTTACAATCAGATAGGAGAAAACTGCGTCAAAACCCTGCGCCTGCTTTAAGCAGGCATAGGTCTTGACGCAACATTGTGGAGATGGGGCACCCCTGAGCCTTGCTTGAGCTGCATCGCACTTGCAATACAACTCCAGCAATCACTACCTTTACATCACAGATACATCACGCATCTGTGCCATTTTTGCCCCATGATGCCCCGCATTGTAAATGCAGCACACCATGGGTGGCGGAACAGCGGCACAGGATGACTGACACATCCCTGGTGATGCACCAGTCATCATAAATCTATCCCTAATCTTCTTATCTTGTTACAGATGAACCGCCATATGTACCATCAAACTATTTTGCATTTCCTAAATAGCGAATTTTAAGGAATAAATAGCAATTCTTTACCATTCCTAATTTGCAATGAGCAAATTGCTAATTGCAAGTTACCCATTCATTTCCATGGGCTAGGAGCCTCATAGGAATGAAGGTTTAATTTGCGATTAGCAATTTGCTCATCACAAATTAGGAATTTTTCCAAGGGTGCAGGGGTGTCTCAAGAACACCCTGCTGCACCCCTGAAAAAGAAATTTGGGGGCATATGGCACACATACATGCCCTAAGGGCATGTGTTGGCGTCATATGGGACCTTTTGTTTTTTTGAAAAAAAGCTTTTTGAAAAGAATTCACAAATTACCACCAATTTACCACAATAGTTTCCAAATCCTTAATGTCATTTTTTTACATATTTTTTGTTTGATACATTGCATTTAAGTAATCGCAAAATTTGCAAATCCTTCAGTGCAATCGCAAAATAAGGAATAGCAAATTTTGCTATTCCTTATTTTGCATCAAACTTGTTTGATATATACCATTTGTCTAATTAGCATTCTCAAAGGCCGAAATTCGCAGAATTTTGATCTTTGTGAATGCTAATTAGCTTGATACATATGGCCCCAAGTGAGGCCTGTCTTGCAACATGGTGCATCTTTTGCATCACTGCTGCATCGGTTTCATGTGGTACGTTTTTTTTACACCATGACATATCTGCCTAAAAGCATCAATTTGTAATTTTGTCGCCTCATAGCAAATCTTTTGCACCGCCGCTGCATCATAAAAGTGACGCACAGTGGCGCAAAAGAGGCATACACCTATCATAAATCTGTCCCTAGCATTTTAAATGATTAATCCAGGATGACGATAAGGTGTGGCCTATCCAGAGGTTTGTTTAAGGTGAGGCCTACTCAGGATTGCAGGTTAAAGTTACGCTTGATGAAGAATACAGAAGAGATAATACATGTAAAGGCCTACCAATGAAGTAAGTGATTTGCACTTTATTTCGCCAGTCATCATAAATGTATCCCTAAGCTTCTTATCTTGTTACAGATGAACCACCATATGTACCATCAAACTATTTGGCATTTCCTAAATAGCGAATTTTAAGGAATAAATAGCAATTCTTTACCATTCCTAATTTGCAATGAGCAATTTCCTAATTGCAAATTACCCATTCATTTCCATGGGCTAGGAGGCTCATAGGAATGAAGGTGCAATTTGCGATTAGCAATTAGCTCATCACAAAATAGGAATTTTTCCAAGGGTGCAGGGGTGTCTCAAGAACACCCTGCTGCACCCCCTGAAAAAGAAATTTGGGGGCATATGGCGCACATACATGCCCTAAGGGCATGTATGGGCGTCATATGGCACCTTTTGTTTTTTGGAAAAAAAGCTTTTTGAAAAGAATTCACAAATTACCACCAACTAGAAGTTGGTGGTAGTTTCCAAATCCTTAATGTCATTTTTTTACATATTTTTTGTTTGATACATTGCATTTAAGTAATCGCAAAATTTGCAAATCCTTCAGTGCAATCGCAAAATAAGGAATAGCAAATTTTGCTATTCCTTATTTTGCATCAAACTTGTTTGATACATACCATTTGTCTAATTAGCATTCGCAAAGGCCGAAATTCGCAGAATTTTGATCTTTGCAAATGCTAATTAGCTTGATACATATGGCCCCAAGTGAGGCCTGTCTTGCAACATGGTGCATCTTTTGCATCACTGCTGCATCGGTTTCATGTGGTACGTTTTTTTTACACCATGACATATCTGCCTAAAAGCATCAATTTGTAATTTTGTCGCCTCATAGCAAATCTTTTGCACCGCCGCTGCATCATAAAAGTGACGCACAGTGGCGCAAAAGAGGCATACACCTATCATAAATCTGTCCCTAGCATTTTAAATGATTAATCCAGGATGACGATAAGGTGTGGCCTATCCAGAGGTTTGTTTAAGGTGAGGCCTACTCAGGATTGCAGATTAAAGTTACGCTTGATGAAGAATACAGAAGAGATAATACATGTAAAGGCCTACCAATGAAGTAAGTGATTTGCACTTTATTTCGCCAGTCATCATAAATGTATCCCTAAGCTTCTTATCTTGTTACAGATGAACCACCATATGTACCATCAAACTATTTTGCATTTCCTAAATAGCGAATTTTAAGGAATAAATAGCAATTCTTTACCATTCCTAATTTGCAATGAGCAATTTGCTAATTGCAAATTACCCATTCATTTCCATGGGCTAGGAGGCTCATAGGAATGAAGGTGCAATTTGCGATTAGCAATTAGCTCATCACAAAATAGGAATTTTTTCAAGGGTGCAGGGGTATCTCAAGAACACCCTGCTGCACCCCTGAAAAAGAAATTTGGGGGCATATGGCGCACATACATGCCCTAAGGGCATGTATGGGCGTCATATGGCACCTTTTGTTTTTTGGAAAAAAATGCTTTTTGAAAAGAATTCGCAAATTACCACCAACTAGAAGTTGGTGGTAGTTTCCAAATCCTTAATGTCATTTTTTACATATTTTTTGTTTGATACATTGTATTTAAGGAATCGCAAAATTTGCAAATCCTTCAGTGCAATCGCAAAATAAGGAATAGCAAATTTTGAATTAAGGACATTTTAAGTCATTTCCACATGTGCAGTGTTTTCAAATTATGATTTGAAAATCGTTTTTGGGGAAAAGTAATGGTTTGCAAATTTATGACAAGGACATAATGGTGTATGCTTCTCTATAAGGCATTTCAGTGTCTCTGATGTCATTTTTCCCATATTACATTATAAGACCTTTCCCCATGGAGCACATTCCTTGTAAATATGCTCCCACCTGTGCATGGTGAATTTAGATTTTGACTGTTTGAGTCACATAGCCATGTTAAAAGTGACCCAAAAAAATTGCAAACGCTTTAAAAAAACACATTCATGTGTCTTAAGGACATTTTAAGTCATTTCTCCATGGACAGTGTTTTGTAAGTGGCGCAAAAGAGGCATACACCTATCATAAATCTGTCCCTAGCATTTTAAATGATTAATTCAGGATGACGATAAGATGTGGCCTATCCAGAGGTTTGTTTAAGGTGAGGCCTACTCAGGATTGCAGATTAAAGTTACGCTTGATGAAGAATACAGAGGACATAATACATGTAAAGCTCTACCAATGAAGTAAGTGATGTCCACTTCATTGCGCCAGTCATCATAAATCTATCCCTAAGCTTCTTATCTTGTTAGACATCAACCGCCATATGTATCATATAACTATTTTGCATTTCCAAAATAGCGAATTTTAAGGAATAAATAGCGATTCTTTACCATTCCAAATTTGCGATGAGCAAATTGCTAATTGCAAATTACCCATTCATTTCCATGCGCCAGGATGCCCATATGAAAGAAGGTGCAATTTGCAATTAGCAATTAGCTCATCGCAAATTAGGAATTTTTCCAAAGGTGTATGGGTGTCTCAATAGCACCCTGCTGCACCCCTGAAAAAGAAATTTGGGGGCATATGGCGCACATAAAGTTTAACAACATTCCTTTACCTCAAAAACGATTTTCAATTCATAATTTGAAAACACTGCCCACAGGGAAATTACTTAAAATGTCCTTAAGACACATGAAAGTGTTTTTTTATTGCCTTTCCAGCATGGTTGGGTCACTTTTAACATGGCTATGTAACACAAACATTTAAAATCTAAATTTGCCATGCACAGGTGGGAGCATATTTACAAGCAATTTGCGCCACAGAGAAAGGTCTTACATTAAAATGGGAAAAATAACATCAGGGACAGTCAATTGCCTTATAAAGAAGCATACACCATTATGTCCTTGTCATAAATTTAAAAACAATTCCTTTTCCCCAAAAACGATTTTCAAATCATAATTTCAAAACACTGCACATGGGAAAATTACTTAAAATGTCCTTAAGACACATAAAAGCGTTTTTTAATTGCCTTTGCAGCATGTTTGTATCACTTTTAACATGGCTATGTAACACAAACATTAAAAATCTAAATTTTCCTTGCACAGGTGGGAGCATATTTACAAGCAATTTGCGCCACATAATTCATAATTTTCTCCTTAAAGCACACTATTCTCTATCTAAATTAAAGAAATATTTTCTCACCTTAGCAAATACTTTGAGTTTGAAAACAGTCTCAGAAACACACCAATTTGTCTTCAGCAGAGCAAAAGGTATGCACTCCAGAGTCTGCAGCTATCAAAAGCACAGAAATGCTGTAATTCTTCACACATATCTCTCATGTCACCCAATCAAAACTCTTCCCTCACTTTTTTTCAAATGAAAACCCTTCCCCCCTCTGCCCTTTCTGCCTTTTCTGCATGGCAACCACCTCTTGGAAGACTTCTGGTGTTTGCAAGTTCACACAACAATGTTGCAATTGAACTCTGAACTCTCAGTGCACCTGCATATCCAGTGCATTCTTTCATTTAATGATTTTTTATTGACCATTCAAAATACATCTTTCAAATAACTCATCCGTGCACCCTAACTTTCTGTTTTCAGCAATCAAAATCCACCAATCACTGTTACTGCTTCATGAACACAGAAACTCCACAGTTTTTTTCATTTTAAACTCTCATTTTTTCAACTGCCATTTCATTGCCACACTTCATCTGACTGCAGGAGAACCTTCTCTCACCATGTTTTCTGTCTGGATTGTTGGACATAGTTATATTCACTGGGCTCAAAGGTACACTGAAAACAGGAATTTACCTAACCTCAATTTACAAGATGTGGAAATTAAGTGGTTTGGCCACAGAGTCACCAATTGATACCATTGGTGAAAACCTTTATGCATTTGCCCAAACCTGACCTGTTAATTGTGCACTGTGGAGGTAATGACTTGGGCACTTTGACTGGTGTAGGTCTGGAAATGCTTTTAAAGGACACCTTTGAGCAATTAATGGCACTTTTTCCTCAGACTGCCTTGGTATATTCAAATATATGCCAAAGACAGAAATGGAGGTGGTCAAACCAATTTTGTCCACAAATTGAGAAGTCGAGGAAGCATGTAAACAAATCTGTTTCAGCTTACATGAGAGACCATGGAATGGGCTCCCTGTACAACAATAACTTGCGTTACTACATGCAAGATATCTACAGAGGAGATGGAGTTCACTTCTCAGATGAGGGCAACAGAATTTTCACTCTGAATTTAAGAATGTGCATTGGTACCTACTTATAAGTACCTAAATGTACCATAAACCCAAAAGCTCTTCTCAGAGCTACCCTACATCTGATCACTCACAATTATTATTTTACTCTAACATTTTTCACTAATTTTCAACAAAGTACGCTCCCTGGGGCGCTACCCGGTACGCGAACCGGGAGCTAACCTCGCGAAATTTTTTAAATTTTTTTTTTTTCCGCACATATGGGCCTCCTCAGCCACCCTCACAAAACCTAGGGGGTCAAGATAAGTCTACCGTGCCCCCTTCTACCCATTCTGAACATTATTTGCCCTCCATCTTGTATCTTAATTCGACCGAAACACAAAATGGTGGACTCCCGTTACACTTAAGGTTCGCGAACCGGGGCGCTCAACGGTTCGCGTACCGGGTCGCTCCCTGGGAAGCGCACCATCAAAAAAGGTGGGAAAGTAGTTCACAGAAAAGCCACTGGAGACAATTTCACCAAATATAGACTAGCTCATACTACATACCAATCCCTACCATTTTCACAAATTTGATTGGAATTCCATTTAGCCATTTAGCCTGTAGACCTCTCTAAATACCGTGAGGTAAATTACTTCACAAAACACATCTGAAGTGTTGGAATTGACAACCAATTAAAATGTTACTTTCATTTTCTACTTTTTTTACCTGACATTTGATTGGTTATATACCTGAATATATATAAAGGAAGAGAAGAAAACACAGCCATTTTGACTACTACTTCTTGGTGTACATTTCAATAGGATTTTCACTAATTCCTTCAACTTCTATCTAAAGGTAAGTTTTTATTTTTAAAACTGAAGTATATTGTGCACTATAAGTTAATATGGTAAACTTTTTCTGATAGTTATATACTATCCCTCTGTAGTAGTTATAGATTTAGATAGACTTCTCTGTTATAGTTATGGATGGAGTTAGGCTTCTCTTGTATAATTATGAATTTACTTACGTTAAATCACATACACTTTTTTATATTCCTACTTCCACTCTGATACTATACACTGCCCAAAATTAATCCCAACAGTGCCCTATCTCTACTAATATATATTTTTTTAATCTAAATTTCAGGCAAAATGGAAGGGGAACAGAAAGTTGAATTTCAAATTGTCCTGCAAGAGAGCAGCCAAGAAATCAATGATGAAAATGATATTGAATTTTTCGATGAAACTTTAGACAAAGAACTACTGCAATGTGTACAAGCAGTAGATAACCTCCTTGAAAATGAGGACATTTTACACCCTCAGAGACTACAATGTATATTCAATGATAATTATGAAATTTCTGACAATGAAATGTTAGAAAGTTTAATAAATTATGAAACACAATCACAATAAAAAAAAATGCTTAAAAAATAAAGAAAATAAAAAATAATCAACAAAACCAACAATCAATTAACATACAGCATTTGAAAAGTCTATCATTCATTTTTCATTGCAGTACGCTGCCCAGAACGCTTCCCGGTTCGCGGACCGGGCGCTCCCCACGCAAAAAAAAACCCAATTTTTTTTTTTTTTTTTTGCCCCGCGGGGCCCTTTTAAAACCTCCACATTAAACCTAGGGGGTCAGGGAGGATCTAGTATGCCCCCTTGTGGTTATTTCCCCCTTTGTTTTGGCCTCCTCTTGTCTCTCAATCCTACCGAGAGACAAGATGGCGGCCGCTTCGGACTGTTTAGAATGTTGACAGACACCGGAGAGCCAATCAGCTTAGCTACGCGAAGTTCCGGTACGCTTAAGGTCCGCGGACCGGAGCGCTGCCCAGAGCGCGCTTACAGATATATATCTTTTTTTAAACGTTAATTTCTCAAAATCCACTGGAGCACATATATTGAGACCTAGAAAAGGCACATCGGGCTACCAGTCCCTACAATTTTGCCAAGTTTCATGCAAATCCATTCAGCCGTTCGGGCTAAAAGTGAGGCCAACCGCCCTATGGAAAACTCAATGTTAAAAACACGTTTTGGGACCCCCCTTTTTTCTCGGCCCCCCCTTGACGAACCCCCCCCAAATTTCCAAGGGCTGCTCAGAAACAAAATGTTCCATTTTCCAGAAAATTTCAGCCAATTCCGTCCACAAACGTATGTATGTATATATATATATATATATATATATATATATATATATATATATATATATATATATATATATATATATATATATATATATATATATATATATATATATCCAAAAGTAACCTTGCCAAAGAAAAGGCAGAGGCCAGCAGTAGGAGACACCATGGAGGAGATTTATAGATTTATTCAAGACACATTTTAAACGAGCGAATGCATTTCGGCATCTAGCCTTCATCAGCGCCCTTGATGTTGTCAGCAGCAGTCAGAGTGGTTGTAGCCTCACTATCAGTGTCCTGCTTCACACGGATTGGATAAGTATTCGCCCGCCCCCTGTGATGGTTCAACACACCTGTGGCAATCCTCGAAGCCTCGAGGAACTACATGTCCAAGCATCCCATGTCCGGAGCCAGGTAAGGAGTGCAGGGGGAAATTGCCGAAGTAAGTGTTCGTGTGACCAGGATAGTGTGGGGCGCTGCCAAGGAATGTTCCATTTGACCTCTGACTTGCAAATTCCTCCTCGGGTCTCCCAAACCGCATACCATCCCGGGCTGTTGTAGTTTTAGCGGGGGCATATATGTATGGATCACTGACAGAATATCTATTTTTTGAAAAACTAACAGTAGTGAGCTTAATAATTAAGCCAAAAACCCAAGGAAAACAGTTAGCTAATTAGATAAATATTGTGACATGAAACCAAAATTGATAGAGACAAAACTTACTGTTTGTATACAAAATAGTTTTTTTTATAAATGTATTTGAAATATTTTCTTCATTTTTGTTGAGAGTTTCTCTTATAAAAATACATATATTCAATTAAAAAGTCAATGACATACATTTTGTGATACAAGAAGATTGTGAAAACATACTAAAAATCAAAACCAATGGGGAACAAACATGACACAAATGACTATGTTGTTAGGTCGGGCTAGTGGAGTAAGCAAAGCGGTGGATGGAGACTCTACGCGCGTTTCGGCTATTGCCTTCTCCAGGAGTCCGTCATTTGCAATTGGACATAGAACACAACACTGAAAAACATATAAAAACTATGTCACAAAAAACTGATAAATTTGATAATTTCATGCTGTTATGCTTACATTATAAGAACCTTGGGCCTAAGTCTAATTTATATAAATACACACTAAACAGAAATTACCTAAATGGATGTTCATATGGTGTTTACATGTAATATACAACAGAGCAGTTACAATTACAAAGACCATTTTGCTTTGAATTCATGAGATGATTTAGTATATGATACATGAATGCTCTAAACATATATTGGACCAATTATAGCCTAATTTTTTCTTCTTTTATTACATCACATAACTTAGGATCCTAATAGCACTCAGAGATAGAAAAAGGCATAACGTGTTAGAACTTTATAGGAGAAAAGGGGGGAGCTAAAGGGGTTTTTTTTTAGGGGGGGAGAAATGTCAGGAAAAAAGGAATAGTGAAAGGGAAAATACACATGGTTAGCTCGCTAGTAGTACTCCAATGAAAAACCTCAATTATAATTATACTCCCCCATGTTGGACAGGTCTAGATCTTTGAGATTTAACATAAAAATCTAATAGGAAATACATTTATAGTGGTTACTTACATAGTAATTTGATGAACCACTATTTGGATATATTTTGTGGCTATATTCAAGGAAAGTTTATTCAGCTGAGGGATAACGTTCTCAATACCTTCTAGATTCAAAAAGACACACATTAAGGGGTCGATTCCGATTCGGAAAAAACGCTCCGAATAGCCGTTCGGAGCGTTTTTCCCGTACGAATCGTACCCTGCAACGTCCTCCGTATGTACGACGAAGTAGGATTCGTACCAGGAGCCGTACTCCGTACGAGTCGTACAAGACACCGTACGACTCTAATCTCCGTCCGATTCTCCCTCGGAACCCGCTGTACGCGACATGGGGGTACGGCTCGCACACCCATAGTACATGGGGTACGGCTCGTACACCGATCGTACAATGGGGGTACGGCTCGTACACCGATCGTACATTGGGGGTACGGCTCGTACACCGATCGTACAATGGGGGTACGGCTCGTACACCGATCGTACAATGGGGGTACGGCTCGTACACCCCATGATCGCAGGGATACAGTGCGTACCCCTGCGATCATGGGTGGTACGGACCGTACGGTGTGTATGTGTTTGTGTGCTTTTCCGTACGACTGGCCCTTACCTGACGTGGACCGTACGAATCGCGTCCTCATACCCCGGTCCGGATCATACTCGTCGGGTCGTACCGCATGTGTACGAGTCGTACGGTATGTGTACAAGTCGTACGGTTCACGGTTTCAGCCTTGCAATACGTACGGATCGCGACGATTCGAACGGATTCACGGAATACGGATCGTACTTCGCGACTCGGATGGACGGGTACGATTCGTACGGAGAGGGCTCCGGATACAAATCGTACGGACGTTTTTTTTCCCGAATCGGAATCGACCCCTATGTAATGGACTCTGGTAAAAGAGTGTGATAATAGCTGAAAACGATAAGAAATTAGCAGTTTAATCAGGTAATCCCTATATCAGTATATTGTTTCACAATCTTCTTGAATCACAAAATGTATGTCATTGACTTTTTAATTGAATATATGTATTTTTATAAGAGAAACTCTCAACAAAAATGAAGAAAATATTTCAAATAAATGTATAAAAAAAACTATTTTGTATACAAACAGTAAGTTTTGTCTCTATCAATTTTGGTTTCATGTCACAATATTTATCTAATGAGCTAATTGTTTTCCTTAGGTTTTTGGCTTAATTATTAAGCTCACTGCTGTTCGTTTTTCAAAAAATAGTTTATTTTATTCCCTACTAGTAGTGTATGCATTAGGAGTAGGGGTCCCCTATTTTCCAAATTGTGTCACTGACAGAATATCGACAGTCAAAATATCGAGAGGTCAAAATATCGAGGTCAAAATATCGACTGCCAAAATATCGACTTCCTATCTTCAAACAGGTAAGTACAAAAATATCGACTCCAAAATATCGAGTGTAAAAAATATAGACTGTCAAAATATCGAATTTTTTAAATGTAATGTAAAAGTAATATAATAATAAATCAAATTAATTTTAACTCATTTAAAATACTTAAATAAACGTAACATTAAAAAATATTAATGTAACTTTAAAAAAATTAATTTATTTTTAATACATATATATATATTTACATATTATTAACAAAACATATACAATATTTTTACCGTAGGATAGCAAGAGGTTTACATTTACTGTAACGACTCCAGTGAGTGCAACAGTAGGGAAAGCGTTGGATAGCGTAGGGGTAAAAATTACTATTCCCACTCCAGAGAGTGCAACAGTAGGGAAAGCATTGGATAGCGTAGGGGTACAAATTACTATTCCCACTCCAGAGAGTGCAACAGTATGGAAAACGTTGGATAGCGTAGGGGTAAAAAATACTATTCCCACTCCAGAGAGTGCAACAGTAGGGAAAGCGTTGGATAGCGTAGGGGTAAAAATTACTATTCCCATTCCAGAGAGTGCAACATTAGGGAAAGCGTTGGATAGCGTAGGAGTAAAAATTACTATTCCCACTCCAGAGAGTGCAACAGTAGGGAAAACGTTGGATAGCGTAGGGGTAAAAAATACTATTCCCACTCCACAAAGTGCAACAGTAGGGAAAGAGTTGGATAGCTTAGGGGTAAAAAATACTATTCCCACTCCGGAGAGTGCAACAGTAGGGAAAGCGTTGGATAGCGTAGGGGTAAAAATTACTATTCCCATTCCAGAGAGTGCAACATTAGGGAAAGCGTTGGATAGCGTAGGGGTAAAAATTACTATTCCCACTCCAGGGAGTGCAACAGTAGGGAAAGCGTTGGATAGCGTAGGGGTAAAAGTTACTATTCCCACTCCAGAGAGTGCAACAGTAGGGAAAGCGTTGGATAGCGTAGGGGTTAAATTACTATTCCCAGTCCAGAGAGTGCAACAGTAGGGAAAGAGTTGGATAGCGTAGAGGTTAAAATTACTATTCCCGCTCCAGAGAGTGCAACAGTAGGGAAAGCGTTGGATAGCGTAGGGGTAAAAATTACCATTCCCACTCCAGAGAGTGCAACAGTAGGGAAAGCGTTGGATAGCGTAGGGGTTACAATTACTATTCCAACTCCAGAGAGTGCAACAGTAGGGAAAGAGTGGGATAGCGTAGAGGTTAAAATTACTATTCCCACTCCAAAGAGTGCAACAGTAGGGAAAGAGTTGGATAGCGTAGGGGTTAAAATTACTATTCCCACTCCAGAGAGTGCAACAGTAGGGAAAGCGTTGGATAGCGTAGGGGTAAAAATTACTATTCTCACTTCAGAGAGTGCAACAGTAGGGAAAACGTTGGATAGCGTAGACGTTAAAATAACTATTCCAACTCCAGAGAGTGCAACAGTAGGGAAAGAGTTGGAGAGCGTATGGGTTAAAATTACTATTCCAACTCCAGAGAGTGCAACAGTAGGGAAAGAGTTGGATAGCGTAGGGGTACAAATTACTATTCCAACTCCAGTGAGTGCAATAGTAGGGGAAGTAAATACTTCATATATAAATATAAATAACATAAATAGTAATACCAATTACAAATTAATTAAAATATTTTACAATTGTATAAAATATATTAAATAATTATTTATAAATACAAATTATAATTATTTAATTATAAAAATTACCTACTAATACTAATTAATTACCTATTAACAATAAATTAATTTACAATTTAATAATCAATCAATTAATTTTAATTACCAATTATATTTTAATTATTTACCTATTAATAATTAATTAACATTTAATTCTAAATAAATACCAATAAATTAAATGACATATTTAATTAATTATAATTAAATTACTTCCCACCCTATTCCCCTATAAACCCACAACCCGCTACAGAAAATAAATTAATGAAATTAACATATTTATCAATTATTCAATTATAATTAATAACCAATTATATTTTAATTAATTTCCAATTAATAATTAATTAACAATTAATTGAAACTAAATATCAATAAATAAATTAACATATTTAATTAGTTATAATTAAATTACTTCCCACCCTATTCCCCTATAAACCCACAACCCGCTACAGAATTATTTTAAATAAAATTAACATATTTATCAATTATTCAATTATAATTAATTACCAATTATATTTTAATTAATTACCAATTAATAATTAATTAACAATTAATTGAAAATAAATATCAATAAATAAATTAACATATTTAATTAATTATAATAAAATTATTTCCCACCCTATTCCCCTATAAACCCACAACCCGCTACAGAAAATAAATTACTAAAATTAACATATTCATCAATTAGTCAATTGTAATTAATTTCCAATTATATTTTAATTAATTACCAATTAATAATTAATTAACAATTCATTCTAATTGAATAACAATAAATAAATTAACATATTTAATTAATTATAATTAAATTACTTCCCACCCTATTCCCCATAAACCCACAACCCGCTACAGAATTATATTACACAAAAAAAAAAAAAATATTAACTTACCTTAAATTCGATATTTTTGTTGTCTATATGTCTAGTCGATATTATGTCCATTCTATATTTTTGATTCGCTATTATGTCCATTTTATTCGATATAAATTTTTTCAAGTCGATATTTTTGTTGTCTATATTATGTCTAGTCGATATTATGTCCATTCTATATTTTTTACTCGATATTGTGTCCAGTCGATATTTAAAACTCGATATTTTGACTCTACACCATATATATATATATATATATATATATATATATATATATATATATATATATATATATATATATATATATATATATATATATAAAATCGCTCCCCTGCACCTTTCAAACAGATCACTCAATGGCGGGTGCCACTCACACGGCGGTCCCTAGTGTCTCGTATCTGCTCCAAAACCCTCTCTCCCGTCTGGGAAAAAAGCAGTGGCACTCACGGGGTTATGCTTTGCAGCCAGTTTGTTTCGTAGCACTTCACAAACGCGTTTCGGGTTTTACAGCTCTTCAGATCCATGGAGTCTTTGCACATCCATGGAGCTGATTTTAAAAAATGCTAGTTTTGGCCAACGATGTCCCCCTCCAGGCCTAGAGGGTCAGGGTATCCCTACCCTGCCCACATATATGTTTTTTTAAAACTTTTCTTAGAACAGGGGACTGAGTCCCCAATTCCTAAAATGGCTGCCAGCACCTCTTTGTTGATGTGGTGGGAGCCAATCAGATCATACCTCAAGATCTATTTGCTCCGCAGATCCTTCAAGGGGTGACATATTTTTAAATGTTGAGATAATTTCTCAAAAACTACTGAATAGATTCACACAAAAAATTACATTTTCTGGACCAAGATCTAGCTTTCTGCCAAATTTGGTGCTAACCTGTTTGTCACTTTGAATTTATATATTTTTTCTGGTAACAAAAATGTATTTGTTTTCAACACAGAGCTCAAGGCATCTCACAGAAGGGGGTTTCTTACCTTTCCACCATTCTGCGTCCACACACCCGGCTCCACCTCCAGCAAACCAACATTGGATAACCCCAACCGTTTCACCCCCTCACAGCCATGCCAGCAACATCAGATCATGTTCCAAGACGTGAAGTCCAGGTGTGAGCTAATCATAGCAGCGGAAGGCTGCCACATATATCTGGACAAAGTAAATCCTCATCCGCCCTAAGAACCTGCAGCATGGCTAGCATCCATAGGCCTCTTCCCTCTCTGGCGAGGCAGGTCTTCTCAGGGAACTCACCAGCGACAGCCGGTTCGGGTCTTTCATGTACTCAACCAGGTTCTCCCATGCCTGTGACACATCAAGGGAGTGGCCTTCTAGTTTAGAGTAATCTCCTGTTTTGCAAGGACAATGGTCAAGTCTATGAACCTGTTTATACCCATATATTTGGCTGGGTACGGGTACCAATCCAATATGCATATGCCCAGGGAACAGAGAACATTACACTGGGTAACCTCATTAACCCAATTTAAAACCTCCTCCCTGAACCCCTCCGGGGAAGGGCAGGTCCAAACAATGTGATATATTTCAACGCGCACTTCCCCACACCTAGGGCACATGGTTTCGGCAGAGCTGTTGAACCTGTTCATTCTACTGGGCATAAGATATGCTCTATGAAGAAATTAGAAGTTAATAACCTTAAACAGAGCATTCCTAGACACTGTCAGAATTTTTTCAAGGATCTTCACCTATTCTGTCTCAGGGCTTGTGGCCTCCAGATCCTCCTCCCATTTCTCCCTGAGTCCGGTCAGAGGCATAATCATAGCTGCCCGAGCGGTCAATAGAATTATGTGACTGCCTTGTGGGTACCTGAGAAGGGGCAGATCCGATGACAGCTCCAATGCGTGATAGGTTCCGCCTCTGCAGCTCCCCAGTGGTCTTTAAGCGCCTGCTACTATGGTCCTATTGAGTAAGAAATGGCCCACCAGGAGTTCAAATTCCTGCTGTAGGTCTACAAACAGGATTAGCCCCCCACTCTCTTTAAATCACCCACCCGGGTAATACCAGAAGACGTCCAGTCAGTCAGTCTTTGCCAGTTGCCCACGTGGAACAGTACCTCTGGCCATCACAACAGTATATCAGGGGAATATGGGAGCCGTGTATGAGTTTTCTGTAAGCAGAGCAGCCAGCACTGCCTCTTCATTTGGAGCTCAGCAGACCTTTCCCGGGACTGCAGAGGGGGGGGGGGGGGTTGAAAATACCTGAAAGTACTGTCGGAGCATGGGAACAAATGGGCCTATCTCCCAATCTAGTGAGTGGTCGCTAGCTACCCATTATGTTAACCACTGCATCTGCCCCGCTAAATAGTTAGCTTCAAAATCCAGGGCTGCCAGTCCTCCATCCGCAACTGGACACTGCAGCATAATCAACATCACCCTATGACGACCTGTACCCCATATGAAAGCAATCAGGAGTGACTTGAGCTCTGAAAAGATGCTGCAAGGCACAAGCAGCAGCAACACGGAGAAGAAATAGAGCAGTCAGGGAAGGGCAACCATTTAGCAATGGCGATACGGCTATCTACCTACATCGGTAATGAGTTCCAAAAATCCACATTAGACGAAAGGGCCCGATAGCCATTCCCACATTACCATCCAGGAGATCCTGTGCATCATGGGATATATTGGGGCCAGGGTTGGCTTATCTGCCGCACTCATAGGAAACAAGTTTGACTTTGGGCAATTAATACTGAGGCCCGATACTGCCCCAAAGCAATCCAGTAATTTAATAGCCCGTGCCATCTCTGAGCCTGCGTCATTAAAAAATAGGAGTATATCATCAGTGTATAAGGTAATGTGATGCATCAAATCCCAAATCTCCAAGCCCAAATAAGGGACCCCCAAACTCGTCCAACAGGCTAAAGTATCAATTGCAAGCATGAAGAGCAACAAGGACAATATTCCCCATCCCAAACCGCATACTCCTCTGATAACGCACTGCCAGTTTTAACTCAGGCCATGGGGCTGAAGTATAACAGCGTAGCAGAGTTCACAAATCCACTGCCCAACGCCATCTTCTCGAGCATGCTATAAAGAAACCACCACTCCAGGCTATCAAAGGGTTTTTCAATTTCAACCGTCATGACCACCTTTTATTTATCATATGTATCAACCCTCATCAATGGCAAAAGTCAGTAGATATTGATCGCCATATTACGGCCCAGAATAAACCAGCCTGATGCACATGGACCAGCCGAGTCATTCACGGTAATAATTGCTTAGCCAGGACAGGACTCAGAATTAGGGTTGGGCGGTGAACTTCAATCCGTTTGTGGAGTTTGCAGAGTTTTCTGCACTCCGCACAGCTCTTGGAGTGCAAAAAACTCTGCTTTGCGATGTGCAGTGTAGTTTTTCCCCGCTCGCGATCCCGAGCGGTAAGTTCGTGATCGCGAACGGTAAGTTCGCGAACGCGAGCTGCCGTTCGGGTAGAATTTCTACCCGAGCTGCAGGAATACCAGCACAAACTGCAGTTCGCAATGCACTCCGCCACTCACGGTACTTCGCAGACTTTTTGCAACTTCGGGGGGTTCCGCATAGCAAAACTCCACAAACTACTCACAGGCCTGCTCAGAATCTTAAATCGACATCAAGCATCAATAGAGGTCTATAAGCCCACATATCCTAGTCAGCCAGGTTTCAATAACAGAATTACACGTACCTCACATGTAGAGGTCAGCAGGTGGCCGAGGGTACGTGCTGCTTTGTAAACCTTCATGACTCTGTGGGCAAGGACATCGACATAGACAGCGTAAAACTCTAGCGGTAGCCCATTCATCCCTCAAGCCATATTCTTCACCGGAGCCCTAATCTCCCCCAACGTAATGTCCTCTCCTCGGGCCTCAGCCTCCTCCTGAGAGAACGGTGGCAGTTTGAGTGTGTAGGAAGGTGGAGTATTATGTGGTGTGTGGGTTAGAACTATCACAATAGGCCGAGTCCTTTAATTCACACTAATAAATCCTTACCTCAGTCCTCGTAGTGTGGCAAAGAGGAGTCAGGCTTTACTAGAGGAACAGCTGTTAAACATGGACAATTGATGCAACTCGAGAGAATTCTGACACCAATTTATAACAATAGAATGTACATGGAGAGGGCAAAGTCGAGTTCGAGCAGTTTCCACTGCTCTTCCATGACAATGGCAGTCCTGCTGTCAGTAGTTTACTTGGGCCACTCGGGTTGGCACATCAGTACTGCAAGCTCTCGAGACCCCTTTACTAACTGCTCCCTGGGTACCACTGGAAACATATACTATAGACTTGCAAGGGGGGTAAAGTCCTTATTTATTGGGATTGCCAGTTTATGCATAACCGTTTTAGGGAGAGAGCACTGGCACTGGGGCCTGGGCAGCAGGCTCCAGTGCACTAATAGAGTTATAACCATCAGCATTGGAGCAAAAAGGGGGATGACCATCCAAAAAGGGCACTTTCCTACAGAGCTTTTCCAGAAAAGTATCAATCTTATTACCCAACTGCCCAGGAGCACTCATAAATAGGGACGTATAGTAATCCCGAAAACTATCATTTAAGTCATGTTGCCGATAAAGACTCCAGCTCAATTATCATGGAACCTCTCTTGGTGAGGTTAGCCAGCCATGCCAGTATGCGTCCTGACTTGTTTCATTCATCATGTGCATGGATCATATATTCCTGGTTGTCGTAGCATCGAAGTTTCTCCACATGGCCCGCTAGTGTTTCTATGACTTCCTGTAAGACCTGTTGCAAATCAGGATTTCCCAGATTTCTTCTCTCGACATCCTGCAATACCACCTCCTGGGCCTCAACCTTTTGCAACAATGTTTGCCGCACTTCTACCACATCTGGAATATATCTCCTCCTGCTCACCACTTTGAAAGCATCCCAGTAAAGCTGTGGCATGGACTCCGTGGCCTTATTGACTTCAAAGTACTGCCTTATACAGTCCCCAATTGAATTAGAGTGTCTAGCACTTCAACCTTCAGCTGCCATGCAGGAATGTGGGGTGCAACACCTCCCAGTTCAAGCTTAGCAATACTGGATTGTGACATGAGATCATCCTGGTCTGATAGTACACATCCTGGACTGTTGCATGCATCCCAGGAGAGCAAAGGAATGTGTTGAGGTGGACATGTAATTCATGCAGACTCGAAAAGAAGAAGTAGTCGCTAGTCAACAGATGAGCACGCCACCATAAATCTATGAACTCCAGTGGGACTGCCAGCATGCAAACTTCCATGCCAGTTGAGTACCGGGCAATCCCACAGGGTGCAGGAGCGGCCTATCCAATGCGGGTTTGCCACACTGTTGAAGTTGGCCCACAGAAGGACAGAATGTACTAGGTAGGGTGCCAGGACCCGGGGCAACTCATCGAGGAAGCTCACTGGCCCACATTCGGGCATATATACTGATCACCGTCAGGTCCGGCCAAGCCAATCTCCCTGTGATTACTACATTACATACCTTCCCATTGAGTCCACCAGCTCCCTGGTATTTTGGAAAGGAATTCCTGGGTGTATCCATATGAGAATCCCATGCAAATGTTGAGAAATGATGTAGCAGTCTGCACCAGCGTTTGTGGAGTGTCAAGCCCTCAGCAGCAGTTAGATGATTTCCCTGCAGAAGGGCAATATGAACGCTTTGTCGCTTGAGATAGGAATGCACTTTGGAATGTAAGCCATAGGAAATTAAATAGTAAAGCACACAACACCTTCGGCCCAAGCCTAACCCTGGGTGGTGAACTCCTCTCCGCTCACGGAGTTTTCCACACTCCGCATTACGCAGAGCTCGCAGAGTTTAAAAAAACTCTGCTTCACACAGCGGAGCAGAGTTTTTTTCCTCACTCGCGTTCATCAACGTCAAGTTGGTGAGCACGAGCGAGGAAAATCCACCTCCCGGCGAGATTTTTCCTCATTCGTGACCGCCAATATCAAGTTGGTGAGCGCGAGCGTGGAAAATAAACCTCCCAGGGAGATTTCTCAACATGGGGGTCTGGTTTCTCATTGCCAGTGGTCGCGTATGCTCGCGACCGCTCGCGTTGAGAAACTGCCCGTTCGGGTTGAGAAAGCTGCAGCTCAAGTAAAAATCTACTTGAGCGGCAGAAAAGGTAAGCTTGTGCTATGCATGGTGCTGTTCGCAATGATTGCACAGTGCGGACAAGCATCTGGCACTGTGCAATCACGTGAACTGCATTTTTCTAACGTATTCCACCGCTTGCGGATCTCAGCATAGTGCGACTGAGTTTTTTGGCACTTCGCGTAGTGCAACTCCACGAACTGTGCCCAGGGTTACCCAAGCCACACACATCTAACTAGGGCCACGTCAAAGATGAAGCCCAGCAAAAGGAACAGCTGAAACTGCTCCCCCAAACCCAACTCCCCGACCCAAGGACAACAAGGTAATATCCCCCATCCAAACAAGTGAAACAAAGCTAACCACATGTGCAATCAACACATGTGAAACACTTGCGGGCCTCACATCAACATGGGCATCTCCCAGTTTTGCCTTACTCCAGCCCGCTATATCTAGGTGGATCTCTTGGAGGCCTGACGGGTCACACACAAGATGGGGAATCTATATCTCCCACAGCATACCCCCATGCAGCATCACCCAATGTAGCTGGGGCCACCAGCATTCACAGAAGGTCACCCACAGTCCAAGGCATCAGCTGGAACAGAGCAGCCTCTGAGCCAACTGAAGATACCAATGCCCCATCAGATTCTGTGTCCCTGGTTCCTTCAGTTTCCACTGTGGATGGGGTATTCACCCATGCTCCCCTCATCGTTGCCGCTACTGCCCTCTGTTGTTCCTGGTGTACCCGAGCCCTGGATGGCACTGCCTTGATACCACTCCACCCTCTCCATCTTGATGGCTTCGAGGAGGTCCCATGCCTGGTGACACAGAGGAGATTGTCAGAAGTGCATAGCTATTAATCCAGTCCAAAACTGGTTGTTGCGAGTTAATAAACGGTACTCCGCCTTCAGTCACCACATGGAGTGTGGCAGTGAAAAAAATAGCCTACTGCTTCCTTATCTGGTGGAGGCACTTCTTAGCCTCCAAGAACGTGGCCCTCTGTCTCTTGACCTCTCTCTTAAAGTCTGGGAAGATAATGATTCTATGCTTATCAACCATCAGGCCTCCCCACAGTCTGACCTGATACAGGATATTTTCGCGATCTTTGCAATGAAGTAATTTGGCCACCACAGGCCGCTGGGCTGTGTCAGTCTGTGTGGGCCACGCCGGGACACGGTGTGCTCTTTCCAGGGAAACGAAGGGGGAGAGGTTCTCTAGTGCTACTTCCTCTTTCACCACTTCTCCAGGAAGTCCTGCATATTGGGCCCTTCAGTTTTCTCTGGCAGACCAATCACCATAATATTGTTTCTTCGGGCCCTATTTTCAGAAGCTTCAGCCCAGGTTTCCAGTGTTTTAACCCTATCCTCGATAGACTCCATGCACTCCCTCAATGACCCCCACGTCTGGAGATAGGTCCCTCATGGTACATTCCGTAGTTGTGACAAGCTCTGCCAGGCGCCAGTGGTCATCTCCAAGGATCCCCATATCTGCCACCATAGTGTCTATCTGTAGCTCCAGTGCCGCCCGGAAGTCAGCGATCACCTGAAGGATAGCGTCGAATATGGCCCCTTTCTGACTCCCTGAGGGAACAGACTTTTAACCGTCTTCCACATCACCAGTGTGGATGGTCGGCGAGTGTCCCCCTCCTGTTTCTCAGTGTCTTTACCCATGACCCGTGGCAGGGTCAAGCAATGCAACTAATAAAGCCAGTAGCCACCAAGCACCTTCAGACAAGAGTGTAGGGCGGAGCTCCTGAGAATCACAAAAAAGCATGAAGAGCCCCCTATGAGCCACGCAATCATCCGGCTGGCCTGCACCCAATGAGCCTCCCTCAAGTCTCTGCTCACTGGACGACAGCAAGAGCAGCAAAATTAGGGCACTCCCTGGTCAGGTTCACTCTGCACCGTTCAGATGTAGGGTCACTCCTCCCCCGGAGCTGTTCAGCAGCCCCACTTGATTGTGGCAAAGTTCCTGGGCTCCCAGGTCCTTTTCCTGCCCAGAGTCCTGCCCAGAGTCTGGCAAATCTCCCTTTGTCAGAGCACCCCGTAGCCTCTGTATAATGCCTCCCCTGTCCCCACTGCCTCATCTCAGCTTGTGTGAGAGGGTCCAAGGGCTAAACTACCAGGGTGAGGGCCCCTGACTCTCTGGCCTCCAGGTAGCTCCATGGCTTTACCTATGCCCAATGTTGCTTTCCAAGGTCCGCGGGTCTCCACAACACAAATCTCAGCCACTGTCGGAGACCCGGCTCCCTCCCCAGTGCTGACCACACATCCAGGTACACCACCGCTTGGTGACTCTTCTCCGCCCTTCCAGGGCAGAGTTACCTCGATGCCGCTATTTTGAAAGTGCGGCCACGCGATTCATGGGACTCCACCAAATCCAAGGTGCAAGGAGAGGGGCCTAATTTCAGTCCAGCCAGTTAGTCAATGCAGTGCTAGGGCACTTCACACCGATCTGATGTCCCCTACGCTCAGGATACTGACAGGATGGTACTGGAAGGAGGCTGCCTGCCATGAGCACCGAAGCTTCGGTCCTACTCCATTGGCATCAGACCATGCCCCTCCTATTTTTATTATATATATATATATAAACACAAATTGTCCTGTAGCAGCGGGAGCGCTGCTTAGTGGGTGCCCGCGTCGAGACCAGGGCAGTGTCTCGTAAATATTCCACACAAAAGAAAATATCACGCACACTTCTTGGTTTTCAAGCAGTTATTTTATTGTCAGAACGTGACAAAAGCTCCTACGTGTTTCGAACTGTCGTTCCTGTTCACGGCAGTGTTTGTCATTAGTCCCTCTTTGATTTTCCTATTTATACCGTTACATCCAGGTGTTAGTTGTGGTGCATTCTGGACCATGTAGTGTGAAAGTTGTTAAACTTTATTAAACGAGAATTTCAGTGCTTCTACATGGAGAGTGGTGTTAGACAACGAGGTAGTATGTGTGTTACTACACTTTTAAGCGTTTTCCTAATGTTAGAAAAGACTGCTTTTTACATTCATGAACATCATGAGTGTCTAGATCAATATCGCGATAAATGATAATTGATTGTGTACGTAACTTGTGACTGAGTGTCTGTTGGACTATCTTGGGCAGAGTGCCCTGGGTCCCTGCTGTATGTTCCCACCCCCCATGTGTGATTATCTAATGGTTTGCGCTGATCCATTGGCCAGCAGTAGCGTTTCTCATGCAGTTGTGCCAATCAAAACTAGTCAAATGATTGTACTACACCTTGCGAGGTACATGTTAGTCTCCTATAGCCAGGTATGGGATGTTTTTAAAGGTTATTTATGTCTTCCCAGGTTTTCATCCTTTCTCATTTCATTTACATCTGGATTGGAGACATGTCTGGTTTGTGTTTTAGTTTCTCTTCTAAAGATGAACATACATTTCCTCGTCTCCATTCAATCCTGACGGCTGTTTGGTTTTGAATCTCATGAGCAGCTTTGATTCTAATCGTCTGAGTTTCTGTGTCCGATTTCCACCTCTCTCATGCTGTGGAAGGATTGCCATTCCAAAATATTTGACATCCAACCATGTTTTACCTTGGTGAGTGACTATGTGTTTGGCCAAGGCATAGGTGTGATCACCGTTCTGAATAGCACGAATGTGCTCTAGTATCCGTTTTTTTAGAGGGCATGTCGTGCTGCCAATGTATTCTTTTCCACAGCAACATTGCAGCATATAGACAAGAAAAGATGACTCACAGGTTATGTTGGTTCTAATTTCAAAGTTTTTTCCTGCTGGATCTTGGAGATTCTTGAGGTTCCGGCTTATTTTGCAGGCTTTACAGGTCATGCATTTTGTGAAGACCTTGCTTCTAATTTGGAGCCAGGATTCAGGTTTCTTGGTTTCAAAGTAGCTGCGTACTAGATCTGAAAGATTGGGTGCCCTTCGGTATGAGACCAATGGACGATCTCCGATGTTTGTTCCTATATCAGGATCCTTTTGAAGTATGTGCCAATATTTCGTTAAGGTCTTTTGGATTTTGTAGCTCTCTTTACAGAACGTCATTATCATCCGTGGTTGTTCTTCCTTCATAGCTGTTTGATTATTTTCATTGATAGTCAGTTGAGTCTCTTTTTCAATTCTTATAAGTTCAGTTTTCTCCTCTCTGCTCAAAAGAGTCTCTGCTCTGGTTTTCATTCTTGCTTTCATTTCGCTTCTGTGGTTTTGTATCCACGTTGTATGAAGCGTTTTTTTGTTTCTGCAAATTTCTTTTCCATTTCCACATCCTCAGAGCGATTTCTTCTCATTCGTAACAGTTCCCCGTACGGTATGCTCCTTTTTAGTTTTTGAGCGTGAAAGCTAAGTCCGTGCAGGAGACTGTTCGTGGCTGTTTTCTTTCTATGGACAGAGGTCTGTATTTTGTTTTCTTTGACATAGACCTTTGTGTCCAAGAACTCTATCTACTTAGCACTGACTGTGCAAGTGATCTCAGTCCAACTTCATTGGCATTGAGGATGGCGAAGAAGGTGTAGAACTCCGACTCTGTCCCTTTCCATAGTAGGAAACGGCGATGGGAGTTTCCTTCTCTCCAAGTTAAGCGAATCTCATGATGGGATGGTGGAGAGGAGCATGGCTTGGCGAGAAGAAAACGACCATCATATGGCAAACGTAGCACTGTGGCTGCGATTTATTGACGATCTGTTCCTACTATAGAACAGACCATGTGAATATTATGAACACAATAAGGCGCTCATCAAGCTTATTGAGTGGTGTTTAAATAACAACTTCTTCCTGTTCGGGAAGGAGTTGTACAAGCAAGTGGCGATGGGGTCCTGTTTCTCCCCCAGCTACACATGTTTACACGTTGGCTGGTGGGAGGAACAGGTCCTAAAAATACAGCATAAGACATGGGTTCAAGAAAAAATAATTTGCTATCTCCGATACATTGATGATATTTTCATCTTATGGCAAGGAGATGAATCAGAAGCCCGCGATTTTGTGGATGAGATTAATCAGAACTCTCTCAATCTCAAATTCACATCCCACATTGATAAAACTAATGTGGAATTTTTAGATGTGAAAATATACATTAAGAATGAGAGAATAGAAACCACCTTATTTAGAAAATCGACGGCTGGAAACTCCACGCTCCACGCCACTAGTCTGCACCCCCAACACTTAATTGCCAGTATCCCTTATGGAGAGATCTTGAGATTAAAACGCATATGGAGTACTGAAATGGATTCTAATTGTTGCCTCAGTGAGATGATTGAGATACTGAAGGCACGTGGTTACTCTGACATTCTATTACAAAAGGCAATCAAAAAGGCGGCAATAAGATCTAGAGAGAGCCTTTTTGAAGTCAGAGAATCAATGGTTGCAGCCCTAGAATCCGATGGGGCCACAGGGGTAGAGATTGTCAGTACCAACAGCCCAAGATTAATAACATCCTTCAGCAATGAAGAGAAAAAGATCAGAGCCATTGTCAAGAAAAATTGGCCAATTTTGCTTACTGACAATGTACTTGGTTGAAGATTGTCTAACAGCCCCACTATCACCTTTAGAAGAGCGAGAAATATGGGAACAGTTCTAGACAAAAACAGTCCAGAGACAATCTCTAACAGTATGTGGCTCAAACCAGCACAAGGGTTTCGGAAATGTTCTAGCTGCAGAGCATGTAAGTTTGGTGTGAACACCACCCGCTTTCGTACTCCGTTCAGTACTCAAGATGTGGCAATTTCTGGAAGCTATGACTGTAGAACAGAGTATGCTGTGTATGTCCGGATGTGCACCTGTGGATTGAACTACATTGGTAGTACCAAGCTACAGGTGCATGTCAGGATTTTTGCAGCATCTTCGAGCTATTCTGCATACTGACTCAGCCTACCCAGTGGCACGTCATTTTAAGAGAAGTCACAACAATGACGTGGCCTGTCTAAAGTATTTTGTGGTAGGAGCCATCCCCAAACCACGCAGGGGTGGGAATCGTGAGCTCCAGTTGCGTCAACTTGAAACCAAGATGATATTGGAGTTTGACAGCAAATGGCCCAATGGGTTAAACAATACAGAGGAATTGCATAATTTCTGTAGATATCAAGGCTCCCTTGTGTCCATATGATTAAAGACATATTACTGATTTCAGTCCCGAAAATTATGCTCAGAAATGTAGTTATATCAAATGTTGGGGTTTTTGTGACATTCTGGATTTCTCTGCTTGATAAATAGGTTCCCTAATATCATAGCATCCAACAAAATGAGAAAAGAATGTTAATGGTGAAAAGTCTCTAATGGCAACAAATTCTAGACAGACTGTACAGCAAATATTGATAAGTATATACATATTACCTCCTTTTGCATTTATTTTACCGATATGATAATGTTTTAAAATGCTATTTATTTATTTTTAACAATTTCATTATTGTTGATAATATTGATAGTTGTTATTTATCATACGGTTTGCACTTTTCACAGCTTATTTGCACAAATTTTGCACAGTTTTGCACCGTAACCGTTGTTTTTTTTGCTATATTTTGCACATGAACTCCATAGACATCAAAACAACCTCTATAAGCTTCATATGACTAAGATCTTATGAATGTTATTAGTTTTCCTGTATTGATACAGTAATAATTATAGCATGGTTGGCATTTGTTTCCAAAAATATAAAGTGGCATGAAATGATTTGCAATAGATGACAATATTTATACAGTTTTATATTTTCTTTCTAGGTATAAGATAGTGCATATGGTGTCTATATTTTGCACATATTATATCCTATTCATGTTTAAACAGTAATTTTACTTTTTACAATGTCGCTGCTATATTTATATGTATATTTATGTCTATTTATCTATTTATGTATTCATCAAACATAAATTTATAGAGGTAGACAGTTGTACTTTGTGGAGCTCATAGTATGTTCTCACTGTTTATGGTCACATGACCAAGTTACGTGGTGTTGGTGGGCGTGAACTTGTAAGCATTTAAAAATGAGCATTTTACTGTGACCGTTGGTGTGATCAAGGGCCTTCGCGCCCGAAACGCGTCATTTGTGTTACTTGGCAATAAAGAAGAAAACATCTTGCCGTATCCAAGTGGTCTGTTCTCCTTCTTCGCCTGTTCTGCAGAGCTGGAGGTGGTCTGGAGAGTTTCTGGTTGAATATATATATATATATATATATATATATATATATATATATATATATACTAGCAGCCCGTCCCGACGTTGTCCGGGAGCAACAGGCTTCCCCGACCCCCGCCCGCCCCGACATTGTTCAGCAGCCCGGCCCCCGCCCGGCCCGTCCCCTGCCTGCCCCGACCCCTGCCTGCCCCGACCCCCGCCTTCCCCGACATGGGTCCCCTCTGCCCCGACATGGGTCCCCTTACCTCAGCCGCCGCTCCTGCCGCCTGTCCGCTGCTCGCACCGCCGCTGGCCAGTCTGCTGCTCCTCACGTCAGTGCTCCTCCCCCGCGCCATGTCTGCCGCTCCCTTACCTCAGCCGCCGCTCCTCCAGCCTGTCCGCTGCTCGCACCGCCGCTGCTCCTCATGTCACCGCTCCTCTCCCGCACCATGTACGCCGCTCCTCGTCGCGCTCCTGGACGCCGCTCCTCCCCGCGCTTCTGACGTGAGCATGCACGTCGCGGCCTGCGCTACTTCGGAGGGACTACTTTTTTTTTACCGTAAATTTTTTAAATAACTTTTTTTTTTAAATTTATATAGCCTATAACCATCTACACACCCTGACGATTCCAACGGTGTATCGGGTGTGTGGATTGGCGCTGTGGTTCCCGAGTTTACCCGCCTCAAAGGCTGAAACTTCTTCCTTTATTATAGTAGTATAAATAGATATATATATATATATATACATATATATATATATATATGTATATATATATATATATACATATATATATCGCACTCACAACTCCTCTGCTATTTCGGAGGCGGAGGCTGTCAAAACGCGTTGGTTATTGCTTTGTTTTTGACACTCCAATGGATTTAAGAATAAATTAATACAAACTTGTGCGGATTACAATTGATTTACTGTGACTCCAAGTTTTCCTCCAGTCGGAGGAATCGTTGTTGTGAGGTATAGCGGTTGGGCTCAATCGCAGGAGTAACGCGGCCACGTTTGGCAGCGCCTATCGGGAGAGAAAGTGAGCCATACGGTTGGATATATATATATATATATATATATATATTACCTACTGGCGGTCGCCAGTAGGTATATATAGTCAGGATTGATTTCCATAGGGAAATCGCAACATTCTATTGGGAATAACTTTGGCGCCGGTTGAGGAATCTGCCTGAATTTTTCAGCAACTTTGCCTCGCGGCGCTCCGGTCTTTCCCTGAAAGTTTGGGGGTGATTCATCAAGCGGTGGCCGAGATAAAAGGGGGTCCCAAAACGTGTTTTCCCCATGTTAATTTACATAGGGCGGTCTGTCGCACTTTTAGCTCGAACGGCTGAATGGATTTTCACCAAACTTGGCAAAATTGTAGGGACTGGTAGCCCGATGTGCCTTTGCTATGTCTCAAGATATGTGCTCCAGTGGTTTTTACGAAAATTAACTTTGAAAAATATATATTGGGCTACATTGGGCTATATATATGTTAGAGCCCAAATGTAGCCCAATGTAGCCCAATGTAGCCCAAAGATGGCCACCAGAGACAAAAAAAAAACAAATGTAGCCCAAATATCAGCCAGATGTAGCCCAACTATAGCCCAATGACAGAATGTCCCAGAGTGTTCTAAAGAACAACTAGAGCGCTAACAGTCTTACTTATGACAAAAGTATGGCACACCTGAAGTCATCTTGATTGGAATAAAGTGGTAACACTTAAAACATTTAATTTGCAAAGGAACAAAATGAGGGGGTTCATTTTGCCATAGAAATTATGATTAGTGCTGAAGAAAGAAAAATTAGGACACATTTTGAGTGACTTCTCAAATCCTCTTATATTTCATTAAAAAAATTCTGATATGCAGTCTTCCAAGATGGCCACCAGAGACAAAAGAGCCCAAATGTAGCCCAACTATCAGCCAGATGTAGCCCAACTATAGCCCAATGACAGAATGTCCCAGAGTGTTCTAAAGATCAACTAGAACGCTAACAGTCTTACTTATGACAAAAGTATGGCACACCTGAAGTCATCTTGATTGGAATAAAGTGGTAACACTTAATACATTTAATTTGAAAAGGAACAAAATGAGGGGTTTCATTTTGCCATAGAAATTTTATTACCTACTGGCGATAGCCAGTAGGTATATATAGTTAGGATTGTTTTCCATAGGGAAATCACAACATTCTATTGGGAATAACGTTGGCGCCGGTTGAGGAATCTTCCTGAAATGTTCCTTAACTTTGCCTCGCAGCGCTCCGCTCCTTCCCTGAAAGTTTGGGGGGGATTCGTCAAGCGGGGGCCGAGATAAAAGGGGGTCCCAAAACGTGTTTTCCCCATGTTAATTTCCATAGGGCGGTTGGACTCACTTTTAGCCCGAATGGCTGAATGGTTTTCCACCAAACTTGCAAAATTGTAGGGACTGGTAGCCCGATGTGCCTTTGCTATGTCTCAAGATATGTGCTCCAGTGGTTTTTACGAAAATTAACTTTGAAAAAATATATAATGGGCTACATTTGGGCTATATATATGTTAGAGCCCAAATGTAGCCCAATGTAGCCCAATGTAGCCCAATGTAGCCCAAAGATGGCCACCAGAGACAAAAAAAACCAAATGTAGCCCAAATATCAGCCAGATGTAGCCCAACTATAGCCCAATGACAGAATGTCCCAGAGTGTTCTGAAGAACAACTAGAGCGCTAACAATCTTACTTATGACAAAAGTATGGCACACCTGAAGTCATCTTGATTGGAATAAAGTGGTAACACTTAAAACATTTAATTTGCAAAGGAACAAAATGAGGGGGTTCATTTTGCCATAGAAATTATGATTAGTGCTGAAGAAAGAAAAATTAGGGCACATTTTGAGTGACTTCTCAAATCCTCTTATATTTCATTAACAAAATTTTGATATGCAGTCTCCCAAGATGGCCACCAGAGACAAAAGAGCCCAAATGTAGCCCAAATATCAGCCAGATGTTGCCCAACTATAGCCCAATGACAGAATGTCGCAGAGTGTTCTAAAGAACAACTAGAACGCTTATGACAAAAGTATGGCACACCTGAAGTCATCTTGATTGGAATAAAGTGGTAACACTTAATACATTTAATTTGAAAAGGAACAAAATGAGGGGTTTCATTTTGCCATAGAAATGTTATATATACATATATATTCACTGAAAAAACCATAGGTTACACACCAGTTATAGTTAGGAATTAGCATTTAAAAAACCTTTGAAATTCACTGAAAAAAACCATAGGTTTCACACCAGTTATGGTTAGCTGGAAATTTTACTCGCATAAAACCATTGAAATTCCCACGTTATAGTTAGTTGGACTCACTATAACTTGCACGTCTGCAATGCACTGCTGATGACGTCACATATTACATCACTCATGCATATATTTAAATATTTAAACATTACTCGCTAATATATGTATTCACTAAGATACACTTAATAAGCCAGTTAACCAATCAATTTATTTTTTTTAAACACTGAAAAAACCATAGGTTTCAGGCCTTATATAGTTAGGAATTAGCATTTAAAAAACCTTTGAAATTCACTGAAAAAACATAGGTTTCAGGCCTTATATAGTTAGGAATTAGCATTTTAAAAAAACCTTTGAAATTCACTGAAAAAACCATAGGTTTCAGGCCTTATATAGTTAGGAATCAGCATTTAAAAAACCTTTGAAATTCACTGAAAAAACCATAGGTTTCAGGCCTTATATAGTTAGGAATTAGCATTTAAAAAACCTTTGAAATTCACTGAAAAAACCATAGGTTTCAGGAGTTATATAGTTAGGAATTCGTTTTTAAAAAACCTTTGAAATTCACTCAAAAAACT